>NC_060121.1:447660389-448371014 GCF_021461395.2 Schistocerca americana
TAATGTAGGTTCTCTGATGGATTGTGGAGGACAAATACTGTAGTACAAAACTTTCACGCACGACACCTCGAGAAAGGCTCAGCTGACACAGCAAATCTACCGATTTTGCCCCTGCATCTGCCACAAGGCTGCTGCCCACACTTCCCCTGATATGAGAGTGTCCAATACGACGCGTACTTTGAGTGTAGGGCTTCCCCTGTCCGTATGTCGCTGGGCCCTAGTCCGCTCCTGGAACAGTAATAATGTGCACGTGCCTCCTGTATTGTGCTATTTAGTGTACTGGTATTTTAATCTGATTATCTGCATTAGCTATTTTTGCTAGATCATGCATACTTCTGGACATTTTGCTGACTTTCCCTTAAATTCTACAGGTTTGTTTATTAAGTATGCAAGTAACGTCTGATCTTGACTTCCTCTGGCATTTACATATATTTTCCCTCTTCCTCTTACATGAGAAATCAGTTTCTTCAGTTATCCATAGCTTACTTATTTTTCAATGGATTTTCTGGATAAGTTTTTACGAAAGCAACTTTCAAATATTAACACAAATTTACTATGGAATAAATTGGATTTGCCATTAGCATCTCTTTCTAAGTATACCTCATCCCATACCATCTCTTTTAGCTTACTTTTAAAACATTGTATCCTATTCTCATTAATAAGACTCACTGCTTTGTATGAATCTGCCGCAGGGTCGTTAGGTGCCATACTGTTTATTTCCATTAATTGTGCATCATGATCAGATAGTCCATTAGCGACTGGGTACATAATGTTTCGCCCCAAGCACTGTTTATGAATGCGTTACCAATCAGTGTCCCACTATTTTGCTGCACAAGAGTTGGAAAATTTACCGCTGAAATCGCACTGAAACACACATATAATGATTCTAGTTCATTTTTCCTGTCCATATCGATTAATAAATCTCCATTCAAATGTCCACGAACTACCGACTGTTTCCTCTTGTCTGACAGATGTCTCAATAAATCATCTAGGTTTCTCATAAGTAGCTGGAAGTTTTCTAGTGGAGATCTGTAGACTGTTACAATTATCAGTGAAGTATTCTGCAGTAACAGGTCACAGGCACGTGTTTCCAGGTTCTGATCAACTTAAAAAGTATTTGTTTCAATATTTTTACTTCGTGCCCAACTATTACATACGTTCCAACTCCTCCTTTTTCCATGTTAACTCTACACTAAAGTGATGCAAGTCTATATAATCCCTGCTATTTACGTTATCCATCCCCTATCGTTACATGGTGTTCTGAGAGGCACGGAACATATACTACTTTCGAAGTTTCCACATTTTCCGCTCATACAATAAGTTCATCTGCCTTTTTTTCAACCTTCCAATGTTCTAACGAAACAAATTACTTACGTCGTTTTAGGAACTGTTAAACGTATTACGGTCTTGTAATACTCTAATTTCTTTAAATAGTAGATTAGTCAAAAAATTTCAAGAGACTAGATCCGTGTTAGACAAACGAAGGTCTAGGGACGCCAGGATTTTAATTGAAAATAAATTAGACCAGGTGGGAGAGACGTTGCAACGCAGTCAGAGAAAATCACTGCTCTGTTTACCACTTCACGCTGATGTCAGCAGCGTCTGCTCACAGAGTCGTCCACAAACTCAAACTGTGCAGAATAACGGTAGTGCATCGACTGACTACCGCAGATAATGTTGCTCCATGTCGTTATTGCAGTTGGGTGTTACAGTCTCTGCGTGATGTGGAGGATATCCTAAAATGCTCTCTTCTTGTGATGAAGCACGACTGCATTTGTTAGGCTGCGTAAATTCGCAGAACAATCGTCGCTTTTATTCCGAAAATCCTCATCAGTTACATCAAAAGCCTCTTCATGAAGTGGAAATGGAAGTGAGGTGTGCAAGTAGTGCAACGTGGGTTACTGGAGCCACCTTTTTTCGTGAAACAATATTCTCTGAAATGTAATTTATGATACGTATGTGAACAATATACTGCATCCTATTGTGAGGGAATTGCAGGACAATGCAAGAGCAGACACTGCCAATGCTTTTATGAGAGTAATGCGAAGTGTTTTTGGTGACAGTCGAGTAGGCTTTCCTCCTCGTTCTCCAGATCCAAATCTCTGTACGTTTCAGGGTTCTGTGTCTCAATCTGTAAAAACGGAACCCTTATAGGATCGCTTTGTGGTCTGACTGTCTGTCTGTCTGTCTTCCCGACTGTTAAGAACCCTTTTAGCCCAGTAGCAAGTAGGAGATGGTTCAAACGGCTCTGAGCGCTATGCGACTTAACTTCTGAGGTCATCAGTCGCCTAGAACTTAGAACTAATTAAACCTAACTAACCTAAGGACATCACACACATCCATGCCCGAGGCAGGATTCGAAACTGCGACCGTAGCGGCCGCTCGGTTCCAGACTGTAGCGCCTAGAACCGCACGGCCATCCCAGCCGGCCAGCAAGTAGGAGAATCAAGCTCAAATTTACATCACAGAATAAGGTCTATGGTCAGTTGGCGGTGTAAAAATGTATACCTTGCAACTCAGTGGAATCAAAATATTTATATCGAGTAGTTTGATAGTCGAAAACTCACTCATCAAACCAATATGGTGTTCCCAATTCACCTAGATCACGAAATTTGGCAAGAAGCAAGGTTTCACGTTACAAGTAAAGAAAAAAAACGAAAACTGTTAATTTGTAGTTATACATCATATAAAAAATATTTATTTTGTCATTTGTCATCCGACTTCAAACTTGAAACTGAAACATTCTCGAAAGTCTTGGAATCCCTGGTACCGATATTTTGCCAGTACAGTAGTGGGAATCAGTATAAAGGACGTGTCCCAACAAAATTAGTAGTCCAGTATCTGAAGCACACATGTATCGAATTTATTATGAAAGTAGTAGATCGATATTAGACATAAACAATCATGACTGATTTACATGGTTCCTTTCATAACACGAGTAACATAACAATGAGTTTGCATTTCCTGGATGGAAATTAGTATAAAAGCACTCACTGTCCAGTTGCGTTATTACGTTCTTCATACTTTATAATACCTCCATTCTTTCCAGTTACCTTAGAAATTATCATCGACACTGATTTTGTTAAGGTTTGCAGTTCTTGCAGTTAACTGTCACCCAAATTTTACGTATCGCTGTCTTCAGCTCACATATGGTCTCAGATTGCCCAACATTGCGGTTAAACAGGCCTTATAGGTATTTCCTCAAGGTTTCTCACGTGGTTCAAATCAAGGCTACATGCAGGCCAGTGCAAGTCATCGATATCTTTATCTTAAGAAAATTCTAGTCACGGTCATAAGATTTACCAGTGTAGAAAAACAATCATTCAAGATTCTCGCGAAAATAGGTATGAACTATAGCGAATGACGATCCGCCTCCATAAGATTAGTGATCAGAGCGGCTGATCACTGTACAGATGACCCGGGTTCGATTCCTACTACTGCTAGGGATTTTTCCTTGGTGTGCGGACTTGAAGTGGACGCAGTCTCGTGCGGTCAACTGAGGAACTACGTGACCGAACAATTGTGGCTCCAGAGTCGAAAATTGACAGCGGCCGGGAGAGCCTCGTGCAGAAGTTGCTGTCCTGGACAGTACAACCAATGACACCATTGTCAGAAGTTGACACTACGGTCGGTCGGTACCAATGGGCCGGCCATGACCTTCGGCCAAGGTTTCCAAGTTTATAGGGAATTACCTGCAACGTACTGTACGTACATGAAACAAGAGGCAAAATTATAGAAATAATACAATGGTTCAAGACAGGGACTCAGATTAATGAGAAGGATATCCATCATAAGATCTGCTTATGATATTTGCTAAATGTAAGTGAGGAAGAGGTGGATGGGATAAACAATCTAATGAGCACGCATTGTAGACTGAGCAGCTGCAGTGGGGTGTAGGCGAACCTGACATCAAAGCTGGAGTGTACGAAGTGCAGGCATTCTGCTACCTTGGAGCGAAATAGCACAATAGACGAAGCAAACAGGACATAAAAAACTATTTAAAATGAAGAGAGCTTTACTGGCCAAAATAAGTCTACTAGTAGCAAACATCTCCCGAAATTTGGGAAATAAGTTTCTGAGAGTATATGTTTGGAGCACAGTATTGTATGGAAGTGAATTTTGGATTGTGAAAGACTGTAAAAGAAAAGAATCTAAGCGCTTGAGATGTAGCAGTACAGAAAGCTATCGAAAATTGGGTGTCCTGGTAGGAAATTATCAAGTTCTCCGCAGAATCGGCGAGGAGAGAAACATATGGAGAACGTTGACGAGAAGAAAGAAAAGGTCGATAAGACTTGTGAAGAAACGTCAGTAAATAACTTCCATGAGACTGTA
Organism: Schistocerca americana; assembly: GCF_021461395.2. Lineage (NCBI taxonomy): Eukaryota > Metazoa > Arthropoda > Insecta > Orthoptera > Acrididae > Schistocerca > Schistocerca americana. The sequence continues at coordinate 447,664,722 of NC_060121.1, forward strand.
TGGAACTGTATAGGGGAACATCTACATGTTAAGGCAGAGATTGGAATACATCCAACGTGTACAAGGGGCGGACACAAATTACAACACATTACCATGAGTAATACGGTGAAGAAAATCGGCTGGCTTCCAAAACAGCTTCCAGACTTCTCGGAATGGATTAATAATGGTCCTGTATGGTTTTCAAGGGAATCGTATCCCATTTTTCCTGCAAAATAGTAGCAAGTTCAGTAACAATGGTTCAAATGGCTCTGAGCACTATGGGACTTAACATCTGAGGTCATCATCAGTCCCATAGAACTTAGAACTACTTAAACCTAACTAACCTAGGGACATCACACACATCTATGACCGAGGCAGGACTCGAACCTGCGGCCGTAGCGGTCGCGCGGTCGCGCCTAGAACCGCTCGCTCACTCCGGCCGGCCCAGTAACAATGGTGGAGATGGAAAGCAGTTACGCACCCTTTTCTCCAAAGTAGACTGCAGTGGCTAAATAGTATTGAGTTCCGGTGACTGGCGGCCATGGCGATGCGAAATGCAGCAATTCACCCTCATACCCATAAAACCAGTTCTCGACTATGTCAGCTGTGTGAACGGGGGTCCTGTCTTCTTTGAACACATCGACGCCGTCGAGGTACAAATATTTTATCATAGAACCGACAAGATCAGCCAAAATTGTCAGATAATCGTTGGCAACAATACGACCTTGCAGAAGAAGCTAGGAGCCAATAACACGATATGGCTCCCCAAGTCGTCACCTAACCCCCAATAATTTACACTCTTGGGACGTAAACTCGGCCAGGGTATGGAAACTGAGTGAAACAAGGCTGATCAGACCAAATAACTTTCTTCCATTGCGCTACTCTTCAGCTTTTATGGCATCGGCACGACGTTTCCCTGCTATGGGCATCTGCATCACTGATTAGTGCTTTTGGGATTCCAGCTCGTCTTGCAATCCCCTACTTATAGAGCTCCCTTCGTATTGCTTTGGTGCAGATAGGGTTCGCGAGTGTGACAGTTCTGCTGATATTCTTGCAGTGGTCGTCCTCTTATGTTTCGTCATAATCCTTTTCGATAACCATCTACCGCGATCACTCAGTATACAATTTCGTGCACTGTTTGACTCTGCAACGCTGTTTTTCCGCTTTCTCTGTGTGTGATATAAGTCGTCGATACGATGCCTCTTGAAAAACTAACCATTTCGGCTACTTGGGTTACGGAAGCACACGTCATATGGGCACCGGCAATTTGTCCACGACAGAATTCACTTAACTCCGACATAATCCACTCAAAACTACACAGAACATTGTACTAACCACGACTGATACTTATGACGTACTGGAGGCATTTTTCAAGTTCGTTGTCAAACGTAACAGTCGAACCTTTGGGCTTGGCTAGAATCTGCATTTATATACAAGCATACATTTCTTGAGGTGTTCCCATATTTTTGTCCAACCCCTGTAACTGAGGACGTAAGGTGCAAATACCAGTTTGAGTTAAAGTGGTGAGACCAGGAAAGGAATTTGTTGAGGGCCGCGTCGCAGCAGTAAGACTGACGAAAGTATGTGACAAATTAATAATTTGTTTCGAATCCGTCGGTAGTCGTCTGCCCTGGCTTCGTGGATAGTGTAACATCCGAACGATCCTCTAGGATCACCTTAAAGATGTAAAGTGTCATCGTACCTTCTCAGGAAATCCAGGGAAATACGTTCAAACATTTTGAAAGATACAGGCAAATAATTACAGTGTTGAACACATAAAATGGTGGCTACAATCTGACAATATGAAACGGATTCCCGATACTAATGTTAAAAATCGCATGTAGTTTCAAATTGCCACAATTCGATTTGATGTTCAGTGAACAAGTGCAAGGATACAAAATGGGGTATGACTTTTTTGGACCGTCATCTCTTTACATACTAATTACAATAAGGAGTGTTACCCGTAAAACACATAAATGCTGTCATTTTGTCCAGACAAGTCGGCACCTACATCTACATTTATACTCCGCAAGCCACCCAACGGTGTGTGGCGGAGGGCACTTTATGTGGCACTGTCATTACCTCCCTTTCCTGTTCCAGTCGCGTATGGTTCGCGGGAAGAACGACTGTCTGAAAGCCTCCGTGCGCGCTCTAATCTCTCTAATTTTACATTCGTGATCTCCTCGGGAGGTATAAGTAGGGGGAAGCAATATATTCGATACCTCATCCAGAAGCGCACCCTCTCGAAACCTGGCGAGCAAGCTACACCGCGATGCAGAGCGCCTCTCTTGCAGAGTCTGCCACTTGAGTTCGTTAAACATCTCCGTAACGCTATCACGGTTACCAAATAACCCTGTGACGAAACGCGCCGCTCTTCTTTGGATCTTCTCTATCTCCTCCGTCAACCGGATCTGGTACGGATCCCACACTGATGAGCAATACTCAAGTATAGGTCGAACGAGTGTTTTGTAAGCCACCTCCTTTGTTGATGGACTACATTTTCTAAGGACTCTCCCAATGAATCTCAACCTGCCAATTATTAACCTAGCTCGGTTGTTGAGTGTAACCTCCACCCATAATAATTTACAGGAACTATCCACTTCTATTTCACTACAGGATAAACTACTACTAACAGCGACGAACACTCCACCACCGGTTGCATGCAATCTATCCTTTCTAAACACCTGCTTCTGTAAACGAGACAGTGTATTAAGGAATCACATTATAAACACTGAATGAAGGTACATCGAAATAAGACGCCACAATTAACGTTTTCAAACTCATTTCGTATGCAGAAGATTACAAGCGTCGATCACCGGAGGTGCTCTAATTGCAATTACGCGTGTGATCAGAGTGCCCCACGGCATGGCCACGATAAGCCAACCACAGACATATAGCAGAGTTAGCCCCGCGCAACTTTAACCATGGCCCGAGTTGACTCCTAAGTCTAAGTTCCACTGCCGAGTTAACTCCGTCACGAACCTCCTTTATTACCTACCAGAATTAATTTCCACAATTGATTATGATTTCAAGTTCATATGGTTAGTCACTGAATTAGGTGTACGTGACCATTAGGAGCAACATTAACTTGACATAAATTTTCCTCCATTTATGTTTCATTAATTGCCTATATTCTTCCCTGGGAATACTAAGCTATCTGAATGAGATTATATAATCCTTCGATATGATTTCACAATGCCTGTAACATTTACGACAAAATTTCTTTTGGTTTTACACTGAATCCTATTGTAAAATGATAAACCTGTATCCTATTGTAAGGTTATAAACAACTAATAGGTTGAAGGCCATGGTGATTAAACAACGATTTTTAATCTTACAACAAGAAGTGGTTTACAACTGAGAAGAAGGAAATGGAAACAGGCTACGGTTCCGGAAGCATGCGAGTATTGTAAGCATTGGTTCGGGTCGTTTAGAATACTTACAAACTTGGAATAAGAACTGCCAATCGTATGCTACAGAATGAAAATATCCCAATGCTTCATTACCAGGACGAATCGCTTGAATACCTAAAAAGCCTGCTTTACTTGTGTAATGTCTGATTAAACTGCATGTTATCCTACCCTGTTTCAATGGTTGGCTCAGTTAGTCTTCTGTAATAATAAAAAAGACTATCTTCATATGTTGTACATGAACATAGGAAAGTTATATGATTCCTTATTATGCAAGTGATCGTAAAAAATCCTCATACATTCCGTTTATTTTACTGAAACCTGATCTGTTTAGCTAAATATACACCGATTGTAATTTTTCTTGTGTAATAACTTTTTTGCACTTAGAAAGCTTTCTTACTATGACGTTTTCTTACGGGTAGTGTCACTCTTCGAACTGGGCATCTCCTATAGATCGAGGGTCGAAATTCTATTGCAAAGAGATTTATTTCTCCCACGTTGTGTTCTACAATATCTCATGACTTATTTCCTGAATCCATTGTGATATAATTGGAAAATTTCCAAGTAATTCTTCTATTGTAATGTGTAATTTTGTGCATTTCTACTGGATTAATTTTACGAGGTGTGAAAGAGATATCTGTTACTCGTAAGTTTCGGAGCATAGTGAAATGATTACACGGCTTTACAATGCCGTGTTCGTTTTAAAACGTTAGATTAAAGTAAAATATCCTAGTTAATTTTTTTTTAAATTCTAATGCACATATTATTTTATTTAGCAACTATAGAGTATATGTGAGAATTCTCCACTCTGTTAACGTCACTGCTGCAGAGTTTGAAGAAAAATGGAAAATCGTCTTTTGTCACCTTCATCATTGAAGAGTGATATTGATAAAAATTCCCATTCAGCGACTGCACTACGAGTTCAGTTCATCGATGATTAGTGCTTCCTAAACCACTCAATTTCGAAATCCATACTCTACAAACCATCGGTTAATGGAAAAGCGTTTTCTCCATTTTACCTAACGTTGGTATTTATCTCTGTTACATTAGCTTCTGGTGCTTGGAAACATGTACAGTTTGAATGACTCCGTGTATACTCTAATTAGTCTAATATATACTTCGATCTTCCTAAGGGTACAATAATTACAGGATGTTAAAAAAAACACGAGATTTTATAGTGGTTAGAGGAGATAAAACATGACAAATTTTTGTCTGACAAAAATGTTTAATGAGTACTTTTTCTCTTGCTTGATGTCCATAGAGGTCTCGTCATTTCCAGAGAAGTTTTTAAAATTGCCTTTTAATGAATATTGCTTGAGAGAAGTTGCAGAAAATGTCCTCAGTTTAGATTAATGTTCAACTGTGATAATAACTGCCTAACAAGCTCAGAACAACCAGGTGCTTCGCAAGTCATGGCTGAAACTTCAGGCTATGGGTAACCAGCTCTTCTGTAATGTATCTTGCTGTGTAGGAGACCAAACGTTTCATCTCCTCCCACAAAAAGAAAACCATTGGCTGTGGCGGTCTAAGACTTTAGGTATAAGGACTCAACATATTTTACCAACGAGCTTGTCAAAGAGGGTAGAGGAGCGTATAGAGCTTCAAACCACTCTCTTGCCCTCGAAGTGGTGGAAGAGTCAACAACAATCAAAGCTACGAGGATACAGAAGGCAATGCTTTAAAACAACATAATTTGTATCCTCAGGTCAAGTTGCCAGTAACAGAAAAGCTGTAGTGGTGTTCTCTTCATCGGTAAAAGTTACTAGATTAATCCACAATTTTTATTTCCTGGAGGGGACTGCCAAGAAGGAGGTGACCACAGGAAAAAAGAATGAACCAACGAAAGGGCGTGGAGCGTGGAAAGTCAGGAGTATATCTCAAAAAGACACGCTAGGTCTCCATCTAGATATAGTGGGGATCCGTGAAGTAAAGTCGAAACAAAATAAGCATTTTGGGTCAGGTGAATGAGGCTAATAGCAACGGTAGCAGTAATGGAATAGGGGAAGTAGGATTCGCTATGAATAGGAAAGTAGAGCAGAGATTTAAACAGCATAGTGTGTGTGTGTGTGTGTAATAAAAAATGGTCAGTAAAACATCAACAACAGTAGTTCAAGGACACATGCCGACATCATAAGGAAGAGAAGAACAGATGAGAAAGTAAATGTGGATATTGTATGGCGCCTCCAGAGTGTGTAGGAAATTGGTAATTTAGTAATCATGGAGGATTGGAACTCGCTGATATGGCAAAGAATAGAACGCAGAGCTACAGGGAAACAACAAATACTTATTGAGTTCTCCAAATAATTTTCAGAGTGTAATAGCAAACACACTATTGAAAAATCACAACAAAGGAGATATTATTGAAAGTGGTTAAGAATCCAGAGTTTCAGGAAGTTCCAGTGGAGGCATATCATCATAAATTATTGATTCTAAAATCATATATTGGATGTAAGATGTACCCATGAGCCTATATAGGCTGTTATCACAATTTAGTAATAATGAGTAGATTGAAGTTCAAGAGAATTTTAAGAAATGTCTGTTAACTTTGCTGTATTGAATTTTACACATTTATTCCGACCGATTTCGCTTTTCAAACATCACCCAGGGACTATACCAGATATACAGGAAGGAACAACATATGTTACTGACGAAAAAGACACAATCCATAGTCATTAAATACTGAAACATCATACATCAAGGAAATAGGAAGAAGTACTTACAAAGCAAAAAACATTGCGACTTTTATATTTTATACACCATGCTACAAACGAATACCATCTTGCAGAGCGTATTTGACACACATTAACAGCTACCAGTGAAATATTCTGAATCATTCAACTGAGATACAGAGACAAAGTCAAGAATACGTGTAGAAGAACAGTAAAAATATGGTGCCACAGCAAAGAACTCTTTGGGGCTGTAGACACTGAGATAATAAACGCCAAAGTAGGTGTTTCAGCTGAAGACGAGTGCAAATCTATGAAAGGGATTACCATAGATTTTGAACAGAAAAATTTAAGTACGAGAAAGGTAACTGTGAAGAACTTTTGGGGCAACAGTGTTAACAGTTCAGTTGACGGATTAAAGTAGGAAATAGAGTAAGTTTATGAGAAATGCGGGATCGAAGCAATATAAGCCTCTTAGAACTGGAAATAGTAGGAATAGTAGAGAAGCCAAGGCGAAATGAACGCAGCAAAAATGCGAAGAAATCAAAAAACAAGTGTTCATCAGAAGGACGACTCAGCATATAGAAAATTTAGAACCAACACCAAGCCAGCCGGAGTGGCCGTGCGGTTCTAGGCGCTATAGTTTGGAGCCGAGCTGCCGCTACGATCGCAGGTTCGAATCCTGCCTCGGTCATGGATGTGTGTGATGTCCTTAGGTTAGTTAAGTTTAATTAGTTCTAAGTTCTAGGCAACTGATGACGTCAGAAGTTAAGTCGCATAGTGCCCAGAGCCAATTAACACCGAAGGCATCAACATTAGGAGCACAACGCTAATTCTGCTGTTGAACGCGGAGAAGAGAGCATGTAGACGGAAAGAGCATATTGAAAGCCTCTACTAGAGTCGATATGAAAACAATGGGTGATCAAGTATTAGAGTTTAATAGAGCTTTGAAAGACTTGTGATCAAATAAAAACAGAAAAAAATAGGTAATACTCATTCGGAAATTCCAAAACCATGTGTACAGGTGGCAGCCATGCGATTGTCCAAGATGATTTGAGAACCTCTGAGACTAGAGGTATACACGATCAGACTTTTGGGAAAAAAATAATGTCGCGAAGGTAACAAAGGTAGACAAGTGCGGGAACTGTCGCACAATCAGCTTAACAGATATGCGTCCAACTCACCACCAAGTATAATACACAAGATGGAAAATAAAATTGAAGATCTATTAGATGACGATCAGTTCTCGGAAAGATAAGGCAGTGGAGAGATGCTCTTAAGTTGCACTTGATAATGGAAGTTGCACTTGATAATGGAAGCAAGACCAAAGGATAAACAAGACACGTTCATAGTATTTGTCAACCTAGAAAAAGCAGTGTTATGGTTCAAGATGATCAACATTTTGAGAAAAATAGAACCATAGGGAAAGGCGAGTAATATACAATATGTTCAAGAACCAAGGGGGAAAAATAACATTGGATGGCCAGAAAAAAGTGCTCGGATTAAAAGTCGTAAGACAGGGATGCAATCCTTCACCACTGCTGTATAATCCATAATTTTTTTAAAAATGACAAATGTAAAACAAAGGTTAAAGAACGTGGTTAGAAACCACGTGGGAAGCGGAAGAAAAAGTACAAGCTCTGGTGAACTGATTTATTGCGTACAAATGTTTTTTGCGATTAAACCAAAGAAAAACGAAGAAAGACTTTCGCGTTTCAGATATTTAACCAGTGACAGTGATATACTCTGCACATTATTAAAAAGCATCAGAGCAATCCTCAAGTGCTATTCTTCCCTCACCGTTCTGTTTTAGGAAGGCTGTACTTGATAGTGAATCGGTTGGTGTCCCTATGGAACAGTGGATTGCGGGATTTGTAAAAATTACTGCCCCTCTGCGTAGAATCCCGGCTCGCGCTCGTTCCTGCTGCTCGTGGCGGAGGTATATGGCCCACCAGACGGTCGCTATAAATAAGGGTCAGTGAAGCAGCCGAGCGAGCCAGAGCTAGCAGTAAGTGCCCTGGCGTCCGCTGCACAGCGCTGGTGTTGTGCGGGCAACATACGCTACTGTATATCAGGGGAACCGCCGGCCACACACCGTAAGTCACGACGCAACGCCCAGATGGCCCACTGCAGACGACAGAACATACGGTCGTCCACGTATCAGTGTATTACACTAACTGGGAGACTTATGTGGAGCTCTGGCTAATTCTGGTCACTCACTTAAAATTCTGGTCACTCACTTAAAATTCTGGACGATCCACTCTAATCTGAGAGCAATTAATGTCGTGCTTTACAGTAATGGCTTACCTTTCGGCTTCGAATGTTTAATTCTCCAGCAGACAACTCTCCCTACCGTAATTTGTGTAAATAATCTGATCAACTTTCATCCGCAGCATTTTCTGTTTCCTTTTTTTTATATATAAATCTGATCCTTTATGCATTTAGATGATATCTTAATTTGTGTAACAGTGATATGCATCGGACTTATTAAGGCAATTTGAAGTTCCGCAAAACCCATATGGGATCAGCTGTATACTTTGCAAAATCTCCTCGCTTCTAAACTGGTACTGTTATTACTCAGCTTAGCCGCGAATCCGTAGAGGATGGTATATGTGCGGTACAGTATAACTGGTCAGAATTTCCACCCGGAATTTGCGAGTGTAAGTCGGACCTTCCTTGATCCGCTTTGGTGGGTCGTGTCGTCGGATTTCCTCCTACCTATGCGCGGTGCACCTCTCGTAAATGTCGTCCCGTGCAAATTCTTCATTGGCGCATTGTATGTCTCTTTCGGTGGAAGGTAATTATCTGAAATTGTGGTCGATCAAATTTGCGGTACCTATTTACTCCAAATTAACATTCAGAATGCCGTAATATCACATTTATTCCTATTAGATCAGTAGTGAAACTCTCATGTCAGCAACTACTCGTAATCGAGAGCATGGCTACCATCGAACAAGACAGAAAGAGCTCTTAACGCCGACTGCCGACTTAGGCGCGCAGTCCATCTCTCTTACTAGTTTCGTCATCGTTCGTGGATTTCCGATCAAGTTCGTACTTACTAAGATATGTATTTGTTAATGAACAGGTGTGAATTTTAACGAGGAAAAATTATGATAAATAGTTTTAAACACCCAGAGGCTTCTCCCAGTATTCATGTTGTCATAAATGACTTTAATTATTAAATATAAATAAACAAAATCGGTGACTTTGGTGCCAAGATGGCGGTACTTCCCGTCATGTATATTTCCGAGGCTGACTCTTGTTGCTACGGTGCAGCGCCGAGCCCCACGCCACTACGCGCCTCATATGGTCGCTTCGTTATCTAGCCAGCCAGCGTGGGAAATGCTCTCCGATTCATGGCTGGCTACGGACTACAACACTTCTTAACTATCGTGAACACATCAATAAGAGACAATAATTTATTAAAACTGGTAAAAATGTCTTCCTCAAGTAAAAGGCACCTCACAACTTGAAACACGCCTCTTGCAGAGATACAAGTGTATCTTTGGCTCAGAGCATGTACCTCTGGGACTGGGTACTAATTTATTAGGTCAAGAGCGCCTAATTACTAGGAATATTCACATTAACAGTTTCAGCAAGTTCAGACACTTCAAATGTGGCAATCAGTCTACAACCAGCTTCGTCATGGTGTAAAACTCTAGTTATGTACAAGCTGAACATTATTAATATGATGATAGCATTATTTATGAGCTACTGAAATAGTTTATTCCATTTACATTATTTTCAGTATGCATATTAGTACAGTTTGTATATCATGGTGAAACTATTTGTGGATTAGTCATCAGATATTACATCTGAAGATGGCAGTAACATGCTATCATCATCATTTTCTTTGGGCCTTTGTCCCACTTGAACGCGGGGTCTGCCTTGTTACCATGGATGTGTCAGAGGGTACCTGGATGAGCTTCCTGTTGCTACCCGGTACCCACCGGGACGGGATTAGTATACCTCAGCTGTCTGCGTCTAATGTAGACCATGAAATAGTGCAAACGTTTTCAAATGTCTGCGAGTCGTGTAACTAAGACAGAACATGAAGACCAGCTGTGTATTCACCTAGGGGGATGTGGAAAACCGCCTAGAAACCTCATCCAAGCTGGCCGGCACACCGGCACTCGTCGGTAATCCGCCGGGTGGATTCGATACGGGACTGGCGCGCCTACTCGAGTCCAAGAAGCAGCGTATCTTCATCTAGTCAAATTGTACCACAAATATCTCTTCTCCCCAGTTCTGTTCAGTACCTCCTCATTATTTATGTGATCTACCCATCTAATCTTCAGCATTCTTCTGTAGCACCACATCTGGAATGCTTCTATTCTCTTCTTCTCACAACTACTGTGTCTTTAGCGAAAATTGCCATTAAATTCCGTCTGAATTGTAAGGAAGTTTGTATTCCCACATTTATTTTGAGAAAAAGGTGCGTCACTGGCAAGCGAATGACAGTCTGAAGATTACGCAAAGCCATTTTAGAGAGGATGTTAAACTTACCTTCGGCAATGACGTGTATCGTCACTCCCTAAACACGCTGACAAAATAATCATCTCTCTGTAGTGCTCATTCTAACGAAGCGATTGATCCACAAAAGAACGCAAATAAGAAGCTGATTGCGCCTAATAGTTTTGAAATACTCCCAAGTCAATTATTTAGAGCAAAGAAGAGGCCTTTTAGGCCTTTTCTACGTCACCCCGTCACCTCCAACCTTAACGGTAGTGGGGGTATTTTTCTTCAACAATATTTTTAAAAAGTAATGATTCATTCATATACCAAATTTGGTTGAAATTCCTGTAGGCCTTCCAGGCAAATGATTTTACGTTCCCTCTTTTCAGCATGTAACCTCAGACTTAGGGATTATAGGGGTCTGTTACTGTCACAGTAAATTATTCTACGTAAGAGGAACTTCGTTTGCTAGTTTTGGTAGAAATTCCTTCAGGAATTTCAGAGAGATGCTGAATTGTGACTATCGTCGATCACCACCATCCCAACCCCGTGCCCACAACTATAGGGGCGAAACAACATCGTGTCACCAAGAGGTCTAGCAACCAAGGTAACAATGGGTTTGGTAGGAACGTTGGTCGTTATCGAATATTTTTGCATGACACGTCTCCTCAGCCCCACTCTATTCGTAGGGTTGGTTGCCTCATATTATCCCACAATATTTTTAACAAATAATTATACAAGTAATGGTGCATGTATATACACAATCTGATTGTAGCTGCTCCAGTCGTTCCTGAGTTATGCTTACACATCACCCCCTTTTCACCCCCACCCCTCTGGGCGCCAGGTGCTTCCTACCCCACAGAAATCTTTGAGGACATCCGTACAACTCAGCAAAGTCTCATCAGAGAAGACGAACAAACAAATATGCCTTTTTATATAAGGTGTTAGACTGCAAGCTGGCCGGAATGGCCGAGTGGTTCTAGGCGCTTCGGTCTGGAACCGCGCTTCCGCTACGGTCGCAGGTTCGAATCCTGCCTCGGGCATGGTTGTGTGTGATGTCCTTAGGTTAGTTAGGCTTAAGTAGTTCTAAGTTCTAGGGGACTGATGACCTCAGACGTTAAGTCCCATATTGCTCAGAGTCATTTCAACCATTTTTTTTTGTGATAATTTGTATGAACTGCCTCAGTATTATGAAGTGAGCTATAAATCATTTTCATGATTCCGTACCGACTTAAATCCATTTGTTTAGAGATCTATACAGGCCTTATTTCTTTTTGCATAGAAGGCAGTAACAGTTTAAGTGACTAGTCTCAACACAAGCGAAGATGAATAAGATGAGAAGAGAAAAATTGATTTTCCTCTTTCGTTTATAGCCATTGAACGTGACAATCGTTTATCCTAATACGAGATTAAATGCGATTAAAAGTTAGATTCTTCTAGAGTTATTGCTTTGGGATTAAAACGGCATATCTCAGAAATATACACTCGAAAGAAATAATTTAAACGTTAAATTTTCCGAGAGTTATTGCTTTGGGGTAGGCAGGAAACGCAAGCTACGTTGCTTAGGTGCAGTATCCTTACTCACTTACACACAGTATTTATGTCTAGGTCGTCAGATTGCACTTTAAAATTTTTCTCATGACTCGTTATCATCGTCATCAGCAGCAGAATAATAATGGATTAAAGGATGTTAGGGCAAGGAATCTCCTTAATGTGTACCATGCACTACACAGACAGGTGCCATTTTCGTTTTTATTTGTTGTCTGTATGGTACATTTTCAATAGCAGGGTATTAGTGCAGTTTGGATTAGAGTTAAGTGCTTCTTATATGTTCATTTGTCAGACCTAAGAGATAAATACTTAACGATAACATTGTTTATGAGTGGGAAATCTGTAGCTCAGTTCACGTTATGCAGACCATATTAACAACATAGGTGGAGTTTCCATATGTTTTCTCGGTGTTACACGAGAAATACCGCATTGTCACTCATTTTTAGCTTCCAAATTGTAAGAAACCTCTAGAACACCTTTTGCTCTTTTATTTGTAATGGATATGTCTTACTAAATTTCACTTGAGCCGAAGGGGGAGTGACTTAGATTTTATAGCTGCCGGACCTCTACTGTTTCCTCAATAGACCTTTGCTCACTGTATATGACAGATCCCATTTTGTAGTAACGTGAAGTCCACATCGCTAATGCCTCGAATGTAACAGATATTCAATTTCCTTTCTTCATATTCTAATATAGTATGCCGTTAGGATGCTGATTTTTCTGACTTATGACTCCTTTTTGTCCTAAACCGTTGTCTGATGAGTAATGATAATCTACTAAGCAAAAGACCTCACACCAGTAAATAGAATGACCACTTAGTCCCTTGGCGTTGGTATTTCAGGCAGTTTTTTTATTACAGTTCTTGTTTTTGGACCGTTTACGGTTTCTATTTTGCTTTTTTTTTTCAAAGTTCAGTACACCCTCTTTCTGTTTTCATGCTTGATCTGTGTTCAATTTTTGACATGCCATCCACTGGGCCATCTTACCACTAAATCTGAGGGAGGGGCAGTGGTGAGTTTCCTTGTAAGAAACGCTATTAAAAGTCAAGGAACATGCACATAACGTCAGAAATCAATGATTCCTACAACACTCTGAATTGTGTATGGAACATAGTGAACAAGAGACAAGACAACCAGACACAGAAAAGAATAACATTGCTACTGAACAGAATGGAAGGGATATAAATGATGAGTCACAGGTAGCAAAAATATTTAATAATTATTTCTTAAACATAGTGGAAGGTGTAGGGACAAACAGTTCAAGGGAAAAATCGCAGCAGTATGTTGAGAAAGCAATCTCATAAAATACAGACACATGAACATATCAGAAACTTCCCCTGAAATTGAGAAAATTTTCTATTCTCTCCAAACCAAAAGCTCATGAAGATTTCATGGCGTTTCCAATAGGCTACTAAAGATCTGTTCCCAAATAATACCTGAAAAATGTAATGCATCACTTGCTTAGTATCATTTTACAGAGAGACAGAAATATGCCATTGTTACACCCCTTCTTTAAGATAGGTTATAGGAAAGGTGTGAATAACTGCTGACCTGTTTCACTACTGACGTCAATATCCAAAATTTTTGAGATGGTAACATATTCTAAAACAGTATTTCACCAGAGCAGGAATAACACACCCAGGTAATGACAGTTTGTATTTCAGAGCAGTTGCTCCGTTGAGAATGCCATTTACATGCTCAAATTTTACAAGCGTTAAATAATTAAATAGTACCTGTTGGAATTTTCTGGGATCAATCTCAGACATTTAAATGTGAGGATCACAATATTTTCCTAGATAACTGAAGTTTTATGGGATTTGTGGTATAGACAGCCAATTGATAATGTCATTTCTAAACAAAAGAATGCAGGAAGTTGTACTTAATAATTCAACCACTGTAGTTCTTGAACGTTATTCCGACTGAGGAGAAATCGTGTACAGAATCCCTCAACGCTCAATCTTAGGTCTGATATTATTCTTCATGTATGTAAATGATCTCCAGCCAAATATACAACAAGCATAATTAGTTCTTTTCGACATTACACTAACACTGTAATAAGTACAAACACACATACACCGACACAAGAAATAAAAAAGGTTCTTCAATGTTTCATTGAGTTGTTTTCTGCAAATGATTTCCCCATCAATTTTAAATAGACACAACATGCGTAGTTCTGCACTTCTTGGGATGCTACATCAATGGTAAGCAATATCAAATGGTGAGAAATTAATTAATATAGTGGGAACTTCAAAATTCTTAGATGTCCAAATGAATGGGAAATTAAAGTGGAGAAAGCACATTCTGGAACTCATAAAACAACTAGTTCAGCCACATATGCACTTGGAATAATTGCAAATCTTGGGGAGAGACAAACCAGTAATTTGACATATTTTGCATATTTTTTATTTAATAATGTCACGTGGAATAATATTCTGGGGTAACTCAGCTTTAAGAAAGATAGTCTTCGTTGCTCAAAAACAAAGAGTAATATGTCATGTTCACCTATGTCCATCCTGTAAATATCTGTTAAGGAGCTGGCCAATCCAACTACTCCTTCACAGTGTATTTATTACCATATGAAGTTCGTTGTAAATAATCCACTGACGTTCAAGAGGAATAATGATGCACATAATTACAATACCAGAAGGAAACAATACGTTCGTTATTTCACATTATGGTTGCTACAACAGAAACAGTGGTGTACTGCACTACAACTAAAATTTTTGATAACTCACCCAGTGATATAAAATGTCTAACAGACGGCAGATTAAAATCTGAAAACGAATTGGAAAAGTTTCTCCTTCATAACTACCCCTGGCCCATAGAAGAATTTCTATTGTTATAATGTGTAAAAGGCGGTGGGTAGGAATTACTATCTCACATTTGTATATTTAATAATAATAATAATAACAACACAAAAGGAATATGAGTACTGAGTATATATATATACAAATTAATTTACGATGTGAATGTAAAATGACTTGTTGCATATCATTTTGATTTATCATACGAATGATCCATGGAATATGAAAGTAATTATGAAAGTAATTAATATTATGCACAAAATTATTTACATCAGTCGATGAGTGTTGTAATTATATAGTTAGTTTTGCACCTGAAAATACTGAAACATAGCAAATATTGGTATTACAAACTTTGCATGCAGCTATTGTAGATTACATGAATTTTGGGAAGAAACATAAATTAAAAATTGGAGTTATTTTGTTTTGGTTGCAGGTGGCTGAAAGCCATAGTGTCTCTAACTCTTTGCAGCTCTCGAAGGACTTAGGCTTACGGAACAGGCGGTCGGTATAATAAGCAAGCTGGACAAAAAATTAAACTCCCAACTGTGAATGCACAGATGAATCGTTACGCCTTTACACATGATGCAGCGATAAACTCAAGTGCTCAACAGCATATGGGTAAATGTAAGGAAGTGACAGAGTGGCAATAAGTGACAACCGTGATTCGTCGTGCCCTTTGTCACATGAAATGTGAAGTTGCTGCATTTTGTGACTGTTGAAAATGTTTACAACCAGTGGGGAAAAACACATGAACACGGAAGACTGATTGAAAGAGGACCATAGACGCGTTTCACGGATTCTGAATCAGAAACGCATCCAAAACCAATAGCAAATGCTGTAGGCAGTGCATGAAGTTCCTCCACGCCTGTTAACGAGAGAACATTGCGACGGAAACTGCATGCAGTGATCGTTTGTAGTCGGTTACCTCGCAAGAGGCCATTATTCGCATAGGAACATAAAGACAACAGCAATATTCATCGGGCTATAAGAATATTTGACTGGGTTTAAGAGCACTCACTCGCCGTATCAAATTTCAACTGGCCTGCAAAATCACCCCCTTGAACCACATAGAAAATCTATGGCACATTTCAGAACAGCGGATAAAACGCTGACATCAGCATCCTTGCAGAGTGATGGAATTGCGTGATAAAATCTTCAGCCAGCGATTTACCCTAGGAACACCAACGTATTTTCTATTACGTTTACTACCAAGGAGGGGGGGGGGGGGAGGCAATACTTTCTATCAACCACAAAAAAATAAAAAATACGAATTTCGTTAACTTTTGTTAACTTATACTAACAAAACGCTTATTAAATAGCTGCTGACGTACAAGAAAGTTCCAGACCCTGGAAATATCTTTCAGCACAATCTTAGCAATATCTACACATTTTCCATTGTGTGTACACAGTGACGAGGGATATCTTATGACCAAGACAATTTTTTAAAAAATACAAATTTCGTTAGTAATCTTTAACTTTTATTCACGACATACTTTTTAAAGATACATAGATGTGTGGGACCAGCCCTGAACATTTACTGCAAACAAATGTAGCTGAGAAGTTCAAGACAATTACGTAATGTTTTTGTGGGGAATCACTAAAAACTATGCAAATTTTTTTTTCAAAATTTCAAAATATGAAGTACATGACTAGATTAGAACAAATTCAAAAGTTGGACGTAAAGTATCCCATCACCCCTTGGTATTACCAAGGTTAACCTGGATGTTAAGTACCTGTGCAAACTTGTGGATTCACCTAACCGAATCCAGGAGGTTATCAAAATCGGCGCCTGATTACACGGCATTAAATGATGATTGTAATGATTTCTCTACGGTTGAGCTTTTGTTCTGTGATATGGGGTTGCTGAAAGGAATGGAGGTTTTAGAAAAATTATTGTTAGTATTATAATTTTTTTTTAATCATCAGTCTTCTGACTGGTTTGATCGGCCCGCCTCTAGTTCCACGAAAATCGTTTTGTTGCAACCTACGTCCTCAATTATTGCTGTATGTATTCCTTCAACTCCCTCTTGTACCATGGAAGTTATTCCCTGATGTATTAACAGGTCTCCGGTCATCCTGTCCCTTCTGGATTTCCATGTTTCCATACATTCCTGAAGACCTCAGAAGTTAAGTCGCATAGTCCTCAGAGCCACTTGAACCATTTTTGAACAATCTCCTGCAGCACCATATCTCAAACAGTTCATGTTTCACTACCATACAACGCTGTCCTCCAAAAGCACGTTCTCAGACATTTCTTCTTCAATTTAATATCTATAGTTGATGTAAACTTCTCTTAGCCACAAATGCACTTGGCCGGCCTGAGTGGCCGAGCGGTTCTAGGCGCTGCAGTCTGGAACCGCGCGACCGCTACGGTCGCAGGTTCGAATCCTGCCTCGGGCATGGATGTGTGTGATGTCCTTAGGTTAGTTAGGTTTAAGTAGTTCTAAGTTCTAGGGGACTGATGACCTCAGAAGTTAAGTCCTATAGTGCTCAGAGCCATTTTGAACCAAATGCACTTTCTGCTACTGCTAGTCTGCAATTTATGTCCTCTTTGCTCTTTCTGTCATGAGTTATTTTGAATCCCAGGTATCAGAATTTCTTAACTCTGTCTACTTCGTGATCACCAGTCCTGGTGTTAAGTTTCTCGCTGTTCTTATTTCTGCTGCTTCTCATTACTTTTTCCTTTCTTCGATTTTCTCTCAGTCCATATGTTATACTCATTAGACCGTTCATTCCATTTGGCTCGTCCTGTAACTCTTCTTCACTTACACTAAAGATGGCAATGTCTTGAGCGAGTCTTATCATTGATATCCTTGCACCTTGAACTTTAATTCCAGTGTTGAACCTTCCTTTTATTTCCGCCATAGCTTCCTCGACGTACTGACTGAACAGTTAGGGTGAAAGACTCTATCCTTGTCTTACATCATTTTAAATCTGAGCATTTTATCTTGGTTTTCCATTCTTAATGTTCCCTTTAGTTGTTGTACGTATTGTATATTACCCGTTTCTTCCTACAGCTTACCTCTAGTTTTTCTGAGGATTTCGAACATCTTGCATCATTTTACGTTATCGAACGCTTTTTCCAGGTCGATAAATCCCATGAACTGCTTGTCTGGTGCCTTTACTACAAAAAATTGGTCGTCATCTCACCTATCCTCAGTTTTCTTTTTTATTCTTCTGTATATTATTCTTGTCAGAAAGTTGGATGCATGAGCTATTAAGCTGATTGTGCTATAATTCTCGCACTTGTCGGCTCTTCCAGTCTTCGTAATTGTATGAATGATGCATTTCCGAAAGTCAGAGAGTATATCGCCAGATTCATACATTCTACACAACAAAGCGAATAGTCGTTTTGTCGCCACCTCTCTCAATGATTTTAGAAATTCAGATGGAATGGTTGTCTGTGACTTCTGCCTTATTCGATTTCAAGTATTCCAAAGCACTTTTAAATTCTGATTCTAATACTAAATCCCATTTCTCTTGCATATCGACTTCTGTTTCTTCTTCTATCACATCATCAGGTAAGTGTTACCCACACAGAGGCCTTAAATATACTATTTCCAAACATCTTCTCTCTACTCTGCATCTACCAATGGAATTCGCATTGAACTATGAATGTTAACCACACTTGCTTTTGTTTGTTTTGACTTTCCTATACGCTGAGTCTTTTTTTATTTCTTCACATTTTGCATGCAGCCATTTCGAGGTAGCTTGGCTGCACTACCTATCTGCGTTATTCCTCTGCGACTTGTGTTTCTGTATTCCTGCATTTCCCTCAAAATTTTTGTACTCCCTTATTTCCTCGATCAACTGAAGGATTTATTCTCTTACCAGTGGTTTCTTCACTGTTACCATCTTTGTCCCGTCGGTTTTCTTTCCGTCTTCTGTGTTTACCATTTCTATAGATGTCCATTCCTCTTCAACTGAACTGCCTTTTAGGTATTCCTTATCACAGTATCTATACCCTCTGGAACTTCAAGCGTACCTCTTCATTCCCTATTGTTGCCGTATCCTAGTTCTTTGGGCCTTGATTCTTCGTGACTAGTCTCTTAAATTTCAGCCTACCATTCCTCACTACTAAAGTGAGTCTATTTCTGGTCCTGGGTACGCCATACACTCCAATATCTGTTTTCGGAATCTCTCCATAACTGAAATCTTCCCGTATCCCTCGGTCTGTTCCAGCTACAGTTCCTCCTCTTGTGAGTCTTGAACAGAGTATTCGCTACTACTAGCTGAAATTTATCGCAGAACTTAATTAGTCATTCTCCTCTCTCCTTCCTTGTCCCAATCCCGTATTCTCCTGTAACATTCTCTTCTACTCCTTCCTCTATAAATGCATTCCAATCCCCAGTGACAATTAAATTGTCATCATCCTTCACGTACTATATTACCCTTTCAATATCCTCATACACTTTATCTCTTCATCTTCAGCTTGCGACGTCGGCCTATATATCTGAATTATCGTTGTCGGTGTTCGTTTGCTATCGATTCTGTTGAAAGCAATCCTATCACTGGACTGTTCACAGTAACTTACTCTCTGCCCTACCGTTTTATTCATTTTATGCCGCTGTTGATATTACACTGCACTCATCTCACCAGAAATCCTTGTCTCTTTTCGATTTCACTTCACTGACTACGACGATAGCTAAACTGAGTCTTAGGATATCTCTTTCCAGATTTTATAGCTTCCCTACCATGTTCAAACATCTGACGTTACCTCGCGAATCGTAGAAGGTTATCCTTTCTTTGATTATTCAGTCTTTTTATCATGGTCACCTCCCGTCACCTTCCCTCCTGGGCAGTCCCCTCACGGAGATCAGAATGGGGGACTACTCCGGAATACTTTGCCAATGGAGAAATCGACATGACACTTTTTTACTTTCCAATTATTTGCGAGGTATCCTGTGGATAGACAGTACGTGTCTTTAATGCAGTGGTTTCCATTGCCTTCTGCTTGCTCATGTGGTTGATCATTACTGATTCTTCCGCCTTTAGGGGCAGTTTCCCACCGGAAAAGCAAGAGAGTGGCCTGAACCTGTGTCCGCTCGTCTACCCTCTGGCTGAACGGGAGTGATTTCTTATGCCGGAAGTCTTTGGCAGCCATTGCTGGTAAGGTATGTGATTGGTAAGCAGGGCACATGGGCTTCTGTAGTGGAATGCTGACCCCATTGAGGATACAAAATTTTATCTTCACCATGTTAATTAAAACGGAGCCCTGGTAATAACGCAATGATTAATTATCATTTGGAAACTGCGGTGATGTACACTGATTATTCAATTGAATAAAAGCAATGAGAGTAAATACAAAAAAATTTAAAAGAGAAACAGCCTTATGGCACCAACTTTAAATTAAAAAAAATTACTTTACACGAATGTAACTTTAACACAACCCCAGATCTGAGCTCATAGGTTGTGAAATGATGTCAATTATCAGGCATTGTGAATATGAAAAACAACAATTTGTAAAAGGTATTAGGTTTCAAAAATACTCAAATAGCAAGATCTCATAAATACATGAATTAACTATTACGGAAAACATACGGCAATATGACGTTATGATAGCTTGAAAAAACTACACAACCATCAGCACGTTATCGACGTTTGGCGTTCACATCGGCTGCGCATCTAAACTCCGTGCTCGAGAGCTCAAGTGACAACAACATGCAGGAGGGCCTGCGCACACCAATAATGGCTTCTAGAACATGCAAACACAGTATTAACAGAGAGTTCACTAAAATACTAAAACCAACAGCGACGCACTGGGTAGCGCGAAATGCAGCACGAGATGTTAAACGTTATAGTCTGACAACCGCAGTTACTATTAAAGCAATAGATCATTAAATAATCTCCAACGACTTGAAATTTCAATTGATACATTTATAAACACACAACTCGCTCAAGATGATAATGACCAGACAATTCGCACACAATCTTAAATACCAAAGCACCGCCTGAAGGCGCAAAATTGTTACTATTATAGTTGCCAACGAGGAAGAAGTTTGCAAATTCCAATTTAAATTAGCGGCTGAAGTTTTATACAGTGAACTTTGATTTATAAAATTCAGCACTTAACACACTAACAATAACAATGAAAAAAGGATTCGCTGAATATCGGGTACACTTGCACTTCAAAACAAATGTAATGGAACCAGAGCACAGCGCACTTACATGGACCACGTTCAAGTGGTTTAAGGAACGACCAGCAAAAATCAAAGTGGCTTCATGGAGCAACCATATACAAAGGTTCCACGACAATATGGCTGAACATTATAGTTAGTCCGGGAGCTCACTGTTAACATGCACACCTGGATACACTCCCGCACTCTCCTCAGGATTCGAGACAGACACGACTCTTCAACAGAACATATGTTGACCGGTGAATGCTTCCGCAATCCAGTTCCGCTAGCCGCCAGACCCAGGCGCAGGAATGTCAATACCGTGCGTCCTCGCAGTACAAAAAGCGCCGACTGACTACTTGCGATGCTCCGCTCCCTATCTTTCCACTGTCACAGCCGCCGACCGAGTCTCCTCTCGCGAGCCGCGGCCGTCCTAAATAGAGGGTTCTAGCCAACCAGCCGCCGTAAAGTGCGTAACTTCGACGGAGAAACTATCCTGCCAAGAGCATCGCAGGAAGTCACGTCTCAATTTCTTTTGGTTTCTATTCATATTTTAACCAGTGGACGCGATTCGGTGGAGTACATAGGACATAAGTAATTGGTTCAAATGGATCAAATGGCTTTGAGCACTATGGGACTCAACTGCTGAGGTCATTAGTCCCCTAGAACTTAGAACTAGTTAAACCTAACTAACCTAAGGACATCACAAACATCCATGCCCGAGGCAGGATTCGAACCTGCGACCGTAGCGGTCTTGCTGTTCCAGACTGCAGCGCCTTTAACCGCACGGCCACTTCGGCCGGCCATAAGTAATTGCTTGGGTGGAGTGGTGTATCGGTAAAGCGCATCGTGTTGAAATCAAGTATGATACATCGAGTAAGGACTCGGTCATTTGACCACATTCAGGATTAACAAACATTGCGATAAATAGCAATTCTTGAATATCAAGTAGAAGTCATCTCTTAACTGCATCGAATGCCGATTAAGACAGGATAACTTTAATGAATGCCGACCTCTGTGGCCGAGCGGTTCTAGGCGCTTCAGTCCAGAACCACTCTGCTGCTACGGTCGCAGGTTCGAAACCTGCCGCGGGCGTGGATGTGTGTGATGTCCTTAGGTTAGTTAAGCTTAAATAGTTCTAAGTCTAGGGGACTGATGACCTCAGATGTGAAGTGCTTAGAGCCATTTGAACCATCTTTAATGAATACAAAAATATTAACTGTTCGTGTCAACAATCATTGAACATACTGATTTGTTAGGCGACAGTAGGCTTTTCATTTACAGTCGTTAGTCCTTACTCCTCTGGGTTTTAGATAGAGACTTTGAATATTTTATTTCGGTTTCGCTAATCTGAGTTGCGGAACTATAGACTAGACATAATGGGCAGAACTTTCTCCATTACTTTCTGGCTATCCGAACAAATAATTTTCAGGTTCTTGTAAAGAGGCAATGGCATTTAAAAATCACACAAAAAGTTAATTTTATCCAACTAAATATAACAACTAGAAGACAAAAACCGTCAACAATTATTTGTTTACAGATCGTCTCTCCACACGTTGCAGACTAGCCTTTCTTTTTCAATGTTCACATAGTGACATCGTCAGTTTCTATTGCAGGAGGTACGGGAAAATGAAGATTGGACGGTGGAACAGTGGAAAGGTTTCGCGTGGTCGCATGTATACCGTTTCTTTGCATTGCGTCAGATATGCCGTCATGCATGCGAACGTCTGTTCGAAACACACAGGCAAGTAACCGCAGTACTCTGCTATGGCGCACATACAACTGGGCCTCCATACGGCCTGCAATACCCATCGAAAACTCCAAGACAGCTGTGGTCCCCGTGAACTCTACTGCGGAACAAGTGCATCTCCTCAAATTTGATGTCATTTCCAGTGGCGATAACATCTTCCGGCGCAGGATAATTGTCCATGTACATACGTCCAGAAACCCACCAAGGATATGTCGATTCCATTCCACGCAGAATCTGTGTTTTATTCCGTTCCAAAAGTTGACCAGTGCGATGTTAAGAAGGTGGTCTCAGTGTTTTGGCCCTCGAATCTAGATTGTCGAGGCTTTTGCTAACTCAAGAGCAGGCCTCGCCAAATAGTATATTCAGGTCGCGCTACTAGACTTTTCTTAAGCACTGAGGGCTGAGGCTGAAAAGGAAACCAAATGCCCGAACCAGGAGAGAGCAGGAGACACATGACAGTGTTCCCAGACCGTGAGCAAGTATTCAAAACAAAGTACAGGGTGTGATAAAAAATGTATGGCACAAATTGTGGGACACATTCCTCACACGTAAGACGAAGAAACTATGTTATATCCACGTGGGCCTGGAAACGCTTTGTTTCCATGTTGTAACTAATTTTGTCCAACTCATTTATTCACGTTAAACACACAATAACAGAACGTCAGAATCATGGAGAACCTGTACACTTGGTGACGTCTAGTTAAGTTGTGCACCACCAGTGTTTTGTTTTACATGTCCCTGTTCCCACGCGACGTGTATTATTGTTTGTTTACAGGTAACGTCAGCTGTTCCAGCGATCAGTACGACCATTGCAAACACACGGGTTACGACGTGGAGTTAATGACAGATTTTCCTCGTGAAATAGCAGTGAAATGCTGACACGACAGATGCTGGTTTGATATATTGATTAGCTGACGGCAATGGCGCTCTCGCTCAACATTTGTACCAGGAGAGATTTCCGGAGCGAATGTGCCCCGACAGGATAACGTGTGAAGCCATTGATCTTCATCTTATGGCACATGGGGCATTTAAGTATGATACTCGCGACCGGGGGAGGCGGAAAATCTTCATGCAGTAGTGTAAGTAACAGACATGTAGCTACAACGCTGAATGTTGACTCTCTGCCAAGTGTCACAAGAGGACTAGCTGTAGCCATACCATTTACAGCGTGTTCATGCGCTGTCAGCCGCTGATTTTCCTGTATGGGTACTCTTCTGCAAATTATTAATGCAACGACGTGCCGACACTAATTTTAGTGCAATGTTGCTGTTCATAGATGAGGGGTCGTTTCAAAGAGACGAGATTGCAAATTTTCACACTCGGCGTGTATGGGCAGAGGTTAGTCGTCACACAATTGTTGAAGCAAGTTATCAACGAAGATTTTCTTTAAGTGTTTGGGGCGGTTTTGTTGGAGACTGTTTGGTAGGGCTTCAATTTTTGTTCCACTCAAGCTCAACGGACAAAGTTATGATATCTCCGTCCAGAATGTTCTACCTGATCTGGTACCAGATGTGCTTTAAGCCATGCGACAGAACATGTACTTCATGCTTGATGGATCACCTCCTGGTTTTAGTGTTTGTGTCCGTCGCCTTCTAAATAACAGTTTTGGTGACTGATGGATGGGTAGAGATTGACCAGTTACCTAGACTCCACCCTCAGCGAACCAAAATCCACTGGACTTTTATTCGTAGAGCATTTGAAAGCTCTTGTGTATGGAACCTCTGTACTGGATGTTCAGAATCTCCGTGCCCGTATTTTTTACATTTACATCTAAATCTATATAGGTATTCCACAAACCAACACACGGCGCTTGGCAGAGGGTAATCTGTACAACTTCTAGTCATTTCCTTCGCTGTTCCACTTGCAGAAAGAGCGAGAAAGAAGCGACTGTCTATATGAATGCGTATGAGCCCTAATATCTCGTACCTTTATCTACGTGGTCCTTACGCGCAATGTATGTTGGCAGCAGTAGAACCGTTTGGCAGTCAGCGTAGAATGCTGGTTCTCTGAATTTTCTCAACAGTGTTTCTCGATTAGAACATCGCTTTCCCTCCAGAGATTCCCATTTGAGATCCCGAAGTATCTCCGTAATACTTACGTGTTGTTCAAAGCAACCGGTGACAAATCTAGCAGCTCGCCTCTGAATTGCTTCGATCTTCCTCAATCGGAACTGGTACGGATCCCAAATACTCGAGCCGTACTGAAGAATAGGTCGCACCAGCGTCCTATATGTGGTCTCCTCTACAGGTGAGACTCTCTTTCCTGAAATTCTCCCAATAAATCGAAGCCGACATTCGCCTTCCCTACTACAGTCTTCATGCTCGTTCCTTCTCATATCGCTTTGCAACTTTACGTCCAGATATTTAAACGAATTGCTTGTGTCAAGCAGGAGACGAAAGATACTTTAACCAAACATTACAGGTTTGATCTTGCTGCTCATCTGCATTAACTTACATTTTTCCACATTTATGATTAGCTGCCATTCATCACACCAACCGGAAATTTTAACTAAGTAGTGTAGTATCTTCCTACAGTCACGTAACTTCGACAACTTACCGTACACCAGGGCATCATCAGCAACCAATCCCAGATTGCTGCCCATCGTATCTCCCAAATCATTTATGTATATAGACAACGACAGCTGTCCTATCACTTTTGAGCTATCCTGACGATATCCTTGTCTCCTATGAACACTCGCCGTCGAGGACCACATACTGAGTTCTATTACTTAATAAGTCTTAGATCCACTCACACATCTCTGAACTTATTCCATGTGCTCGTACCCTAGTTAACAGCCGGTATTGGGGCACCCTGAAACTTGCTTTCCGGATATCTAGAAATATGAAATCTGCCTGTTGCACTTCAACCATAGTTCGCACTGTATCATGAGAGTTCCGCACGAGCAATGCCTTCTGCAACCATGCTCATTCGTGGACATAAGTTTCTCAGTCTCAAGAAATTTTATTACATACAAACTGAGAACATGTTCAATGACTCAACAGCAAGCAGAAGTCAGGAATATAAGTCAGGGATACCGGTCTGTAATTTTGCGGGTCCGTTCTTTTACCCTTCTTATATTCTCGAGTGACCTGCTACTTTTTGCAGTCGGTTGGACATTTGCGGTGGGTGAGAGATTCGCGATAAATGCAAGCTAGATAATGGGCCATTGCCGTCGAGTACTCTTAAATCGAACTACGTTCCACGGATGGCTACGTGACTGTGAAACCGTACGCAATACTCCAGGGATGCATTACCGCATCCGAGGTTCACTACAGCGGTGGGTTGATGCATGTATCAATGCCTACGGAGAGCGTGTTGCACATCCCCTGTGAGAAAGAGTTGCACGTGGTTCGCTGATGCGTTTTGTTCGTGTGTGTTTCCCATGAGTAATGAGTTGGAAAAAATGAGTTATAACATGAAAACAAAGCGTTTACAGACCCATATTCATATAATTTCTTTATCTACCTGTGAGCAATGTGTCCTGGAATTTGTGCTGTACATTTTGTTGCAATCTTTATATTGGACAACCAGAAACTATATCTGAAACAAATTTACCAAACAATAAAGCTTACATTCGTGTTGTACGTGTCCCAGTACGGATAAAAGTGCATGTTGTAGACACTTTTTCTACGATGAGTGAACTGTTCAGTTTGAATGAGAAAAGAACGTAGCCTCATTCAAGTCTTATCATTCTGCTATAAGAAATCATTTGGCATATATAGAATGTTTAAAAATATGTTACCTATCTTTAGCGAAGATAATATTGTTCAGAACTAAATAAGTTGTACAACAATCCTGCCGGAAGAACATCTGCAACTGAGCATTATAGCAGAGACTGAAAGTACCACTTCAGTCGTAAGGTTATTTTATTTTTCATTGCTGAGACCAGGACCAGTTTTGGGCTATTACACACCCATTATAAGGTGTGATACTGAAGGGAAACAGGAGACCGAAGCTAATAATAATATTTACACACGCTAGTATACAAAAGAAAACAAATGAGGAGTACCATATAAAATTTTAGGAACAGCTGTCGGGCTAGGTGCGGTAAAACGCAAGTCAATGCCAAAGACGCATCTGATAATGCAACGGAGTGTAGAACGTAATGTATCGCAAGCGAGCACAAAGCACGGAATAATGTGCGCCAAGAAGAAAGCGAATTGCTAAACTAGATTGGCGATAGTGCTGCCATATTTTGACGGGAAGAACAACCCGGGATCAACTAGCCCAGCAATTTGAATTTGTGATTTAAATCCAAATGTAAAAAAAAAAAATACAAAAAAGTGGCATGAAAAGCGTTAAGAGTATATTATGTGTAGTAAAGGAACAGAATGAAACCGGGGCAGTAGAGAACTGTAGTAAAATTCCTGATTGGGAGCCGACGACCTACAGCTTATGTATAAGACCATAAAACTGAATGACTTCTTTTTTCTTTTCCATGACGGACACGCAAGTTTTAATTTAGCTGGGACGCATTAAGGCGACACGGAATGACGTATCATAGACCACTAGCTAAAAGAACAAACACACGTAAAGCTCCTATTGGAAAAGCTGCCTACTAGTAAGCAAAATGGAAAGTAGCTAATCTTTAAGATTTTCAGTATCAAAAACCCCCGTACTATATAGTAGAGGGCACTATTTCTCCTACTCAAGTACAGAACTTTTCTGTACTTCTCAGTCACAGTCGATCACTGTATCAAACAACAGAAAACCAAGATGTCTGCTGCAGGTTCGTTGAGTTTTGATTACTGCGAGCAATTTGTATACGTGTACCTCAAAGGTCAAGTTGTATAAAAACAAACAAAAATCGCAAGTCTCATTGATAGTAAAATTGCAGTGGTTCGGTAGCGTGACAGATGATTTCAAAATATTAATGTGTGTCATATAATAGCAACATTTTACTTCTTCTGAAAGTCTTTCGAAAATCAAACTACTTCTCATTGCCAATCAACATTAACCAAGTAAATTTTTAGGTTCTATGCATAGATCGTAGAAATATGGACAGCGTACGTTGTGGAAGTACTATCGAGAATAATATGTGCTGTAGCGGTCGGAGGCTCTTTCACTTAGGATCTGCATAGGTGCCAATAATTTTGCTGCTTCGCAGAGAAGGCGTTCAATAAGTAAACGAAGGGTGTTTCCATACCCAGCAGCTTGTATTTCCGCGAACTGTGTTTTTGTTCAGAAAAGAAAGCAACAGCAATGGTTTGTTCCAGAAATTTCTCGTAGTAAGTAGCGGTGGAGACTGAAGGTGCCTTGTAGAAATAAAAGTTGTACTGGAGCAAGAAAATGCTGATTATTTGTGTGTGGGAGTTATTAGGCAGATACCTGTCGTGAAGATAACATTATCTACATCAACAATTACGTGATTACTCTTCAAATTACAATCAAATGCCTGACAGAGGGCTCAAAGTAACATCTTCAAGCTTGTTCTTAAATGTTCCACTCTCGAAGAAACCCCAGGAAAAACGAACACTTAAATCTTTCTGTGCAAGTTCTGTTTTCTATCCCTTTCTGGTGACGATTCAGCCCTGAATAGATGTGTTTGGTTCACTTCCCCCACAACATTATCTATGTGATCGTCCCAAGCTTTTCTTAATTGTAATTCCTAATCATTTATTTGAGACAACAGCCTTCAGATTTGTGTAACTGAAATGTTCGTCAATGGATTCATAGTTTTCATTGTTTGGAGGCAAGAGCCACTTTTTGCAGCATGGACTCTACGACATTGGAACAGTGCGATTTGTCATGGACTAATACTTCAGAAAATTGTCTCAAAAAGTAATTATCACAAGACATAATGTGAAGCCTATTAAATTCCGACAGTGGAGCGTAGGTTCACTTAGCTAAATGTTTTTGAGACTGAGCTCGTACTGTAGACGAATCTTAGAAAATTACAAAAAATTAGAATATTCTTAACAAAGGTTTTAAATGCAGCGATGTGGGCGGATTGTATATTTTCATTGATATTGTAAGCGTTATATGTCGAGGACTACATTTACTTCACTCAAGAAAGAGAATGTAAACAACGCACGTCCTACTCCATCTTGATATAAATGGCTTCTGTAACAGAATTGTTAGAGTTTCAGTTGCCACTGCGGATAACGCTATTGGCATTTGGTATATGGGCCGCCGAGGTGGGATGGAGAACACAAAGTTTCCAGTAGCTAAGTGTTTCCATCGAACATTTTGATTGTTAGGAAGCTTTACTTTCCTAAATTTGTTTTAAAGCTTTGAACAATAAATGTATAAATTCACATATAATTTGCATATACGATTTCTTGTTGTTGTTCTCTATGTCACAGAACATTCTTGTATACAGACAGTTTACACTCATTTTTTGTAACATCACAAGAAGCAAGTGATAGCAGTTTTAGTTTTAAATTCTTATTCACAATAATATGACATGCTTGTGCCAAAAATTTAATTATGATATTGTTTTCATTCTTTGGGTACTCACGTTTGTTACCCATTCTTGAACATTCAGGAAGGATAAAAACTTTTCATTTTTTTGTGCCTTTCATCATACGTTACTGTTTGTCCGCAGTATTAGTGAGTGTGACTCCACTGTTTGTGAGTTTACGCAAATTCCATGTCGAATTAAGTCGTAATTTGTACAATGTGGTGTAAAATACGCGTATCGCATAGGAACCTCCAGAAAGCCAGTCGCCTACAACCAGTGAGAAAGGAGTAGGTGGATTTTATTTTGAACGCTTTAAATGAGACATATGTATTGACTACGGATTTGTAATTTTAATCATGGCTGTAATTTATAGGAACCTTAGTAAATTTTTTCAGAAAAAATTTCAGTTTGTCAGTTGCAAATATATTTTTATAATGCTTTACAGGTTTCGAAAAATTAATTTGTCATCTTCAGAAGCTTACAAAATTGGAGATGTAAATCTTTAGGTCTTTGCTATACATTTAATATTTATTTGAAGTATAAGGTGAATATTAAAGGAACTTACTTAGTACTGGTTTAGCAGATGTCAATATCTTCCTCATAGGAGAATAACAAAAATATATTTGCCAATGATCAATGAATTTTATTGTGAAAAATGACGAGAGATTGTTAACTATACAAAATTTGTCATACTACAGTATTGCAGAACCTTTGTGTGAACTTGCTTACTGTAAGAGGTGTTCAAGAAGTTCCCGTTTGAGGGCGACACTGCAGTGTACATGCGGTGGCATATAAAAACCAGCATGTAGGCAAGAGTTTAATGTGGTCTTCGAACGGAAACTTTTTGACCGCCCCTTTCAGTTACAATCCAACTGGGCGTAATATTTAGTGAATTCTGGGATCGCTTATGATTTAATATAGTGCGTTCACGGTCATTTTTGATGATCGTGCTTCGTTTAACTGTGTCTGATGAGGAATTGTCAATCTGCTGTGTGTTTCTTATATATACTGTATTTCAACATTGAATGCGACCGCCATGACATTATATAGTTGATAACGAGGAGAAGTCGAAGCAAGCTTGATGTTAGTTAATCAGGTGGGTGCAGGGGCCAGTTGGCCAGAAGCCGGCCCTCATCTAACTAGAAAGCTTTGCTGTGTTGCCCCCCGAGAGGCATAACTGCAGATGTTCGCTGAAATATTTACGGTGGCACAAAGCCCTAAAGGTCAGAGGTTGGAATTCAGTGGGGAGCACGTAACACAGTTGGGCAAAGCAGATTATTCAGACAGGGGTGGGGAGTGATGGGGTGAGGACCGCCCTCCGTAAGTACATACACGTTCCTTTATTGAAATTCCTCGGACGTTACTCGCAAGCGTCATTACGGAGCCATGTAGTCCGTCGAGATGGTCAACCTACAAACACCGAACGTCGAAACAAAAAGGCAGATTGCAGTCGAGTATAATTAACTCAGTTTCCTTTGCCACGTGTGCCGGATGACAAATTTGTGACATTAGTGCAGAATTTCTACGCAAAATACTACTGTATAATTAGTATCCTATATTGGCTTACTGGACATTCAAATTAATGCAACTAAAACTTCAATTCACTGTTTTCCGTGAGGTAGGGTTCACATAATGAGTCATAGAATACCTGTTGGCAAGGTGCAGGAAAACGTAATGTAATATGCATTTATAGAAACATAAACGAATATGCGTTAATCGACAGAGTCATCAGATAAGTCAGTGGTTTAGGTATATGACGTTGTTAGCTGAGCGTCCTGTTGGAACCATAGTGGGACACGCTGAGTTGTACACAGCTGATCAGATGGCCAAAACTAAAATGCTCTATGTAGTTCGAAGGTAGGGCGACCATTATCCGTGTTGTTAAAGCTGTGTGTAGAAATGACAGTGAAGAAAACGAAGAAGGAATCTGCAGAAAATGATTAAGATTCAGCGAGAAAAAGAATTACCTTTCAGGTTTACCGACAGCATCATTACGTCACATATGGCAAAGGACTTGTATGACAAGTTAAGCGAAAGTAGTAACTTAAAGTCGAGTTATAAGAACATCATCTGTATTAAAACAGATGCTGGCCGTTGTGGCAGAGAGGTTCTAGGCGCTTCAGTCTGGAACCGCGCGACCGCTACGGTCGCAGGTTCGAATCCTGCCCTAGGCATGGATGTGTGTGATGTCCTTAAGTTAGGTAGGTTTGTTGTTGTTGTTGTTGTTGTTGTTGTGGTCTTCAGTCCAGAGACTGCTTTGATGCAGCTCTCCATGCTGCTCTATCCTGTGCAAGCTTCTTCATCTCCCAGTACCTACTGCAACCTACATCCTTCTGATTCTGCTTAGTGTATTCATCTCTTGGTCTCCCTCTACGATTTTTACCCTCCGCGCTGCCCTCCAATACTAAATTGGTGGTCCCTTGATGCCTCAGAATATGCCCTACCAACTTCTTCAAGTCAAGTTGTACCACAAATTTCTCTTCTCTCCAATTCTATTCAATACCTCCTCATTAGTTATGTGATCTACCCATCTAATCTTCAGCATTCTTCTGTATTATCACATTTCGAAAGCTTCTATTCTCTTCTTGTCTAAACTATTTACCGTCCACGTTTCACTGCCATACACGGCTACACGCCATACAAATACTTTCAGAAACGACTTCCTGACACTTAAATCTGTACTCGATGTCAACAAATTTCTCTTCTTTAGGAACGCTTTCCTTGTCATTGCCGATCTACATTTTATATCCTTTCTTCTTCGACCATCATCAGTTATTTTGCTCCCCAAATAGCAAAACTCCTTTACTACTTTAAGTGTCTCATTCCTTAATCGAATTCCCTCAGCATCTCCCTAGTTAACTCGACTACATTCCATTATCCTCGTTGTGCTTCTGTTGGTTAGGTTTAAGTAGTTATAAATTCTAGGGGACTGATGACCTCAGATATTAGTCCCACAGTGCTCAGAGCCATTTGAACGATTTTCTTGTTAAATAGCTGTACCGCACTTGTTTTTCTATTTGCTCAGCAAAGTAACTGAAAGTGGCAATAGCATTTGCGGTATAAAATGCTGACAGGGAATTGCAGGATAAGTTTTCTCCAAAAATGGTAACATCTAGTATCAATTGAAGTCCTAGCAAGTACATGTAGAATGGGCTTATATGGAAGCAGAACTTGGAGGATAAACATCACAAATCAGAAGAAAGTAGATGTTGCCGGAACATGTAACTACAGACGGATGCTCAAGATTAGATTGTTAGGACGAATAATTAAAGAGGAGACTTTTTTTCGGTCATTGACCTTCTGACTAGTTTGATGCAGTGCACCACGTAATCCTCTCCTGTGGCAACCTTTTCATCTCAGAGTAGCACTTACACCCAAAGCCCACAATTATGTAATCCAATCTCTGTCTTATTCTATAGTTTTCGCCATCTACGGCTTCTTTATAGTACCATGGATGTTATCCCCTGATGTCTTAACATTTTAACATATACTCACACGTGTAATCGCACATGTTAACGCCATCGCTTCCGCGACGGGGAGGTATGCCGGCGTCTAATCGAATCCGCCAGGTAGACTAACGACGAGGGAACGCACTTTCTCACACTTGCACACACAGTTTACTCAATACGCAGACAGACAGGACAGTACTCTGTCCTGGTTGGTGAGCAGGAGACTGATGACCTGAGCTGTTTGGTCTTCTTAAATTGTAGTTAGCAACAGTAGCACATTAACAAATGTCTTATCATCCTGTCTCTTCTTTTCAGTGTTTTCTGCAGATTCGTTTCTTCGCCAATTCTGTGCAGGACCTGGTTCCTTATTTCTTCAGTCCATCTAATTATCAACACTTTTCTGTAGCACCACGTCTCAAAGGCATAGACTTTTTTCTGTTCCGGTTTTCCCACAATCCATTAAACAGTGATCCTGTGCTCTAAACGTACATTATCAGAAATTTCTTCCTCAAATTACAGCCTATGTTTAATATTAGTAGACTTTTTCCGCCAGGACTGCCCTTTTTACCTGTAACAGTCTGTTTTTTAAGTCCTCCTTACTTTATTTATCTTGGGTTTTTTGCCTCCAAGGTAGCAGAATTTAACTGCGTCTACTCCGTGATCACCAATTTCCACGTTAAGTTTCTCGTAGAGCTCTCTGCTGACACTTCATGTTAAGTTACTCGCTATTCACACTGATGGTGCTCCGCATTACTTTTATCTTCCTCAAGTTTACCGTCAGTCCACATTTTATACTCACTAGTCTAGTCATTCCAATCAACAGATCCTGTAACCCTTCCTCACTTTCACTGAGGACAGCAAGGTCATTACCAAATTTTATCACTGATATGGTTTCACCCTGAGTCTTAATCCGTCTTTTGAAACTTTCTTTAATTTCTGTCACGTTCAGTGTATAGATTAAATAGTGCAGGCGAGGGACTTCATCCGTTCCTTAACAATTTTTAATCCGAGAACATAGTTCTTGGTCTTCCAATTTTATTAGTCCCTCTTGGTTCTTGTACATAACGTATACTACCCGTATTTCGCAACAACTTATTCCTGTAGTTCTCAGGCTGTCGAACACCTTGCACACATTTTACGTTGTCGTACGCTTTTTCCAGGTCGACTATTTCTTTAAATGTGTATTTATTTTTCTTCAGTTTTCGTTCCATTACCAAGAGCAATGCCAGGAAAAGCTCTCTGAATGGGCTCGAGGAGGTAAGAAGTTTATGTTAAAAAGTGACTTAACGAAGTCAGGTTGATTGAACACTTCTTAAGGCATCAAAGAATGGTTTAATTGGTAATCTGCTGCGGCGTAAGAATTGTAAATGAAGACACTAGAGTGGTCAAAGTGCATGTAGGTGGGAGGATCTATGCAGAAATATTAATATCGTCCTAGGATAGGTAAGTGAAAGGAATATTTATTTTCAAAGGTAAATTAAGAAACGTCACTATGAACAATGTTTATTAGTATTTTATGTTGAGAATTACTGCACTGAATTATAAATTTTTGAATAGATCAATATTTTTGATGTGAAGTAGCTGATGTATTTAAACCAACTGTTTAGAAATTAAATTAAATCAAATTTCGAACAATTCTAGTTATGGAGCTAAAAACGTCCAAAAAATTAGGGGTAGATGCATCGTGCGGCACATGCACCCATTAAAAAAATCTAAGCATATAATTGGTTCTTGTATATGGAAATTAGATAGATGTCTTATACTGTATATTTTTGACGGTACAGAATATTACGTAAAGGAAAACTACACTCTATGTTCTCTTTGAACCGGTTATGAAATGAAAAAGGAATATTATTTGAAAAAACAAGGTAAGTTGAAATGCGCACAACAATAAAGACCATAAAATGGTGTGTACGTCCTGAAGGAACGCTCAGGCACTCTTGAATGCGACGAGGCATGCTCACCACCATCTGATTGCAGGCTTCTTGAGAATTATTGTCTCACGCCGCAATGGCATCATTCCTTAGAGCTTCAGTCTTAATGTAGGATGTTGACGTCTAGAAATCGCTCTTTTGAGCAAGTTCCATGCATGCTCTATGCCATTCGTATCCGGTGAGTATGCTGGCCAATCAATTCTTCAGGTCCTACGTCCTGCCTGACACCGACATACACTGCAAGCACGATGAGGCCGGGTGTTATGATCCTGTAGAGTGAACCCTTCACCTACAGTCTCTGCAAAACCACTCACTATGTGTCAAAGAATGTTGTCTACATACAATGCAGCAGTCACGTTGCCTTCAGTTGGACTGAGTGATGTGCGGCGGCCATACATGGTACCTGTCCAGAATGCAACTGAGACTCCGGATCGTTGGCGATGTTGAATAGTCATTGAGGGATGCTCGCCTTCCCCTGTTCGCCTCCATAGGCGAACAGAGTTGTCGTCAGGATGCAAGCTTATTCGCACTTCGTCTGTGAACAGCGTTTTGGTCCACTGGTGTTGTGTCAAAGTTCAAATGCTCTAGCCCATCGTATACGAGCACCTTTGTGATGTTTTGATGTGGACGGAGTGTTGTATTCTTCCGAAGGCTTCGGCTGTACAACCTCCCCCCCCCCCCCTCGTCACGAACATTCATGAAGTATGTTGTGCGCAGTTTGTTGGTGGGAACTTACGGTAATCCCAGTGCTTTCTTGAAGATCCTGACGCTGAGTAGTCGCTGCCTTTGCCTGGTGTCTCCGTGCAGATATCGTTACATACGTTTCCTGCGCTGGTGTAGTTTTGGGTGGACGACCTTTGCGATGTCGATCCGCTATTGAATGTGTTTCCCGGAACTCTTTTCACAGTCTGGATACAACACTTTCATTAACGTGCGCAATAATCGCAACGTCAACTTGTCTCATGTTTTGTCCCATCTGTGTGATGATTTTTATACTGCATGTCATGGACAGCCTGCTCCGAGGCATTGTGTTGCAAAAAAATGGTTCAAATGGCTCTGAGCACTATGGGACTTAACATCTGTGGTCATCAGTCCCCTGGAACTTAGAACTATTTAAAACTAACTAACCTAAGGACATCACACACATCCATGCCCGAGGCAGGATTCGAACCTGCGACCGTAGCAGTCGCGCGGTTCCGGACTGCGCGCCTAGAACCGCTAGACCACCGCGGCCGGCATTGTGTTGCACTACTAAGCACACGGACTATTGTGCATTCACAAGAGCTTAGCTCTGGTGTATTGTGTTTGTTTACAGGTCGTGACTGAACGGCCCCTGATGAGGCGGAGTGGCAACGACGAAAGAGTTCACATTACGTACACAGCCATGCATAAGCACAAAAGGAACGTCCATAATTGGTAGGTAATTTGGAAATACGCTTAACGTTTTTGATGTGTGTAAATGGCTGTGCTCAGATGAAGGTTCAAATCGTTGAATGTTCATTCAAGTGAGGTAATGAAACGAATGCTCACTTTCCTAAATGCTTAATTCTTTGCTCCTGCTAAACGTCTTGCGGACAAGACGTAAAACTTTGTTGTGTGACGCAGTGACAAGCTCGCTCCATACGCTGTCTGAAGCCTTCTTGCGCTGTGGGTTGATATCTCCAGAAGAATAAATCTACTGGTGCTTCATCGGGCGACTGTGCAGGTCAGTTCTGAGGGCCATGGCGACCTAATTGTCTTGAAGCCAATCTGCTGTTCAGTTCTTACACATCTCCGGACGCAGAAACGTCTGAGTCACTGTCGTGCTGCATTTACATAGGGTTTCTAATGTCTG
Organism: Schistocerca americana; assembly: GCF_021461395.2. NCBI lineage: Eukaryota > Metazoa > Arthropoda > Insecta > Orthoptera > Acrididae > Schistocerca > Schistocerca americana. The sequence goes on from NC_060121.1 coordinate 447,701,072, forward strand.
GAGTGCCATATTCAAAGAATCGAAGAATAAAACTTAACACATCTCACCTGTGAGATTACCTGCGAAGTAGTATTGACTGATGATTTTACATCCAAGGATTCCTTACCACAGATTAACGATCCACCATATTTTACGAACGATATGACGGATGCATACAGGAGTTCCTGCGACCAAATTATGAATATTATGCCAGTTTACTGCACCATTATTTGTGTGTGTGGACACGTAAGTGCCTGGCAGACTGTTAATCGAACCATTTCCCCACCATTCCTCTACCTTTCTACACTTGTAAAACGGGCGGGAAAAACCCGTAATTCTTTCCGTGTGAGCTCTTATTTTTGGTATGTTATTAGAATGGTCATTTCTCCCTATGTTAGGAACAGAAGCCAAATATTTTAGCATTAGAAGGAAAATACTGGATATTTCAATTTCTTGAAAACATCTACGTCGTCCACAGTGAAATGAATCATTCGTCATTCGCAGAAAGTAACTGCTCGATTGAAACTATTCCCATGCAGCTCCTGTGTCACTGACAAATGGTGCGGGATAAAACTTGTGAACGTGTACTATTCGCCAGATATAAGGTCGGTAGAATAGCAGTAGCAGTATTCCGTAAGCTGATAAGAGAACCGCAGTGTGCTGCCGCTCAAACCAACAATTCTGTACCTTTAGTTTTTGCAGATCTTCATCTATTACCATCACGCCTACTCAAACTACTTGTTGGCTAATGGAGTTCTTCAAACCGGATACCTCACTGCATAAGCCAAGGCTGCTTCATTGCCGTCCTGTCGGCATTCGACGATCATCAGCGACACGTCAACATATTTGTCTGTTTTGTATTCCAGGTTTATTCCATGTTAATATCCATGGCAGACCGAAACTCGTTTGTTTGTACATTCCGGCCTGCTTTGTATACGGAGGTGTAAGGATATATTACGCAGTCCAATCGAACATGACCTCAAACAGTGCATCGATGAAATCTGCCACTCATTGCACCAACAACTGCACACCTCAACCACAGACTGCTTACAGAGCTAGCTAAACCTCCTCTTTCCTTTTTTTTCATTTAGAGGACATGTTCAGATGTGCGTTTTGGAAAATAGGAGTTCTCTGCACCATCACATCATCCATCAAAGCACAATTAATTACGGACGACATGTTGCGTCCACCCTTGAGGCTTTGAAAGTTTTTGTATATCTAACTAAAATTGACAGAAATTTGATTTAGACTGATATTGACACATTCGTTTTAAATACATCAGCTCATAGTTTAAAAAAAAAAAATCTGTTTTAAGGAGTACAAAGCACTGCTATAGCTCTCTAACTAACCACTCTTTGTTCTTCTCTTTTCTTGAGGTTACCTAGCTATATAAATATTCGTCTCATTGCTGTGTCGGTTCCAGACGAATACGCCTGAATTGAAAATCCCTGCGTATACTCTGCAATTCCATGTGTAGTGCGTGGTGGACGGTACTTTCTGCCAATGTTATCCCTTTTTTGTCTATTTTATTCGCGTATTGAATGAGAAAAAAATGATAGTGTATATGCCTTAGCACGCATAACATTGATCTCTCTTTTAATGCTGATGATTTTTTCCGGAGTATACGACGGTGCCCGCATGAAGTTTGCACATTCTTCGAATAACGTTTCTCCAGATTTGCTGAAAAGGGTCTCGCAAGAACTATGCAGTATTTCTACCAAGAATTTCTGGCACGCTTTCGTATATCTCCTTTGGTGTGAAGACGACGGGCCTGGCACGTTTACCTAAAATCCAAATTTTTTTAATTTATTGTTTTATTGATCACATTGGGTGAGACTAAATCGGTTTACAGCTTTAGCATCTTATAAGTCATTATTAGAAGTAGTACGCATAAAAAATATGCAGAATTATAGTAACAATAAGATTTTTTTTAAAAGAACGGAACCTGATATTTTGTTGAAATCCTAAGGCCAATCTAGGACACCTGACTTGAACTCTCATGTCTCCTCATGCGTTCTATTTGTAAAATGGGGCCAGTTATGTTCGTTGGGCATGAGCATTCTCAGATACGTCAGCTGAATGTATAATTTAATATTTAAAGTTTAAAAACCATAACATAACCATTATTTTCCACTATTTTGAAGTACGATCAATGACTCGTTTGATAAAGCCAACGTATTTGTTCACTACTGTAATTAAGGAGCACAGAAAAGTATAAAATGAATTGGAACCGTTGAGTAAAAACTTGATTGTTAAGGATACAAAAAAAATTGCCGGTGGGCGCCTCCACAATTAGAAAGTAGAATCGAATTTTTCTGTTTAGCCGTCAGCTTTCACGATCTGCAAGCGAGCTCTTGTTTTCTCCTTTAATTAATTGAGCTGGAGATGTGGGATGACAGTGTGTAGATGCACCAGTCGGAATGCCTCTGGCATGTTTTCTGTGTCCGCAGAGCGTGCAGACTAGATGGAGCGGCCACGACAACTCCTGTGATTTGGGAAGCACGTTATTAACAAGCATCTTCCCTATAGTCGTTAAATGAGACGATCCGGTAGATAATTTCACTACTAGATATCATCGGAATATCAACTATTCATACGTGATTGATTGACAATTCATTCAGTAAACAGTTGTTTAAGCACAGATGTTGAAACTACTGAGATATAAAACTGAAGAAAAAGTCAAAAAATTCGCAGCAGCTGCATTCAGAAATATTAAATGTTTTATTTAAATTGTCTCGTTCATTGAAAATTCAATCCGGGAGTCGTTAATTGCTATTGAAAAGCACCAGTCCCCTTGGCGTATTGAGAAATCTTCCTCTCGGCACGGAGTGCAAAATTTGCACGTTTCGTACAGTGTTCGTCACTGTGTGATCTTTTACCGTCATTTGTTGGACAAATGCGATTTATTCTGCAAAGAGGTAAGTGTTGACTTTAGACACTATGTAGAGGAATTATGGTAAAGTGGAAACGGACTGTAAATCATTCGATGGAAAAGTATGTGCCGAGAAAGTGTATTAAGGATGGAAAGGACCCACCGCGGTTTAACAACGATATTCGAGAAACGCTGAGGAAGCAAAGGCTGTTGCACTCTCGGTTCAAAAGAAGCCGCGTAAATGCTGACAGTCAATAGCTAATAGAAATTCGTGCGTCTACAAAAGCATCGATTCGTGAAGCTTACATTAAATACCACCGTCATACCTCAGGTGAGGTTCAGAGAATCCCAGAAATCCGTACTGTGCAAAATCGTTAACTGTGTCTAAGACTTCAATAAAGTGACTTGTGTGGCGTGGTACTAGAAAAAAAGCCAAAGTAACGACAAACTTTTAAATTTTGCATTGAAATTGTACAAACAAACCTTCGTTTGACCACCGCGCAGACTCCCGTATGAAAGGCATAGTAATAAGCATCGCTGGTGTAGAGAAACAAGTGAAAGAGATGAAAGAAAATGAGTCACCAGTTCTTGGTGGAATCCCATTTCGGATTCACAAAGATCTCTGTAGCGTTGGCCCCTTACTTAGATGGAATTTATCGCGAATCTCTCGATCGGTGCAAAGTACCAAGCGCCTGGAAAAAAAGCGCAGGTGACTTCTCTCTATGAAAAGGGTTAAAAAAAATAACCAAAAAAACTAAGACCAATACCTCTAACATCGGTACTCCATGTACCTCTCCTTCTAACACCTTTGTGTGTACTGTGACGGCGCATAACAACAACGGTGGATGCAGTAGCTCCATTCTCCCAAAGGTATGGGACGAGTTTGGCGATGGTACTGATATATATAGTTTGTGCTGTGGAGGACACATGAAATGTTTATAAAAGGTACACGAATATATATTATCAGTTCCAATAAAATAAATTTCCTTGAGAGGGTAAAGCTGCTGTCCACACACCAGCATGGTTTTAGGAAGCAACGCTCTTGCGAAACTCAGCTTCATTAACGAAATATACGGATTATGTCCTCTGGTATGTGCATGGCTCGACGATTTCTTAAGTAACGGAACCCAGTGTGTTGTTCTCGACGGTGACTGTTCATCAAAGACATAGTTATCGCCAGGAGTGCCCCAGGAAAGTGTGGTATGTCCGCTGTCATTTTCTATATGCATTTTTGATCTGGCGGGCAGGGTAAGCAACAGTCTGTGGGTGATTGTTGATGGTGCTGTGGTGTGTGGGAAGGTGTCTTCGTTGAGTGGCTGTAAGAGGTTACGAGCTGATATATACAAAATTTCTAGTTGGGATGATGAATGACAGCTAGCTCCAAATGCAGAAAAATGTAAGTTAATGGAGATGAGTAGGAAAAGCAAACCCTTAGAGTTCGATTACAATACTAACAGTGTGCTGCCTTACACAGTGACGTCGATTAAATATATAGGCTTAACGTTGCAAAGCAGTATGAAATGAGCATGTAAGGACTGTGGTAGGGAAGGCAAATGGTCAACTTCGGTTTATTGAGAGAATTTTAGGAAAGTGTTGGTAATCTGTAAAGGAGACCACATTTAGGACACTAGTGCGACCCATTATTGAGCGTTTGTGATTTGCACCAGGCCTGATTGAGGGGAAGACATTAAAACAAATCAGAGGCGGGGTGTAACAAGCAAGATTACGGAGATGCTTCGGGAACTCAAATGGGAATCCCTCGAGGGAAAGCGACGTTCTTCCCGAGGAGCACTGTCGAGAAAATTTAGAGAACTTGCATGTGAGGCTGACTGCCGCCAAGGTACATTTAGCGTAAGGGCCACGAAGATAAAATTAGAGAGATTAGGGTCCATTCGAAGGCATATAGACAGTCGTTTTCCCTTTGCTCTGCTTTCGAGTGAAGCAGAAACGGTAGTGACTAGCTGTGGTAAAGTGTACCCTTTACCATGCACCATACGGTGTCTTGCTAAGTATGTGTGCAGGTGTATATCACTGTACAAAATCTAAATATTATGATGCGATTACTTCCAGTCGTAAATTTTAAAATGCTATTAAATCTTAAAATACGTAAGCACTGTGAACATTTGATCAGTTAAGATGTTCACAGAATTACTGAGCAGATTTTGTTTAGTCGTCAGTCTGACCACTGGTTTCATACTGTGCTCAATGTTTTCGTATATCATGTTTCCATATATAGCAGCTGCCTCACCCAACACCTTCTGTCATGTGTTTGACGTGTTCTACCCTTTGTCTACGTCTACGTGGTCCGCGAGTCCCATCACGTGCTGCTTCCAGTGCCAAATTAATCATTCGCAGATTTCGTAGCAGACGCCACATTAACCTGTCCCTTCCTCCACTAAGGGTCCTCCACAAACTTGCTCCAAGCCTATTCTCTGCTGTACTTCTTTATTTCGTACTGTCATCTAATTCAGATTGTGGATGCCCCAGGCGTCACTTTCACACCGATCTGTGCTCCAGACTACAGCTCTAGGAATTACTTTTTGAATTCGAAACCAATATCTGATATCAGCAGAGATCTTTTGTAGAAAGAAATTTTCTTTGCCTGCGACAATCTGCTTCCGAACAACAGGCCTAACACCAACCCACCCCTTATTCTTTAAAGAAGCGATCGCCCATGCATAAAGCAGCGTCAAACATCTAATACTTTGCAAATGATTTAATGTGTCAGGTATTAGACGCTAGACTTCTAATAGTGGATGAATGTAGGCTGGGTAAGTTACGTGACGTAAGCTATGCTGTTTAAGAACAAACACAGTTTTTAAATTTAATTGTAATAATTGTGCTAATGTTAAAAAATAAAGCGTTATTGTTGAGGCAGTCACAGTTATTGTATTAAAACTTTAACGTAAGATTATATTTTTAATGATCACATTATCACAGAATTTTACAATTTTAAACTCGGTAAAAATTATTTTGATCTTTTATTAGAATATTTGTATTTTTGTGCGTGTAGTTAAAAAGTATCCCATACTGTGAGTGGTAGTATGGGTCGAAAAAAGAAAAAAGTATCCGGTAGGTATGCATGGACCCTAAAATGCGTACCTTAATAGCTATGAGTGCTTGTTCATCTTCACTACTGTGAAACATGTCACTTCAACCGCAAGTTCGTTGCTATTACGAATCACCTACAGAAGGCACCATACAATGGAGGATACATGCAGCGCATACATTAGTGCTCTGGAACGTGTCTGTGTTGTGATATGTCTCTGTTATTCTTTTACATTGTAAAATTTTATCTTAGCATTCACCAGAATAGTGGGAGCCTATTATTCTACAAGGGAAATTAAAGATTGGCTCGATATTTGCTTCCATTTCTCAAACCATAACAAAAGGTCATGTCAGCGAATTTAAATTTTTTTCCCCTTTGCTTTTTTATTATTCTTTCACTTTCTTTACTGCTTCTTCGACGTAAAATTTAACAACAGTTATTTGCATTCAAGTTATATTACTTCCATTTGAATTTTTTAGAACCTTAAGATTGTTTACCCGTTCTCTGCTAAATATTAACTATCTCGCACTAGATGACGTTCCTGTCTTATCCCCGCATACGAAGCGTAGCCAGATGTGGTAGCTGAATGAAGCGAATATATTGCTGTGTGGAGCGTATCATTCAAATTTCGTCAGACCTCCTCAGCTTGAAACTGACATCGCTGAGTGTTTTCATTCACATACTCTTCTAAACGAGTTCTGCTTGTATTCCATTTTAACTTAGTAGAACATCAATGAAATTCCTGTGGGAGTGTCGATTCTTCGTAGAACGTCCACATTCCTTATTTTATCAGACGACTAGATTTTCAAATGTCATCTGAACCACCACATGTCAGTCGCTTCGATTCTGTTTCTTTCGGTTTTCACAGTGTGCGTGATTCACTGCCATACAATGCTGTACTTCATACGTACATTCCCAGAAATTGCTTCCGGAAATTAAGGACTGTGATTGTAACCAATTGACTTCCCTTGGCCGGGAACGCCATTTGTGCCTGTGTCAGTCCACTTTTTACGTCCACTTGCTTCCACCGTCATGGGTTATTGTGCTTCCAGTGTAGAAGGAATTACTTAACCTTGTCGATTTAGTGACCATCAGGTTTGATATTGATTTCTCGGTCTCTTCATTTCTACTGCATCTAATTACTTTTGTCTTTTTCCAATTTGCTCTCAATCCATTTTCTTTGCGCATCAGACGGTTCATTCCATCCTACAGATCTAGTAATTCTTCTTCACTGTCACTGAGCGTAGCATTTTCAATCGCGAATATTGTCATACATATCATTTCACCGTGCATTTTAATCTCACTCTTGACCCTTTTTTATCTATTTATTTATTGTTCGTCACCGCTTCTTCGTTGTACAGATTGAACACAAGGGGCGAAGACTGCATCCTTGTCTTACACACTTTTTAAACCAAGAACTTCATTCTTGGTTTTCCAGTCTTGCTCTTCCCTTTTCATTCTGTACATACTATACAGGGTGAGTCACCTAACGTTACCGCTGGATATATTTCGTAAACCACATCAAATACTGACGAACCGATTCCACAGACCGAACGTGAGGAGAGGGGCTAGTGTAATTGTTTAATACAAACCATACAAAAATGCACGGAAGTATGTTTTTTTAACACAAACCTACGTTTTTTTAAATGGAACCACGTTAGTTTTGTTAACACATCTGAACATATAAACAAATACGTAATCAGTGCCGTTTGTTGCATTGTAAAATGTTAATAACATCCTGAGATATTGTAACCTAAAGTTGACTCTTGAAATCTCCGACGTTCAGTTGCGTGTTGTAACAAACACGGGCCACGGTCGGCGAGCAGCATCTGCAGGGACATGTTTACGATGACGACCGTGTTTACGAGTGTGGCTGTAGTGCACTGTTGTGGTTTGGTCTAGCTGTCGCAGTGTCCGCATGTAGCGCTTGCTGCTATTGTTATTCTGCATTCGTCTCCGCACGCAGACCAACTGTAGTACACTGTCTTACCAGACGTCTGTGATAGTGTAGTGTTGTAGGAACTGTGACCGTGGTGTATTCGAACTCTGAAAAGGCGGAGATGATACTCATCTATGGCGAGTGTCGACGAAATGCAGCTGAAGCCTGCAGGGTGTATGCAGAACGGTACCCGGACAGAGAGCATCCAACTTGCCGCACATTGCAAAACATCTACCGCCAACTGTATGCAACAGGTATGGTCGTAGCACGCAAACGGGTCCGTAAGAGGCCCGTCACAGGAGAAGCGGGTGCAGTTGGTGTGTTAGCTGCTGTTGCCATGAACCCACACATGAGTACACGGGACCTTGCGAGAGTCGGTGGACTGAGTCAAAGTAGTGTCATGCGCATACTGCATCGTCACCACTTTCACCCGTTTCATGTGTCGCTACATCAGCAATTACATGGTGATGACTTTAATTATCGAATGCAATTCTGTCAATGGGCATTAAAAGAGAATGCGTTGCAGTTCTACCTGTTTAGCGATGAAGCGGGTTTCACAAACCACGGGGCAGTGAATCTACGGAACATGCATTACTGGTCCGTGGACAATCCTCTCTGGCTCAGACAGGTAGTGTGACAGCGACCGTGGACTGTAAATGTATGGTGCGGAATCATTGGCGACCACCTCATTGGTCCTCGCTTCATTGCAGGGGCCCAAACAACTGCAACACACATCGCGTTTCTACACAATGATCTGCCAACGTTGCTCGAAAATGTCCCACTGGAAACGCGTCGACGTATGTGGTATCAGCATGATGGTGCACCTGCACATTCCGCAATTAACACTAGGCTGACCCTTGACAGGATGTTCGATGGGCGTTTCATAGGACGTGGAGGACGCATAAATTGGCCAGCCATTTCTCCTGATCTTACACCTCTGGACTTCTTTCTGTGGGATACGTTAAAGGAGAATGTGTACCGTGATGTGCCTACAACCCCAGAGGATATGAAACAACGTATTGATGCAGCCTGCGGTGACATTACACCAGATGTACTGCGGCGTGTACGACATTCATTACGCCAGAGATTGCCATTGTGCGCAGCAAATGATGGCCACCACATTGAACATCTATTGGCCTGACATGTCGGGACATACCCTATTCCACTCCGTAATTGAAAACGGAAACCACGTGTGTACGTGTACCTCACCCCTCATGGTAATGTACATGTGCGTCAGTGAAAAAGACCAATAAAAAGGTGTTAGCATGTGGACGTAATGTGCTGTTCCAGTCTCTTCTGTAGCTAAGGTCCATCACCGTTCCCTTTAGATCCCTACGTAATTCGGTGCTCTCCGATACCCACGATCGAACAGCGGAGGGGTGATACTTTAGGTTACAATATCTCCGTATGTAATTAACATTTTACAATGCAACAAACGGCACTGATTACGGATTGTTTATATGTTAAGATGTGCTAACATAACTAACGGGGTTCCATTTAAGAAAACGTAGGTTTGTGTTAAAAGACATACTTCCGTGCATTTTTTTATGGTTTGTATTAACCAATTACACTAGCCCCTCTCCTTACGTTCGGTCTGTTGAATCGATTCGTCAGTATTTGATGTGGTTTACGAAATATATCCAGCGGTAATGTTAGGTGACTCACCCTGTATATCACCCATCTTTCCTGCAGCTTACTTCTATTTTTCGCAGAATTTCGAACTTATTGTACCATACCACACTGTGTAATTCATTTCCTAGCTCGACAAATTCTATAATCGTTTCTTGATCTTTTTTCAGTCTTACTTCCATTAGGAAGTTTAAAGTCAGAATTGCATCTTTGGTGCCTTAACCATTTTTAAAGTCAAACTGATCGTCATCACAGATCCTCAACTTTATTGTGTATATTATTTTTGTCAATCAATTGAGTGTGTGAGATTTTAAACTGATAGTGGGACACATTTTACATGTATTTGCCCTTGCTATCTACGGAACTGTATGGACTATTTTTCCGAAAATCTGATGGTACGTCACCAGTTTCATTGATTCTGCTCACGAAATTCAATAATCTTTTTTTTGTCACTTCCACGAATGATTTTAGATATTCCGATGGAATTTTACGTTGCACTGCATCATAGTAACTAACTTAGGAAGATTTTTTTCTTCTTTTAGATTTAGGTGGGACGTGATACGACGTTAACTGGAACACGTCCGCCGATCACGCAACTGTGGCATAACCAGTGTCAGTACTCGGAAGGACTGAAGTATAGCTGGGCAGGTTATTGCCTCAAAGTGTTCGCGAGAGGAAGTCAGAAACACCTCATTCAGCACTTACACAACAGTGCAGCGTAGACACAAAGATCATCTGTAACGGGGCTACGCGTACCAACTTCAGGTAGGGACGACACAAGAATGCCTTTCAGGCTGCGGACTTTGCACGAAGGAACGGAACGAATATTTCTAGTTTAACATTAGGCGAACCGAGAGCGCTGACAGGCTGAGAAAATGGTAGCACTTTCGCCCGCCCTACAGTGTGAATCACGTCATCATCTCTATGGAACCCTCACTTTCATTTCAATCACTCTCAGAATCACTCTGCTTCAGTGGTACCGATGGAAGGCCAACTCTGCTAGTTCCACGATAGCCTGCTAGATACAAAAGTGTCAACAGCTGCCGCCACGTTGGAGTCCACCGCGAGGAGTCCACAGCCGTCTGGTTGTGGAGGGAACTTCAACTGGGCAGGTGCCAATGGTGCCGGTCACAACGGTGACTCACTGAAGATTAGGTCCTGGCCGATCTTGCCTGAATGAAGAAAAAGTTTGTCCGTCTCATCTCGGGAGCAGTACGCCTGTGCTACCACTACTGGTCAGTATAAGCACCGCCTTACCAGCTGTATGCTTGGACCGCCTCTCGGCTTGTCCTTCATATCGATTTTGGTTCTGCCACCTACGCGCCACCTCGTCAACCGACAACATGGACATGCTGATTTCTGCTGCCGACCCTAAACGCAGCTTAACTCATTGACAGAAGGCGCTCAGGCTCTGACAGACGTCCACAGCAACTCCAGGCTGTGGCGGCACGTTGGCACCAGACCCTTATGAGGCCGCTGCAGTGACCTTAGAAACGCCAGAGCCAGAGTCTGCGCCTGCAGGTTCCTCGCTGGGTGCTGGAAATTTCGGAAATTTGTTATAAAGTTCTATGGGACCAAACGGCTGAGGTCACACTTACACACTTCTTAATCTAACTTAAACTAACGTACACTAAGGACAACACACACACCCATGCCCGAGGGAGGACTCGAACCTCCGACGGGGGCAGCCGCACGAACCGCCACTAGGCGCCCCTGACTACCGCGCGCAGCATGCTACGTTGCACCTTCATACAATGGGCGCTTAGCACGCCTGCTGCTAGTCAGTGCCAGGACGAAGACAGAGTTATTGTAAAAATCTCTGAAATAAATGTCTGTTAACTGAATGATATCTCAGTAGCACCTTGGTGCACCAGCGGACCACTCCTCTGCTCAACTGTCCTACAACCATGTAGGAGGCCGCGCATATCGGGCGTCTACAGCTATCTATCCACTGAGCTTTATTTGATCTCAAGTCTTTCAGAGTTATTTTTATATTCTGATCTTATACTGAATCCCTTATGCCTTCCTGATCGACTTCAATTTCTTCCGTCAAGTCCTCAGGTATGTCCTCCCCTCATCGAGTCATTCAGTGTACTCTTTTCATCTAAACGCTGTTTCCTTCGCGCTTAACAGTAGAATCCCCGTTGCACTCCCTCACCCTTGCTTTAAATTTTCCCTAAAGTTGTTTTGATTTATCTGCTGAGTCAGTCCTCCAGATGATCATTTCTCCTGGGAGTTCTTCACATTGTTCCCTGTAGATTTCTCACCTTGACTGCCCTACACTTCATATTTAGCCCATTACTGTACTCTACATCAGTTTAGTCTTGTCTTATCCAGAATATCTTTGAACTTACTTCTTTCGTCGATTAATCGAAGCATTTTTTTCCTAAGGTTTCTATGGGGTTACCTTCCTTGTAACCATAATTCTCCTATATCTGCGATTGCCCTTTTTAAAGATGTCCACTCCTCTTCAACCTAACTGCCTAAATTGACATTCCTTATCGAAATATCCACATCCTTAGCGACATAAAATGTATCTCGTCATTCCTCTGAATTTCAGTACCTCACTAGGGGTAAAATAGATACTGCCTACAGGAAAATTAAAGAGATCTTGTAAGGCACTGTTATTGTAATTTTAACGGCCAAGTGTACAAACTGGCTCTGAGTACTATGGGACTAAACATCTATGGTCATCAGTCCCCTACAACTTAGAACTACTTAAACCTAACTAACCTAAGGACAGCACACAACACCCAGTCATCACGAGGCAGAGAAAATCCCTGACCTCGCCGGGAATCGAACCCGGGAACCCGGGCGTGGGAAGCGAGAACGCTACCGCACGACCACGAGCTGCGGACTAAAAGAGACCTTTGGGGAAAAGAGAGCCACTTGTATAAATATCAAGAGCTCAGATGGAAACCCAGTTCTAAGAAAAGAGGGGAAAGCCTTACACTTTAGTTCAATCCTATACATTCTCTACCACTTCATCTTCTGCTTGCGAAGCCGCATGTACACCTGAATTATTCTTGTGGACGTCGGTTTGTTCACGAATTTGTTGAGGACTACTGTATTACTGAACTGTTCATAGTATTTCACTCACTCCCCTATTTCCACTCATACCGAATTTACCTCCGTTTACCGTGTATCGCTGATGTTGGTCGAGCACAATAGATTAACATAGAATAATCCAGAAATTCAATAACAAAAGGAACTAAAATCAGTGGATAAAAGATACTCAAAAACAGTTAGAAGATATGTATATATGGATCTCGGGCGAGACGTCGGATGTCATAGTGAAAACTCCACAATATTTCGTCAGCGCAACTGGCCGACATCTTCAGGTGCGACGAACACACTGCTAAGGCAGGACCAGAGCCCCCTATTTATGCCAGTCTTAGGCAGGAAGTGCGCATGCGTGGAGGCGCCAAATTCGATGGCCAATAGCGACGATATCAACCGATAGCTGGAAGGACAGCAACGCCACCTACAGGATGAAGAACCAAAGACTTCGGCGCACGCGCGGAGGCTGCCGCCGCTGCTCTGCGCTGTTATCGGCCGCCCCAGCGACCTCTGTCGGAAGCCGCAAGCAAAAATGCACGTCCACGTAGGCGTCTGGATTATCCTCACGTTGTCAACAGAATGTTTATGTTGGTGGCGAATCGTCATCCGTCTTATGACCAACAGTACTCCTCTCTGCTCGAGGTGACTTCAATATGACCAGTGCTGGATCCCTAGCTGTGTTGTTTGTTGTTGTTGTGGTCTTCAGTCCTGAGACTGGTTTGATGCAGCTCTCCATGCTAATCTATCCTGTGCAAGCACCTTCATCTACCAGTATCTACTGCAAGCTACATCCTTCTGAATCTGCTTAGTGTATTCATCTCTTGGTCTCCCTCTACGATTTTTACCCTCCACGCTGCCCCCCAATGCTAAATTTGTGATCCCTTGATGGCTCAGAACATGTCCTACCAACCGATCCCTTCTTCTAGTCAAGTTGGGCCACAAACTTCTCTTCTCCCCAATCCTATTCAATACCTCCTGATTAGTTACGTGATCTACCCACCTAATCTTCAACATTCTTCTGTAGCACCACATTTCGAAAGCTTCTACTTTCTTCTTGTCCAAACTATTTACTATCCATGTTTCACTTGTATGGCAACACTTGTATGGCTACACTCCATACAAATACTTTCAGAAACGACTTCCTGACACTTAAATCTATACTCGATGTTAACAAATTACTCTTCTTCAGGAACGCTTTCCTTGCTATTGGCAGTCTACATTTTATATCCTCTCTACTTCGACCATCATCAGTTATTTTGCTCCCCAAATAGCAAAACTCCTTTACTACTTTAAGTGTCTCATTTCCTAATATAATTCCCTCAGCATCACCCAACTTAATTCGACTACATTCCATTATCCTCGTTTTACTTTTGTTGATGTTCATCTTATATCCTCCTTTCAAGACACTGTCCATTCCGTTCAACTGCTCTTCCAAGTCCTCTGCTGTCTCTGACAGAATTACAATGTCATCGGCGAACCTCAAAGTTTTTATTTCTTCTCCCGGGATTTTAATACGTACTCCAAATTTTTCTTTTGTTTCCTTTACTGCTTGCTCAATACACAGATTGAATAACATCGGGGAGAGGCTACCACCTTGTCTCACTCCCTTCCCAACCACTGCTTCCCTTTCATGTCCCTCGACTCTTATAACTGCCATCTGGTTTCTGTAGAAACCCCTGTCACCTTTAGAATTTGAAAGAGAGTATTCCAGTCAACATTGTCAAAAGCTTTCTCTAACTCAACAAATGCTAGAAATTTAGGTTTGCCTTTCCTTAATCTTTCTTCTAAGATAAGTCGTAGGGTCAGTATTGCCTTACGTGTTCCAACATTTCTACGGAATCCAAACTGATCTTCCCCGAGGTCGGCTTCTACCAGCTTTTCCATTCGTTTGTAAATAATTCGCGTTAGTAATTTGCAGCTGTGGCTTATTAAACTGATAGTTCGGTAATTTTCACATCTGTCAACACCTGCTTTCTTTGGGATTGGAATTATTATATTCTTCTTGAAGTCTGAGGGTATTTCGCCTGTCTCGTACATCTTGCTCACCAGATGGAAGAGTTTTGTCAGGACTGGCTCTCCCAAGGCCGTCAGTAGTTCTAATGGAATGTTGTCTACTCCCGGAGCCCTATTTCGACTCAGGTCTTTCAGTGCTCTGTCAGACTCTTCACGCAGTATCGTATCTCCCATTTCATCTTCACCTACATCCTCTTCCATTTCCATAATATTTTCCTCAAGTACATCGCCCTTGTATAGACCATCTATATACTCCTTCCACCTTTCTGCTTTCCCCTCTTTTCTTAGAACTCGGTTTCCATCTGAGCTCTTGATATTCATACAAGTGGCTCTCTTTTCTCCAAAGGTCTCTTTAATTTTCCTGTAGGCAGTATCTATTTTACCCCTAGTGAGATAAGCCTCTACATCCTTACATTTGTCCTCTAGCCATGCCTGCTTAGCCATTTTGCACTTCCTGTCGATCTCATTTTTGAGACGTTTGTATTCCTTTTTGCCTGCTTCATTTATTGCAATTTTATATTTTCTCCTTTCGTTAATTAAATTCAATATTTCTTCTGTTACCCAATGATTTCTACTAGCACTTTTTTTACCTACTTTATCCTCTGCTGCCTTCACTACTTCATCCCTCATAGCTACCCATTCGTCTTCTACTGTGTTTCTTTCCCCCCTTCCTGTCAATTGTTCCCTTATGCTGTCCCTGAAACTCTGTACAACCTCTGGTTTAGTCAGAAGCTGTACTAAGCTGAAAACCCGTGTCTCTGTTTACAAGATTCGTCGAGATACATTTTCCACTGCTTCCTTAATAACACTGTCACAGTACGAACTCGTCGATGCGAGAATTTTTGTATGTTGATAATTCATAGAATGGCCTGTACTGAGACAATGCTCGGCCACTGCAGATTTTTCTGGTTGCTCCAGACGAGTGTAGAGTCGATGTTCAGTGCATCACTCTTCTACAGTGAGATAAGTTTGTCCGATGTACGACATGCCGCAGCTACAAGGAATCTCGTAAACACCGGGTCTTCTTAGGCCAAGACAGTCCTTAGATGAGCCTATGACAGCTCTGAGTTTTTCCGGCGGACGAAAGACACATTTAACTTTATGCCTCTTCAATAATCTTCCTATTTTTGAAGAGACACTGCCGATGTATGGCAAGATGACCATTCCCCTTTCTTCTTCGCTTTCTTCCACTTCCACATGTTGGGTAACCCGCTTTCGGAGTATACATTTTGTTGGAAAGTGGCACGCAGATGGAGTAGCTCATTGGATAAGCTGTCTGAGTCTGATATGGCTCGTCCCCTGTGGACCAACGTCCTCAGTACGCCACATCGTTCGAAGGATGGTGACAGCTGGTGGCCTGTAAGTATAAGTCCGTGTGAGTTGGGAGATTCACCGTGCCTTACAACCGAAGCGGGTTACCCAACGTGAGGAAGTGGAATAAGACGAAGAACAAAGAGGAATAGTCATCTTGCCATACATCGGCGGTGTCTCTTCAAATATAGGAAGATTATTGAAGAGGCATAAAGTTAAATGTGTCTTTCGTCCGCCGGCAAAACTCAGAGCTCTCTTGGGCTCATCTAAGGACAGCCTTGGTCTAAGAAGATCCGGTGTTTACGAGATTCCTTGTAGCTGCAGCATGTCGTACATCGGACAAACTTGTCGCACTGTAGAAGAAAGATGCACTGAACACCAACGCTACACTCGTCTGGAACAACCAGAAAAGTCTGCAGTCGCCGAGTATTGTCTCAGTACAGGCCATTCTATGAATTTTCTCGCATCGACGAGTTCGTACTGGGACAGTTTTATTAAGGAAGCAGTGGAAAATGTAGCGCGACGAATCTTGTAAACAGAGACAAGGGTTTTCAGCTTAGTACAGCTTGGTATCCAGCACTGGCCATATTGAAGTCGCTTCGAGCAGAGAGGAGTACTATTGGTCATAAGACGGATGACGATTCGCCACCAACATAAATATTCTCTTGACAACGGGAGGATAATCAAGGCGCCTACGTGGACGCGCATTTTTGCTTGCGGCTTCCAACAGAGGTCGCTAGGGCGGCCGGTGACAGCGCAGAGTAACAGCGGTAGCCTCCGCGCTTGCGCCTTCCGACAGAGGTCGCTGGGGCGACCGATGGAAGCGCAGAGCAGCGGCGGCAGCCGCCGCGCGTGCGCCGAAGTCTTTGGTTCTTCATCCTGTAGGTGGCGTTACTGTCCTTCCAGCTATCAGTTGATATCGTCGCTATTGGCCATCGAATTTGACGCCTCCACGCAATCGCACTTCCTGCCTAAGACTGGCATAAATAGGGGCCTCTGGTCCTGCCTTAGCAGTGTGTTCGTCGCACCTGAAGATGTCGGCCAGTTGCGATGACGAAATATTGTGGAGTTTTCACTATGACATCCGACGCCTCGCCCGAGAACCATATATACAACATGTCCGTCGGGAAAGCTTCAAGCAACACAGTTATAAGATATAATTATAACTGAAGAAAAGGAAAATTCCAAAACCAAAAGAAAATAATCTTCGAGGGTTTTCAGGAAAGAGAGAGGAAACGTGGAAGAATGGGCTCCTAGGAACAAAAAAAGGAGAGTGAAAGAACGAAAACGTACTGCCTCGTGTTTCTGCTGCGAAGAAGGCGAGTATACCACTCATTTGTTGTATATTTTACGAGCTACCAGCAGGAGCGACTTATTTATTTACCGATACTTGTGTAGTTACCAGATTATTTTTGTAATTTCTTGCGTTTTCGAGTACCTACTAGCACAAGCTTTTATTTTAATAGCAGTGTAGCTATTTTTGTAATTTCTTGCGTGTTCGAGTGTCTACTAGCACAAGCTTTTAGCAGTATAGCACACCGTACCGCCGTTGCTATCGACCCTTATATCGACCCTCGGATCGTACAGGCTTTTGTTTGTTTTCGTTAGTGTAGCTCAGTGTCATTTACACTGTAAGCGAGAAAGCACTTCTAATTCCTGCTACTAATAAGCCGAGTACACCGTTCGTTTGTTGTATATTTTTATGAGCTTCAAATGGGAGCGAATGCTGTAATGGATAGGAACTGTGATTGCTGTGTACAGATGCGAGCTGAGTTGGCGACCCTTCGCTCACAGCTCCAGGGTGCATTGGCTTCTGTCACACAGATCAAGGCTGCTGCCAAGGGGCATCACTGTCGGGGGGCCTGATGCAGGGATGCACAACCCACGTGCCCCCGTTCGGTCCACTGCTGTGGCCGCCCCGGGTACTGCCTGCACTGCGGTTGACCCCTCACCCGTGGTCGAATGGGAGATCATTCCAAAGTCTGGCAGGCAGCGAAAAACTTTCGGAGGAGCGGATTTTAGGGCGTCCCCGGTTCGTTTACGAACAGGTTTCAGGCGGTATCTGTGGTTGACGATGTCTCTGAGCAGGGTGCAGTCGTCCACCTTGTTCCAGAGGAAGCTTCTCGGCCTGCAAGATCTCGGCGTTCAGAGAGGGTGGGTTTTCTGGTAGTTGGGAGCAACGTTAGGTGCGTATTGGGGCCCCTTATGAACATGGATGCAGGGAGGGGAAGGAAGGCAGAGTGCACTCTGTGTGTGTACTGGGGTGAGTTTTTACAGATGGGGAAACGGTGCTTCCAGATGCCATGAAGAGTACAGGGTGCAGCCAACTGTAGTTGGTGGCTCAAGTGGGTACCAATGACGTAGGTCGCTTTCGATCGGAGGACATTCTGTCTGGTTTTGGGCGGCTAGCGGAAATGGTAAAGACTGCCAGTCTTGCTTGCGAGATTAAGATGGAGCTCACCGTACGTAGCGTCGTCAATAGAACCGACTGTGGTCCTTTGGTGCAGAGCCGAGTGGAGGGTCTGAATCAGAGGCTCAGGCGGTTCTGTGACTGTGTAGGCTGCAGCGTATTTGACTTGCGCCATCATGTGGTGTGTTCCTGGGCTCCGCTTAATAGGTCGTGAGTCCACTACACGCAGGAAGCGGCCACTCGGGTAGCGGGGGCTGTGTGGAAGGGACTGGGTGTTCTTTTAGGTTAGACGACCTCATGGAACCACAGAAAGGGCGTCCGTCTAAAAGGGGGCAGGTAAAACACAGCAAGTAAGTTGTAGAAATGATCGATATTGTAGTTGTAAATTGTTGGGAAAGAACCAGAACTCCAAGCCCTAATAGAAAGCACTGAAACTCAAATAGTTATAGGTACAGAAAGCTGGCCAAAGCCGGCAATAAGTCTAGCAAAACTTTTTCTAACGGTCTAACAGTGTTCAGAAAGAACAGATTAAATACAACTTGTGGTGGAGTAGTCATTACTGTCAGAAGTAGTTTGCCTTGTAGTGAAACTGAAGTGAACAGTTTCTGCGAAATAGTATGCGTTGAGGTTATACTTGACAATCAGAATAGTCTATTAATTGGGTCGTTTTACCGACCACCAGACTCAGAAGATACAATTGTACAACAGTTCAAAGAAAACTTGAGTCTCATTTCAAATAGGTACCCAACTCATACAATTATAGTCGGTGGTGACTTTAACCTACCGTCGATATGCTGGAAAAATGATACGTTTAAACCCGGTGGCAGGCATAAAACGTCATCCGAAATTGTACTGAATGCTTTCTCAGAAAATTATTTTGAACAATTAGTTCATGAGCCTACTCGAAGCGTAAATGGTTGCGTAAGCATACTTGACCTCTTAGCAACAAATAACCCTGGATAAATAGTGAGTATCGTGAAGAATACAGGGATTAGCGAGAACAAGGCAGTTGCTGCTAGACTGAATACCGTAACTCCTATGACCATTAAAAAGAAATGCAAAGTGTATCTATTTAAAAAAAGCTGGTAAAACTGCTCTTAACGCCTTTACAAGAGAAAGCCTGCACACCTTACGATCTGATAATGTAAGCGAGGAAAGTTGTGGAACGATTACAAAGAGATAGTGTCGACAGAATTTAAGAGATATATACCACATAAATTAATAAGTGATGGTACTGTTCCCCCATGGTATACATAAGGGGTCAGCAGCGAAAAAAGGAGCCAAATTTAAAAAACTCAAAATCCCCAAGACTGGCAAAGTTTTGTAGAAGTTCGAAATATAGAGCGTACTTCAATGCGAGATGCTTTCAATAATTTCCACAACGAAACTCTGTCTCGAAATCTGGCACAAAACCCAAAGAGATTCTGTTCATTCATAAATCACAGTAGTGGCAAGACGCAACCAACACGTTCACTGCGCAATAACAACGGTGAAGTCATTGACGACAGTGTCACTAAAGCAGAGCTATTAAACACGATTTTCCGAAACTCCTTCACCAAAGAAGACGAAGTAAATATTCCTGAATTCCAATCAAGAACAACTGCCAAGATGAGAAACATAGAAATAAATATTCTCGGTGTCGCAAAGCTTAAATCACTTAATAAAAGCACGGCTTCCGGCCAGATTGTATATCAGTCAGGTTTTCCTCTCAGAGTACGCTGATACAATAGCTACATATTCAGCAATTATATACAACCGCTCGCTCACAGAATGATCGGTACCTAAAGACTGGAAAATTGCTCACGTCACACCAATACCCAAAAGGGAATTAGGAGTAATCCGTTGATTTGCAGGCCCGTAACACTAACGTAGATCTACAGTAGGGTTCTGGAATGTATGCTGTATTCGAACATTATGATGTACCTCGAAGAAAACGATTTATTGACACGTAAACAGCTAAGGATGAACATATTGAAAACACTGTCAAGAAAGGGAGCCCGGTGATAGTCAATGTTGTAAGATATGAAGAAATAAGTTCTTTGGTAAAAGAGAGGGGTTCGGGGGGGGACCGATATTGAAATGTCCCCAACAAATAACTGAGGACGGACA
Source organism: Schistocerca americana (assembly GCF_021461395.2). NCBI lineage: Eukaryota > Metazoa > Arthropoda > Insecta > Orthoptera > Acrididae > Schistocerca > Schistocerca americana. The sequence goes on from NC_060121.1 coordinate 447,721,443, forward strand.
ATGGATGCAAGTGCTACTCTGACAAGAAGGGTTTGACGCAGGAAAGGAAATCGCAGCAGATCGCGTCAAAGCAGTCAGAATGCTGTTGACCCACAATAAAAAGTAGGTACTTTAGAGAAATTGCGTGGTTGCCGCGTCTGAAATCACTGTGTGAAATACTGTGCGAGTTGCTCTCAAGTTTAGAATCTGCCGCTGGTTCTGGGCAGAAGCGAAGGGGATACCGCGCCCTCTATGGAAAACGTAGGCCGCATGCAGGAAGGTAGCATGTTAATAGGCCTTTGTGTGTCTGACCTTACAGAGGCTCGGCCTGTCTGCTGTGAGCTGGAGAGTGGACATAAGATTATGGAAAGACGAGATTTTGTTGCACATTATTGTGCGACTTGGTTCTGAGGGCAGCAAGTGATTCTTCGTGTGGTAGTATCAAATGTTCGTACTGGAGATGAAAAGAATGGTCAGTATACGGAACGAAGAGACTTGTGGTCAAATTACGTTGTCTGGATAATTTATTGCATTCTGAGCGAGAGCAAGACATTGTGAACACCGATACTTATTGCGGCTGTTGTCTCAAGGAATTTGTGCATACAGTGCGCTCTGTGACTGTAAATTACAAGGTACTGAACTGTTGTAGTACTCTGCTCTCTTTGAATACGGTCGGTTTCTTGAACTCTATTCCGAATAACTGATGTTGTCTGCTGTTTTTAGAAGTTTGATGAATCCATACTACCGGCAGTAAGATGCAGTAGAGACAATTTTTGAGTTTCTACCTGTTATTCGGAGATTTTGGTTTGCCTTCAGGGCATATTTTAAGCCACAGGTATGATTTGTGCATGGTTGTTATTTTACATAGGATGTTCCGATTTGCAATCATGCATGCCTGTCCTTAGAAACTTTGCTTCTTAATTCAGAATAACACAGACACTGCAATATTGTATTTAACTGATAAGTTCTTGGGTGGATCGCCTTCTGCAAGACTCAATTGAGAGAGCAAATTTATTTTATCGCTGCATAGTGTTAATAACAGGGCAGCCAGGACGAAATATCTGCAGGAAAAATGTGAAGAAATTGAAAAATAAATGATCATGAGGAGGAATGATTCAGCATTTAGTAAAGTCGAAATAACTTTCAGTGAAATTAAATGCAAGTTTGGTAACATTAAGTGTACTATGGGAATTCCATTGTTAACCGGAAAAGAGAGAGCAGATAGGTTGAACTGGATGTCTGTATGAAGGGACGACTTGTCTAATGGCGTGTTAGAAGAAGAAACTGAATTCTTTAGAGAAGAGGTAGTCGACCCACTATTAGAACTAGAAGAACCCTGGAAGACTTGAGATGAAATAAGGCAGAAAGAATAGACAACATTCCGTAGGAATATCTTAAATCACTGGAGGGGGGAGTGGCAATCAAAATAATTTTGAAACTGGTGTGTAGAACATACCAGTCTGCTGATATATCATCAGATTTTCGGAGGAAACGTAATACACACAATTAGGAAGAGAGCATGGGCAGGTACGTTCGAAAACTATCGAACAATCTGCTTAACAGCTCATACATTCAAGCTGCTGACAACAATAATGTACAGAAGAATGGGGTTGGTTGGGGTTCGGTTGTTTTGGGAGAGGAGACCAGACAGCGAGGTCATCGGTCCCATCGGATTAGGGAAGGACAGGGAAGGAAGTCGACCGTGCCCTTTCTCAGGAAGCATCCCGGCATTTGGCTAGAGCGATTTAGGGAAATCACGGAAAACCTAAATCAGGATGGCCGGACACGGGTTTGAACCGTCGTCCTCCCGAATGCGAGTCCAGTGTGCTAGCCACTGGGTACAGAAGAATGGAAAAGGAAATTAAGGATCAGGTAGATGACAATCAATTGGTAAAGGCACAGGAAGGGGCAGATGTCACGTTTCAGTGGATAATGGAAGCAATGACAAGAAGAAGTCATGACAATTCAGAGCATTAGACTGACAAAAAGCGTGCGACATTGTAAAAAGCTGGCAATATTTTCGAAATACTGAAAAAAATAGAGATAAGCTATAGGGAAAGATGGAGCGTACAGAAACTAGGAGGGAACAATAAGAGTGGAAGAATAAGAACAGAGTCCACGGATGGAAAGGGTGTAAGACAGTCTGAACATCGAAGAAGGAACGACGAAGCAAAAAGAAAACATAAATAGTGAGATTAAAATTCGTGGTAAAAATGGTATCAATGTTAAGATTCGCTGATGACTTTTCTATCCTGAGAGAATTTGAATAAGAATTATATGATCTGCTTTATGGAATGGTCTACTAATGAATACTGAATAGTGACTAACAGTAAACTAGAAGGGGGCAAAGGCAATCAGATGTAGCAGAAATTGGAATAGCGAGAAACTTAAAATCAAAATTAGGGTTAAGAAGTAAACGAAGGTTAGAGATTCTACTACCTTGTAATCAAATTTAGCCTTAACGGACGAAGCAAGAAGGACTTAAAAAACAGACTAGCAACGCAAGGACGGCGTCCCTGGCCAACAAAAGTCTACTGGTCTCGAATATAGGCCTTTAATTGAGGAATAAAATTCTGTGAATGTGCATTTGGGGCACAGCATTTTATGGTTCTGAATCACGGTAAGTGGGTAAACTGGAACAGAAGAGCATCGAAGTGATTATGATGTGATGCTACAGAAGAATATTGAAAATCAGATCGACTAAAAACGCAAGGAATGAGGAAGCTCTCCTCAGAATTGGCGAAGGAAGCAATATATGGAAACTACTGACAAAAAACAAGGGGGAGGATGGCAGGACACCTGCTGGGACACCAGTAAATAGCTTTCAGGGTATTATAGGGAGAACTGTAGGGGGTAAAATCTGAGGACAGAAGTTGGAATATATCCAACAGATAATTGAGGACGGAGGATGCATGAGCTACTCTGAGATGAGTAGGTTAGGGCAGAGCGCACGAGAGGAATTCGTGTCGGGCAGTATCATACCAATCAGATGGCAACCCCTCCCACCAATGGCAGTGGCTAAAATTTGTTCACTTATATTTGTTCATATATATTTTGTCGGAGCATACTTGCCATTTCTGGAACTGTTTCATGTCCTTCAAGAATTTGAATATTTGAAGATTTTAACTAGATATTTGAAAGTATTTTTTCTACTATTGTGCTAAATGTCCAAACTATTACATATCAACCGATATTTTATTTAAATGAGCTTCTGTCTGATAATGGTTTACCATTTGACTAAAATGGTGGTTAACAAAGCAAAAAACTATTAACAAAAGTTGTATTCAAGTTGATGTCACTTGTGTATTTGAAACTAGATGTGTAATGAAAAGAGTAACCTCTTTGTAATGTAGGCCAGCCCAACATACCTTTCTCTCTATAGCAGCCGCCATGAAATTTGCCACCTCATGGTTATCTCACAGTCCTAGCATTGCCATTAGTGATAATTGCAATCGTTAGTAAAAATTCCGAGATAGTGTGAGACATCTCTAGTTTTAGTGTAGAATATGATGGAGTTGCAAAAGTGAAGTCCTGCCACCTGCTACGAAAAAAGAAGAAAGATAAAAATACCATAAGAGATGTGAATTTGTTCTCCCTAGGGAAAAATGGCTTCGCTGATGAATTTGCGTGCTGTAGGAGCTTGCAGAAAGTTCGAGCGAGAAAGTTGTTACGAATACATCTTCACTTTCGCCAGTGCCTCGTCTCCTACCTAACAAACTTCACAGAAGATCTCCTGCGAACGTTGCAAGACTATCACTACTGGAAGAACGGATATTGCGGAGACAAGGCTTACGCACTGCTTGGGGAATGTTTCCAGAATGAAATTTTCACTCTGCAGCGGAGTGTGCGCTTATATGAAACTTCCTGGCAGATTAAAACTGTGTGACGCACCGATGAACTAAGGACCTTTGCCTTTCGTGGTTAAGTGCTCAATCCGCACTTGTCCGCAAAGGTCCCGAGTTAGAGTATCGATTCGGCACACACTTTTAGTTTCCATCTGCGACACTAATTTTGCTAACATGTGAGGAATCACTATTGTATTGTGCCATGTATGAACGCATTTTATTTACGATAGACTGTGTGCGACAGCGGCGAGTATTTGTACGCCGCCGCCAGGAATACTTACAGTAGTCTCTAGCTAATGATATTTTTTTATTTGCTGCTCTTACGGACCCTTCGTCATTGCACCAATCACCAATATCATTGATATATGCTACACAAAAGTAAATGTAGGTACTTTGAGGGCAATATTTCTGTCTAAATCCAGAAAAATATATTTTTGCGTGTGTCTGTGTGAAACAAGTTTTATCGAAGTATAATACAGGACTATTATCCTCACGACGCAGTAAGTGCATTTTAAACAAAACTTCGTTATTGCTGCTGCAATGACTCTGCATTCCATCAACAGTTTCTGAATCAAAAACCAAGAGAGCGGAGAAGGACGGAGGTCTCAGAGGCAGAATAATTAATTTTTTCACGGAGATGACCTTGTATTTTTCTAGCTGTAGTATGCGCTCCTCTGTTGTAGTATCGAAGTAGACTTCTACACAATAATCTTTTATCAAAATCATCAAATTCCGCTGATTTCCGTTCTCATTTACATCCCTTTCTCGGAGAATCAAACCACATGCACACATTTGGAGATTCTGCCGATATGACTGTACTGTTAGTAAATAACACAGTCGATTCGGAAATACCACAAGATTTTTTTGTCATTTTATGATCTTGCTGGAAAGTTATATTATTCCTTATTTCTTCACTACTGAGCAGATTAGTAAAAAGCAAAACCTTCAGACGCTCGTTACGACAAATTTAGATTGTCTTTTAATGTCTTAACGCTCTTTACGCACACCGATCGAGGTACCACTACATGTAGACTTTTGCTCTTGCATTTCGCTGACCACGAAACAAATGTCAATGCACCGTTCCTTGGGAGAATGAAACCAGGCGCGAATACACGATACCGCATGGTAATGGAAACCATTCAGTTGGTGCTGACCTACTGCACTGTTAGATGTACATGCGGCAACAAAGCTATGGAAATGCCGTGTGGCTAGGGCCTCCCGTCGGGTAGACCGTTCGCCTGGTGCAAGTCTTTCGAGTTGACGCCACTTTGGTGACATGCGTGTCGAAACAAAGCTATGAGGCGGGCGAATCCAAAGCCTTAGAGCCCGTGGACTACAGTGAGCAGTTGTGACAGCCACTCTGTTAGGTTTTTCATATACTGATGTTGTGCTTTGTCCTGCTCCTGGAGAGAGCCGAGAGGTGGCGATGATGTAGCAGTGTTGTAAAAGTTTTTTGAAAAGGAACTGAAGGAAGATTTGTCTTTAAACTCATGGTCAGTTGCTGGTCAGCTTACAACAGGAAATGGTGCTGAAATGCGCGGAATACAAGGACACGTGCAGGCAGCTTAGGGCACGTCAGGGCATGGCCGATTGCTGGCCCGCTCTGCGGTGGCTGACAGACGCCGCGGCCGTCAAAGCCGCGCCGTTGACAGACATCCGACCGGCCGCCATCGGGCCCTTATTGAGCGTATTCTGCCTCAGGCGCCGATCTGGCATCGCTGATACGGACAGCACGCGACGTCATCCAAAGCGGAGACAGCAAAAACAACAACGTTACCGCGCTTACTTCTCAGTCTTCGCTCTTTAACGTACACTGTTACTCAAATTACTATTGCTGCATTATGTTTAAAGTTAATCAGACCATTACACATTTGTTTCAAAAAAATCATTTTAGTGATATTACGTATTATGATACAGCATAATACCAAAAATCATTTTATTCAAACTGACGCGAATAATGAGAGCCAACGCATTTATACACAACTGTAACAAAGTGACTCTGCGACAGTGATTGAATTGCCACGCTGCCCACTCCCTCCCACCCATCCCGAAGACTATGGTTTAAAAAGCAATATACTTGTGTAAGTAAAAAAAAGTGTCGAAATTCGGTCTACAGATTACTTTTCTTGATTTCAAGTGCTACAGAGTAACCTGTCGATTGTAGAACATATGAGAGTGTACTTTCAGTTCCACACTCGATAGGTTATTCCGTAACACTGCATCTGGAGTTTGGCAGCTGGTTCGAAACTGGTCATATGGAACCAAAGGAAAGCGATGCAGAGACTGAATTTCGTCACTTTTCTTTATAGGAAATGATCGCTGTAAGTCCATATGTCGAGTTCTCTATCTCTGAAGCAAATTTAATATGCATGACTTTATTAAAGTTATGCGGCGGATTTGACCTCACGGGGCCGACGCACATGTATAAAAACATACGGAGAGTGTTGCGTTCTCAGTATAGAAGCAGTACAACAGAATGTTTCAGTCAACTGAGCTCACTGACTTCGAATGTAGAGTAGTTATTGGATGTCACCTGACTAACGAAACCATAGGCGAAATTTCAATCCTTTTAAAGCTGCCCACTTCCACTGCTCGTGATGTGATTGTGAAGCAGGGAAGCGAAGTTACGACCACAGTTAAAGACCACACAGCCTTCATGTACTGACGGAGAAGAACTATTGAGCATTGCGGAGAGTGATCGTAAAGTAAATTGCATCAAATCAGCGGCAGGAATTACTCGTGAGTTCCGAAGTGCTCCAGCATCCGCCCTTGTACAATGACTGGGCGCAGAGAGTTACACTAAGTCATCAAAAGTATCCGGACACCCCCAAAACCATGTTTTGCATATTAGGCACATTGTGCTGCCACCTACTGCTAGGTACTCCATATCAGCGACCTCAGTAGTCATTAGACGTAGTGAGAGAGCAGGAATGGGGTGCTCCACGGAACTTATGGACTCCGAACGTGACCAGGTGATTATGTGTCACTTGTGTCATGCGACTGTACGTGTGATTTCCACACTCCTAAACATTCCTAGGTCCACTGTTTCCGATGTGATAGTGAAGTGTAAACGTGAAGGGACGCGTACAGGAGAAAAGCATACAGGCCGACCTCGCCTGCTGACTGACAGAAATCGCCATCACTTGAAGAGGGGTCATAATGTGTAACATGCAGACATCAGTCCAGACCATCACTCAGGAATTCGAAACTGCATCAGAATCAACTGCAAGTAGTATGACAGTTAGGCGAGAGGTGACAAAACTTGGATTTCATGGTCGAGTGGCTGCTCATAAGCCACACATCACGCCGGTAAATGCCAAACGACGCCTCGCCTGATGTAAGCAGCGTAAAAGCCCGCAGTGGAAAAATGTTATGTGGAGTGACGAATCACGGTACACAATGTGGCGAATGCCCGGTGAACGTCATCTGCCAGCATGTGCAGTGCCAACAGTAAAATTCGGTGGCGATGGTTTCATGGTGTGGTCGTTGATTTCATGGAGGGGGCTTGCACTCCTTGTTGTTTTGTGTGCCATTATCACAGCACAGGCCTACATCGATGTTTTAAGCACATTCTTGTTTCCCACTGTTGAAGACCAATTCGGGAAGGGCGACTGCACCTTTCAACACGATCGAGCACCTTCTCGTAATGCACAGACCGTGGCGGAGTGGTTACTCGACAATAGCATCCCCATAGTAGATTGGCCTGACCCGAAACTATAGAACACCTTTGCGATATTTTGGAACGCTGACTTCGTGCCAGGCCTCACCGAGCGACATCGATACCTCTCCTCAATGCAGCACTCAGTGAAGAATGGGTTACCATTCCCCAAGAAACCTTCCAGCACCTGATAGAACATACGCCTGCGAGAGTGGAAGCTGTTATCAAGGCTAAGGGTGGGCCAACACCATACTGAATTCCAGCATTAGCGATGGAGAGCACCACGAACTTTTAAGTCATTTTCAGCCAGATGTCCGGATACTTGGATCGTGGATAAAAGGAATGGTTCTCAATGGTAAAGTAGCTCCTCATAAATCACACCTCTCTGTAGGCAGTACTAAGCGACGTTGTGGGCGGTGAAAGAGCGACGCCATTCGACAGAGTGCGACTGGCACAGAGTTGAGTGACGAATAACGCTATACCCTTTGGCAATACGATGAAAGGATTTGGGTTCGGCGAATCTCTGAAGAAAGTTACTTTCTGTCTTGCGTACTGCCAGTACTGAAATACGGAGGAAGTGGTGTTACGGTTTAGGTGGTTTCCTCTTTTTTTCATTGTAAGAGTGTGACGCCGTTATTACGGTTAAGAAAAAGCTGAATGTGGCATGATATGAACCCATTTTACTGCGACATGTACTGTGTACTGTGGAGTAACAGTTCCGAGGCGGTGACTGTTTTTATCCGTTTGACAATGCAACCTGCCATTATGATAGGTCGTATCTATGAGTCAATGCTGAAAGAGACTGACCTGCCCAGTCCCTAACTGAACCCAGTGTGATACATTTTGGATGATCCATAACGTGGAATTATTTTAGTATTCCAGCGCTCAACCTTCTCTCGTTTCGGCTCTTGGGGAAGCGTAGGCTGCAGTTCTCCCACAGACGAGTGAACACCTCAAAGTGTCATAAAGGTTAAGGGCTGACACATATTAGAGCAGCAGATACAATGGCTGGAGCAGCAAGTAAATTTCATATCCCCACCACCTCTTTTGCCTACTTCCTCCGTCGTCGCCACGGACGTCAGCCCTCAGCTGGCAGAAATCGGAAAAAATCGAAATCGAACACAATATTTGCTTTATCTCTGTGGTCGTACAGCACCGAAGCAATGTAGCACCAACAACTGCATTGTAGAACGCAAAGCAGCTATGTATGTGGCAGCTGTGTGAACCAAGCACACGTTAGCCGTAGACGTTTGCTCCTTAGACCTTCATCTAGGGGATATTGTCTTGTGATATCGAATAAATCTATGCACAACAATTTACAATGAGAGATTCAGCTACTGCTGTGAAACACACCAGCAACTCAATCATTAACGGTTTTAAATTTCACATCATAATATACGGAGTTCTGCAAATGTAACGTGTATCTGTTGAGAGGCCAGACAAACATGTGGTTCCTGAAGAGGGGCAGCAGCCTTTTCAGTAGTTGCAGGGGCAACAGTCTGGATGATTGACTGATCTGGCCTTGTAACATTAACCAAAACGGCCTTGCTGTGCTGGTACTGCGAACGGCTGAAAGCAAGGGGAAACTACAGCCATAATTTTTCCCGAGGACATGCAGCTTTACTGTATGATTAAATGATGATGGCGTCCTCTTGGGTAAAATATTCCGGAGGTAAAATAGTCCCCCATTCGGATCTCCGGGCGGGGACTACTCAAGAGGACGTCGTTATCAGGAGAAAGAAAACTGGCATTCTACGGATCGGAGCGTGGAATGTCAGATCCCTTAATCGGGCAGGTAGGTTAGAAAATTTAAAAAGGGAAATGGATAGGTTAAAGTTAGATATAGTGGGAATTAGTGAAGTTCGGTGGCAGAAGGAACAAGACTTTTGGTCAGGTGATTAAAGGGTTATAAATACAAAATCAAATAGGGGTAATGCAGGAGTAGATTTAATAATGAATAAAAGAATAGGAGTGAGGGTTAGCTACTACAAACAGCATAGTGAACGCATTATTGTGGCCAAGATAGACACAAAGCCCATGCCTACTACAGTAGTACAAGTTTATATGCCAACTAGCTCTGCAGATGATGAAGAAATTGATGAAATGTATGACGAGGTAAAAGAAATTATTCAGGTAGTGAAGGGAGACGAAAATTTAATAGTCATGGGTGACTGGAATTCGTCAGTAGGAAAAGGAAGAGAAGGAAACATAGTAGGTGAATATGGATTGGGGGGAAGAAATGAAAGAGGAAGCCACCTTGTAGAATTTTGCACAGAGCATAATTTAATCATAGCTAACACTTGGTTCAAGAATCATAAAAGAAGGTTGTATACCTGGAAGAATCCTGGAGATACTAAAAGGTATCAGATAGATTATATAATGGTAAGACAGAGATTTAGGAACCAGGTTTTAAATTGTAAGACATTTCCAGGGGCAGATGTGGATTCTGACCACAATCTATTGGTTATGAACTGCAGATTGAAACTGAAGAAACTGCAAAAAGGTGGGAATTTAAGGAGATGGGACCTGGATAAACTGAAAGAACCAGAGGTTGTAGAGAGTTTCAGGGAGAGCATAAGGGAACAATTGACAGGAATGGGGGAAAGAAATACAGTAGAAGAAGAATGGGTAGCTCTGAGGGATGAAGTAGTGAAGGCAGCAGAGGATCAAGTAGGTAAAAAGACGAGGGCTAATAGAAACCCTTGGGTAACAGAAGAAATATTGAATTTAATTGATGAAAGGAGAAAATATAAAAATGCAGTAAATGAAGCAGGCAAAAAGGAGTACAAACGTCTCAAAAATGAGATCGACAGGAAGTGCAAAATGGCTAAGCAGGGATGGCTATAGGACAAATGTAAGGATGTAGAGGTTTGTCTCACTAGGGGTAAGATAGATACTGCCTACAGGAAAATTAAAGAGACCTTTGGAGAGAAGAGAACCACTTGTATGAATATCCAGAGCTCAGATGGCAACCCAGTTCTAAGCAAAGAAGGGAAGGCAGAAAGGTGGAAGGAGTATATAGATGGTTTATACAAGGGCGATGTACTCGAGGACAATATTATGGAAATGGAAGAGGATGTAGATGAAGATGAAATGGGAGATAAGATACTGCGTGAAGAGTTTGACAGAGCACTGAAAGACCTGAGTCGAAACAAGGCCCCGGGAGTAGACAACATTCCATTAGAACTACTGATGGCCTTGGGAGAGCCAGTCCTGACAAAACTCTACCATCTGGTGAGCAAGATGTATGAGACAGGCGAAATACCCTCAGACTTCAAGAAGAATATAATAATTCCAATCCCAAAGACAGCAGGTGTTGACAGATGTGAAAATTACCGAATTATCAGTTTAATAAGTCACAGCTGCAAAATACTAACGCGAATTCTTTACAGGCGAATGGAAAAACTGGTAGAAGCGGACCTCAGCGAAGATCAGTTTGGATTCCGTAGAAATGTTGGAACACGTGAGGCAATACTAACCTTACGACTTATCTTAGAAGAAAGATTAAGAAAAGGCAAACCTACGTTTCTAGCATTTGTAGACTTAGAGAAAGCTTTTGACAACGTTAACTGGAATACTCTCTTTCAAATTCTGAAGGTGGCAGGGGTAAAATACAAGGAGAGAAAGGCTATTTACAATTTGTACAGAAACCAGATGGCAGTTATAAGAGTCGAGGGCCATGAAAGGGAAGCAGTGGTTGGGAAAGGAGTGAGACAGGGTTGTAGCCTCTCCCCGACGTTATTCAATCTGTATATTGAGCAAGCAGTAAAGGAAACAAAAGAAAAATTCGGAGTAGGTATTAAAATTCATGGAGAAGAAGTAAAAACTTTGAGGTTCGCCGATGACATTGTAATTCTGTCAGAGGCAGCAAATGACTTGGAAGAGCAGTTGAACGTAATGGACAGTGTCTTGAAAGGAGGATATAAGATGAACATCAACAAAAGCAAAACGAGGATAATGGAATGTAGTCAAATTAAATCGGGTGATGCTGAGGGGATTAGATTAGGAAATGAGACACTTAAAGTAGTAAAGGAGTTTTGCTATTTAGGGAGTAAAATAACTGATGATGGTCGAAGTAGAGAGGATATAAAATGTAGACTGGCAATGGCAAGGAAATCGTTTCTGAAGAAGAGAAATTTGTTAACATCGAGTATAGATTTAAGTGTTAGGAAGTCGTTTCTGAAAGTATTTGTATGGAGTGTAGCCATGTATGGAAGTGAAACATGGACGATAACCAGTTTGGACAAGAAGAGAATAGAAGCTTTCGAAATGTGGTGCTACAGAAGAATGCTGAAGATAAGGTGGGTGGATCACGTAACTAATGAGGAGGTATTGAATAGGATTGGGGAGAAGAGAAGTTTGTGGCACAACTTGACTAGAAGAAGGGATCGGTTGATAGGATATGTTTTGAGGCATCAAGGGATCACAAATTTAGCATTGGAGGGCAGCGTGGAGGGTAAAAATCGTAGAGGGAGACCAAGAGATCAATACACTAAGCAGATTCAGAAGGATGTAGGCTGCGGTAGGTACTGGGAGATGAAGAAGCTTGCGCAGGATAGAGTAGCATGGAGAGCTGCATCAAACCAGTCTCAAGACTGAAGACCACAACAACAACAACAACAACAACGTGTACTATGAGAAACAAGATTGTGGCAACGACATGGTTTCGTAAATTTTAAATTTTTTTTACCAGTGGCTGCACTTCAACGACGGTGCACTCAGAAACTTGATAGAACTGGAAAGTAACACCCTCCCAGGTGCACAACTGAAGGTTTATCAACCTTTTACCATGGTTTTGACAAATACAAATTTATTTTCTTCAGAAGGAAAATTGACTCGTAAAGTCACATATTGACATAAACGGATGTTGAAATCATAAGGCTCTTGTCTTGTACAATGCCCATATCGCTCATAAATATCAACATTTAAAGTGCGTAATTTTTCATACTAGCCCAATACTATAGGACTTTGTCTTACAACTTTCAAATGAAACAATTGTGGCATTGGTTAGAGCAGACATTTGGTATGGCGCATACAGTGCCAGTGACATGATGGTCTCCCCAAAAAATTATTCGCTAGACATTACTGCGTGATAATGTGCACAACAGAAGGTTGATTCGTTTGTTCCCAATACTACCAATTATACATAGAGCACGAGTAGCTAAACGTCGATATTTGAGCAGCTAAGTGACTTCCTACTTATGTTTCAAGTTTTCATCAATATTCTGCCCTGTTTACTGATTCCTATTCATGTGCTACATCATCTGGAATGATTCAATTAGATGTAAAAAAATTAATATAGAAACATGGCGAGAGTTTGTATTGCTTTCCTTCGTGCAAGTCAAAACCTACCTTTACCAGCAAGGTCGCCGAATTTCTCCTCACTTGAGAACAAGTGGGGCATTATAAGCAAGGCCCTCCATCTACCTCGTGATTTTGCCGATCGAAGGAGCCAATTGGACAGAGTTTGGCAAGATATCCTTCAAGAGGACATCCAACAACTCTGCCAGTAATGGCAAGCCGAATAACTGTTCGCAGAAGGGCCAGATGTGAATCAACGAGTCACTGACTGACTTCCTCAGTATGTGCAAATGTTTCTATTGGCCAAATCCAGTTTTTCTGAAACACATTCTTTATCCATTTCCTTTCGCGTCTTTCTTAAAGGAAGCTCATCCTGCCTAGCTAAGTCACTGTCTCAGGAGGTAATATCAATTTTGAACTTGTTACACTTATTACACACGTCACTGTGTGGTAAAATGTTCCATTACTTAAATCGAGGTATATCCATTTCCAAGCACTTGAAACAACAGAGCGCATACGTCTTGGTCAGAGTAAGCTTTGTGCCCACTGTCTGTGAGTATTGTCTGCACTGCTGTACGAGTCCATTATTTTGGGAAGGTGACAATATTGTTTTGTACCTCTTCTGTCTTCTCTGATGATATCTCATCACAGATTCTTCGCAACCGATCAAATCCTGTTGTGGAACGCCTGTTTTTTGTTCCTTCATCGTTTACTCATTTCATGTTGCATGAGCACAAATTCACTACAACCATACAGGCTTCCATTTAACAAGGAATGGTTTTCATATAGCCTATCTAACACGAATAAACAGTTTTATTGAAGAGTACGTAACTTTCCTTGGAGAGGTTAATCACTGCAAGTTAATAATAGTTCGTGATCAGCACTGAATTCGTAAAAGTCCCATTTAGCCTAAAGTCGTAGTGGCGAATGTCAAAGGTAATGTTCGCTCAGAAGTATAACTGAATAACGTAATGAAGGTCGACAACCGATATTATGTTCCTCGTCGCCTCTGATGCTGAGGCGACCTACATATCGGAGGCTCTGACAGTAAAACTGTGGGTGAAGTCGGCGAATGGCCAAAGTTTGACGGAAGGTGCCTCGGAGCGGCTTTGAGCCGCCCCCAATAGCTAGGTCGCGTAGAGATACTAGACTAGAGGAACTAGTGGCCTCTGTACGCACTCTCACTGCCGCCTGGTGGCCTAGACAGCGTGCCTGCTAAAGCAGTGTCGTCTGTCGGTATGACATCTTCGAGCATAGGCAGCTTGGTATACAGTCTGTTAAGTAACTGCTGGATGGCACTACACACAGATGGTAAAAAGTATCGGCTTAATTCTTTCAAAACCCAATAGCGGGAACCTTTGTCCTTCATGCAATCTCCATAAAGCATTAGTTCATTTTGAATTTTTTACTGATATACACAAGAAGAGAGATGGACGCAGCTTACACGTCGCGTTTTTAGGCTGTATTTCTCTGTACTCCAAGGTCCAAAACTAAGACATGCCATGGCGTCTAAATACATTGAGAAATCAAAGACATTTGTATAAAACTCTGTAACTCGTATGAATTGGGGAAAAACGTGGATGACTTTGAAGACTGCGACTCAATCGGGGAAGTGACTTCAAAAGTGGGAAAGGAAGATTATTAACTTTTTTCCGGAAAGTCATTCTTAACAAGCGTTAAGCGCAAGCAAAATTCACATTGAATGCACTTGGATGCCTCTTTCGTGTGAATACGAGGACGACGTGGTTTCAAGCATGCATTGGAAATTCCAAGAAGTTATCGAAGCTGCGGATGACTGGATATAATACTAATTGGAACTGTGTTTTTCTTTTGATCATATATGATGTATGTCATGTTTCAGTTTGTTGTCAAATGCATTTTTCTATCTTAATAAACCGTACCATTGCAGACAGAATGGATGGCTCTTCTATGGGGACTACAGCCCGTACACAGCAACTGGAAGAAAGTCGTTTGGTTGGATGAGTCTTGTTCCAAAACGTCTCCAAAACCTTACCGAGTTTACCTCCTAAGAGTGAAACATGGTGGGGTACAGTGACAATTTGGGTGGACATATCACGGTATTCCATGGACCCAAGGGTTAGTCTGTAAAATCCTGTCTATGCCACAAATAATGTGACCGTTTTGGCTGCTCACGTCCACCCCAGACACAATGTTTGTTCCCCAATGGCGATGTATTTCAAGAAGACAGGGTCCCTGTTCACAAGGCTCGCATCATCCAGAGATGCTTTTGTGAGCGCTAGGACGGATTGTCGCATCTCCCCTGGCCACAACAGTCACGAGATTTCAATATTATTGAGACTTTATTATATATTTTGGAAAGAAGGGTGCGTGATCGCTTTCCACTTTCACTATCATTGCCTTAACTTTCCGCTGCCTTGCAAGAAGAATAAGTTTCCCTTGAGTAACATACAGCACCTATACGTACTCATTCCGAGACGACTGCAAACTGTTTTGAATACCACAGGATTTCGTACATAGTATTAGGCGTCGCTGTGTTTTTGGTGTTGCCATATTTTTGTACATCCCTCCTGTACGTTCGTGTCGTAACTCAGTCACATGTCACTGTTAGTGCTCAGCTTACAATGTCAAGTTGTATTAGGTAGCAGGAGTGACTTTTTGGCTGTTGTTTTCCATGCGTATCAACCGACGTGTCAACAGCTCAGGAATAATTAATCTACTTTTCTCTTTAGCAAGAAAAAAGCTAAATAAATGGAATTCTGAACAGTGTAAAATGCATTTTTGGCCTTGATGTAAAGACATGTAGCGAGAGATCATTTTTTAGGGAAGAAGAAAGCCAATTGCGGTACAGTTATTGGTCTCTGAATGTAACAAATGTGAACTTCACTTCGCAGTAGGATGTAATGGACCTGTCTGTAATGCAAACCATTTGTGTATTGGATACCTTTTCACATAAATGTCACATTCATCTTTGTCTTGCTGTTTCATAAACATTTATTCATTATTAAAGAGAACGTAAGAAGTACAACAACTATGATGTCGTCTCTGCCAAGTATAGTGAATAGGAAGCGACACCGGTAAATGTATACGTATTCTCTCATACGTCGACGCCTACAACTATACAAGCGATATTATGGTATGTGGCGGACATTAAAATGTGGACCACTACTAAAGAAACTCCCAGCCCCATGCTGATGTGGACGTAAGACGTAATATTACCGTCTTACCGTGCTTTATCGTGAAGCTTCAACACAATTGTACCTGTCCTCTTAGTGAGGTACTCCCGTAGCTACAGGATAATAAGACTAGTGGGTTAGCTTGTGTTTCGGTGTTGACAGTCGTCTCGATGAACCGAAACGCTACTAACAGCACATTACTCCTATCAAAGGTCTCTGAATTTGACATCCATGAGACAGAAGAAAACCCGAAAGAACACATTAGAGACTCAGTAGCACAGAGGATCGGTAAAACCTGGTCGGTCATAGTGACTTAAATACAAGAATATATTTTGACCAATTTTATTGAAATTTGTTAGTTATCTTGTAGGGTTTATACGATGGAAATGCAGATGTGTTGTTAATTCATTGTGGTTGTAGATTTTTCATTCAGATGTGACAAACGTGCCAGATGTCATCTGCTTGTAGTCACCTTGCGTGGTATATGAGTAGCTTGGATTACACTCCTGGAAATGGAAAAAAGAACACATTGACACCGGTGTGTCAGACCCACCATACTTGCTCCGGACACTGCGAGAGGGCTGTACAAGCAATGATCACACGCACGGCACAGCGGACACATCAGGAACCGCGGTGTTGGCCGTCGAATGGCGCTAGCTGCGCAGCATTTGTGCACCGCCGCCGTCAGTGTCAGCCAGTTTGCCGTGGCATACGGAGCTCCATCGCAGTCTTTAACACTGGTAGCATGCCGCGACAGCGTGGACGTGAACCGTATGTGCAGCTGACGGACTTTGAGCGAGGGCGTATAGTGGGCATGCGGGAGGCCGGGTGGATGTACCGCCGAATTGCTCAACACGTGGGGCGTGAGGTCTCCACAGTACATCGATGTTGTTGCCAGTGGTCGGCGGAAGGTGCACGTGCCCGTCGACCTGGGACCGGACCGCAGCGACGCACGGATGCACGCCAAGACCGTAGGATCCTACGCCGTGCCGTAGGGGACCGCACCGCCACTTCCCAGCAAATTAGGGACACTGTTGCTCCTGGGGTATCCGCGAGGACCATTCGCAACCGTCTCCATGAAGCTGGGCTACGGTCCCGCACACCGTTAGGCCGTCTTCCGCTCACGCCCCAACATCGTGCAGCCCGCCTCCAGTGGTGTCGCGACAGGCGTGAATGGAGGGACGAATGGAGACGTGTCGTCTTCAGCGATGAGAGTCGCTTCTGCCTTGGTGCCAATGATGGTCGTATGCATGTTTGGCGCCGTGCAGGTGAGCGCCACAATCAGGACTGCATACGACCGAGGCACACAGGGCCAACACCCGGCATCATGGTGTGGGGAGCGATCTCCTACACTGGCCGTACACCACTGGCGATCGTCGAGGGGACACTGAATAGTGCACGGTACATCCAAACCGTCATCGAACCCATCGTTCTACCATTCCTAGACCGGCAAGGGAACTTGCTGTTCCAACAGGACAATGCACGTCCGCATGTATCCCGTGCCACCCAACGTGCTCTAGAAGGTGTAAGTCAACTACCCTGGCCAGCAAGATCTCCGGATCTGTCCTCCATTGAGCATGTTTGGGACTGGATGAAGCGTCGTCTCACGCGGTCTGCACGTCCAGCACGAACGCTGGTCCAACTGAGGCGCCAGGTGGAAATGGCATGGCAAGCCGTTCCACAGGACTACATCCAGCATCTCTACGATCGTCTCCATGGGAGAATAGCAGCCTGCATTGCTGCGAAAGGTGGATATACACTGTACTAGTGCCGACATTGTGCATGCTCTGTTGCCTGTGTCTATGTGCCTGTGGTTCTGTCAGTGTGATCATGTGATGTATGTGACCCCAGGAATGTGTCAATAAAGTTTCCCCTTCCTGGGACAATGAATTCACGGTCTTCTTATTTCAATTTCCAGGAGTGTCTTATATTATTTTGACATAGCACGTAAATTTTGATGATGGGCTAGATGGGGTACTCTTGTAACCGATACAATAAGATATGTTCTGGTACATTTGGTCTTTAATGGTGTGTAGATTAGATATTTTACTTTTAGCTACAGATGCAAAGATGATTCATGTTGAAACAAAACAGGTAATAAGAAAATTTGAAGCAATCAAGAAGGACAACAAATAAATTTGTATTACTGAGGAATGATGAGATTCTTTCCAATTTCTCAAATGTTGTAGACACTGTGATAATGAATAGCACTGTAGGCAGTTCACTTGAAGAAAAATAAACTTCTTTAAAAAGGGCACCACAGAAATCGAACACACAAACATAAATACACGGAAGTTAATGGTAAGGAACCAGGGATAACTCAAGAAAAGCTTCAACTGACGGACGAAGGATGGAAGTATAAAATAATGTGCTGGGGACAGAAACATAGCAATGTAAGTCGCTTACGGATGAAATATATAGGAATTACAGGGAAGTCAAGGCGATATGGCTGCAGGAAAATGTGAAGAACCTGAGTAAGAAAGGATCATCGAAAAGTCAGGTTCGTCGTTCAGTAAAGTCAAAACAGTTTCCGGTAAACGAAATAAGGCTGTTTGGACCTGTTAATGAGTCTGCTGATCTTTGTATGTGATTAGATTATAAAAGTGTTTTTTGCTCAATTGCTAATTTATTAAAATTGCTAATTTATGAAAATCAAAATCAAACACCCACCACAACGGGACAATGGAACGGTTCCTTTCAACTCTAATCAACACATGCAGGAGACGAGATAATCAATTCTTGTTTCGCCGAACGTGGCCGGCCACTAACGAATTCACAACCGCCCACTCTCTTTCACTTCTTCTTCAGATTGAAACCGACGTGCACGCATACCATTCTTCAGGTCGTCAACGATGTGAAAATCACACAGTGAGAGAATCATCCTGTATTGAGGATGCCGCAGTGTTTCCCAACGAAATCCATTAATTGTGGCCTTCTTCCAGCTGGCAGCATGGGTAGGGGGGGGGGGGGGGGGAGGAGGTTCATCATGGGACAGGATGCTTCCTCCGCTCGTCGTGTTCCTCGAGTATGGAACCACAGTCAATGCACAGTGCTATAAAGACACATTACAAAAACTGCGACGAGTCATAAAGTCAGAAACTCGAGGAATGTTGCCGGACGGAATCATCTTGTTGCACGCCAACGCCTGCCCCCACTCTGCCAGTCGAACAAAGGTTACACTACAGCGATTTGCTTGGGAAACAATGCAACGTCTTCCGTAGAGCCCAGATATTTCACTGACGTTGGCGACCTGAATGAAACACATTCATTGTGGTCGGTTTCAGTAGAACAAGTAAGTGCAAAAGAGGGTGAGGCTGACCTCATTCTGCGAAACAGGAATTGAACGTGTCGTCTCTCGGTGGTATTAGTGTCTTAACACGTTTAGTGATTACTTTTGAATGGAACATTCCCTAGTCCTGTTGTGGTAGGTGTTTGTTTGGTTTTAGTTTGACTGCCCCTCATAGTTTAAATGAGGTGCAACGTGTTGTGACCAAATGAAACCTACAATTGTCCAACCATAACTGTGATTTCTTTAATTGCTCTGGGAGATCAATCATTGGAATTACAAGAAATGAAATATTAGTTCATTTTAGTCATTGAAAGAATAAAGATTTACTTGAAACAGTCCTTTGACACAGGAGTGTGTGATAATTTTCAACTCTCACTGACTTTTAAAGCATCGCGTGATGCACTAATTAACAAACTCTTTTCTTGAAATACAGTATTCTACATTTACAAAAGTACATATCAGCTGAGACTTGAATAACACTTTAGTCCTACTAGATCATGTTGATTGCCTCAGCTGAGGTCAATAACTGGAGCAGAGTGTTTTCGTGCTCGGCTCTATATAGACCTCCATGCGGGGCGCTTCGAGACTGCCTCCCCATTCTTCACTGCCGATAGCAGATAAACCTCGCTGATGTGTGTGGTACCAATATGCGTTGCCGACCTTAGTGTGGCATCAAGATTTCTGGACGAGACCACACAACGTAGAGGTTCAACGTGTATCCATAGAAACTTCATCTAACATTTGCAACAGACTGCAAAGCTGTATCTACCATACACAGCCGAGTCACGTGCGGCAACCAATCACAGATGGCAGGTGTCAGTACTCGCAGTGGTGAGTATATGAAACAAGTCTGGATATGTGGAAAACAGTGCAGTCATTGTTGTAATGAAGAAAGGGAACAATTTATCTGGCATTCAAAAGGTTGTGATCATTGGCATTAGGGCCAAGGGTGAAAGCATTTCCATAATGGCTACTGTGGTTACAGTACACCGTGCGCTATCCAAACCTGGCGCTGAGAACTGAGGCAACTGTGGTGCACCTTGGGCCATACATGACAGTGCACCTGGCTACAGCACTGAAGTCCACTGGGCTTCACATGCCTTTCGGTATCTTCCAGAACCACATTGACTCTCTTCTGTCACGTCTTGTAGTGATGCGGGCTGCAAAAGGTGGTTATTCAGGCTTTTGACAGGTGGTCACATTAACTTGACTGGACAGCGAAGTTCCCCAGAAACAAATTTTTTATCGGGAAAAGACTTGTGAATCGTCACAGTACAATTACAGACTTTGCGGACTGCAGTAGTCATTTGTCCACTTCAGAGGAACGAACTGGGTGAGCGTAACGGGTGACTTTCGGCTGAAGTCGCTCGGGGACTGGCCGGCAGCGGTGTGAGTGGGCGGGTCCACCGCCACCTGCTATTACGGGCCCCGGGTCAGGGCCGGCCGCGCCGCTCTCCTCTCTTATGCACGGCGGGCCGGCGGGCCAGGCGCAGCGGGCACGCGTCTCCGGCCAGCAGGCCAGATCGATACACGGCGGTAACGAGGCGCGAGCGGCCGCCGGGCTGCTGGTGCGTGTCGGGCCACCTCGCCGCCGCCGCCGCTGGACGCCCTCTGGTATGCCTGCCGGCCGCACTCGGCGCACTGGTCTTCCTTCGCTCACTCTGTCAAGGTCAAGGACCTCAAAGATGTGCTAGCGTACGTGACGGATTTGAGGAGTCAACCCTTTCGCTGCTGTGGAATGTATAAACGTCCTGCTACGCCGTTCCCCTAGTGTTGTGGACGTGTGTACGCGCGCCACTTGCGTATTCCTACAGTGCTATGGACGTCTGAATGCGTTCTGAGCTGTCGAACCCTCAGTACTGCTGTCGAGTTACTTCCATACCTCAGTGAATAACAAAGTTTAGATCATTTATCGTAGAACGTATGTGCCTCATTGCGTCTATGATTTGCAAGAAACCTCGTTTCGTTATATTGAATTGTTTATGATTGACGACGATTGTTATGAAAACATGATTCGCGACGCACAAGGATGTGAATGTGCTCAACGCGCGGCACCGACCTTCGGATATACGACCCAATATCTCGAGAACGAAATGATAAATTCTTCTTCTCTCAATTTCAAATCAAATTTCGATATCGTACGTACATTACATTCACTGCACTGTAAGAGCTAAAATGAATCATACTCGAAGTTTAAGCTAGGCGTTTTTACCTCTGCCAAATCTTTAAAACTTCGCGCAATATTTTACTTGATTTGATGCACCGCACTAAGTATGACGGATAACGAACAGAAATTCATTTCTTTAACGAGTGAAGATATCAGACTGTAATATATGGAGAAATCAGTTTTCATCACTTAATTATTTTCGAAAAATGGGATGATAAATATTTCATATCGGCCAAAACGCCGTATGTCAGCAGGCATAACAGCATTTGCTGAGCAATACAGCCATAACAAATACAGTCTCAACACTGAATGGAAAAAGCACGTCTGCAGCAGCGAAAGGGTTAGGAAAATCCTTCGACAATGTTGATGAATATTAGGGTGGTGCACAAAACAGACCTTCGACAGTGTATGCAACAATGTAGTGAGGAAACAGAGCAGGGTGAATTCTTCATGTGATTTTCATGGATTTTAAAAAGCCACACGACTGTGGTTACCTAATTAATTGCCCAATAGAATCTGGAACACTTAATAACCTCGTCAGACAAGTTTGTCATTGATTCAAAAGGCAAAGTGAAGTCTGAGATCTAATAAGTAACGGTGAGCTTCAATTCAATCATAGGGCTTAGATAAGGAGTCGATTCCCGAAATCATGCCTAGAACAAAAGTAACTTAAAAGCAGATATTCTCGGTGCAGCGAAGCAGTTTATCTCTCAATAAAAGCGAGACTTCAGCTCCAGACTGTATACCAGTATGTTGATACAATAGCTCCATACATAGCATTCACACACGAGAACTGTTCAGAAAATAAGGAAAGACGGGTACCGTAATGGAAACCACAGTCAAAACTAATACTGTTTTATTTGCCACAGATAGCTACATCTTCCCGCTACTTCTCTAAACAATAGTCCCTCCAACTTAGGACACCTGTCGTAGCGTTGCACCAACTTTTCAACAACCTCGACATACTCGTAAAAGAAAGCCCCCTGCACTTTGCGACAGTTCCGTACACTGGACTGCAGCTCGTTCTCTTTGCCAAAATGTCGTCTTCACAGCCAATGGTTCATGTGCGCAAAGACGATAATCAGAGGCAGCCAAGACCGGGCTGTATAGTGGGTGATCTCACAAGTTCCCGTCGAAAGCACTGTAGGAGTGTCCTCATTCCCCCTGCAGTGCGCTGCTGAAAACTACCATGAAGAAGACACTGTATGGCAGTTATGTTATGTGGGTTGCATCAACTCAGGCGAAATCTCTTCTTTGTAGGCAACCATACCTGGAGGGAGACGCTATTGGCTAGGCATTCTTACCTGCTCACCGTGCACTCAGAGTTGACAAGAGTGGCGTGACGCTATCTCTGGGCACACTAGAGACACTGCTCATTACATCTGTGCAAAAATTCATAGGGTTCTATTTCACGACCGGTCGTTCCTTATTTTCCCAATAGCCCTCGCACAACCGCTCGCGAGCCAAAGACTGGAAAGTTACGCAGGTCATACCAATCCACCAGAAGGGAAATACGAGTAATCCACCGGATTATAGGTCCATCTCACTAACGTCGATTTGCTGTACGACTCTGGAACGTATAACGTGTTCCAAGATTATGAATTACCTCGAAAGAAAACATGTATTGCCAAATAGTTAACACGGATTCAGAAACTATCATTGGTTTGAAACACAACTAGCTCTTCATTTTCATGAAGTAATGAGTGATATTGATAGGGGATGTCAAATTGATCCCATATTTCAGGGATAGTGCTTATTGAACGTATTGTTCCTGAAGTAGCTTTTTGTAAGACGTAGGGAAACTGCTGTTTACAAATACTTTATTGTTCCAAATTGTTTCACATCGTAGCCTCGTAGGGCTATTGTGCTATTGGTCATATTTATTATGATACTTCGAAGCTGAGTAACCCACTGACCATTGTTCCAAGAATCTCCAATGAATTAAGAATGCGAACTGCAACCGATAATCTGAGGAAAGCAGAAATTGGCAGTCTTAAATCCACGTCATCGACAGGTGAAATGGTTGAAATGGCTCTGAGCACTATGGGACTTAACTGCTGAGGTCATCAGTCCCCTCGAACTTAGAACTGCTGAATCCTAACTAACCTAAGGACACCACACATATCCATGCCCGAGGCAGGATTCGAACCTGTGACCGTAGCGGTCGCACGGTTCCAGACTGTAGCGCCTAGAACCGCTAGGCCACTCCGATCGGCCTCCACAGCTGAATGTTAGGTTGAAAGGCAGCGTGAGAAGTGACCCAGGTGGGGTTCGATTCTGCAGCTTTTCTGTTTCCAGCCATAGACACTGCAATTTCATCAAGACACCAGATGCAAATAAAATCATGCTTGCTGCAATCTTGAGGCACTGCTGCTTTATCGAGTTATTGTGGCTGTTCGCTAGGTGATAGTGGCATCGTTTTCATAAATTTAATTCATGATAATTAAGACTATTTCTAGGAAATATTTGCAAGTTATATACAAAAACTACGTTGTCAATCAGTGTACCTGTTAGCCAAAACCATACGGAAATTCTTAGAGCAGTTGCTGAGATTAGCCTGTATATACAGGGGGATGCAAGTTATATAGAGAGATAGGCAATTTTAAACTAATATCTGATTCAGAAGACAAAGACCGCGAGAAATATGGCAGGGAGGAGCAAGTGTTTCCATACATATCACTGACAAAAGAGACGATCGCACCTTTCTAACTGTGAATGCTTCGACCCCGCCATCAGGGATAGGTTGTCACATGCACCTACCACGACTAAGGCGCTAACAACTATCAAGATTCCGAAATATATCTTAGCCTGAACAAGTGCCTAGCGAACGACTGGAAATTCTCATTCTCAGTTTCCTTTTCTACAGTTTTTCACGATGATATAAGCTGCAAGTTGAAGCGACGTGGGCCTCTGTCGAGTGACTGGTTCAGCAGGCACTCCATTTCTTGGAGAACTGTCGAACAGGAGTCCGCGATGCAGCCGAGTCCTGCCCGCTCCTAGGGCTGAACCTAAGTACCACCCTTCTCTGAACCCTCGAGAAAGAGTGCCCCAGCAGAAATCTATCTCTGTCCACTCCTGCTCTCTCCTGTTCTCCAAAAAGTCTTCTGATCAACCAAAATGTTCAAACCAATTTGCTACAATTCTCATCCTAAGAAAAAATTTACAGACAGGAAGTGGCTTGTGCCACTGTAATCACAGTTGCTAGGAGTTACGAGCCAAATTCCCACTCTCCACAGATACAAACATTTTAATCAGTCCGAGATTCTCCCATGACCCTAATTCTCCCCAAACGGCCTGTATTCCCCACTCTCTCGTACGTTTTTAAGACCAGCCAGTGGAGTTTCATCCCACGCTTTCTACAGCTCTATTGGACATTCAACCCGCGAGAACACCACCTGCTATGGCAGCACCTTTAATGAACTTTTCCCACAAAAACTTATCTGCGTGCGGTTTCCCAGTCTCTTTCCCAGGAAGGCCCCTCGCCATAGCAAACAAATCCTATAGACCGCTCCTCTGACCACACAGGCAAAGCTGTGTGGACAGTTTTCCTTCACAGGTCCCAAAATTTTCTTCGCGGCTCATTATACTGCCGTTTTGAGATGATGCATCCTCATGATGGATTGACCAGCATAGTAAGAGAAAACAACTGCCACCCTTGTCAGATGACGTCATCGACCATGGAGCTAGGTTCAAAATGGCTCTAAGTACTATGCGACTTAACTTCTGAGGTCATCAGTCGCCTAGAACTTAGAACTAATTAAACCTAACTAACCTAAGGATATCACACATGCCCGAGGCAGGATTCGAACCTGCGACCGTAGCGGTCGCTCGGCTCCAGACTGTAGCGCCTAGAACCGCACGGCCACTCCGGCCGGCATGGAGCTAGGAAAATGCTATAGAAAGTATGACATAGAATGTCTCCTTTAAATAATAAAGGTGATAGAAAACCTGTATAGAGCTACAAAAAAATTATAAACACTAACCATGCCGTACCATTAGATAAACCAAGAGGTCTGACGAGGATGTAGCTTATCACCCACACTTTTTATGTATACATTGACAATATGACTGAGACATGGAAACAACGAATTGATCCGTTCTTTATATCGTCACAGGACATGTTCTTCAATAGAATACCTTTTGCAGATGATCTTAAATTTCTACAATATAGCGAAACACTGCAACAAAAATCCATCTAAAGGACATAATATTAAAAATCCATTCAAAAAAAGCAGTGATGGCTTTCAAACAGACAAAACCGCTGAGGACTAAGATCACAGTAGGAAAGAAAAGCATTATACAAGTTAGTTGCTTTCGTTACCAGGGAAATATCATGAGGTACCAGAATGAAGTCGACACTGACAACAAACTGCAGAAATCTCGACTGAAATGCGAAACATTCAATAGAGAAATGAGAAATAAAGTGAGAAAAGACAAAAAAATCAAGTTTTATTATGTTATGGCCACTCCCACATATTGCTAACTGGAAGTGAAAGTTCGACAGCTATAAAAAAGCAAGAAAGTAGAATCGCAAATGCCAGAATGAAGTTTCTAAGAGGGGTGAAGACAAGCACACGATTGTTTGGACTCAGAAAGGAAGACATAAAACCGGAGCTTTGGATATATGGAATAAATGAGATGAAGTCTAGACAAAGCTACCTAGGACATATGCAAAGAATATCAGATTCAACACAACCAAAAGAAACTTTAATTTTCAGACCTTTAGGCAGAAGATCCGTACGAAGACCAAAAAAAAAAAAAAAAAAAAAAAAAAAAAGGCTGGAAACTTAGCATACGAAACAGGCCTATGGCCTCTGTCATGAAGATCTATGGTCCGGTACAAGATGAGACCACTGTGGAATGGAGGTGCCGACATCCGAGCTTGATAAGATCTACAACATGCCAAATATTGTACGTCTGATGAAAAACAAGCCTCCTGAACGACCACATAATGTCACTCAGATGGACAAACATCGATAGGAAGGCCCTGGATTTTACTCCCTGCAGAAGATGGCCACGAGAAAGACTAAGGAAGAGGTGGATGGACGGAATACATAAACACTTGCTGGAGCTCGGCCTAGAGGATGATTGGCCACATAAACTGACATATGAACTCAGTGGAGGAGGAGCCTTTTATGTGCTAACAGTCCTCTGGCGTGATCGTGTGAAGTAAGTCAGGCAATGATGGCCGTAAACAGGGCTCTCTCTACTTTCTCAGGAGATCTGGAGTTCCGTGGGCAAAAGCGCGTTGATTGATGTCATGTTCCGTGACTTCAGGAAGGTATTCAAAGTGTGAGAACGTGGATGTATCCATAGATAAATGTTTTCCAGTTTTCTTCCTGTCACAGATTGTTTCCTTTCAGCGACTTCCTCTCTAGTCAACTTTACGCGAGGAAGGCGTTGAAAGCGTGAAAGTTGATTTCAGATCTCACATCCGTCTGTCAGCACCAGTCGAACAACCCTGCTAGCTTCTCATGGTGCAATCTTTCTGTAGGGAAGCGTACCTAGCATATGTGTCACAATATGAGGCAATCTCGTCACTTCTCGTTCTGCAGTCATCGCACTGACTGTATGCGCGATTTGTCAGAGTCAAGCTTCCATGTACCGTGTGTCAGTGATGCAACCTTTCTCAAAGCCCAAAAGATTTCAAATGTTCAAATTAGTGTGAATTGTTAAGGGATCAAACTGCTGTGGTCATCGGTCCCTAGACTTACACACCACTTAATCTAACTTATGCTAAGAACAACCACACACCCATGTCCGAGGGAGGACTCGAACCTCCGGCGGGAGGGACCGCGCGATCCGTGACATGGCGCTTCAAATCGTCCGGCCACTCAGTACGGCCCCAAAAGATTTCGATACGCTGCATGTTCACGTTCACCCGGAAAGTTCTATTGCGATCTTCACCTGAAAAGTTAAAGTAACGTTAGACACACCTAATAACCGTCACAGCTTCATGCGATCTTTCAACTGTGGGAACCGCTTAATCTCGCATTGAAAATGGGCTCGCACGTGAGTGATACTTAAACAGAGATTATCGACAGACATGAAAATACACTGCCGGAGGAAAGAATGCAACACTCTCAAGGAGAATGTAACTTTATTGGAAAGTGATGTGACCGCTAGTTCATCATTGTTGGAATACATGATAGCAAATTCAAACCAGATGTAACTCACATGCCACGTTAAGGGGCGCCAAATATCTCATGAATATGCAGTACAAACTCCGAGTGACGATAATTCAAGTGAGTATTCTCGCACGCAAGTTATCAGAATGTCGCACGCAAGTTATCAGAATGATGACATCATGGGTTGTCGGGTGTTCTGCCGGATATGGTGGTCCGCGCCCATTCCCTGCGACCTGCTGGAGCGTTGCTGCTCCGTTTTCCGTCCGTCCAGCAGGTCACAGGGAATGGGCGCGGACCACAGAGGAAGCGCCTGCAGCCGTTGGTGGAGGGGGAAGGCCATAGGCATAAATACTGGACCAGGTGCACTCGAGGAGCAGTCTCAGGTCGCACCTGATGAAGGTCTCGAGCTACGTGACCGAAATATCGTGCAAGTACGACGCTGATATCCGGCAGAACACCCGACAACCCATGATGTCATTAGATCGCCGGGAAAGCCTGAAGAGTTATATCAGAATGATGCCTAATGGCATCTTACAGTACATTATCCCAAGCATCTTGCACATATTTTTGCAATTAGTCAATTTTCCTTGCAGCCTCTGGAGAACCTAGGTTCCCACTTCAACGTGTCTAATGCGTCTTCAACTGGCGAGAGATCTGGTGATTTTGCTGGCCAGGACAACTGTTATACACCACGAAGAGCACATCCCGTTGCAGCACCGTCAGTGAACTTGCAGTTGTCTGCTGGAAACGTAACTGATGTTAACTCCCCCCCCCCCCCCCACGCACACACGCCGGCCGCGGTGGCCGTGCGGTTCTAGGCGCTGCAGTCCGGAACCGCGCGACTGCTACGGTTGCAGGTTCGAATCCTGCCTCAGGCATGGATGTGTGTGATGTCCTTAGGTTAGTTAGGTTTAAGTAGTTCTAAGTTCTAGGGGACTGATGACCTCCGATGTTAAGTCCCATAGTGCTCAGAGCCACTTGAACGACGCACACACACACACCATGGATACTGGAGCGGGACCTGTATCGTGGGCGAAGGCACTTCGGCGGATTTGGTAGGTCTACGCTGTACAGGTGTTAGTGGCACGGCAACATTTCTTGCTTGGTAACAAAAAGGTGCTACCTGTCAGTTAAGACATGCTACTGCAATAAAGCAAATCAGATATTGTAGCTGCCGTACACTGCATAGTTCCGAAGATATAATCAATATGCATGTTCAAAAACTCATGATTATGAAAATTTACTTATCACGGTCTTGTTTATTATTTTGTCGACATAGCAACCGAAAGATATTAACTTTCAGCCAAGTTTCCACAGTATTTGATCTTTGGTCCTAATAACATTTTCACTTAAAAAAAAAAAAGAAAAAACATAGGTTCACGAAGTTCCACTTTTAAAGAATAATTGGATTTTGGACTTGTTCCACCTAACACTTTTCCACAATTGGTATGATTTTCCACTTTAAGATTGCATTTATCATAACTTACAATATCCAGCGACTTTAGTATAGTGGTCTGCCGCAGCTGCGCTTCAAATACAAAAGTAATCTATGTCTGTTGATCTATAAATGTCACTTGATGACTTATTTCGCTTGTAATTCGATAAACCTTCGTTTCTGCAATGTTATGAAGTTAGCTGTATCTTTTTTATGCCTGCTAAAGAAATTTTTAGCACCGCAATCGCCGTGAGGTATAGTCCATAAAATATCACGTCCGCGCATTCAATATTCCACGGATAGCATTAATCCGTATAATTTGATCTCCCGTTTCATTAATCTCACCTCAACTTTAAATAATCAACTTCACTTAATCCACAACATATTCCACTCAGACTCAATTCGTAACAATTATCTTCATATAAATTTTTTGACTGAACACTTCAAAATTAATGACTTCACTTTTTATCCACTTTATTACAGTGAAATCATACAGTTATAATAGCCACGTATCAAGTATTAACAACGTGGATGACAAAGTTTGCACACATTCGTGACTAAAGCTGAACATGAACTCTCGTTCTTGACAGTATCAATTCCGTAAAAATCTTTTTCAGTTTGTAACATTCTTTTTTTCCCATTATTACCGCAAGTTTGGGCGAGTCGCTTCGGGACGTCTTCTTTAGTAGTCGACCGTCATTGTCACGTTTCTCACGGCCGGTAACTCTGACTATGTGGTGACGGGAAGACCTTTGATTCCGCCCCTGACACACCTCCGCTCGTACTGTGAAACAGAAATAAACACAAACATTTCTTCCAGTATTCCAGTTGTAACAACAAAATATAAAATTCATTTTACCGTATCTAAACATTATAACAAACCTACAACTACTTACATTCCATGTGTCATGTAGCGGGAACAAATCGATGGTACAGCGCTCCACTGTATCATCACGGTGTACATCCATCACTCGCATCCAGACAGAACCTATTGTCATCACTGAAGACAACGGAGTTCCATTCCACTCTCCAGTCGATTCTTTCACGCCAGTGTAGCCATGGTTGGTGGCGTCGTGGTGTCATTCGTAGCCTGGCCAGAGCAGACGTGATTTTCATCCTGCAGCAAGCACAAGGTTCCCTATGAACCTCGGTGACACAGCGCGTGTAACAAGTGCACGTGTATCTTTCCTGGATGATGATCGGTCATCCACCGCTGTTGACACAATGGGTCGATCCTGACGTGTGCGTGTACTACTTGAACGTCTCTAACCTGACCTGTTGCTGCAGGTTTCACAGGCTACCGTCGATACGTCCATCAAGCCTACCGCAGGCGCTCAATACGACCCCGCACAAATGGCTTCAGTTTTAGACAGAAATACGTACTCGGCGGTGGACAGTTGTTGTACCGAACAATGAATGTTGCAAACACTGTTCATCTCTAAATTCAGCACGGTTACTGCCTGCATAGTCAAAATAGAGGGCACACATATAGGTCTCCCAAGCGTCATCTGAACGCCGATGATCGGGACAAACGAATCACTAGCTCTACAACCCCACCGTACGCACCTATAATGCACTATGCCGCCGGCCGAAGTGGCCGAGCGGTTCTAGGCGCTACAGTCTGGAACTGCGTGACCGCTACGGTCGCAGGTTCGAATCCTGCCTCGTGTATGGATGTATGTGATGTCCTTAGGTTAGTAAGGTGTAAGTAGTTCTAAGTTCTAGGGGACTGATGACCTCAGAAGTTAAGTCGCATAGTGCTCAGAACCATTTGAACCTTTTTTTATTGCACTATGCCAATGCACACAGTTCTTATAGGTGTCGCATTTTATTTCGTCAATGTACCGTTCGTTCAAGACGTTCTTGATGTGTAACACTTTCTATTAACGAATTTACCACTATGAGAAATGTGTCGAATGAAGCGATACAAGACGATAAGTATCAGTGGCTATATTTTTTTTTTATTTGTTCAACTTATTAAACTCTCCGTGAAAGAGATCAGTTGATTAAAATGTCGGCACCCTCTAATGTTACCATTCTAATTTTCTACACAGCCTCAGCCACGATAATCGGATACCATCTGAGTGATGTAGCTTCCGACATTGGACGTGATTACATGCCCTTTAATGATATGAAGAGTAAATCGTCACAAAAGACGAACTCCCGGACTACAAAGACGCACATAAAAACACTGCGTGACGTTTTTCGGTACATCAGAGCACTTGTCACTGTCTGCACATGGTAGCGAACAATGGCTGGCAGCACGGGAGCACAGCGTACTGCGGAGAGATTCAAAACTGGCTGCCACTGCAGCGGTCCATTGTAGTCTATGTCTTTTGATAGCCATACAACGGCTGTTCATTAAGCGACAAAAGGAATATTTAAACAGCAAACATGTGAGCCCTCTGTTCTTTTTCTTTCAACTTTTTTTTAGATTTTATGTGTGAAACCTTCGCTTCTGAACTGCACAGACGCCGT
The DNA here is from genome assembly GCF_021461395.2 of Schistocerca americana. Lineage (NCBI taxonomy): Eukaryota > Metazoa > Arthropoda > Insecta > Orthoptera > Acrididae > Schistocerca > Schistocerca americana. The sequence continues at coordinate 447,752,878 of NC_060121.1, forward strand.
AATACTATGAAGGAAGCTTAGAGTTTAACGTTCCACCGTCGAACAGTAATTTGAGCCATTGTCCTCCCGAATACAACAGTATCTTACTATTATTCGAGAATATTTGGTTAGTATTAGTGGAGACCAGATCACCTATACGCACTGGACACATTTACTCACAGCACTTTTCTCTTGTTGGAGAGTTCTGCCATTCATGCCTACCAATAACCTCGTGGCATGAGCTGAGTGAACGTCATGAAACGAGGAACGTATCTGTGTTTTTGCGTGAGGTAAGTGAATTTAGTTACCAGGGAGCATACGTTTTAGGAATGACAATGGACAAATATACGTTTGTTTACAGGACACTGTTCTTCTTTAATAGATACTTTTCTATAATATTAAAGCCTCAGACTTACTACTGTAGCTTCGAAACTAATTCAAACATGGCGATGGGGCACGTTTGCGCAGTACTCTTGCTGCACTTTTACGGATATTTTGCATTGACATCCTAACACAAAGCCTGGAAAGGAAACTTTTAGACTCACGACAGTTGTGCCACAGGAAACATATTTTTTGTACATGAATTGGTTTTCGGACAATGATGTTGAATAAGCCTTTAACTTACATTCAAACTTGTATGTAGGCCATACTACACTGAAACTTGGAAGTTCGCTGAAAATTTGTTTACTGGTAGTAAAACGATTGTATTTTAACAAGTTAAATGGTTTTGTAATTTTGCTTACTGCCGATATAACATATTTTGAAAATTTTAACAGTGTGTTTGTTTACTCATCATCATGTTGTATGCGTAAACCTGCCCCCATAGTTGTGTAAATTTGCACCACACCCGAGACTTGTTTACGCACTCGACTTAGGGCTTCCTAAACTTATTTTGCACTCCTAAATGTAATGTATCCACCAAGATATACCTTAATAACCATATTATAACAATAAACAGTTTTAAATACGACAAATCTAACCAAAAATTTTTAAGAATTCCCTTACTGTTATTAGCACTAATAACGGATTATGTTTGGCGGTACGTCTTGTTACCTCGTTTACTTTTGTAACGAACCGTACTTCACATACATACTAGCTTACAGAAAGTATTTGAACACCTATTAATGGACATTAGTATGAGATGTGGTCACGTTTCTCCTTTATAAAGACTTCAACCCTGTTCAGATACTTTCAAAGGGGTATTTGAATGTCGGTGGGTGAATGACTCCAGATCAGAAACCAGATGACTGGCATCTTGAGCAAAGTCGATTTTCTGACTCCTGCCTGGAATGTTGCATTGGGTTCAGGTCCTCTTCAGGACCGTTATTGCTCACAAACCATTGCTCCAAGATGTTCATGACAATGGACAGAGTGCACTATCATGAAGATGCAACAAACCATCATCTTCGAACTGTTCCTCTATTGGACACGGTACACAATGCTATAAAATCTGTTTATTACCTTCTGCATTTAGCGTTTCGATAATAATTTCTCATAATAATAATAATAATAATAATAATAATAACCCCGTGTGAGATTGTTGGATCCTCCATCAATCGCCTCCCCTGATGGCGAGTAGGAGAAAGCGCCCAGATATGGCTACCGAGGAAATCAAATACTCGGGGAGGACCACACACTAACATGAACCCAAGAAGTCCATACACGTCTGTGTGAAAATTACCGGTACTTTGATCACCGTCTTTTACCTCGGCTGAAAACAATACGTTCCAAAGGCTTTAACAACCTCTGGTCCTGGAACAAAACCAGGCCAAACCACTTAAATACAAGAGAACAGGAGCTGTGCATGCAATCACAACTTTACCCCAGGTGGTACACGATTAACCTGTCAACAGACGGCAGCTGGACGTTAAGATTCTGGGAAGCCCAGGCAAGCACAACAAAGAATATCGGAGATCTCTGGTAAACTTCCCTACAGACGGAAAGCACTAATCAGAACACAGAACGTCAACACACTCATGCAAACAGAAAAACTGCATAACCTCACTACAAAAATTGACTACCAACGAATCCTTATCATTGCTCTTCAAGAAACACAACTGACCGACAACGAAACCATGGAATATGGCCATTACCGTACCTTCAAGAGCAAATCACAACAGAAAGTCGCGAAAGGTGCAACAATCTTCGGCATGGCTTTTGTTGTGCATAGTCTATCATAAACTTTCAAGGTAATCTCACCTATCAACAACCGATCTGAGTAAACATGCCCGGGTCTCCCTTCCTGTTATTAGCACTAATAACGGATTATGTTTGTCGGTACGTCTTGTTACCTCGTTTACTTTCATAACAAACCGTACTTGAGATACATACTAGCTTACAAAAAGTATTTCAGAGCGCCAACAAAAAGTATACCCTCATCAATGCGCATGCCCTCACCAACATCGACGATAACAAGAACCCCGAAACCGTCAAAAAATTCTGGAACCTACTCTAAAAGACCATGAGCAAAATTCATCAAGATGACATGAAAATCCTGATGGGAGACTCCAAAGCTCAACCTGGCAAGAATTCTGCACACCAAAACACAAACACGAACGGCACGCGGCTGGTTGATACCTGTCAACAACTCAAAATTGTGTCTACCCAAATCACAAAAGCCGCACACAAACAGTAAACGTGGCGCTCACCAATCCAACAGCTCGGTGGATAGCAGATCGATCACGTAGCCGTCTCCCACGCCCACGACAGAGCCATCCATGATGCCCAAGTCCGACGGGGTGCGAACATCGATTCGAACCACTACCTTACACGAATCAAAGTAAAATTTTCCCCGAAGGGAGGTACCACAAAAAAGCCTACATCCAAAAGTTTCATGCATGGAAAATTCAGGAAACAAAAACGGCAGAAGACTGAGAGAAACAAACGACGAATAATTGGACTGACTTCCGCAAAAATATAATCAGAAAACCCAATTAACTGATCCCACTGCAAAAGAAGGTTAAACATCCCTGGCGGAATTCTGACTGTGATCAAGCCATCATTAGCCGCCGACTCGCCTTCCAAAAATACAACAGCCACATATCACCAGAATCCCAACAGCACTTCCTCAACATCCGCAAGCAGACAAACAGAACCACCAGGAAAACAAAACGCGACTACATCACTGGACAACTCAGTTTAAGAGAGGATAACTTCAGGAACTTCAACAGCAGAAATTTCCACAAGACTTTCGAGAGCAAAATTAAAGGTTACTCACCGCAAAATCTGATTTTCAGGAAACGATATGGCATTCACCAACCAAGAAAACAGCGAAAAACTGGCACGGTACTTTTCCGACCTCCTCAACTGCCCCAACCCACCCGAACGTTTCCAAGAAGTAGTCCCAGAGCACACAAAACCTGATACAGAACCACCAACAAAAGAAGAAATCCATCACCACATCAAGAAACTCAAGAACGGAAAAGCATCTGGAGAAGATGCAATCGTCGCAGAATTACCTCTAGGCCAATCTAGGGCCACGATCACTTCAGGAGATCACGCAGATCATCCAAGAAATCTGGCAAAGTGAAAAACTCCCAGACGACTGGAAATCTGCACTCATCCACCCACTCCACAAAAAAGGAAACAAATCTGACGTAAATAACTACAGAGTAATCTTCCATCTCCCCGTTCCTTACAAAATACTCTCCACCTGCCATCTGCAACGCGCACAAGAACTTCTCGAACCCCTAACTGGTGAGTACCAGACAGGGTTTAGACAACACAGATCATGCACTAAACAAATTTTCATCCTGAAATCCACATTGAAACTTAAGTTATCCGAGGCCTTCCGTTCACTGTTATCGATCAGTCTCCATACAGTCCTGTCCAGGCCATATTCGGCTTCATTTATTTCCAAAATTTAAAGAAAATCTTGGGTGATTTCACTTTGATAGTCATGAAGCGGTGCCACCGGAGGTGCGTTTGCGGCTCCGTCAACAAACATTCTGCAGCGACGTAATCAACAAATTGGTTTGTCGTTTGGAGAAAAGTATTTGTACCCAGAGAAATAAACATATACAGTATACATGATGAATAAAGGTGTAGAATCTCACTAACGTTATTTTATTTTAAAATCTTTCAAAGTTTTCACATAAAAATTCGGAGGCATTACTATTCAGCACACCCTCGTAGTTGTCTGTTAAATTTGAACTCATTCTTAGGTCTCAAGGCAGTTTGTCGTAAATCTCAGCTATTTTGAAACAAGTATTCTTATTTCTCCTTGTAAAATTTTAAAAACGTGCCACCGGAAGAAATTAAGTTGAAGTTATAAGTAGATACCAAATAGTCAACAAATGTGTATTAGGGTGGGAAAAAAGTGGATAATCCTGTTTGGGAGAACATATTTAATGCACATAAATACCATTCTTTGAGTGCTTTTAACTTGAACAGTTGAAATAACTACTTATTAAGAACAGAAAAAAATTGATTCGACTACAACTCTGTTAAAATTATTAAATTCAGAATAATATTCAGAAAGACTTATTTGTATATGTATTAAAAGTGCTTCGGTTTACATTAATCTGCTTGTTGAAGTCACAAATGCTGTCTTCGTTTCCAGCACCCGCACAGTCAAGGGAGAAGGAAGGAAGATTGAACTTAACGTCTCGTTGACATCGAGGTCATTAGAGACATGGTCAGTCAAGGAATACTAAATATCGCGTAATGCCCGACAAACTATCTTGGACTTTACAATATAAAAACAGATCCTATTGTGTCCATAGCCACAAAAAAAAGCTATTCTTTTATTTAATAAATTGGTCAGTTTTAATCAGTAGCGTAAATTTCCAATAATATTATTGCCGGTTTTTGAAAACTTGCCTGCAAAGGTTTAGTCAAACTTCTAAAAGAATTTTTTTGCGTCGTCACTCTCATGACGTCTTCAGATGAAGGAGACTCTCTACACAGCATGTCGGGAACATGTATCCATGCAAGTATCTCCCGCTTTTAAACAACTATCGAGGGGTGAGAGATCACGGTATTCAATGTTTTCCGATTATTCCGTAATGCCCTAAGTTCATCCACCTATGAAAGGGAGCACTCCAGGTAAGTTCCCGCATTTCCATGCGATTCTGCACTCTGCACTGAGTTACGAATTATTTCAAACACCCCAAGATCACTTCGTGAATGTTGTCAAGACAGTGCAGCGCGCTGATGCAGTTTTACATCCGTATCAACAGCAGTGGTGTACATTTCACTTTTGACATGATCCAGACGGAAAAATCGAGAGGATTGAGGTCAAGAGTATTGGGATACCAAAGTATAGGTCGTGCTCACCCTGTACATCTTGGACCAAATGATTCACTATATGTCATATTGTGTCATCGGTGAATTTGCCGGCACCCCAACATGCTAGATCGATATTGCCGAACCATGGTCCATGGGTTACATTTGACCCAAAATAGACGGAAACTCAATTGAAACATTTGAAACAAATTTGTTTCAAGTACACCAATACTTCATACGGTAGTCAGTGGCCCATGTAACAATAACTACGCAATACCTTGTAAACGGTTTGCTCGCGGAAAAATGTCTACTAGAAAATATATGGTTCTGTCATCGTACTCTTTCAACCGAGTTGTTCTCACTATCAGTTAATAAACAAGCGCCGCGCGGGATTAGCCGAGCGGTCTCAGGCGCTGCAGTCGTGGACTGTGCGGCTGGTCCCGGCGGAGTTTCGAGTACTCCCTCGGGCATGGGTGTGTGTGTTTGTCCTTAGGATAATTTAGGATAAGTAGTGTGTAAGCTTCGGGACTGATGACCTTAGCAGTTAAGTCCCATAATATTTCACGCACAGTTGAATAAACAAGCTTGGACAAAAGTGTGGGAACACTGTGAACAAAGCATGCTTGAACATAAATAAACATGCTAGCGAAGCCTGCAGGTTGCGCTATTGTATTTGACCACTAATGATGTCCTTCCAATATCCTTAATACGCTGCAAGTTTCGGTCGTGGTCAGAACAGTGTTCTATGTACTTTTGAATGCATTATGTGGGAGCTACGTGAATTCGACCGTGAGTGTGGTGGGTGGTTCCTGCGTAACCAAGCGAGCCAAAGTATTCGGTGTTTCAAGCGGCACTATATCGAAGACATACACAGCGTACAGGGAAACGGGAGAAACATCACCTCCTAAACCACATCGAGGTGTTGAGTGATCATGAAAAACGGTGGTTGAAGAGGACTGTGACGAAAAGTTACAAACGTGAGGAGGGTTCAGCGATGATTTGACCAATCTACCGCATGATGCAGTCATTGTCCCTAAGTACTATTGGTGTGTTTTAAGACGACAATGTCCATGTACACACAGCTCACATCATCAAAGAATAGATTTGTGAGCGCGAGAATGAATAGTACTGTTGCTACTCCCACTGCCACCACAGTCACCAGATCTCAGCAACATTGAACCCTTGTGGTCTACTTTAGAAAGAAAGGATCGTAATCGCTATTCATCTCCATTATTGTGAGATTGCTTCTATTTTGCAGAAGGAATGGTATAAGAGATCACTGAAAAACCAAAGGGTCGGTATTTATCCATTCCGAGACGACTGGAAGCTGCTTTGAATGTCAAAGTGATTCCTACACCGCTTTAGGCATTTTAATATGTTGTGTTTCTGTACGTGAGTGTTATTAGCAACGATGCGTCATTGTGTCCATCTTGAGGTTTGTAGAATTCTGAATTGATAACGTGATAGCTCCTCAATCATTTTTTCTGCCAGTGGTTCTGGGTGCTATTCACGGTCATTGCACACTCTTTTCTTCTTTCCTTTCCAGCTGCCACGCGCGATCCCTGTTTTTACGGCGACTCCCTGGAAGCTATTCTCAGCTTGCGCCCTGGAAACTCGAACAAGTCTTCTTACAAGTAACAAGCTTACGCTTTTAAGCTCTAAACTTCTCTTTTCTCGTCTTTACGACTTAGGCACGTCCCGCATTTCGTCTAAAGTGGCCTGGTGCTCTCCTAAAAGCATTTCCTCGTGTCTGCGTCCATATTGCCATCTCCAGCATATTTCGGTGACGCCATTATACCAAATATGCGTAATTCATTCATTTAATCAATTATAAACTTCAGCGTGCTGCTACATTTTTTACTCGCGGAGCTACTATAATTCAGTCTCATAAATCCCCAAGGTGGGACTAAAGACTGTCGACAGAAATTTCAGATCTTTCTCAGCTTTTCGGTTTAAAGTGTCAGTGTCTTTCTCTGTCACTATAAGAGGATATCGTTCGTTCAGATGCGTATAGTACTGTGGATCATGTTGACAGAGAAAATGTTCCCGTTAACGTATAGTGCTCCCATTTAACAACGCAGCAGAATGCGCCCTTGTTTCTGATCTCTCTGATTCCTAGTCACTTCTTTTTGACTAAACTTGGAAAAAACACCATATGCAGTTTATAATTTGCACGCTATATCTTGCCAGTAAAATATGACGACAAATCGATAGAAGAATGTGATATTGTTAAATTCTTGAGAGTACTGTTTGGTAACAAATTTAACTGGTAGGAGCATACCAGAGAACTGCTGAAGCCCCTAAACAGATCTCCGTTTTCAGAGATAATGCTGTCGGACATAGGTGATATAAAAATAAAAAATACAGCACACTATGCTTACTTTCATTCCATAAGTCTCATGGTATTTTTTTTGGGGTAACTCATAATGCCAAGCTAAAGTTATCAACGTAACGTGTAATAAGAATTATTTTTGGTGCAAACTCAGGAACATCCTGCGAGGCCTTTTCAGTTATTTGTCATTAAAAATATGTCTCTTTTTCAAATCAACAGCTCAATTCACTGAATTAGTGCTAGAAATAAGAATAATCTTCACAATGGTTTCAAGTCTTTTACTCTGGTTCAGAAAACTCAGGAACATACATTTTCAAGAACTTTCAAGCAGCCTTAAAAACTTCAACCACCAAAAAAGTACATTTTAAGAGAAGCCTACAGGATTTATTGGTGGCCAACTCTACCTGCTCCATTTTTTTAATTTATAAATAAAACGAACTGATGTGTGTATATTACTAATAACATCAAATAATGTTAGTATTAGTGCAACATGAATTCTGTAGACATTCGGTGAGGTAATGCGATCACTGTTAATAACTATTGTAAAATTTTATTTGTTTGATTATGCTTGACTACGTAAGCTAAAAATTAAAATGTGCATCTCAGTCTACTGAGCGTCTACATGTTTTGTAACGAGTTATTTGTTAACTTTTAAATGAAAATTTGTTTAAAATTTCTTTGGCTTATTGCACATCCAGGAGGGCCATTTCACTTGGGATCTGTGGAAGCTACATTAGCATATTTGTTTTTCTTTGTGAATATATATTGTTTGTCCTTGTTTTTTATGACATCTTCTCACTATGGATGTTCTGGAACGAAAAATACATCTAATCTAATATAATCTAACCATAATCATCAAATTTTTTGATATCTTCGATAATTGCCTCCCCATGATCTCTCTGTGCGTTAAGCGACATCCATCAATTTTGTTGCTGTATCTTTTGCCGTTTCATCTAGCAGGTCCTATTATGTCGTTATCTCAATATTTTCGTATCTCTCAGGACCCAGCAATGGACTTCCTTGCTGTACCTAACATCCATCCAACTGTATGAGACGAAATATAATACAGGTTGGCGAGGTATTCAATCACACTTACTTCTTGCACTCAAATATTTTCCAGATCAGTTTGTTTGTTTCCTACCTCTCCTAGTAATTCCAAACATTTATCTCTCTGTTATTTACAAAGCAACCTTTAATTTTGGATTGTTTTCGTGTTTGAAGTCAATGTTCCACTGGCATAAATCAGAACTGGTTTCATTCAATCTTTGTAATTTTCCCGTTTGAAATTCACAAGAAGCTTCTTACTGAAAATTCAGTATCGATAACCAAAATTTCTAAGGCCACTTTCACCCTTCTGATTATTTCTCGTGTCCTTCCAGCAGTTGTCTTCAGTTGCCCAAAATATATATAATAGATACGTCCCTCCAAATTCATTGTTAATTTCTATATCTTTAGATCATGTTGCCTGTACATTATTTGAAACACAGTATAGCTGTTATTTCTGACCTACTTCGCAACTTTTAACGCGAAGACGTTTATTGACTGTTTGTTGAAGTGTATCTGCCTTTAAGGCAGACAGTGCAACGTCATCTGTTAAAAAAGGAAGATGTTGGTCAAAATATGACGTTTACAAAGTAATCTCTGTCTTTCGGTCGCTGCTTTTACCTCTTTCAAAATGGCTGATTTCTAGCAGTGGCGCCCAGCTTCAGATGAGGTTTTTCTGTAGACACCAGCCCCATTTGTGCAGCGCTATCGATGGTACGTGAAACTCTAAACTTCCTTACGGTTTAGTGTATGACAATGAAAATGATCCGTTAAGAAAGGCTGATCTATAGCTACGAGGAATGATGTAAAAACGTCAACAATGCCAGAAACGGGTCATTTTGAAACAATGAAACGATCATCGAGAGACGAAAGATAAATCTATTTTTAACAATAAATATCACGGGTAACCCTCTGTGACAAAAACGTTCAATAAACGATAAGTTAACTATATTCCTTTTTTCCCCTCTCAGTTTAACGATCTAAAAAGTAGAACTGATGGGAAAAGGCTTTTCTCGATCATCTTTCTGTGTTTGCCTGATGAAGTCTAATAGAGGTTGTCGCAGTAACTAATGTGCTGTTCGATGCATTAATATATGTTCAAACAAAGTTATGTTGGAGACTTGATGAGAGTACAGAAATCGTTGAAACTGGATCATAAGCTAGTTCAATTTAGTGAATGCCAGGCATAGTGATAATTGTTTCTTTTTGCTCTGTGCTAGTGTAATGTTCATGATTTGCAAATATCCCTTTAACACTTCGAAATCCTGTTCCGTTGGTTGGTAAATTTTTTCCGATGCGACAAGTAATAATTCCAGTGAATGTGTCGTAGGTAAGTACATAAGAGACAGATAACTGATTGGTTCGTAGTTCTACTTTTGTCTGTCTCTTTTTAGCGAACTATTGTAAAATACTCTTCACTTACCTATCAGAACCGTTTTTCGTCACGCACTACCCCTAAAGATTTTCATTGTTAACTTTGGCTCTGCGGAAGATCTAGGTAAGAAAGCATTGGTTTCTTGTACTTCAATGCAAGAAACAACTGTCATACGACATGGAAACTCTTGTTGTTGTGCCCGTGTTACCTGCGAGCGCTGCCTGTCAGCTGTTGTCCAGTAGATACTAGACAGACTTGTCTAGTTCTGCTGCCCATCGAGCATTGGTGGCCCGATTATCACTAGCCCCCTTTAACACATATTCCCCTAGTCTACGCGTTGTAACAAACTTTACGGTGCCAGTGTCCTGGATATCGCTCAACTTATAAGCTGTAAATCTGTCATGTCTGTGGTAAGTTACTTTTGTGGCTAATGATACGTGTACGAATTAGCCTGATCAAAATTACGTCATACTGAAACTTTTTAGACCAAACGAACAGAAGAACTGCTCTTTACTAAGTAGATATTACATGGGCCATCATAAATTGTTACAATAGTCGGCGAATCATTCAGAGGCACATCGATAATGTGGATGTACACCGAAGTGGACAAGAAACTGATAGGGGCATGCCTATTCAAATACGGAGATATGTCAACAGGCAGAACACAGTGCTGCGGTCGGCAACGCCTACATAAGACAACAAACGTCAGGCGCAATTGTTAGATCAGTTACTGCTGCTACAATAACAGGTTACCAAGTTGTAAGTCAGCTTCAACGTGGTGTTACAGTCTGTCCACGAGCGATGTGAGACAGCGTCTCTGAGGAAGTGATGAAGGGGGATTTTCCCGTACGACCATTTCAAGAGTGTACCGTGAATATCAGGAATCCAGTAAAACATCAAGTCTCCATCATCGTTGCGGCTGGAAAAAGATCCTGCAAGAACGGGACCGATGGCGACTGAGGAGAATCGTTCAACGTGCCAGAAGTGGTACCCTGCTGCAAATTTCTTCATACCATCAACAAGTGCCAGCGGGCCAACCATTCCACGAAACATCATCGATATGGGCTTTCAGAGCCGAAAGCTCATTCGTGTACCCTTGATGACTGCACAACATAAAGCTTTACACCTCGCCTGGACCTGTCAACATCGACATTGGACTGCTGATGACTGGAAACATACTGTTTGGTCGGACGAGTGTCGTATCAAATTGCATCGAGCAGATGGACGTGTACCTTATGAATCCATGGACCCTGCGTGTGAGCAGGGGAATGTTCAAGCTGGTGGAGGCTCTGTAATTGTGAGCCAAGTGTGCAGTTGGATTGATATGGGACCCCTAATACGTCTAGATACGACTCTTACAGTTGACATGTACGTAAGCGCCCTGTTTGATCATCTGCATCAGTTTCTTGTCCATTGTGCACTCCGACGGACTTGGGCAATTCCAGCAGCACAGTGCGACACCCCAATCATCCATAATTGATACTTAATGGCTCCAGGAACACTTCCTTTGGCCACCAAATTCCCCAGACATGAACATGATTGAACATATCTGGGATGCCTTGCAACATGCTGTTCATAAAAGATCTCGACCCCTCGTACTCTTACGGATTTATGAACAGCCCTGAAAGATTCATGGTGTTAATTCCCTCCAGCACTACTTCAGACATTATTCGAGTCCATGCCACGTCGTGTTGCGGCACTTGTGCGTGCTTGCGGGGCCCTACACGATATTTGGTAGTTGTATCAATTTCTTTGGCTCTTCAGTGTATAACGACTATGGGACAACAGTAGGAGGAAGTCTTAATTAACTGTGATTGCTATGTATTAACTATTGGAGGTACAGACTGACTCTCCAGGTTTATAGAACAAAACACAGCCTCCAGTAGTCCAGATCTTGCACTATCTGCTTTTAATTTTTCGGCAAACTGAAAAAGCAGCTGAGGCAAAAGACATTACCAATGATGACGACGTTCACACAGTGGTCCTCGTATGGCTTCGTGACCAAGCAGGGGATTTCCACTGTCGACGAAATGATTATTTGGTAGAACTTCCCGACTCTTTTCTACAGAGACATGGTGACTGTGTTAAGAAATAGGATCATGTATCTGCGCCACTTTTAAGTATAGTGCAGTATTCAGTACTTTACCTGGCCTTTCTTAATAATGTGTACTTCTTTTCTGAAGTGCGCTCATATTCGACGTCATTTATAAAAGAAAATGCCTTTCCTGCACACATTTGTGGTTCATTTTGTAAGGCGTGTATTTACTTCATAATACCGTTGCAATGTGGTTTAAGTGCAGTCTCATGTAATATGCGGCCCGAGCTAGTTTGAAGCCAGATTAAGATCATGGATATGCTGAGGGCTGAGTCCGATTTTATTTGCGGCAGAGGCTTTAAGTGATAGCTATTAATGATGCTACTTATGTTTCGCCTTTTATTATCAGCAATAATAGACACTCATTAATTGAAATTCACATCAACCAACTCTGAGGACGCTATATCGGTGGGGTGCATTGAACTACATTTGAAACAACATCTAATTTGTCGAAAAAGGGACTCTTTTGTTGACAATCTTTGCAAGATTTATTTCTCCTGCCTGACTTGAGGAATTGTGATCCTTAATAACTTGTCGTGAACCTTCCACTGACATCTTCATCTTTCCTGATGTTACTTGTGGTTAACTGTAAATATATGTGTGTGTGCGTGTGTTATTTATTTATTTACACGTCAAGTTGCGTAGGACCAAATTGAACAGCAAATCTCCAAGGTCATGTAACGTGTCAGTACACAGAATTACAACATAAAAGCAATAACAAATAAAAATAAAAGCTTATAAACCCGAAGAAAATTCAGTCCATAAGTTTAAATAAACGCAATCAACAACACAACAAGAATCAGCTTACTTTTTCAAGGAACTCCTCGACAGAATAGAAGGAGTGACCCATGAGGAAACTCTTCAGTTTAGATTTGAAAGCGCATGGATTACTGCTAAGATTTTTGAATTCGAGTGGTAGCTTATTGAAAATGGATACAGCAGTATACTGCACACCTCTCTGTACAAGAATTAAGGAAGTCCGATCAAAATTCAGGTTTGCTTTCTGTCGAGGGTTAATTGAGTGAAAGCTGCTTATTCCTGGGAATAAGCTAATACTGACAACAAGAAATGACAGCAATGAATATATATTTTTACACCACTTATTGCCCGAACCGCCCGTTTCTGGGCCAAAAGTATCCTATTGGAATGGAAAGAGTTACTCAAGAATATAATACCATACGACATAAGCGAATGGAAATAAGCGAAGTGGACTAATTTTCGTGTCGAATAATCACTCACTTCAGATACCGTTCGAATAGTAAAAATGGCAGCATTACGTCTTTGAACAAGATTCTGAACGTGGGCTTTCCACGACAATTTACTATCTGTCAGAACACCTAGAAATTTGAACTGTTCAGTTTCACTAATCATATGCCAATTCTCTGAAATTAAAACGTCAGGTTTTGTTGAATTGTGTGTTAGAAACTGTAAAAACTGAGTCTTACTGTGATTTAGCGTTAGTTTATTTTCTACAAGCCTTGAACTTAGGTCATGAACTGAACCATTTGAAACCGAGCCAATGTTGAACACAACATCCTTTACTACCAATCTAGTGTCCTCAGCAAACAGAAATATTTTAGGGTTACCAGTAATACTAGAGGGCATATCATTTATATAAATAAGGAAAAGGAGTGACCCCTATACTGACCCCTGGGACACCCGCCCCCCCCCCCCCCCACTTTACCGTACCCCACTCAGACCCCACATCACAGCCATAACAGGAGTGGCACCTACACTGGTCCCTGGGGCACCCCCCACAAGACCATACCTCACTCAGGCCCCACGTCACAGCCATTCTCAACATAGTGAATAATGACCTTTTGCTGTCTGTTGCTAAAGTAAGAGATGAACCAATTGTGAGCTACTCCCTGTATTTCGTAATGGTCCAACTTCTTGGGAAATATTCGGTGATCAACACAATCAAAGGCCTTAGTTAAATCAAAAAATATGCCTAGCGTTCGGAACCTTTTGTTTAACCCATACAGTACCTCACAAAGAAAAGAGAATATAGCATTTTCAGTTGTTAAGCTACTTCTAAAGCCGAACTGTCCATTTGATAGCAAATCGTGGGATATAAAATGATCAATTATCCTTACATACACAGCCGTTTCAATAACTTTAGCAAACACTGATGGCATAGAAATAGGTCTACAATTGTCTACATTGTCCTTTTCTCCATTTTTATAAAGTAGTTTTACTATTGAGTTCTTTAATCGTTCGGGAAACTGACCATTCATAAAGGAAAAATTACAAATGTGGATACGTACAGGGCTAACATGTGCAGCACAGTGCTTTAATATTCCGCTAGGCACTCCATCATACCCATGAGAGTCCTTAGTCTTCAGTAATTTAATTATTGACTCAATCTCTCCCTTGTCTGTATCACAGAGGAGTATTTCAGACATCAATCTCGGAATGGCATTTGCCAAGAGAGTTATATGATTCCCTGGAGAAGCTAAATTTTTATTTAATTCACCAGCAATGCTCAGAATATGATTGTTAAATACTGTACATTATCTGATTTATCAGTAACAGAAATATTTTTACTGCCAACTGACTTTATATTGTCGAACTTGTGCTGCTGACCAGACAGTTCCTTCACAAATGCCCATATGGTTTTGATTTTATCCTGTGAATTAGCTATTCTGTTTGCGTACCACACAATCTTTGCCTTCCTAGTAACATTTTTAAGCGCCTCACAATACTGTTTGTTATGGGCTTCTGTAGCTTGATTGTGACGACTTGTAACATTTTGATATAATTCCCGCTTTGTTCTACATGATATCCTTATCCCACTAGTCAGCCACCCGGGCTGCCCATTACTGCTAGTACCCCGTTTAGAATGTTCTAATGGAAAGCAACTCTCTCAAAGAGCATGAGAAATGTGTTAAGGAAAGCATTGTATTTATTATCTATGTTATCGGCACTATAAACATCCTGCCACTCTTGTTCCGTGACAGGGTTTAAAAAACTCTCTATTGCTGTTGGATTAACTTTACAACATAGTTTTTAATTACAAGTGACGCTTGTTTGAGTACAAAAGCCTTTTACTGCATCATGGTCTGAAAGGCCATTCACGCCTTTACTAGACGAATGGCCACCTAGTAATGAAGAATGAATAAGAATGTTGTCTATGGCTGTCCTACTGTTCCCTGCACCCTAGTTGGAAAAGACACAGTCTGCATCAGATCATATGAAGTTAGGAGATCTACCAACATCTTTTTTCTTGCACCATCATACACAAAATTTATATTGAAGTCACCAAATATAACTAATTTCTGGTACTTCCCACAAATTTAATCAAGAGCGCTCTCTAGCTCGAGCAGAAATGCTCTGAAGTCGGAGTCAGGGGGCCTATAAACAACAACAACTAGAAGTTTAGTTTCACTAAATTCAACAGCCCCTGCAAAATATTGAAATATTTGTTCAGTGCAGTGCCGTGATACGTCTATGGACTCAAATAGAATACTGTTTTTTTACGTACATAGCCACTCCCCCAACCCCCAAGGAACTCCTTGAAAAACAGCCAGCTAATCTGTATCCTGGTAAAAGAAGCCTCTGAATCGTGGTGCTCCGACATACCAATAATTTCAGAGTCAACATCTGCAAGGAGTTCAGTAACTTTATCCTCTTATATTTTCATGAAATATGCTAATTTCTTCTCTACTTGGAAACATGACATCCTCTGAAAGCGTTCCCTTAGTTAGAGGGACTTCCTTTAAGCAGGTGTACCTATCAGCTGGCTTCAGTCTAAAAAAGATGGACCTCTAACACCAACTACTACAGGAATTTTTCCGTGAGTGATCTTACCACCACCCACAACACTGTCACCTATAAGCTTGGCCAGCCTCCCCTTCCCATACCTATCTAGGTGCTGGCTATGCCTAGTGAAACCCGATCTGCTGATAGTTCCAACTGGCACCAATGAAATCAGCGCCCTCTCCAGCACCATGTTAACGCGCCTAAACGCCGCATTAAGGTGAGGCCCATCATGACGCTGAAACACTTGCACGAAATGCACGTCAGTTTGAGTAGCTATCTCTACCAGGTCACCACCTGCATCACATTCCCCGTCCGTATCAAGACCCTTCCCTCCTCCACTCACTATCTCTAGCTGATCCTCCTTTGTAAAATTCCTACATAACTCCCCTATGCTGTCAGTCACCTGAGCCAACACTGCACTAGGCTTCACAATGCTGGTGACCTGGTACTCACTCCCCAACATTTCCTGCAACTGCTGGGCCACACCTCTACCGTGCGAACTCCCTAGTAGCAGAACCTTCTTCTTTCTGTTTGACTTTGCAACTAACCTAGGCTTCCTAACAGCTGAGGACTGCTGCATGTTCCCTACATCTACAGCTACAAGAGGCTCCTCTCCACTCAACTGACAGTTGGTCAAATCTATTGCATATACGTGAAGTATAACTGTCTGACTTCATGCCAACTTCCAGTTCCTATTTCCCACCACCCTTAACCCTCCTGTTCGTATATAGTTCCTTCTTTGCGCCTTGTAACTAAATCTGAAGGGCACAGATCTTATGCTCCTTCTCCTCTATCAACTTATTTCTACTACAGATTCTCCAATCCCAGGACAGGATCTCGCTAGAATGCCCACTGGCTTCGCCACTGCATTCCCCCCAATGAAAATGCTTTGAACAAATCCTACAACGTAATCCACTACTCACAAACCTACAACAGAGTCCGCACTTCTCACTCATGGTAAAATTTTGCAGTTACTGAAAAAAACTATACGTCAATGTTACCTAAGCTCAGTTGCACCAGTAGAACTACTTATGGAACTAACAACAGCGGTCTCGAAATTCTCTGTCTGCTAAGAAAGCAACTGCTTGTATTAATACCGCTACACCACAGCTAATACCAATACCAACAAAGCTTCATAAAGTTAGTAGCTAAAACCAAAAATTCAAGCGGCCACTGGAACACGCAGCGAAGTTAAAACAGTGAATGAAAATTTTACTGAAATATTTCACTATAAACAATAAGAAACGTCAGCTGAAAGCTAAAGCACGAGATTTACTAAATGACTTCAACGCATGGAAAACTCAAACACAGCGAGGGAACGTTTTCAAAAGTTTATTAAATTGTTATTTCGCCACAAAGAGCACGAAACACCGCTCAAAACTATTAAATTAAATAACTGTATAAGAGTGCACAAATAGCTTTGTCAGTACTTAGCTTTATACCCGCTACAGATGCAACTGCGCGCCGCAAAACTTAAACACACTGTATGACTAATCAAAGAAAACAGTGCTAATGTCTATTCTAAAAGGGCGGAACACGTCGGCATATTGGAATAAGGATACATCATGAAAAATTTGCGCTAATGCCCGGGATCAAATGCGTTTGTGTTTTATAGCATCCGTTCCATTGATTTCGTAGTATGGAATTGTTTGATTTAGGAAATCTCGATACGGAAAAATTACATATACGAGGCGTGTTCAGAAAGTAAGCTCTGATTGATTGCCAAATTGAAACCACAGTGAACATCAGAAATGTTTTACTTGTAACAATTAGCTACACCTTTCAGCTACTTCTCTACGTAGTCGCCGTTCTGACTTAGACTTTTGTCATAGCGTTGTACCAACTTTTCAATAGCCTCATCATAGAAGGCAGCCGCCAGTGCTTTCCGCCACTTCTCCACGCTGGCCTACACCTCGTTGTCTGTGTCAAAATGTTGTCTTCAAAGACAGCGGTTCATGTGACCAGAGATGAAACTCAGGGGGAGACAATTGCGGACTGTATTGTGGGTAATCTCACATTTCCATTTGAAAACGATGCAGGAGCATCTTCATTGCCCCTGCAGAATGCGGCTGAGAATTGTCTTGAAGAAGAAACAGCACGACAGTTATGTAATGTTAGCTGCATAGCTTCAGGCGAAATTTCTCACCAGGCCCTCGTACTTGGCGGCAGACACTATTTTCTAGACATCTTTACGCACTCACTGCGAGCTCAGAAATGAGAAGAGCGACGTGATGCTAACTGGGGTTATACTAGAGACACTACCCAACACATCTGTGCAAAGCTTTATCGGATTTTCATAGTCGTTTCCATTTCGCGACCGATCGGAGCTTACTTTCTGAACGCCCCTCGTATTTTTCTGTCATTATTGAGATTACTGTGTAAGTCATTCTGTGTGAGTCCTTGTAGAACCTTTCATTATCTGAAAACACCACGTGAACTATACATCCAGTTTGCAGCGTAGTAACTCGACATTTAAGTGAACAAACCTATATAGTCTTATTGAACACGAAAATGACTACCCAGCTAAGTAACTAATACATACTATTAAGTATGCCACTAGTACCCGATGCACTTTCTCCAATGAAACCATTAGTCCTTATACGTTTCTTCCATTTCTCGTCTATATCAGTGCAGTGAACTCAAGCATTCTCAAACACCCCCATTTACTGCCTTTCATCTTTATTCTAGTAGTGCTTCGTTTCTGGATAAGGAAAGATTCTCAAACTACCTAATTCTAGCTTTGTACTTTGTCTGAACAATTTTTGTAATCACTGTATATGTTTGTTTAGCTTTTCCTGTTAAAGCTTCGCATTCTGTATCACTGTGTCAAAGAGTTTTTGTAAGTAAATTATGTTCATGTTAGGAAATGCAAATTATTACCTCTTCTCCTCTGGAGGACGTCAGAGTTTTCCTCTGCAGATCAAAGCTTTCGTGCACAAGAGACTGGGAGATGACTGTCCACGTTGCATGCCGCCTCTCCAAAAGTCAAGTTACGATCGCGTGACCCATCCGACATTCACGACTCCGAGGTCAGCACTCCATCCCTCTCCACGCAACCTGCTGTAGATCTCACGCCGTAACAAGGAGAATCAGCAACCGTGATAAGCCTCTGTCTACCCCATTAGTTTGCATGAGTTGCCTAATATTATCAATTCAAAAGTAACAATCAAAAGTCTGGTAAAGGTGATGGCACAAGTGATGAATTCTAGTCTTCGAAATTGCACTCAAAGATTCTTAAGTAGATAACGTGCCCGTATTTTTACTGTGCTGAAGAGGAATACTGGTTGTAACACGTCATTGCCTTACTGAACATCGCCCTGTTAAAGCCAGTTACTTGGGGAGCTATAGTTTAATGTGTTAACTGTGGTCTCTGAAGAAAGTTGCAGCTTTTGGGCTTATACAGTTAACTACTGAAAGAAACGATAAGGACAGAAAAGTGTTAGGACCGACTGAGGATTAAGTCCTAGGTCGTTATAATTTAGACTAACATTTACCAATTTAGTACCAGAGCCACACCCATAAGTGTATAGTAAATTATTACAAGAATATGTAAAGTAAAAAATGAAAGCAGCAGCAATGGTGAACGCATTATTAAAATAGCAGCATCAGTGATAGAACGTATGACAGGCAACTTGCCTATGTTTAATTAGGTGATGTAAGTTCCTATGGGACCAAACTGATGAGGTCATCGATCCCTAGGCTTAATGTAACTTCAACTAACTGACGCTAAGGACAACACACACCCATGCCCGAGGGAGTGCTCGAACTTCCGATGTGGGGAGCCATGCGAACTGTGGCAAGGCGCCTCGGACCACGCGGCTCCCTCGTGCAACATCTTTAATTAACTATCATTCATTGTGATTGGTACTGCGGTTTCACAGGACGTAAGTTCAGAACAATAGTGCCAACCTATAAACGAAAACTGTTGCTGTGCGGCGAGTAGAGCAACTGCAAAAGCATGAAATTAGTGTACCGTCAGTATATTGTCTAACACTACCGTTCCCCACTTCGAATTAAAAAATAATTGTCACGCCATTATTGATGCTGTATTTGTCTTTCCTCCTCAGAACTAACTGACGTGCATATGCGTTGTCGAATAAACCGGGAAACATCAGTGAAGAATACCAGTTCAAGAATTGTTGCTGCGGTGAGTGGAAGAACTGTTTAATACTCACGTTGTTCTGCCGTAATATTTTCTGCTCCGGTCGGCGTCTTGATAACGTCTAGGGTATGATTTTCAGGTCGTAGGTTTTGGATATTATTGAACGTGCTAGTTTACACTTTTTAATACATAGTGGTTTATTTCCATTTCATATAAGATAACCAACCAACTTCATGTTTCCGCATTATGTACTTTTCTAAGAGAGTCTTTCACATCAGAAGATCATAATCGTTTCAGTTGCGTTTTCCAGTGAAAGTCACAGTTTTGGATGTAAAAATACGTACATGGTAGACATTTAATTCACGTCACTCAGACTAAACAGTCCTAGCAACCTAAAAACCATAGACTGTTCTGTCCCATTTGCAATCAAAGACTTGTTTACTACAGTTCCAAATCCACACCGCCCTACTTAAAAGCGAATCTAAGACTGTCTAAGGCGTATTTTACAGCCTGGGAATCTAGATCGTCCCCGAACCAGCAATTACGTAAATTAAATATATTTTTCTGCGTACTTGAGTTAACATTTGACGAGAAAACATGACTCTGGATACAAACAAAATTATAAAAATGGAACAGTTGTATACTGTTGCTCATAATCTTGCAAGTGAACTTTAGTAAGCAAATACTGTAAAAGTCCAAAATATGAACGAATTATGTCCAGATGAAACAAGTGGAATTTAAGGGATAATTGATTTCTTTAAATTCGGAGATAAAAAGATGTAGTTCCGGAATATTACAGAAAGCATGAAAAAGAATGAAACTGAAATAAATGTTCCCACATAATACACTGATCACATAGGCTCCCTTATAAATCACCAGATGTACAATTTTAGATAAAACATGGCAGAAAAAAGAATGGTATCGCAAATTTCGTCAATCAGAACTGGCGTCATAATTTACTTTTGAACAGCGGTCCTTGTACAGTAGATTCGTTATAAATGCTAACAATTCAGACTGGAGACACTTCTCCCTAGATCTCGGAGGCTGGAATGTCATCGCATAGAAATGCAACTGGAACGTTACGCCTCTGTTACTAAACAGCCTCCTAAGACAGTACATTTCGCCTTCCAGCACCACAAACTTCTTACAAGTGTTCCTCGGTTACAACTGTACCAGATCAAAAAATCTGTAGTATGTTTAATTTTCGAATTAATCACAAATAATAGTAAATCATGGAAGTTTTGCGAAACAGAAAAATTACCCTTAAGAAAATTATGTCAGCAGCAGGCTCGCCATATGATACTAGCCTTCACGACACCTGCCATCTGTTATGCTGTTGGCATCCACTTAAGCACATGTCCATATCTGATGGAGCTGTGGCGGGTCACACGAGTTACTGGCGAGCCACGGTAGGCATGCGCCTATTCTTGTTCTCGCCTCATGCCTAAAACCCTCACTGGGTCATGACCTACACCAGCCAGCGAATCGCTGTGTCCACATTCCTTGTCTCACTCGAGGGTCCGAATCAGCACATTTTCCGCCTTGCTGGAGCAGGCAGTCCGCGCTGTACAATGACAGGTACTACACATGTTCCCAGCCTCAGGTTGATGCCTGAGTTAGTAATGATTTTCCGTAAGTTTAATAGCACTGCAGACAGACAGAAAAGAAATTTAGTCATCAGTAATATATTTTGTTCCACTATTTACAACACTCTGCCAAAGCTGTGGTAACTTTTCAATTTCGCGACGTTGGAAATCACGGGGTTCTGAGCCGAAGAGTTCGTCGAACCACGTTCAGAGAGCATTTCCATCCTGAAAGGCAGTCCTTTCGAGGTTGTTCGATAGAAAGAGGAAAAGGTGAAAATCTGATGGCGCAGTATCACGCGAATAAGATGGCGTTGGAATGACTTCCCAACTCATCTTCTATATAGAGGTTTTTGTCGGTCTAGGAAGTTCACAACTCCACGCAGTCTTTCGGTGTATTACATGGATTGCGTTTGCAAGACGTTAGTATTGGTGGCTACAACTTGGGGAAGCAAGTCGTCGCTATTCTGCCAGTTACATAATGTTATGTTTTGTGGATCCAGGCATGTATTTGTACGGGAAGCTGCTGCTTTGGCTCGGTTCAGCCATTCCGCTCTTTTCCTTATGTTGGCATATGGACACCTATTCTGGTCACCAGTATACAGTATAGGAATGGCAGGTGACATTCACGAGACAATTGATGACGAGCAAGCAGAAATGCACACATGGCTACCCACCTGATTTTTCTGATATTGAATCTTGCACATTGCATGAAAATATCAGACGATGGTGGAATGACCACAGTTCATCTCATTCTCCAGTTCTCGAATACACTGACGTGGATAAATGAGGACAAATGCGTTTAAACGATCATCATGACGCCCTGATGGTCTTCCTGAGAGTGGGAGTAACAAATATCTAAAAGATCCTCCTCAAAACGACAAAAATATTTTCTTGCCGCGCTATCTCAAATCGCATCATCCCAATATACAGCGCAAATGTTTCTGGCTGCTTCCGCCGAGTCATCCCTCTACTGAAATCTAGCAGGAGAATAGTTAGGAAAAATTCCGATTTCTCCACTTGGCACTCCATTTTCTAGCGTCCACAGCTCCACTCAAGAACTCCAAATACCAAAATGACAGCATGTACACTCTAGTAGTGACAGTGGACTACAAATAGGAAATGACAATCGATAAATAAACATGGAGAAACTGGATTACCAAGGTGAAAAACAAAAACGCTGTGGACTCACGCACCGAAATAATATTGTATTACAATATACAGGGTGTCCCATTTATCTTGACCACCCTAAATAGCTGTTTGTCCAGATGCAATTTACTAAACATCTCAAGCAAATGTTCTTTAGCCGTCAGGGGAACATCAACCAGCATGATTTCCTTCGTTGTAGCTTTGTGTTTTACGAAGATATAAACAGGGGTATGACTTTTTTAAATGGAACCCTGTATTTTTTATACGGTAATTCATTTCATCTCCTAAAGACCTATTGAAAAATGTATCACAGTGTACCACTCACTGAAACACAACGTTATTAATTACATAACAAACTCTTCCACCTGCTAGAATTGTCAGACAAAAAATGAAAACCAAGTAAAAACAAAACACATAATTACCTTTGACTCTGCTGTTCCATTGCCTACGAGAAGAACAATCAAAAGGTGCTCATGATGATGACCCTACACACAAATACACTGGTGCTCTCGTTGAATGAAAGCATTATTTACTGCTTCCAGTGTTGCCTGCTGTAGAGAATTACAATCAAGCACGTTACAGTCCTGCATGTCCTCTGGAGTTGTTGGAATATCGCGACAGACAACGTCTTTAATGCATCCCCAAAGAAAAATGTCCAGAGGATTTAAATCAGGAGACCTAGTGGGCCAAGTAACTGTTCCTCCTCGACCAGTACATCTGGCAGGATACATTCAGTTCAGAACACGATGTGCACGCAAGGATGTGCTGGACATCCATCGTGTCGATACCACATAGGCATTCTGGTTCCTAGTGGCATTTCATCCAGAAGAACAGGAAGAATTCGTCTGAAGAAGTTGGCATACGCTGTGCCGTTTAGACTACCACAGATGAAATAAGGGACAATAATTGTCCCAGACGTTAACCCTCCATTGACGCTGATGTTCCACCTGTCTAAGCCATCGTGGGTTGCCGCTGGACCAGTAATGCATGTTCCTTGTATTTACCTGTCCTTTGTTTGAGAAGGAACGTTCATCGATAAATAGACAGAACTGTACAAGATTCTGGAAATCATTCCCACGCAATTCTTGATGTAGGTGTACATGGTAAGTATGGAACTGATGACGTGTAAGAATGCGATGTACGCTGGTTTTAGGAATTGCAATCTCGTGTTGAAGCTGTCGTGTGATCACATGTGGATTCATAGCAACGGAAGAGAGAACAATAACTTCGGAAGCTTCGTCTGTGCGGGTGCTACGGCGATTACGTTATCGTGGGTTGAAACTTCCCGTTTCCTGAAGCGTCGCAACAAGACGAGAAAACATCCGTCGGGAAGGTGGGTTCTTGTCAGGATATCGCTGTTGACAGTTCCGCTGCTTGCGTAGTATTTCGTCTACCTTTCGCAACAACAATAAAGGAAACGTTACGTCGATGCAGTTTTTAGGAAGGACAGCCTTTACTCTACACAATAGTATTTACAAGGACTGAAATACTGTACTAAATGTACCAGTACATAAGAAAACAATATTGCAATTACTGTTCTGCTAACTTAAATTCCCCGTAGATGAGAAGCATTTCTACCTTCTCTTAGTTGGTGTTCATTCTACTCACACAACTCTTCAATTGACGATAGTTGACGCAATGACGGGTGTGCGTTCTACTTATGTTTACATCTGTCCTTTGTCAACGTCAGCATTTGGATGTGTTCCACTACCCTGAGTACCTGCACTATGCACCGCGAGCGTCAACGTAAGTGTTGTATTATGTAATTAATAACGTTGTGTTTCAGTGAATAGTACACTGTGATACATTTTTGAGTAGACCTTTAGGAGAGGAAATGAATTACCGAATAATAAATACCGGGTGCCATTAAAAAAGTCATACCGCCGTTCATATCTTTGTAAAAAACCAAGCTACAACGAAGGCAACGATGCTGATTGATGTCCCCCTGAGGGCTAAAGAACATTTACTTGATACATTTTCTAATTTGTATCTGGACAAACAGTTATTTAGGGTGGTCAAGAGAAATGGGACACCCTGTATACAGTGTGGCCTATTGATCGTGACCGGGCCAAATATCTCACGAAATAAGCGTCAAACGAAAACACTACGAAGAACGATCTGGACAAACAGTTATTTAGGGTGGTCAAGAGAAATGGGACACCCTGTATACAGTGTGGCCTATTGATCGTGACCGGGCCAAATATCTCACGAAATAAGCGTCAAACGAAAAAACTACGAAGAACGAAACTTGTCTAGCTTGAAGGCGGAAACCAGACTGCGCTATGGTTGGCCCGCTGGATGGCGCTGCCATAGGTCAAACGGATATCAACTGCGTTTTTTAAAAATAGGAACCCCCATTTTTTATTACGTATTCGTGAAGTACGTAAAGAATATGAATGTTTTAGTTGGACCACTTTTTTCGCTTTGTAATAGATGGCGCTGTAATAGTCACAAACATATGGCTCACAATTTTAGACGAACAGTTGGTAACAGGTAGGTTCTTTAAATTAAAATACAGAACATAAGTACGTTTGAACATTTTATTTCGGTTGTTCCAATGTTGTACATGTACCTTTGTGAACTTATCATTTCTGAGAACGAATGCTGTTACAGCTTGATTGCCGGTAAACACCACATTAATGTAATAAGTGCTCAAAACCTCAATGCATTTGGCAATAAGTGTAACGACATTCCTCTCAACAGCAAGTAGTTCGCCTTCCGCAATGTTCGCACATGCATTGAAAATGCGCTGACGCATGTTGTCAGGCGTTGTCGGTGGATCACGATAGCAAGTATACTTCAACTTTCCCCACAGAAAGAAATCCGGGGACGTCAGATCCGGTGAACGTGCGGGCCATGATATGGTGCTTCGACAACCAGTCCACCTGTCACGAAATATGCTCTTCAATACCGCTTCAACCGCACGCGAGCCATGTGCCGGACATCCATCATGTTGGAAGTACATCGCAATTCTGTCACGCAGTGAAACATCTTGTAGTAACATCGGTGAACGTTACGTAGGAAATCAGCATACATTGCACCATTTACATTGCCATCGATAAAACTGGGGCCAATTGTCCTTCCTCCCATAATGCCGCACTATACATTAACCCGCCAACGTCGCTGATGTTTCACTGTCGCAGACATCGTGGATTTTCTGATGCCCAATAGTATATATTATGCCGGTTTACGTTACCGCTGTTGGTGAACGACGCTTCGTCGATATCGCTAAATAGAACAAGCATAAAAAATCATCGTCCCGTGATTTCTCTTGTGCCCAGTGTCAGAGCTGTACACGACGCTCAAAGTCGTCGCCATGCAATTCCTGCTGCATAGAAATATCGTACAGGTGCAATCGATGTTAATGTAGCATTCTCAACAACGACGTTTTTGAGATTCCGCATTCTTACACAGTTTGTCTGCTACTGATGTGCGGATTAGCCGCGACAGCAGCTAAAACACCTACTTGGGCCTCATCATTTGTTGCAGGTCGTGGTTGACGTATCACATGTGGCTGAACAGTTCCTGTTTCCTTAAATAACGTAACTATCCAGCGAACGGTCCGTACACTTGGAGGATGTCGTCCTGGATGCCGAGGAGCATACATAGCACACGCCCGTTGGGCATTTTGATCACAATGGCCATACATCAACACGATATCGACCTTTTCCGCAATTGGTAAACGGACCATTTTAACACGGGTAATGTATCACGAATCAAATACCGTCCGCACTGGCCATTACAGCGCCATCTATCACAAAGCGAAAAAAGTGGTCCCACTAAAACATTCATATTTCTTTACATACTACACGAATATGTAATAAAAAATGGGGGTTCCTATTTAAAAAAAACGCAGTTGATATCCGTTGAACCTATGGCAACATAACCTAGCGGGCAAACCATAGCGCCATCTGGTTTCCCCCTTCAAGCTAGACGAGTTTCTTTCTTTGTAGATTTTTTGTTTGATGCTTATATCGTGAGAAATTTGGCCTGGTCACTATCAATGGACCACCCTGTATATGATAAATTATATTATTCACAATGCAATAATAATATTGTAGGTATTTAATTGTTACGACACCAATTGGTAAAAGAAACTTAACATTAACAACTGCTGGTAAGTGATCTACTTCTATTAGTTAATTACGTGCAGACTGAATAATTGCCGGCCGCGGTTGTCTCGCGGTTCTAGGCGTGCAGTCCGGAACCATGCGACAGCTACGGTCGCAGGTTCGAATCCTGCCCCGGGCATGGATGTGTGTGATGTCCTTAGGTTAGTTAGGTTTAAGTAGTTCTAAGTTCTAGGGGACTGATGACCACAGCAGTTGAGTCCCATAGCGCTCAGAGCCATTTGAACCATTTTTTTTACTGAATAATGAATCACTCCTGGAGGATAAATCACAATAATATCAATAGCTCGATAATGTGCTCTCGGTCTCCAACTGCTGGGACAGCTGTCAAAGCTTGGTCCGCTTGCACTGACCGTGCCCATGTGAGTGCCACGCCCACTGTGTCTGCCAGCCTGTTGCCGTTGTAACGTCACTACTCTTGTGCTGCTATGTGGGTCATATGAAACATGCTGACTATATTATCGGAGAAGCACTTCCTCTACGTACGGCTTTACACCTAAGCGGTCTTCCATGCTCTGCAATGCACCTTACGATTTCGGGCTGAGGGCAATTCTGGCACCACTATCATTTATCTCCCCGCCCACTGTCTCTACCATTTAGTAATGCTGTATGGGAAGCACAACTGTACACTTCCTTATGAGCTCTAAAATCTGTCATTTTCTCTTTGTGGTCACCCTGTGAGTGGAGGTAATGTGTTGCCGGAATCTAGTTAGAATGTACACTCTTAAAAATTTCAGGAGTAAATCCATCCATGTTGCGCAACACCTCTATAGCACGTCTACCAGTGCGGTTACTTGAGAGACTCAATTACGTGCCTATGCCTATAAAACGATTCTGTGACGAAATGTGTCGTTCTTCGTAGAGTCTTTTCTATAAATTTAACCTCATAAGTGTCCCAGAATGATGGGTCATATGGATGTTTTCTAAGCTATTTCATTCATTAAGTTTTTCCGAATGAATCATAGCCTCTAATCTGCTTTCCCTAAGTTCCATTCTACAACAACTGTAGCACATTCTCAGAAGAGAGTATATATTTCGGGTTTCCTGCAGACGTCATTCTGCTGTGGCTTGGTTAGGAGGTGTGTCATAGTATGGCAGTGAAATGGCGCGACAACTGGCAACGTATTCTGAAGTTTAGGTATGTTGCACCGTACGATTCTTGCGGGAAAAAGTCTAAGTTGTACACAGATTCACCGAGAAAGTCTGGCGGTATATGGACCAAGTGCAGTGTGACGTCCAAATGCTGTAAAATAATGTCTAAAATTTGATCTAAGCTGGGCAGAGGTGAATGACGCTGATCAGGTAGGAAGGCCTTTAACACTGATCACACACGACGATGTCCAAGGCTGTTGAGCAACTGATGTGCGCCAGTCGAAAATTTTCCGACGAAAAGGATGGTCACACAAAATGCCGTGAATTGCTCCATGAGGTGAATTTCTTTCATCCAGGAATTGCAATTTCACGATTCGTAGAGCGTTCTGACTGTTGTTTACAGAGAGTTGTTGTATTTCACGCTACTACCCCTAACGTGTAGGCATCCCTTCCACCACAGCGGCATTCAGGATAGAAAACTCCGTGGCGAAACCAGGAGCAGCGTGAGCTTAAGTGCTCAGCGGTTGTTCACAGATACCATCAGCGGCGGCCGGCCTACTTTCCCGTGGCCTTCACGGGCGCTACCAGATTCAGCGACGACACCATCAAGCTTGTAGAGCCAGAAGGCGAAGGGCACGTTATCTCCAGCAGCAGGAGCCAATCCCACGGATTCGTTTTTAGTATTCATGCGGTAATATTAACTTGTGGCTTATCTACCTGCACAACAGTCTTTGGCGAGCAGTCTTCAATCTTGAGTCAATGTATAGTCGGTTGTGGCCGACACAGTCTTTCGGCAGTGTTTGTCTGGAGTTTGCAACCACCATACTTGACCACTCTGTACCACTGGCATCTCTTAAAGATTGAAATGTCACAGCCCGTAGTGTAGCCATGTGTCTAAGGGATTATTCTCTGACCAGGTATTTACTATTGAAGATGACTACCAGTTACAGAAATTAGTTCGAAGTCTGTAGAGATTAAATGTGTAACCAGAGTTAGATGTCAAGGTATTTGTTAGTAAGGTGTTTGTTTGTTTGGTGAAACAGGCGGACTTCTTATTTTGTGTAGCTGTTACAGAACTCTTACATTGGTGCAGTCGTTGGAACATTGTCACATCCGTGGTACACTTGATGGTATGACCATTGCAACAGTTGAAAAACGATCACATATTTCCGACGCTTTGAAGTTTAGCGCTTCGTTCAATAAAAGTTGCTTGGACAACCATGATAATGCGTAATTTACCTTTGAAGTCCCCGCATACATAGGTGAAAGATATATGAAGAGGAATTACAGTATAAAATGTTTGAAGAAAGTTTTAAAATTATTTTACGATATACACACAAATCAAATGGTTCACATGGCTCTGAGCACTATGGGACTTAGCTTCTAAGCTCATCAGTTCCCTAGAACTTAGAACTACTTAAACCTCACTAACCTAAGGACATCACACACGTCCATGCCCGAGGCAGGATTCGAACCTGCGACCGTAGCAGTCGCACGGTTTCGGACTGACGCGCCTAGAACCGCTCGGCCACTTCGGCGTGCGATATACACACAAGTCCAATGCGTATAGTTAAGGAAGCTTGACTTATTAACTAGAGACAAAATAGACAGTAATAACTACTTAACAGAAATAGGGAAACTTACACATGGAGATTAGTTTATGCAACAAGTACCACCAAATTTCATATACACCCGTCACAATCTGGTGAGAAACGAAAAAGGCCTTTGAAGATCTTCATGGCATAATAAAACAGGAGAAATTGTTGGAAGGAGCACCTTCATTTTTATTAGGTTTTGCATTAAATGGTGTTGCAGTGTTTCAAAATAACTGGAAGAGTCAGCAACTGGTTGACAACTTGTTCTTTCTTCTGACAGTCGCGGAAAGGATTATCCTTCTTTCTTAGGCGATGTAAGTACAAACGAGTGATACAGTTGTTGGTACACATTCTAACCTAGGCAGTCATCAGAATCCTGCTCGTCTCAAGTTTTCTAAAGGATGCGGTGGTTCTTATAAAACTGCTTGGATCGCAATTTAATGTTGACCTATATGGCAGGCTGAAAAGCTCCAAGCTTCCGACCTCTCCTCCTGTATCAGATGCAGTGTCTGTAACTTCAAGTCTGTCGATGATAGACTGGCGTTCATTACACGGTCAGAAACACCGAGCACCTTCGCCAGCTGGAGGACCTTGTGATTATACACCAATCCCACTTGAGCTGGGGCCCATAGAAAAGCCACATACTTCTTCGATTATTTAACAATGGTTCCATTAAGATTTCCTGAGTTGAATATCGTAATCAGTCTGCACAACTCATCTCATATTTCAGGAACCGACTACCAAGAATTATTATAAGAATAATAGTGACATAATTATTACCCAAAGAGCTCGACTTGCACTAACGTTAAATACCAGCGCACAGCTTTACACGAACTCATAAGGTTGTCGACGACGAATAAGAAGTAATGGATGATAGAATTGATACAAAAACGGAACATGTCATAATCCTACACTCATATGGAAACAGGAATACCTCTTAAACAAAACAGAGACAGTGTACTGAAATATCGTATAGCAGAAAGATAGGCGATCTTCGATAAATGAGAAAAATGTGTGGAAAAGGTGTTGCTTAAAAATCAATTGAGCAAATTGATGAAAGATCGCAAAAGAGAGAAAAATATCAGATATCAGATGGCAGTGACTGCGTACAAATAAGAAATTGGGAAGAATAATATTCGTATATTTACAGTTACACTGTTTTCGAAAATAAGTTTCAAATAATGGACTGTAACGTGAAGTTCAAGACAGTAAAGACATAATCTTAAGGGGCTTATAATGTGATGATGTGAGTTACAAAATCGGAGAGGATGTAATTATAGAGCGGAGTCTGTGCCCCGCAGAGGGGAAGCGGTTCTGGGTGGCACATCTGCTCACCAGTAATTTACCCTGCATTGAATTAGCGATGGTTGCCCATGGCAGTTGTTTCTCAGGGCAATAGCTTCTTACCCGAGTTACTCATAATGAATCTTTGACCGGATTCCAGCAATATATCAGTGTTGGAGTGTCCTACATTTAGAGCATCTACGATCTGCCAGCGATAAAATGCGCTTATATCGCACGTCTTGCCATTCTGCCCTCGACAACTATGACAATCGAATAACAGTGACTTATGGCAGTCCAAGTGCTGTACCTGAGATTCGAACTAATGCCTTGCCATGATACACAGCAGCTTTCTCACCAGTGCATCAGCATCTATCAGTGGTCTATGTTAGTCATAAGAAAATAAGCATTATTAGTTAAGCACATTTCAAAAATATATCACATTTCAGTAGTTTTTACTCATTGTGCGTTAAGTCTTCCTTACAGAAAATTCAAGAATATTTGAATGACTCGGTGAAAAGCAATAAACGATGTACTCTAAATCCGTCACAGTAGAATCTATTTGTCACTTATAAACTCGTTGAGTGGTATTTGATTTTTGTTCTCTGAACTGTGATAGTACTTCTGAATACTAATTTTTATAGCGGAACATTGAGCATACTACCACTGAAATTAATCCACTGAGATCTGTTCCATATTTCTTACAACTAGGCAGTTGGTGCATATGCTGCGCTGTTTGACACTAAAATATATTTCTGGTTGTTTTAAGTATGTGCACGTTTGACGTACTGGCAGTTACAAAACGGGGGGATAAATCATAGTTGAAAACGACATGCTATTAAGTTTAGAACTATAAACATTAGCAGTTTAAACAAATGAAAGTTTATAACGCAACGCGTTACAGTGCAAGCGTTACATAGTCAACATTTAGATAGTACTAATCCGTTTGACAGAAATGGCCGGAGGCGGTCTTTTTTTTATGTCCTGCTCTACGAGGGCAATCATTTTTCCATTTTACTATATAAATCTCACACGTTTAGGTGTATGCCGATGTTGACTTGGTATTATACATTGTTTCATACAAACGCTATCATTAATATCCATATACAAAACATTGTCTTGAAATAAATATTAACAGTTTTACAGTTTACCTGTTATAAGAAACATTTTAATTTAAAATATATCCGCTTGTACTGCACCCAAGTAAGCACCCGTACGTCTGCTTCATTTTCGGAAAATCAGCGATCAGTGTCTACAAAGTCATCGAAGGAAAACAGGATTAAAATGCAAGAGGAGGGAGGTAATTTCCTTCTATGAAACTGACAAGTCTAACACTCGCTATATCTGTATTCGAGTAAGTAAGTATATTCTTGAATTACACCTACAGCTATACGGACATTCTGCACATCACAGTTAAGTGCCTGGCAAAGGGTTCCACGAACCACATTCACAATAATTCTCCATTATTGCAATCTCGAACACCGTGTGGAGGAAACGAACAAATATATATTTCTGTGCAAACACTGATTTCCCTTATCTTATTATGATGATCCTTTCTCCGTATGTAGGTCGGCTTCAACAAAATATTATCGCATTCGGAGGAGAGCGTTGGAGATCGAAATTTAGTGAGAAGATTCCATCGCAACGAAAAACGCCTTTGTTTTAAATATGCACACAACAAATCCTGTATCATGTCGGCGACACTCTCACCACCTATTTCGCGATAATACAAAACGTGCTGCTCTTCTTTATACTTGCTCGATGTAGTCCGTTAATCCTATCCGGCAAGGATCCCAGACCGCGCAGGACAATTGTAGTGTTGGCAGTCTCTTTATTGACCTGTTACATTTTCTAAATGTTCCGACAGTAAAACTCAGTCTTTGGTTTGCCATTCCCACAACATTTTCTATGAGTTCGTTCCAATTTAAGTTGTTGGTAATTGCAAATCCTAGATATTTAGTGGAATTTACAGCCTTCAGATTTAACTTATTTAACACTTATGTGGATGACATCGCACTATTCATTATTTAGGGTCAACTGACAGTTTTAGCTCCTTACAGATATCTTTCGTAAAACTTTTTCAATTTATTTTGATCTTCTGACAACTTTACTTGACAATAAACTACAGGATCATCTGCAAACAACCTAATACGACTGCCCAGATTGTCTCATAAATCGTTTACGTAGCTACGAGACAGCTGAGAGCCTGTAATAGTACCTTGGGGAACGCCAGAAATTACTTCTGTTTTACTCGATGACTTTCCGTCAGTTACTACGAACTGTGATCTCTTTGACAGAAAATCACAAATCCAGTCACATAACAGAGACGATACTCCATATGCACGCAATTTAACTAGAAGTCACTTATGTGGTACAGTGTGAAAAGCCTTTCGGAAATCTACAAATACAGAATTATTTTGAAATCCGTTGTCAGTGTCACTCAAGACTTAGTGTGAGTAAAGAGCTAGTTGTGTGTCATAAGAAGGATGTTCTCTAAATCCTTGTTGACTGTGTGTAAATAAACTGTTGTCGTCGAGGTACGAGTATCTGATAATGATCGAACACAATCAAAAATACTGCTGCATACCGACGTTAGTGATATGGGACTGTAATTTAGTGGATTACACCTACTACCTTTCTTGAATATTGGTGTTACATGTGTAACTTTCCAGTCTTTGCGTACGGATCTTTCTTCGAGGGAGCGATTGTATATGATTGTTAAGTATTGAGCTATTGCATCAGCATACTCTGAAAGCAGCCTAATTAGTATACAGTCTGGACCAGAAGACTTGCTTTTATTAAGTGATTTAAGTCGTTTCATTACTCCGAGGGCATCTGCTTCTAAGTTACGTCGGCAACTTTTCTTGATTCGAATTCTGGAATATTTACATCGTATTCTTTGGTAAAAGGAGTTCGTAATGCTGTATTTAGTAACTCTGCTTTGGCAACACTATCGTTGATAGTATTTCCATTGCTATCGAGCAGAGATGGCATAATTGTGTCTTGCCGCTAGCATACTTAACATACCACCAGAATCTCTTCGGATTTACTGCCAAGTTTCGGGACAAAGTTTCGTTGTGGAAACTACTATAAGCATCTCGTATTGAAGTCCGCGCTCAATTTCGACTTCTGTAAAGGATCGCCAGCCTTGCAGATTTTGGGTTCTCTTAAATTTGGTATTTCTTTTTTCGTTGTTTCCCAAATAATGTTCTGGCCCGCTTTGTATATCAAGGGGGATCAGCTCCGTCGTATATTAATTTATTTCGTACAAATCTCTCAATTGCTGTCGATAATATTTCTTTGAATTTAAGCCACATCTGGTCTATACTTACATCGTTAATCTGGAGAAAGTCTAGATTTTCTCTCAGAAAGGTGTCAAGTGAATTTATATCTGCTTTTTGTATAGGTGTATTTTTTCGCTCATTTTTGGAGGATTTGAGGGTTACAGTGTGTTTTCACAACCGTTTTTATTCGCGTGGGCTCATGAACTGATAGCTCGAAATAATTTTCAGAGAATGCGTTAGCGTTTAGCGTTTAGCACAATTTCGGATGATATTTTATGCGTACCTCCGGAATTAAACATGTATTTTCGCCATCATATCGAAGGTAAATTAAAGTGACCACCAACTATTCTTTTCTTTGAACCTTTCAGCAATTGTATCATATGAGTTAGCTGGTCGGTAAAGGGATCAATTATTATTTCATTCCAGTTGTCAAGAGTGACGTCTGCTCATACTGATTCAAAGAAACTATGTACTTTAATTTCTCTACAAGTTGAACTACTTCTAACAGGAACAAAGACGCCACTGTCAACTGTGTTTAGCTTATCCTTTCTGAACATTGTTAAGTTCTTCGCAAAAATTCCGGCTGAACTGTAGATAGCTTTCAGTGCATATAAAGATTTGAGCATCAGGATTTTCTTTTAGCGCTTGGAGCTCAGGTACTTTCCCAACACAATTGCGACAATCTAAAACTATTATACTAATGGTTCCTGTATCTGCGTCCTTCCTTTGCTCGGCCTGCACCCTTTGTGACTGAAGCCCTTTTTGTGTGTTCCCGAGAATCTCTAACCTAAGAACCTACCCAGTCCACGCCACACAGCCCCTGCTACCCGTGTAGCCGGCTCCTGCGTGTAGAGGACACCTGATCTATTCAGCGGAACCCGAAACCAACCCACCCACCCGATGGAGCGAGTAGCGGACTCTGCAGCCTACACTGTCGCAGAACCGTCTCAGCCCCTGATTCGACTCTACATTCAGCTC
The DNA here is from genome assembly GCF_021461395.2 of Schistocerca americana. NCBI lineage: Eukaryota > Metazoa > Arthropoda > Insecta > Orthoptera > Acrididae > Schistocerca > Schistocerca americana. The sequence goes on from NC_060121.1 coordinate 447,787,885, forward strand.
TGTGCCAGAGGCCCGCAGTCGATCCTGTCGGCTGTGCTGCAAATGGTGAGTTGTGCTTTCATCTCGCAAGCAAGACTGTCAGCAGAGAGAAGCTCTTCCGATCCAAAGCGACACACATTAGTGTTACTGACGTGAGGCACCACCTGTAGTTGGCTGCGTCCTGTGTTCTTCCACATCTGGAATGATCTCACCCAGTATGCACACCCCTCTTTGGCAGCCACGTCACTGAGGGGCCTCATAACGCGCCTAACATTGGAGCTTCCAACTGCCGATAATCGCATCCTCTTTAATTTCCCGAATCTGAGAGGTTTCCTCTGAAACAGGACAAGCGACTCCATCTGGTTGACGGACCGTGTCGGCCATAGACAGCACCTGGATACTGTTTCCCAGACTAACTGGGGTGGCCTAATGCCGCCTGCCACGCCCCGAAGCCACCTCCAACTCGACCATGGGTGAGAGGTCGACCTCATTGCGAGCAGTAACTGAGCTGGTCACCGTTGCGGACCGATCGGCGGAATGAGACGTGCTGACATCCAATGGATCGCCACGGTTGGTCCACAACAGTAATGCCCATCCACTGCAGCTTCAAGTTGTGTAACCGAAACTATCACAGCATGGAGGTGAAAGCGAAGTGCTACCAAATTGGCGTTCATCCCACACAGAAATCACAGTCCCTACTTACACTAAAGCAGTGGAAAACTACACTCCACAGACAAACAAGGACAATCGGCATGTGCTATGGAACTCTCCTTCAGACGCGGAGGGAAACGCAAGAACTTTGCGCAATAAATTAGATTAATACGCATAGATTCAAAAACTGAACTAATAAAGCACTCAGTTGAGAGTGAATAATTCATTCCTGATTAGTAACTTGTAATATGTCACAAAATTGTCTCTTTTTCGACGCAAACGAAAACGCGAGAACTGTGTCTATTAAGTATTGATGGCTCTGAGCACTATGGGACTTAACATCTATGGTCATCAGTCCCCTAGAACTTAGAACTACTTAAACCTAACTAACCTAAGGACATCACGCAACACCCAGCCATCACGAGGCAGAGAAAATCCCTGACCCCGCCGGGAATCGAACCCGGGAACCCGGGCGTGGGAAGCGAGAACGCTACCGCACGACCACGAGATGCGGGCTATTAAGTATTGAATTAACACGCAGAAACCCAGTAAACTGAACCTCCAAAGGACAGAGATGAAACTATACGATTCGAGGAACTCGTTAGATGTCACAAAACCAGCTACTTCCTGTTGGTGCTTTTGTCTTGGACGGCTGCTGCTGCCTGATCATCTGACTGCTAGGACTCCCGGAGCACCGCAAATATTTCATCTAGTACGAAAGTACATGTAATGTCTCAGAAACTTACGTGGTATACTCACTAAGCCATTAGACAAACAGCTCCTTCCAGGAGTGCTAATTATATAGTCGTGCTCATTGATATAATCCTGTAAGTAACATTTTGAAGTAATGGCAGCAGATGGAATAAGGAAGACTACACCTCTTCACGGTACATATATACCAATGAATCAGTTTGCATGGGTACGTTTACGAAAGTAAAATGTAGTTGGTAAATGGTCTCGTGAGTTACAGGACAATGGCGACAAACTTAGTACTTGCGAGACTAATCTGCTATGTTACATGTATTTAACATACGCCAAAGAAAAGGCTAATCCAGCGTTATAATACAAGCATATAAAACGTTCCACTAGCTGTTCATATCTTCATTTGAGGAAACTCCACTGCTTTCTGGACCACGACGTATGCCATATTTCAGTTAGTCACGAAGTTACTTATTCGAGGAGTGACTGTATTGCAAAGTTAAATAAATAAATAAGTCTTCTTGACTTTAGATTTTCGCCTTGGCAACTGTTAATAACAGGATACGATAAAAGCTGTTATAAATTAACGACTTTTGTAGATTTTATAGCACATCATTCAGAGTGTGACGTCATACAACAGCTACTATTTCGAATATCAATAAATTTCAAATTTTTAATGTGGTCCCGGCTGACCATAAAAACATTGAAGTTGTATTGCCTAATCATATGTTGGTATCTTGCCGATAAAATAATGAATCATTTACAGAGTAGGGCAATTAAAAGTGGCCGGGACGAATGGAGACTATTGGACGTGGATGCATGCGTATAACCCCACCCAGCGACGTGCAGACCACGTGAACGCCTGCCACGTGATCCATATAGGTTCCGAGCGTAGTGCAGGCTGTGTCAATGTGAGTGGAACAGTGCAAAGGGAACGATGGTAATCACAGTGGAGCAGTGAGTTTTTGCTGTTGATAATTACATGACAACAAAGTCGCCGAAATGGTGTGGTCAGCTGTTTTCTGAGAAGTTTAATGGTTTCAGAGTGCCAGCAAAGAGTGCCATGCAACGTGTAATTCGACAATGGCGTCAGAAAAGATCTGTTTTGAACTAGTCAAAAAACATTCCGAACCAGGGCCAAAACTGCCAAGATGAGTGGTGACTTTTCCCACCAGCTACAATAAGATTAGTACTGTATTTCTTTTCCCCTTTTGTGTTCTTTGTATCCTGGAACGCTATTCTCCGGGGAACTTTTATTTGCCCAACCCTGTATATTCCAAACGCTTCAACTTATTTTTTTACTAAAGTTTAAAAACAGAAAATTTCCGTTCTTAAGTCGTTCCGTGATTAGTGAAAGCTTGAACGCAGCAAATAGTAGACACACTATTCTCCTATCACTAAAATCGTACAATAAATGTCATCTACACACAGCGAGGTGACAAAAGTCATGGGATACCTGTTAATATCGTGTCGGACCTCCATTTGCCCAGCATAGTGCAGTAACTCGACGTGTTATGGCCTCAACAAATCGTTGAAATTCTCTGCAGAAATGTTGTGACATGCTGCCTCTACAGCCATCCATAACTAGGGAAGCGTTGCCCGTGCAATATTTTGTGCAACAACTGACCTCTCGCTTATGTCCCATAAATGTTCGATCAGCTTAATGTCGGACGATCATTTGCTCGAATTATCAGGAATTCAGCCGTTCTTTGGGAACATGAAGTCCATTAATGGCTGAAAACGGTCTCCAAGTAGCCGAACATAACTACAGGTCACACTCCATTTCGTGTAAAAACAGCCCACACCATTATGGAGCCACTACGATCTTACACACTGCCTTGTTGACAAATTGGGTTCAAATGGTTCAAATGGCTCTGAGCACTATGGGACTCAACTGCTGTGGTCATCAGTCCCCTAGAACTTAGAACTATTTAAACCTAACTAACCTAAGGACATCACAAATATCCATGCCCGAGGAAGGATTCGAACCTGCGAGAGTAGCAGACAAATTGGGTCCATGACTCCGTGGAGTCCGCAGCACACTCAAACCTACCGTCAGCTCATATCAACTCAAACTGGACTCACCAAACCTGTCCAAGGTTTCCCAGTCGTCTAGGTCCAAACGGTATGGTCACGTGCCCCGGAGAAGCGCTGCAAATGATGTCGTGCTGGTAGTGAATACACTCGCGTCGGTTCTCTGCTGTCATAGCCCAAAATGGTTCAAATGGCTGTAAGCACTATGGGATTTAACATCTTAGGACATCAGTCCCCTACACTTAGAACTACTTAAAACTAACTAACCTAAGGAAATCACACACATCCATGCCCGAGGCAGGATTCGAACCTGCCACCGTAGCACCAGCGTGGATCCGGACTGAAGCGCTTAGAACCGCATGGCCACAGACCATGGTCCATTAACGCCAAATTTCGCCTCACTGTCCCAACGGATGCGTTCGTCGTACGTCCCATATTGATTTATACGGTTATTTCGATCAGTGTTGCTTGTCTGTTAGCAATGACAACTCTACGCAGACGCCGCTGCTCTCAGTCTTTAAGTGAAGACCGTCGGCCACTGCGTTGTCCGAGGTGAGAGATAATTCCTGAAACTTGGTATTCTCGGTACACTCTTGACACCGTAGTTCTCGGAATACTGAGTTCACTAACGATTTCCGAAATAAAATGTTCCATGTGTCTAGTCCAACCAGCATTCAGCGTTCAAATTCTGTTAATTCTCATTGAGCGACCTAATCACGTCGTACACCTTTTCACACGAATCACCTGAGTACAAATGACAGCTCCGTCAATGCACTGCCTTTTAATACTTTGTGTACATGGTACTACTGGTATTTGTATATGTGCATATCGCTATCTTATAATGTCACCTTAGTGTATATTTGACGTAGTCAGCAACTTTAGCTGCAAACTGGTGTTTGATTGTTACCTCAATTGAGTATTGTTAATAGTGGTCGTTTTCGTGGTGACGTTTGTGCAAATTGCATTATGTGCAGTGCAGTGCGAGGCGATAGTTCTTTATCTGGTTTTAGGCAAATTCTTAAAGTATCTCTAAGCTTTGCACGAAAATATCGAAATGCAGGTTATACAGAAACAAGACCATAACAAGCTTTTGTATGTCCATCCTTTTAGCAGGATGTCTCTGGGACGATGGCCGTTTACTATCGTGACAAAAAATAAAACACCTGTAGCCGTCCTTATGATTTTATTTTATGTTGTGTCTACCAGTTTCGACGCTTCATTGCGTCATCTTCAGGCTGTTTTGATGCGGCACAGGTTGATACGATCCCCATGCATAACCCATCAGTTGTCAACATTACTGGATTCTCAGATAATGTGTCAGCTCTCCAACCATGGATGGTTGTAACTGGCAACTGACGGGTTATGTCTGGGGTCGTATCAACCTGTGCCGCATCAAAACAGCCTGAAGATGACGCAATGAAGCGTCGAAACTGGTAGCGACAAAATAAAATAAAATCATAAGGACGGCTGTATGTGTTTTATTTTTTGTCAAGACCATAACATGCGATTCCATTAATGAATGTGGACATTAGATGTGCCGAAAAGCTATTCGCACCGAAACTACGAATCACACTAACATCCGGCTCAGACCTGCTGTGTTTTGAAATGTTCACTACCCGATCCCAGAAATCTGCGACACAAACCACGAAAAAGAGGAAATGAGAGAGGTGGACGACACAGAAGTAGCCGACTGATACGACCGAGAAATGACACAAGTGCAGCAGGAAGAAAGACGATATGAACCAGAGAATAACGAATAGTTTGCGCTGTGGATTCATGATGCCAGTTTTTGAAGTGAGCACTGGATCCTGGAGTTGGTTAACTCCACTATAAATATTTGAATGCTTTCAACATTTATTACGTTGACTGCAAATTTGGTGAGTCTGGTGGTGCCAACATGGAGGAAATGAGGAGGCTTAGGAACTATAGTAGCAGAGCATGAATTCATGACTGTGATACACAATGGCAAGGGTGACAGCGTAACGTAATCAAGAGCATGGAAGGCCTATTAAGGTCCATGAAGCCAGAGTATTTGGGAAGCCACCGTAAAATAATCCGGACGATCGTAACCTTGAACTAGCTTCACTACGTCAGCAGAGGGGACGGCTTCAGGCGTTCTTAGTTTAGCTGTCAGACGTCTGCACTTTCGGCCGGAAATGAAACCTGTAAACAAGAAAACCTGGTATAACTGACTTAGAATTTATTGTATGAAGGAAAAAACAGACGTTGCAAGCTAGTCTCAGATTCGCCGTTGGCTGACAATCATCAGGACTGATTCGAAGCCTTGAATAACGAAACGCAACTGAAAGACAGAACAACGGCGGCGCAGGTGGTCTAATTACCCCACGCCCAGGCCAAGGTGCTGGTATGAGCAGCGTGGAAGAAACCAGTGTTGTAGCAAAAGAAACCCTTATCAGGTCTGTATAGTAGTTGCTCTGTTTCAGTTAGAGGCATCTCAGTTCGCTAGCAACCAGGTACGAGGAGGGATCTGTGACTGTCTGTTGTCTTCGCTTTTGCTGAATTCCATCGGTCATCTTCCACCATGGACTTAGACGCCAGTAGTAATAGTGCTGTACTCATGCAGAGTCTAATAACTGGGAATTTGGCGCTCTGCAAGCGGAGGGCCTCCGTCGCTGGGAGGCGTGCAGCTGTTCGGTCGCCCCTACTTGTGCAGGAAAAACTGCTCTCGACATTTCTTGCATGCGCAGACTCCATTGCTGGTGGCTGCTTCTCCCGCATGCACTCAATACCGTGGCTGTCCTCGCCCTGGCCGCCTACCCTAAGCTACTAGCGGCCGCTGGAGAGCCAACACACTTCCTGTAGACTACAGTAGAAGCTCTGCTGCAAAGGTTGCCTCAAGTCAGAGGACAGCATGGTGAGGCGGTAAAGGGGAGAGCACCAGTTGCACTTGCGGGCTGTGCAAGTAGCAGAGCGAAGCATCCCACAACAGACGAGGTAAGATCTTCACTGTACAATGACATGGCCAACTGGTCAAAGCAGCCCGTGTTGAAAAATAATAATAAATAATTGAAAGGAGCGCACTACCAAAAGTTTTAAATTTCAGTTATTGTATTCTTGTGACTTCTATTCCTGTGACTTCCAATAAACTTTACAGTTGATTTCAAACCTTCACGATGAAAGGGAGAAAGTTTATCACTTACTACATTTTCACTGTTCATACAGTAAAAGTGTGGCATCAGGCATGATGTTTTAATTTTTTTTACTTCTTTGCTTCTTACTGTATTCACGGCACACAGTGTTCACATGAACACTGAATGAACCTACAAAATTATATCTTTGTACGACACATAGTTGAAGACATACGACTTCATAAGCAAAGAGTTGGACGAAAACGAAACTACAGGGGCAAATCATTTGATATGTGTGACATGTACATGGGCAAATCTGCGGATAAAATGGTAAGAAATACTGTGGGAATAAGAACGACCAACCTCGTACTGGAGTAAGGGTGATAACGAGGAGAGAGAAATGGTGGGAAGAGACAGGAGGAGGAGATGGGCGGAATGGGGAACGAGGATATGGACAGACCAAAGGAAGACGGGGAGATGGAGAGAGGACGAGGAAGAGATGGGAATGAAAAGGAAAGAGGAGGAGGTGGACAGAGGGACGGCGAAGGAGGAGATGGGCAGAGAAAGGAGGAGGAGGAGGAGGAGGAGGAGGAGGAGGAGGATAAAGAGAGTGTGAGAAGAATAGAAAGGAGACGGAGATTGAGTTAAAAGGGGGAGGAGAAGAATGACAGACGGTGGAGGCTGAGATTACGGAGTGAGAGGAGAGGTGGAGAAAGATGAAGATGGGGGGAAAGATACTGGCTTAAATACAACTATACTGAAAAGTATAATTCACTGTTGTTGTTGTTGTTGTTGTCTTCAGTCCTGAGACTGGTTTGATGCAGCTCTCCATGTTACCCTATCCTGTGCAAGCTTCTTCATCTCCCAGTACTTACTGCAACCAACATCCTTCTGAATCTGCTTAGTGTATTCATCTCTTGGTCTCCCTCTACGATTTTTACCCTCCACGCTGCCCTCCAATGCTAAATTTGTGATCCGCTGATGCCACAGAACATGTCCTACCAATCGGTCCCTTCTTCTTGTAAAGTTGTGCCACAAACTCCTCTTCTCCCCAATTCTATTCAATACCTCCTTATTATGTGATCTACCCATCTAATCTTCAGCGTTCTTCTGTTTCACCACATTTCTAAAGCTTCTATTCTCTTCTTGTTCAAACTATTTATCGTCCACGTTTCGCTTCCATGCATGGCTACACCCCATACAAATACTTTCAGAAACGACTTCCTGACCCTTAAATCTATACTCGATGTTAACAAATTTCTCTTCTTCAGAAACGCTTTCCTTGCCATTGCCAGTGTACATTTTATATCATCTCTACTTCGACCATCATCAGTTATTTTGCTCCCCAAATAGCAAAACTCCTTTACTACTTGAAGTGTCTCATTACCTAATCTAATCCCCTCGGTATCACCCGACTTAATTCGACTACATTCCATTATCCTCGTTTTGATTTTGTTGATGTTCATGTTATATCCTCCTTACAAGACACTGTCCATTCCGTTCAACTGCTCTTCCAAGTCCTTTGCTGTCTCTGATATAATCACAATGTCATCGCCGAACCTCAAAGTTTTTATTTCTTCTCCATGGATTTTAACACCTACTCCGAATTTTTCTTTTGTTTCCTTTACTACTTGCTCAATATACAGATTGAATAACATCGGGGAGAGGCTGCAAACCTGTCTCACTCCCTTCCCAACCACTGCTTCCCTTTCATGCCCCTCGACTCTTATAACTGCCATCTGGTTTCTGTACAAATTGTAGATAGCCTTTCGCTCCCTGTATTTTACCCCTGTCACCTTTAGAGTTTGAAAGAGAGTATTCCAGTCAACATTGTCAAAAGCTTTCTCTAAGTCTACAGATGCTAGAAACGTTGGTTTGCCTTTCCTTAATCTTTCTTCTAAGATAAGTCGTAAGGTCAGTATTGCCTCACGTGTTCCAATATTTCTACGGAATCCAAACTGATCTTCCCCGAGGTCGGCTTCTACCAGTTTTTCCATTCGCATGTAAAGAATAAGTGTTAGTATTTTGCAGGTGTGACTTATTAAACTGATAGTTCGGTAATATTCACATCTGTCAAAACCTGCTTTCTTTGGGATTGGAATTATAATATTCTTCTTGAAGTCTGAGGGATTTCACCTGTCTCATACATCTTGCTCGCCAGATGGTAGAGTTTTGTCAGGACTGGCTCTCCCAAGGCCATGAATAGTTATAAGGGAATGTTGTCTACTCCCGGGGCCTTGTTTGGACTCAGGTCTTTCAGTGCTCTGTCAAACTTTTCACGCAGTATCGTATCTCCCATTTCATTTTCATCTACATCCTCTTCCATTTCCATAATATTGTCCTCAAGTACATCGCCCTTGTATAGACCCTCCATATACTCCTTCCACCTTTCTGCTTTCACTTCTTTGCTTAGAACTGTGTTTCCATCTGAGCTCTTGATATTCATACAAGTGGTTCTCTTTTCTCCAAAGGTCTGTTTAATATTCCTGTAGGCAGTATCTATCTTACCCCTAGTGAGATAAGCCTCTACATCCTTACATTTGTCCTCTAGCCATTCCTGCTTAGCCATTTTGCACTTCCTGTCGATCCCATTTTAGAGACGTTGGTATTCCTTTTTGCCTGCTTCATTTACTGCATTTTTATATTTTCTCCTTTTATCAATTAAATTAAATATTTCTTCTGTTACCCTAGGATTTCTACCAGCCCTCGTCTGTTTACCTACTTGATCCACTGCTGCCTTGACTACTTCATCGCTCAGAGCTACCCATTCGTCTTCTACTGTGTTTCTTTCCCCCATTCCTGTCAATTGTTCCCTAATGCTCTCCCTGAAACTCTCTACAACCTCTGGTTCTTCCAGTTTATCCAGGTGCCATCTCCTGACCTTTCTGCAATTTCTTCAGTTTTAATCTAACAGTTCATAACCAATAGATTGTAGTCAGAGTTCACATCTGCCCCTGGAAATGTCTTACAACTTAAAACCCGGTTCCTAAATCTCTGTCTTACCATTATATAATCTATCTGAAACCTTCCAGTGTTTCCAGGCCTCTTCCATGTATACAACCTTCTTTTATGATTCTTGAATCAAGTGTTAGCTATGATAAAGTTATGCTCTGTGCAAAACTCTTCCAGGTGGCTTCCTTTTTCATTTCGTAGCCCCAATCGATATTCACCTACTATGTTTCCTTCTCTCCCTTTTCCTACTCTCGAATTCCAGTCACCCATGACTATTAAATTTTCGTCTCCCTTTTATCTCATCATACATTTCATCAGTTTCTTCATCATCTGCAAAGCTAGTTGGCATATAAACTTGTACTACTGTAGTAGGCGTGGGCTTCGTGTCTATCTTGGCCACAATAATGCGTTCACTATGCTGTTTGTAGTAGCTTACCCACACTTCTATTTTTTTATTCATTACAAAACCTACTCCTGCATTACCCCTATTTGATTTTGTATTTATAACTCTGTATTCACCTGACCAAAAGTCTTGTTCCTCCTGCCACCGAACATCACTAATTCCCACTATATTTAACTTTAACCTATCCATTTCCCTTTTTAGATTTTCTAGCCTACCTGTCCGATTAAGGGATCTGACATTCCACGCTCCGATCCGTAGAACGCCAGTTTTCTTTCTCCTGATAATGACATACTCTTGAGTAGTCCCCTCCGGAATATTTTACTCAAGTTGACGCCATCATCATTTAACCATACAGCAAAGCTGCATACCCTCGGGAGAATTTACGGCTGTAGTTTCCCCTTGCTTTCAGCCGTTCGCAGTACCAGCACAGCAATGCCGTTTTGGTTAGTGTTACAAGGCCAGATCAGTCAATGATCCAGACTGTTGCCCCTGCAACTACTGAAAAGGCTGCTGCCCCTCTTCAGGAATCACACGTTTGTCTGGCCACTCAACAGATACCCCTCCGTTGTGGTTGCACCTACGGTACGGCCATCTGTATCACTGAGGCACGCAAGCCTCCCCACCAAAGGCGAGGTCCATGGTTTACTAAATATGTGAAACACGCTATTACATTTGGCTGTGGAAGTTGCCACACATATTTATATTATAAACTAAATGGCCCTCAGTCATGGTAAAGGCTATCCTATTTGAAGATGTGATGTGTAGGATGCCGGAATATTGAAGTTAGATGCAGAGCATGGAGAGAGTGTAGACATAATATCTGAACAATCTGTTACTGATACCTGCGAAGTCATATTGTTCTTACGCGGTTACACGAAAAATCAGTCTAATCTGAAAGCCATAAATTCAACTAAATACCTAGGTATTTATTAAATTGGAAGGAACACATAGAAAATGTTGTGGGGGAAGGCTAACCAAAGAATGCGTTTTATTGGCAGGACACTTGGAAAATGTAACAGATCTTCTAAGGAGACTGCCTACAGTACGCTTTTCCGTCCTCTTTTAGAATACTGCTGTGCGGTGTGAGATTCTTACCAGATAGGTCTGATGGAGTACGTTGAAAACGTTCAAAGAAGGGCAGCACGATTTGTATTATCGCGAAATATGGGAGAGAGTGTCACAGAAATGACACAGGATTTGGACTGGACATCATTAAAAGAAAGGCGTTTTTCGTTGCGACGGAATCTTCTCATGAAATTCCAATCACCAAAATTCTCCTTGGAATGCGAAAATATTTTTTTGACACCAACCTACATAGGGAGAAATGCTCATCACGAAATATAAGAGAACCCAGAGCTCGTACGGAAAGATATAGGTGTTCGTTTTTCCGCGCACTATACGAGATTAGAATAATAGAGTATTGTGAAGGTGGTTCGATGAACCCTCTAAGCATGTAAATGTGTTTTGCAGAGTATCCATGTAGATGTAGATGTAGATTTATCTTCGACATGAGAACCCTGTTCAGCCATTGACAATTACCAGTTGTCCTTCACTCCACGTTCTCTATACCGAGACGTTGGTCCATGGTAAAGTTACCGCCAAACATATTCCAGATGAAAAGTCGGACTTCTAATTTTGTGTTACTCGCTAGGCATGCTACTGACAGAATAACATAATTTTCTTGTCAGTGCTTCTGTAGAAGCCGACAACTTTCCGCATTTTTGCTATTCTTGTTACTTCATCCCCTCACCAATAAGCCCCAGAAAATCAGTAGATGAACCGAAAATTGAATTCGTTCCCTCTACCAGCTCCGCTCGGCTGGCGCACACGGAAACGTTTTGAGAGGAAATGTGGTTGACGCTTGCCGCAGCTGCTCCTACCTGTGGACTCCGAGCATTCCATTACCGGCAGTCACATTCAGGTGCCTCGGCAGCCTGCGCGGAAACGATTCGTGCGCCGCGGTGGCGTAAATACCGGCGTTGTGAGCTCCGTTAAAGAATTGGCAAAGAAGTGCTTTCGAATGGCAGCAAGAGTTTCGATTTCTTGACTTCTGCTCTCGCTGTCATCAAACTTTTGGCAGGGAATGCAAGGCCTGTGTTGTACGTTCCATAATTCAGAACCGAAAGCTAAGTATGTAGCTATGAAAACGGAGGACCTCTTGTATTCGAGCAAAGGATTTCGTAATAATACTGTGACGTACCTTATTTGTTTAGACTTTTACGGAGGTCCAGATATTGCAATCCCTTCTCTAGCAGCCGCTTATAGTGCATCAAACTACAGTAGAAGAATATTCTCATGGCCAGAGATAACTTGAGTAGTGCATCTGTCATACCGTATGCTGCTCATAGAAGATCGGCAGGGTAAGGATCTGCTAACATACGAAACGTCAGTAGTTTCTTCGTGATTGGGTATAACTGCCGCATTATTGCGATATTACTGTCACATACCGCTTGCGATATTTATTCGTTTCCCCCGATTTCACGTTTAATTTTATTTAGTATGCAATGGGCACATTTGCTAGGAAGAAAGTTTTGCGTTTTTGTCGCCGGAGAGATGTTCTCCCGACGTGGCATCCGGGTCTTTTCTATCGGCAGGAATGGATCAGTGACTCTCATTAGGAAGGACGAAGGTTCCCTGGAAGATGGGCAGTTTTCGAAAAATAAAGTCCGCGGCCTGCTTTGTGTTTATGTCGGCAGAACTGGTGCCTTGTCCTGAGCGGAAGGCGCTGTACCGCAAATGCCGTCCCAGAAACTAACACTGAACAACAAATTTGAGGTGAAAGTATGTAAATTGCATAATTTTGAGTTATTTATGTTTATTTCAGTATAAAATGATACAAAATCATCATCTTCATACATATTTAGCTCTAGTTTTTTAAGTAATCTAAATGTTTGTATAAATAACTCACTAACTAATTATGCATTCATGTCCCAAGATTCAGCATAACAAATTATAAGTGAATAATTACTTGAATTATGTGTTGAGCATTAGTAAATTTCAGTGCCTTTCTGGAAGTACAAAAGTAAAATATTAAGAAAAAATGAAGATAATATTACATGAATGAAGGTATCTTGTAAGTCTACTTTGTACCAGAACTATGTAAATCACAAAAGAAAATATATAAATTAACTGGTCACAAATGTATATAAAGTATTACAAATGTAAAATATCCACATGTACAGTACACACAATTACATATTTGTTCAGAGATAAATTCAGAAGATGATCGTCTTCGCTTGACTTGACATTCTCAAAAGTGGCAATATCTTTATGAAAATTCATCACTTACTGCACCACAGTCTTTGGGGAAGAGGTCAAGATGACTACGTAAGGGATTTACACTACTGGCCGTTAAAATTGCTACACCAAGAAGAAATTTAGATGATAAACGGGTATTCATCGGACAAATGCATTACACTGGAACTGATATGTGATTACATTTTCACGCAATTTGGGTGGGTAGATCCTGAGAAATGAGTACCCAGAACAACCACCTCTGGCCGTAATAACGGCCCTGATACGCCTGGGCATTGAGTCAAACAGAGCTTGGACGGCGTGTACAGGTACAGCTGCCCATGCAGCTTCAACACGATACCACAGTTCATCAAGAGTAGTGACTGGCGTACCGCGACGAGCCAGCTGCTCGGCTACCATTGACTAGACGTTTTCAATTGGTGAGAGATCTGGAGAATGTGCTGGCTAGGGGAGCAGTCGAACATTTTCTATATCCAGAAAGGCCCGTACAGGACCTGCAACATTACCCTGCTGAAATGTGGGGTTTCGCAGGGATCGAATGAAGGGTAGAGACACGGGTCGTAACACATCTGAAATGTAACGTCCACTGTTCCAAGTGCAGTCAGTGAGAACAAGAGCTGAGCGACACGTGTAACCAATGGTTCAAATGGCTCTGAGCACTATGGGACTTAACATCTATGGTCATCAGTCCCCTAGAACTTAGAACTACTTAAACCTAACTAACCTAAGGACAGCACACAACACCCAGCTATCACGAGGCAGAGAAAATCCCTGACCCCGCCGGGAATCGAACCCGGGAACCCGGGCGTGGGAAGTGTAACCAATGGCACCCCATACCATCAAGCCTGCTGATACGCCAGTATGGCGATGACGAATACACACTTCCATTGTGTGTTCACCGCGATGTCACCAAACACGGATGCGACCATCATGATGCTGTAAACAGAATCTGGATTCATCCTAAAGAATGACGTTTTGCTATTCGTACACCCAGGTTCGTCGTTGAGTACATCATCGCAGGCGCTCCTGTCTGTGATGCAGCGTCAAGGGTAACCGCAGCCGTGGTCTCCGAACTGATAGTCTATGCTGCTGCAGCCGGCCGGGTTGGTCGACCGGTTCTAGGCGCTGCATACTGGAATCACGCGACCGCTACGCTCGCAGGTTCGAATCCTGCCTCGGGCATGGATGTGTGTGATGTATTTAGGTTAGTTAGGTTTAAGTTGTTCTAAGTTCTAGGGGACTGATGATATCAGAAGTTAAGTCCCATAGTGCTCAAAGCTATTTAAGCCCTGCTGCTGCAAACGTCGTCGAACTGTTCGTGCAGATGGTTAGTGTCTTGCAAACGTCCCCATCTGTTGACTCAGTGATCGAGACGTGGCTGCACGATCCGTTACAGCTATACGGGTAAGATGCCTGTCATCTCGACTGCTAGTGATACGAGGCCGTTGGGGTCCAGCATGGCGTTCCGTATTACCCTCCTGAACCCACCGATTCCATATTCTGCTAACAGTCATTGGATCTCGACCAACGCGAGCAGCAGTGTCGCGAAACGATAAACCGCAATCGCGATTGGCTACAATCCGACCTTTATCAAAATCGGAAACGTGATGGTACGCATTTCTCCTCCTTACACGAGGCATCACAACAACGTTTCACCTGGCAACGCTGGTCAACTGCTGTTTGTGTATGAGAAATCGGTTGGAAACTTTCCTCATGTCAGCAGGTTGTAGGTGTCGCCACCGGCGCCAACCTTGTGTGAATGCTCTGGAAAGTTAATTATTTGCATATCACAACATCATCTTTCTGTCGGTTAAATTTCGCGTCTGTATCACGTCATCTTCGTGGTGTATGCAATTTTAATGGCCAGGAGTGTATTTTCAACATGTTGCAACCAAGTTTTCCTTAAGATGACAACATGTTATCTACACTCTCCTTGTTATTTATTGCTCGTTTGTTCCCTGAGAACTGTAAACAGACTGTCTTAAAATATTTCCATCCATGCTTCCCATCCCTTTGTATGATTCCATGAAAACTATGGTCTCTAAAAAGCTCTCAAATCTGTGGGCCTACAAAGATGCCCTTCTTTACTTTGACATCTCTTAAGTAAGAGGACTTTTGCCTTAAGTACTTAAACGCATCACCATCTTTGTTCATTTCCTTAACAAAATATTTCATGAGACCTAAAGTGATGTGCAAGGGCAGGAGCAGAATCTTTTTGGAGTCTACTGGAGGTTCACTTTTAATGTTCTTTATACTTGTTTGAAGAGATTTTCTGGTGGGTCATTCATGTTTACTGTAATGAAATGCACGAGCTGTGGTATCCCATTCACAGAGAAAGCAGCACTATTTAGTATACCCTATCTGCGTACCTAATAGCAGTGCAACAACTTTCAAGTCACTGCAAGTCTGCCATTGAGAGTCATTATAATTGATGATTTCTAGTAACATAACAGTTTCTACTGTTTGTCTTCGTACTTTTTAAACCCTAACTTGGCTGCCAAGGTTGTGAAGCTCTTTGGAAATTTGTGGTAAGGTCATATGGGACCAAACTACTTAGGTCGTCGGTCCCTAAGCCTACACACTACTTAACCTAACGTAAGCTAACCTACGCTATGGACAACACACACACCCATGCCAGAGGGAGGACTCGAACCTCCAACGGTGGAAGCGTGTCAAGCTCTTTGCGAATAATAAATCATCCACTGTTTCTGAAACTGTACTCATTTTCTTTACCTGTACTGGTCCATTATATCCATCGATTCCCGTGCCATAGATCCTTAATGGCGTATCTTTCTTTTGTCATTCAGTGTAATTAATTATACTCCACATACGTTATGTCTCTGAAGTCCTCTTAAAAAGCTCTTCCAAGTGCCACTAAATATATACTTACATTAGAGAAAATAAATTGACTTTATAATTCTGCAGCATTTTATTCAGTCATCACTTTCTGCTGGTTTGATGCGTCCCGCCACGAACTCCTCTCCTGTGACAACCCCTTCAACTTAGAGTAGCACTTGCAACTTACGTTCCCAGTTGTTTGTATGATGTATTCTAATCTACATTTTCCTCCTCAGTTTTCACCCTCTAAAGCACACTCTACTACCAATGACTTTATCCCGTGGTGCCTTAACAGATGTCCTACTAGTCTGTCCCTTCTTCTTGTCAGTGTTTCCCATATATGCTTTTTCCCGCTGATTCTCCGGACAACATACACGTTTCTTACCTTTCCAGTCCACCTAATTTTCAACATTCTTCTGTTGCATCACATCTCAAATGTAGCGATGCTCTTCTGTTCTGGTTTCCCAGCAATCAATGTTTCATTTCCATATACTGCTGTTCTCAAAACGTACATTGTCGTAAATTTCTTCCTCAAAATAAGGCCTATGTTTGATAGTATCACACTTCTCTTGGCAGGGAATGACCTTTTTGCCAGCGCTAGTCTTCTTTTTACACACCCCTCGCTCCGTGCGTCATGCGTTAATATGCTGGCCAGGTAGGAGAATTCTCCAACTCCTACTTCGTAACTCCCCACCTCAAAGTTATGTGTCTCTATCTTTTCCTTTCTGCCACTTACCAATTACTTTTGCATTTCTAGGATTTACTCAAATCCATATTATATAGTCATTAGAATGCTCATTCCACTCAGCAGAACCAGTAATTCATTTTAACTTTCACTGATGATAGCACTCTCATCAGCGAATATTACCATTGATACCCTTTCACCTTCAATTTTAATTCCACTCTTGAACGTTTCTTTTATTTTTGTCATCCCTTCTTCGATGTGTAGATTGAATGGGAGGGGCGCAATACTATATACCTGTCTTACACAGCGTTTCATCCGAGCAACTCGTTCATGGTCTTCCACTCTTATTGCTCCCCCTGGGTCTTGTATACATCATACATAACCCATCTTTACCTATAGCGTACTCCTATTTTTCTCAGAATTTCGAACATCTTGAACCATTTGACACTGTCGAACGATCTTTCAAGGTCGATAAAACCTATGAACGTGTCTTGGTTTTTTCTTAGTCTTGCTTCCGGTATCAACCGCCAGGTCAGAATTGCCTCTCCGATAGCTTTATGTTTACTAAAGCCAAACTGATTGTCATCTAACGCATCCTCACTTTTCCATTCTTTTTTATATTATTCTTGCCAGCAACTTGGATGTACGAATTTTTAAGCCGATTGTGCGATGGCACTTGTCGGATTTTGCAATCTTCGGAATTGTGTGTATAACATTCTTCCAAAATTCAGATGGTATATCGCCTGACTCACAGATTCTACACACCAACGTGAACAGTCTGTTTGCTGCCACTGCCCCCAATGAGTTTAAAAATTCTGACGGAATTTTATCTATCAGCACAGCCTTCTTCAAGCTTACGTGTTGCAAGCTCTATTAAGTTCTGATGCTAACACTTGATCCTCTATCTCCTCTACATCAACTGTCGTTTCTCCTTCCATCAGGTCATCAGACAAGTCTTCGCTTTCATAGAGGCCTTCGTTCTATTCTTTCCATCTATTCGCTCTCTCATCTCCATTTAACAGTGGAATTCCTATTGCATTGTTAATGTTGCTGCCGTTGTTTATAATTTCACCGAAGGTTGTTTTGACATATCCACTGTATATGCTGCCGGACCCTGTGGCCGAGCGGTTCAAGGCACTTCAGCCCGGAACCGCTGCTGCTGCTACGGTCGCAGGTTCAAATCCTGCCCCGGGCATGGATGTGTGTGATGTCCTTAGGTTAGTTAGTTTAAGTAGTTCTAAGTCTAGGGGACTGATGACGTCAGATGTTAACTTCAAATGGTTCAAATGGTTCTGAGCACTATGGGACTCAACTGCTGTGGTCATCAGTCCCCTAGAACTTAGAACTACTTAAAGCTAACGAACCTAAGGACATCACACACACCCACGCCCGAGGCAGGATTCGAACCTGCGACCGCAGCAGCAGCGCGGCTCCGGACTGGAGCGCCTAGAACCGCACGGCCACCGCAGCCGGCAGATGTTAACTCCCATAGTGCTTAAAGCGATTCGAACTGTATATACTGAGTCTGTCCTTCCGATAATCACTTCTTTTTCTTTAGTGCTTCATACTTTTCATCAAGCATTTCACCTTGCATTCGCCGCATTGCTATTTATTTCATTCCTGAATTTCCCGAATAATTTGAAAAGGTATTTTCCTCTTCTGTTGATCAAATGAAGTGTTTACTCAGTTTGTGTTGCCTGCTATATTTAAAATATAGCCCTTAAGTCATTGTATAGATATTGCAACTTTTTTTTCATTTTGCGTTGATCATATTCACAACTCGGCATGACGTGAAACGTATCACTAATTTTGTAAATAAGACAACTTTTTTCTGCGAAAACACGGATATGTGCAGGTCATTTACAGAAATATATATTTTTGACCTTAATCTACAACAAAAGTAGATAAATGTAAACCAATAACCATATAATTTCTGCTCAGAAATTCGTAGACGGAGTAGAGAGACTCGTCAGATAGGAATGCTTTCTCTATTTTTTTTAACGTTCATTTTCTTTCCGCACCATTAATTCACAAAATCGTACATAATTTTTTAAACATTTAATTACACGAAGTTCAAGAATGGCCACCAGTTGACATCATTACAGTACGTTTCTGTACAACGAATGTTTTGTGTGATATTGCGACGAAAATTGCTGTTTATGACATTAGTCAATGGATTTATGCAAAGTGAGCCAATTTGTAACGCTTTCACTATCGAAATCAGCTATAACAGATAGAACAAACGTTGATGAGTTCAAGTGATTTCTAATTCAGAACTGATGAATATACATATCCAATAATTTCGAACAATTTTATTTTTCGTATGTTTTGGGAGATAATTTTTCAGCAGTTGGATAAATAGTCAACCGGCGTTTCCAGAGATTCAGATCAGAATACAGGCTGGCTCATGTCATTCACATATTCAATGGGGAACATGTCAGGTGATCACAATACCTGATCAAGTTGAATATTTACGACATCAACCGCATTTAGCTTTCCTAAACTCCCGATTTGCTAAGTGAAATGTATAATTCACATTATTAACTCCTGATGTCTTTAAAATATTCGATAACTCAGTGCGAGGGAAGAGGAATGAGACCTCTCTTTCGCCGGCAGGAGTGGCCGATCGGTTCTAGGCGCTACGGTCTGGAACCTGCGACCGCTACGGTCGCAGGTTCGAATCCTGCCTCGGGCATGGATGTGTGTGATGTCCTTAGTTAGGTTTAAGTAGTTCTAAGTTCTAGGGGACTGATGACCTCAGAAGTTAAGTCCCATAGCGCTCAGAGCCATTTGAACCAAGACCTCTCTTTCACCAAGTGACATTCAGTGCTCATGGCAAATACGCGATTCCTGCTCTGCGCACAAGGAGGTATATCGTATCACTGGCCTTACAATAATCAGTACCCTGCTTGAAGTGCTTATCAAATCATCCCTGTTGCTACCGACTCTGCAAAGCGTATGTTGGAATTATGACACCAAATTATGATAGCAATTATTTTTATGGGGAACTGCTGGAAACGTTAATCACAACAGATGATGAAAATGACGCAAACTATGATCTCATACGGACAGGAGAAGTTACTGACGAAGGTCAACTTTTTATAAACGGGTTTATTAATAGGGAGTAAGTGTAATGACCGAATTACGAAACGTTTCCAGAACAAGAAAAAGATCATCTATATATGATTTTAGCTATGTGCCTTTTAACTTAGGTACAGGTGTACAGTGCAAACTGCCTTCGTCAGTCCATTAAGATGTCATGTTCATTGAGTAACCGCTGATATCATGGTCATTGACTATGAATTGGAGACAAAAAATTACGCATTCACGCAAGGAAACAGCCCCAAATGCCGTATGTACAGGCCCTTAAATCTCCAGCAAGGCTGAGTTCCAGCGAGCAACACTGGTCCAGACCGAGAAGAGTTACAGATCGAGCAGCCTCGGATGAACGAACAGACGGCATACACTAGGCGAATGAGCATTGTCTTGAGTTAAGCTTGTATTCTAAGAAAGACTTGCAAAGCTTGCCTGTATGTACCTCTGGACTAGGGTTATTGGTTTCCATAGTAAATTTATCTTCATGTACTTACGTCTGTATGTCACTTTCATTACGACGAATACTTGAGGTTAAGGGTTCGACTAGAGAAATATAATCTGGCACGTCCAATTTTCGTGGTCTGTGATATCATACATTACTCTGTTTGCCCGACTCCTAACGAAGTTAATGAAGTTATAGACTAATTATTGTGCTCTTCTGTATGTTCATTGAAAACACGCGAGGATGCAATAAAAGGCAGATGAGAAAGCGAACTCAGAGTCTCATTTCCCTGTTACCACCACAGCCTAACATGCAAATCTAACTGTGTTCTGTCCAACCAAATGAAAAATTTCAGCTTGAGCCCCGTCGCCGCTCCATTTCCAAGAAATGGATGACGAAAGATCACTCGTCACCTCTGATCTGAGCGCGAGCCTCTAAGTGCGTTGCGATCCACGTCGTGTTACGACATAAGGCTCCTATTTCTTTTTCTTTTTTTTTTCTGGTCGGATTTGTGCTATACCGAGGAAGTTCGTCTTTTGACTAACGACACACTGTGCTACGGTTTTAATGACGGTATCTACTTATTGACGATAGCTCATTCAGGTCACAATCCATGTGAGCAATTGTGATGATCAACACTGAACCGATATAACGTATGCAGTTGGTGCTCCCAACAGCCTCTGATGGTCCACCCTAGTCTTTAATGTCTGTATGTTCCAAGATGCTTATTCATTAGCATCAAGCAATGTTGAAAAGGAAGACTGATAAAACTGACAATACGTGACCGAGAGTTGAGAGAGCAATTACGAAAGGGCGCAGGCGTCTATCTGTGACCCTATCATCTTGCTCGGAATTCTGTAGTACAGTGAGCAAGTTCCTGAGCAAGTAGATTATTTGGTTAACATTGTTCTTAGTAGACGTAGCACAAATCAGAAATAGAATTGAGCTCTCTCGTGGTGCAGCGACAATGCAGTGAGAATAGCAGCGAACAACGTATACTTGTCACTGAAAGGATATCTGACAAGGGCAAAAAAATCTGGCTACGGGTAAGCAGCGTACGAATTAGGACAGTAGCTTCCCTGCTCACTTGCAAAAGTTGGTTCAATCGCGTCCAGTCTGATGCGCACACAAATCCATTAAAAACGGCCTTCTTCAAACGAGATATGTGCATATCCCATAACTGTCCTAAGAATTTTAGTCGGTTTTCGGCAAATTACATTTGTGAAGGCTTCCTGTAATAAGCCAGGATGAGAACCTTCGCGTTTCTCTGGAAAATAATTAATTATTAAACTACCACGGTAGTAATATTTTGGCTGCTGTGACAAAATTTTGTCGGACGGATAAACATTTCCAAAGAAAGAACAAAATCAAGGTAGGCGTGTCGTCGGTGACAGACTTTTGTACTTCATGTATCTTTTAGAATGAAAAGGCATGGTATATCGGCCCATTGGTTTCGTAAAGGCAATTTGGGTAGAACAGAGAGGAAGCAAAGAACGAAGAGCAGGGTGCACTAAACATTTGGATGTACAACAAATGGCAGCAGATACGGAGCACTGCAGAAATTGGCGTGTCAGCTCATCAGCTGCATTAACATGTTAAGGAAACTGTTGGGTACACAACACTACCTGAGTGCTGAAGATACATTTCAAGTTCACAGCAGAAGGAAAAGCACTATTAAATTATATTTCTCGGCGATAAAATTCCTGTCACAGAGTGTCTGTACATAAAGCGAGACCCAAAACAAGGGTCTGAATTAATTTAAGGATAACATGTGAAAGGATGGCCCAACTTGATGCGTCATTTACCATTCTCAAACAAATATTTTTGTTTAATAAGAATTCTATCACAACCCAACTAACAGCTACCAAAATTCTTGCAAAATACATACAGGTAGTTAAGGTTTTTAACTCAAAATCACAATGCCTAAGGACATTTGCATTATACATGAAATTTTAAATGGAACTCGAAGCACTGTGCAACACAATAGTGACCAAATCACTAACAGTTAATTAATGAAATAAAATTGCGGCAGCACTCTGTCCGCGCGACTAGCAACACTGTTGTGATCTAATCTCACAATAGGATTTAAATATAAATTCAACAAACGTTAAATAAAATACATTAAAATCCATACATCTCGACTGCTTTTTCTGTTCTCATATCGACAAGATACGACCAAGTTGGCCGAATGCCACCCAGTGATTGGCCACAGGCCTTTTACACATAAATAAAGTTCAGTACTTAAATAATCTACCGGCTCCCTGAAACACTATTACAATGATAATGACTATTAACCTCTTCTTCCCTTTTTTAAGCAATCACGAAACTCAGTGCTCAGTTCACCCAAAGGTTTTCATCACAAGGACCATACAGTAATAGAAACTCTGAGTAAATTACTTCCTAATCCGGCGACACTCCCGTCGCAGCACGAAACCAAACGAACAGCACCAAACGACCCAACTTGGCGCTGGAAAGGGAGATCCGCAGAAGGGCGTGTGACCCGCGTAAACCTAGACCACTTGCGATGACGAAAATGCGTCCCTGCCCCGGACCACAGAACAGTAACACGTCAACCGCTGCCAATACAAAGCTGTCATCACGTATCAAACAATAAACAGCAAACAAATTTGATATAAATTAACATAAACAGTAATTGTTTTCAAAGAAAGCAACTACTAAAACTTCAGTATAATACCCTCACACATAAACATCGCAAGCTAACTTCCTGGCAATCGACCGAGCGAGGTGGCGCAGTGGTTGACACTGGACTCGCATTCGGGAGGACATCTACATCTACATATACATTTATACTCCGCAAGCCACCCAACGGTGTGTGGCGGAGGGCACTTTACGTACCACTGTCATTACCTCCCTTTTCTGTTCCAGTCGCGTATGGTTCGCGGGAAGAAAGACTGTCTGAAAGCCTCCGTGCGCGCTCTAATCTCTCTAATTTTACATTCGTGATCTCCTCGGGACGTATAAGTAGGGGGAAGCAATATATTCGATACCTCATCCAGAAACGCACCCTCTCGAAACCTGGGGAGCAATCTACACCGCGATGCAGAGCGCCTCTCTTGCAGAGTCTGCCACTTGAGTTTATTAAACATCTCCGTAACGCTATCACGGTTACCAAATAACCCTGTGACGAAACGCGCCGCTCTTCTTTGGATCTTTTCTATCTCCTCCGTCCAACCTATCTGGTACGGAACCCACACTGATGAGCAATACTCAAGTATAGGTCGAACGAGTGTTTTGTAAGCCACCTCCTTTGTTGATGGACTACATTTTCTAAGCACTCTCCCAATGAATCTCAACCTGGTACCCGCCTTACCAACAATTAATTTTATATGATCATTCCACTTCAAATCGTTCCGCACGCATACTCCCAGATATTTTACAGAAGTAACTGCTACCAGTGTTTGTTCCGCTTTCATATAATCATACAATAAAGGATCCTTCTTTCTATGTATTCGCAATCCATTACATTTGTCTATGTTAAGGGTCAGTTGCCACTCCCTGCACCAAGTGCCTATCCGCTGCAGATCTTCCTGCATTTCGCTACAATTTTCTAATGCTGCAACTTCTCTGTATGCTACAGCATCATCCGCGAAAAGCCGCATGGAACTTCCGACACTATCTACTAGGTCATTTATATATATTGTGAAAAGCAATGGTCCCATAACACTCCCCTGTGGCACTTCAGAGGTTACTTTAACGTCTGTAGACGGTTTAATCCCGCGTCCGGCCATCCTGATTTAGGTTTTCCGTGAATTCCCTAAATCGCTTCAGGCAAATGCCGGGATGGTTCCTTTCATAGGGCACGGCCGACTTCCTTCCCCATCCTTCCCTAATCCGATGAGACCGATGACCTCGATGTCTGGTCTCCTTCCCCAAAACAACCAACCAACTTTCCTGGCAATAACAAGAAATAATGTATAAAGTCATTTAAAAAAATTACATAATAATTAAAACATGATTAAATAAGTCAAAGTATACCTTACTAGGTTCTCTTAGCGACTATTAGCCACAGTAATATGGATACACGTCAGATGGCAGATGGCCGGTTAAAATGTACACCTTTACCCCTAAGGGCTCCTTAGCACGGAGTAAAAGAGAGTGCAAATACAAACACGCGCACACCCATGATCCACACGTCCGTACCTTTAGCCTGGAAGCACACAACTTTACTTACAGACCAAATCCAATAACTCGCCCCAGAAAGGGCTATAGGTCTACAGCACACAGAAATTACAATAAGTAGTATCCAATACTCAATTATAACAAAATATAATTTCAAGTACCAGATTACAACTGCAAGATACTAGCTTCGCGCTTACAGAAATCTTCAGACTGACACATACAGCCCCAGACCGTATCACTGAAAGACATAAAGCAACCGAATACCTGGGTAGCTCACACCCAGGCAGAATTAACAGTATTTACTGAACAGTTTTCATACATAATTTCAAATAAATGCCAAGAACGCTGAAAGATTCAGAGCTCCATGTAGGCGCCCGATAATACTGCCCTCCTGCTCGTAGATGCTAAAAAGTTGTCCAGTACTTCTCGACGTGTGTATCGCACCACAAATGACGGACGCACTTCGTGACCAGGTTGAACGCGACTAGAGCCACTCCTTGACCGCTAAACTTGCTGGTAGCAACGGTCAACGCTGCAGGAAATCGTGGGCCCCTATAGATCAACGGTCAATGGTTTCAAGTCGCTGCAATCACCAGGACATCGAGTACTCAGGAACACCCATCCAGCTCCTTGTCCCAAATACTCACACACTACTCACTAATACGTAGCCCCAGAGGAAACACACATCCAAACAAAGACGTTATGACGCGCCTCACGTAAGACGCTACGGCTCATACAGGAAAGCTTACTACTTCTTTGTCTCTTCTGCTGTCAATAGCATCTCTCAGGTTTACACAGCAAGAGGCATTAATCAAGTGTTCAGTCAAGTTGTTGATTCCATTTTATACCCAATATTTCGATGGCCAACCATTTCGTCCCCTTCAGGTTAGCAACAACCAATAACACTTCTTCCAGTAGAATGAAATTCGAGAGGAAGTTTTGGGAATTGTCTTGTCCGTCCTTAATACGGCTGCTTTACGAAAGAATTCTTGGCCATGGTTTGAACAGTTGCATTTCGAAAGCGACAGTTTTTGGACAACGTCAGGATATATGTGGAACCTTGCGACAGCAATGGTTCAAGAATGATATTGGGATGGGGGGGGGGGGGGGTGCATGTCAACTACCTCTATTCAACCAGCATTCCTCTGCTGTCCTCTTCCATTCATATATACGCACTAATTGCTTGGAATATTGTCGCTCTGACTCAAGGATGGGAAGGTCCCCTGTACGAGAAAATGGACTGACATCGAAACTGAACAGTAACAACTGGCATGTATATGATGTTGAGACACCGAAATACAGTCTTGCGTCCGTATTTAGTATGTTGACCAAAGAAGAAAAGAATGTACTAAATTTCATTGGCATTCATGCTTGCTCTGGCACGTGCAAAATAAAACATCATAATTACATCTTTCAGTTACCTGTATCAGTCTGTTTTGAAATTAGAATGGTAAAATGATGTCCGGCCACTTACAGTATTTCCAAAATAATAACCTTTTTGAAGGTAATAGACAGGGTCGTTAAGAGTGACTAATACAGGCGACATCAGTTTGGTATAATCGGTAACGGCGTGGAAGTGGTGTAC
The DNA here is from genome assembly GCF_021461395.2 of Schistocerca americana. NCBI lineage: Eukaryota > Metazoa > Arthropoda > Insecta > Orthoptera > Acrididae > Schistocerca > Schistocerca americana. Next base: position 447,813,733 of record NC_060121.1, read on the forward strand.
CATACGAATACATGTTCAAATGGTTCAAATGGCTCTGAGCACTGTGCGACGTAACTTCTGAGGTTATCAGTCGCCTAGAACTTAGAACTAATTAAACCTAACTAACCTAAGGACATCACACACATCCATGCCCGAGGCAGGATTCGAACCCGCGACCGTAGCGGTCGCTCGGCTCCACACTGTAGCGAGTACATGTATGAAAAGGCACACGCAGAATCGTAGTCTTAGTACTCGGTTCATATTTGAGTTCGGAACATGGGTTGAAGAGGTTTTGGTTTAATCTGGACTAGCGGCCATTTGCATAGCCATTCGAACATCTGTCTTGCTGTAGCAATGTTGCAGTATATTAAGCAAGGTTTGGATTGGAAAACGGGGTTGGCGCCCAAGAAAACTGTGAGAATCGATTAAATCCTTTCCAAACGATTTTAACTGGGGTGAAATTAATGCTCAGCTGATGGAATCCTTTACATGTGCATCATTAGGATTTCACATCACCCTAGTTCGGATTCTACATGCAGAAACATTCACTCCGTACTAGAGCGAGGCGATAGTTTAAATTTGGGTCACTTGTGTATCGGACCATGGTCTAAGATAAGTTTCAAATTTTGTACGAAGATAGATAAATGGAGCAGATCAACACAAAATTTTTTAGCCATCTTTATACGTTTTGGAGACACAATAGTTTAAAGTTCTGTTAGTTATAAGAAAGGCTTCTTTTATCGTTCGGGTTTCACAGCAAAAAACCACGCTTTTGCACATGAAACTTTGTTCCGTAGAAATACGTTGCATGTAAAACGTTGCATTTGAAAATAACTAAAAATTCTGGTTATTACAATTGGTTATCGTTTCTTTATTTATACTTTAAGGATTTAATCCACCAGTGGCATAAAATCAACGAAAAATCTTCATACATGCGAAACAGTGCATGTACCAAACCAGAATTACGCCCACTGCAAATTTTTGTACTGTTTAATCGAGCATTTAAAGCTTTATCTATGACAAGGCAGAAAATTAAATGAAGCCTAGATTTGCTAAAAAAATAATTTTCAGGAAAGAGATCACCTTATTTCTAACCAAAAAAAAAGAGATTTACTTTGTTTTCTTCAAAATTACTGTGCTTTGTTGTAGAAAATTTATTTTCAGACATGGAAAGCTTAAGTTCGTGAATTTTCGTACAGAACTGAAAAGATGTTACCACTTTGTCGTGCATATATTGTTTCGAGGTTCTTTTGCTTATTTCAGCCAAACATACTCATACTTAATTCGAATTGGTCGTTGTGACATTTTGTGACAAAATTATTCAGGTTGTTTTTCTAGCGGTCTTTTCTTAATTTTTAGTTATTATTTCTCCATACTTTAAATCAACAATGACAAAATTTTACGAGAAGAGATAGTAACAGGATGCATAATTTTCAGTAGTTTATTATTTGTTGGGCGAATCTTTCAGCGCTCATGTAGTGAATGCTTCATTACACAACCATCTTTCTTTTTGGTTTCTTTCAGATGGAACATTTAATTTACAACAACATGCGCCGAACTTCCAAATATTTGTGAACGATACGTTAGCCAAGCTGATAGGTATGTTTGATCTAATCGCGGTTCTGTAGGTTTCTCATTAAGCTGGCATAGTTTGTTCTATCAGTTAACTGGTGATCGGGTTAAATCTTCAGCTAGTGAAACAGTCAGATGACCTATCTGTTAGTCAAATTAATTAAATTGGCGATTGGTTTTTTATGCCTTAGGATGCTTCGTCCTGTTGGTCGTCAGATCACTGGATGTCGAAGAGCCACACTGCTACCTACACTTCCTGATTCACTTGGAAAATACTTTCACATCTTATAATAGCCGATTGTAACTTCGTCTGTGTACTATTTCGTACGATTTCATCACGTGGCTAGTCACATGGTTCTTATCGGTTACTCTTCAACAATTTTAAAATGAGCAATAATGTACAGTATTACGTATACGCGAAAGCCTTTGGCCATCCAGACGCCATTTGACATGCAGCCTCTCTTAACGGCAGTATTTAGATACAGAGGTATTTGTACAACTTCCTAAGTTGTGAAACTGCTACTTCACATGAACTATTTTACATTTTTTTCGTGCTATTAAGTTTATATGTACTGTATGGTCGTACCATAAGTTTATCTGGCTCTGAACACTATGGGACTTAACATCTTAGGTCATCAGTCCCCTAGAACTTAGAACTACTTAAACCTAACTAACCTAAGGACATCACACATCCATGCCCGAGGCAGGATTCGAACCTGCGACCGTAGCAGTCCCGTGGCTCCGGACTGTAGCGCCTAGAACCGCATGGCCACCGTGGCCGGCTAAGGTTATCTGCGCAATTCAAACAATTTACATACATTATTATCTTAAACTTCGCACGGTATTTTATATTCCGTTTTGTCTCATATTTATGTTCGCTGTATTAAGTATTTTTGATTACTTTCCATATGCTTAAGAATACAGTTTTATGTGTATACTAATAAAATGTGTGTAATTATAAATCAAAAAAAGAAAGAAAAAATAAAATATTGTACAAAAGTTAAAAATAAAAAAACCAAATAACAAAATCATAAAAAATATAAAAAATTAAAATATAAAATGTTAAGTAATAAAAAATGAAACATAAAAACATGTTGGAATGTGACATTGGCGTGGTGGTGAGGCTTGTGTGCTCTTAGGGCAAAGCATCCTATAGTGGACAGGTTCAACAACCTTTGAGGAGCCAGGCTATCGATGCCAAATTCAAGCAAAATGGTTCGAAAGGCATCATCGTGATCCGCTTCCAAGACCTGTTCCGGTCTCCATCATCCATCCAGCCATCTCTTACGAAGTCTACCTAGTTGTCTCTTTCCAGTCGGCCGATAAACGGTTCAAATGGTTCAAATGGCTCTGAGCACTATGGGACTTAACATCTACGGTCATCAGTCCCCTAGAACTTAGAACTACTTAAACCTAACTAACTTAAGGACAGCACACAACACCCAGTCATCACGAGGCAGAGAAAATCCCTGACCCCGCCGGGAATCGAACCCGGGAACCCGGGCATGGGAAGCGAGAACGCCACCGCAAGACCACGAGCTGCGGACAAGGCCGATAAATCATTCTCTTTTTGGGCACTGTATTTTCTGTCATTCTATCAGCATGTCTGTTCTCTTTTATCTTGTCATTAACTGGAAAGATTTTTAGCTCTGATCTTATTGTTTCATTCTTTATTTTACCAAGTCTATTACAGCCTCTTAAACATTTCATAAACTTAATCTTTCCTACTTCTATACGTGATTTTTCCTTTTCCGTTACTGTCCATAATTCGGAACCGTATACAAGAATAGTTACAGCCATAGTTTTGTAGATTTCCATGTTAGCTTCTTTTATTGTATTTCTTAATAAAGTTTTTTAGTTGTTCCGTAGATAGCATAATATTTATTAACCTTCTTCGAAAGACAATTAAAAAAGCTTGTACCGAATCAGTGGTCACCCGAGTCAACACAGCCAACCTATGGTGGTGTAATGTCAAAATTATGGTAGACTGAAAGCTGGGAACCAGAATGAAAAATGCTCTTACCATAGCACAAACAAAGGCAATTGTGTCCTGGTTAAAGTTGACGATGTAAAATAAGGGAACTATTTTTCGACTTATCTGGCGGCTTCAAAGACGTTTGAATCAAAATATCTTGACATATTTGAGCTTTTTTACAGGTTAACTCCACTTCTCCAGCGCAGCGATCACTTAGCTAAAGAGTGTTGGCATACTTGTACCTTGTAGTTTTTAGGATGAATTCCCAGGTTCTGTGACCAAAATCATGAAGATTCACCAGCCTTATTAAAGAGTATAACATATGATATGGCTGGAGAGCATACATGTAATAGCTGAGTAATTTTTATGTAGGGATAAAATTTCTCGGTTGGATTTGTTCCTGGGTGGTCACGACAAGAATATTTTGATTTGTGGGTGGGGGAGGAGGTTATTTTTCACGTGAGTGGACCATATCTGCCACAAACCCGCCCCCTGTTATGTTCATGGTGAGGGATGTTACAACAAATAGACACAATTTCATGTGCCTCTAGAGAGTGTGATGCCTCTACAATAGGTGGTAGCCGAGAATGGGAATTCATGTATAACAGGAAGTATCCCAGACTGGGAATGCATGTATTGTAAACTTTAATTTCACGTTGTGTCATATTTCATGACATGACAAATGCCGTGTTGGATGATGGTGTACGTCATGCTGTACAACATGACGTCACGTATCATTCTGTTACATGAAGTGAGTAACAACACAAACAAGTAAGAAAGCGCGAATGTGTCCAGATGCTTTGATTTAATTGTTTTTGAAGCTTCCAGATAAACTGGAAAGCTAGTTCCACATCCCTAACCCGGTCCAGTATACAGGGTGTAAATTTGAGGTTGACAAACCAGAATAACTCGAAAAATAAGCTTCACGCAAATATGTGTAGAATCCAAAGTTGATTATTCTCTATGGGGACATCTGCTGGTGCTAAAATTAGCCAGCCACCTTAGCCCCCTGGGAGTGGGGTGGGAGGAAAGTTTAAAATTTCAAATGGGAACCCCATTTTTTTTTATTGCAGAATGAGATTCTACATAGAAAAAATACGTATATTTTGTCTTAAACATTTGTTTTGGTTCTTGGTAGTAGGCGCTGTAATTGAAGTAAGTCCATGTTCTCATTTTTGCGTGGAAAATATTTACGGAAAATTAAAAAATACTTATTTAGTTCGTAAATTTTGATTCGATAAAACTAAAACTCTCCTTCTCTCGCCATAGGGTGGGGTTTGGGAGAGAGGAATTAGAGTTTTACAAATGTTGACCCAAATATTAATTTTTCCGCAGATTCGGATAAGTTTTGTGTTTCTCGTGGTCATGAGACCTCACAACTTTTAACTGTCAAACAAATCATCTAACTAACTAACCAAACATCCTACGAAGTAAATAAGTATTTTTTATTTATCCATAACCATTTTCCACGCAAAAATGAGAACATGGATTTTCTTGAATTACAGCGCCCACTACCAAGAATTGAAACAAATGTATAAGACAAAATGTACGTAGAATGTGATTTTCACTCTGCAGCGGAGTGTGCGCTGATATGAAACTTCCTGGCAGATGAAAACTGTGTGCCCGACCGAGACTCGAACTCGGGACCTTTGCCTTTCGCGGGCAAGTGCTCTACCAACTGAGCTACCGAAGCACGACTCACGCCCGGTACTCACAGCTTTACTTCTGCCGGTACCTCGTCTCCTACCTTCCAAACTTTACAGAAGCTCTCCTGCGAACCTTGCAGAACTAGCACTCCTGAAAGAAAGGATATTGCGGAGACATGGCTTAGCCACAGCAGGAGAGCTTCTGTAAAGTTTGGAAGGTAGGAGACGAGGTACCGGCAGAAGTAAAGCTGTGAGTAACGTGCGTGAGTCGTGTTCGGTAGCTCAGTTGGTAGAGCACTTGCCCGCGAAAGGCAAAGGTCCCGAGTTCGAGTCTCGGTCGGGCACACAGTTTTAATCTGCCAGGAAGTTTCAAAATGTACGTGGTTTTTATGTAGAATCTGATTCTGCAATAACGAATGGGGGCTACCATTTGAAATTTTAAAGTGCTAATTTTAGCACCAGCAGATGTCCCCATAGAAAGTAATCAACTTTGGATTCTACACGTTTCTTCGGGTGAAGCTTATTTTAGGAGTCATTCTGGTTTGTCAACTTAAAAGTTACACCGTATGTATTCGTCTTTATTGTGCTACGATAGGAGCATTTTCCATTCTGATATTGGTATATTCAGTTGTTGCTAAGCGTATTTTACGTAGATTAATTTTACGAGTAGTTTTTACTTTCAAAATAAACGTGAAAAGTACTGACATGTGTTAGCTACGCAAACCTAGCAGCACCAGAACATGCAGGGGAACGATTTTGCCTCAATTATATAAGTGGCAATCAAAAATTTTCCTTTCGAAGGCCATACTAACCACATACCTATATGTGGATACTTATATAGTACACCCACATCAGAGTCGCCCTTGGTTGCGTATTCGCCGCAGCAATGTCCGGTAACGGAAACTTTATGATCGTCACTTGCACATAGTTTGAGAAAGAAAACCAAAATATTCCAAGACTCAAGTTTGTTCTTCGATAAGGTACACTTACTTAGAATGAATATTGGTGTTTTATAATAATTAATTTTACGTGATTCTCATTAAAACAAACCTAATTATAAGAAGAGTGAATGAAACTCTGCCTAATCACCATATAACACGCAAACTCGTCTTAATATCTTAGCCAAAAAATAAGTCAGAAGGGTACTGAAAGTATGGCGATGAGGAATTATTCGTGAAATGACAAAGTTGTTTTTTGTGATAGTTGAAAACATATTGTGACTGAACTGAAAGTATTCAGCGAGTAACCAATTATTTCAAAAGTAGAGTCTCTTAAATTCCTAAAACCAGCTAGAGTCTACGGAGAAGAAGTTTTGGAAGATCGAGGTAGCCGGTTATCCAGAGAAGAGGATCGGCAAGACGCATCAAGTAAGCCAGCTGATGAGAGGGAGTTGTGTATTTTTAATGCAATCCATTTTCTCAGCGCTTCTCGTGTCGTCAGAACGTTAGACCGTGGCGACATAAGTGACAGGACCCGAAGAAAACGGGAATTTTAAGACGGAAAAGGGAAGAAGATATTTTGAGTTGCCGTAGCAACCAGGCATAACAAGATACAAGAACTGTTTCGACTAATTGGACTGAGCCCAAGAAACTAAATGGAAGAAAGCTGAGAATGCAACACAGTAAAAGACGTATGAAAGTAGTAGCGTCAAAAGAACAGAGAGAAGACCTCAACCTTTAGACTAAGGAGAGTTACGCCGAGAATACCTCGACTAAGAAGATTTGGCGTGGAGAGTACACAGATCTCACACACGTCGTAGTCGACGCCGGAGCCCGGGCTGTTCACCGGTGCTGATTCCACACCTGCTCACCAAAGCAGCCAAAATATCTACGCCGTGTGAGCGAGAGACAATATTTGTTCGAATAGAAAGGTAAGGAAACTATTCAAAGACTACAGTACTGTAGCTAGTATATTTCGAAATGAGATTTTTTAATGATGACACGATCTAAAAGTATAAAAAATATGTATAGTACTAAAAAAACTGTGGAAACTTCAGAACCAGCCACGGCTACGACGGTGAATAAGGAAATGTCAGACTGGACTGAGGTAACAAATTTAATTAAAGCACTAAGTCTTAAATTAGATAACCAAATAACACAGTTAAATGCCCAAATTACTACTTTAAGTCGCAACTTAGACTCAGTGAATACTCAGTTCAATGCTAAATTAGATGACCAAAAAAAGTGAAAAGTGGAAGCACAGTGTGAGGTTTTAAGCTCTATATTCGAGGCCTTAAACGATAGAGTGGTGAGTTTGCAATTAGATTTAAAAAATGAATTAAGTAATTCCTTGACTATCCAGATGAATCAATTGTTTACTGACCTTAGCCAAAAGCAGAATAACCAATTTCAGAAGTTTACCGTAAAGTTAGAATTTGATATTGAAGACAAATATAATAATGTAGAAACTGAACTTGGTGAGAAGTTAGGATCAGTTCAAAGCGTATGTAATGTTACAGTTGATGCTGTAAAACAAAGATTACACACTTCAAAGGAAAATGTTGATAAGCAGGACAAACTAATTCTTATAGTCCAATCGCAAACTGCAGGCGTAACACGCGAGTTGAAAAAGTGGAAAGAAATTTTAAAGAGGAACTAGCCACTTCAGACATAATAAATATCAGTAATCTGAAGGAACAGGTAGAAGAGATAATAGACAGAAAAGTTGCCGCGAGGGTAACCTCCGACAACGTTTCTCATAATTTAGCTTCGGAACCTAAGGATACTAAGAGATCCGTAGATAATTTATGGAAAGAATTTAAACCTATGCAGGACAAAGTAGATAATAGAGTGACTTTTCCCAACGTAGTGTTAACTAGTGAAAAAATGACAGATATAGAATACGGAGTAAATTCTGGACTACACAGACAAAGTTTAAGCCAGACGGGGAGGTGCATCCTACTTATTATCTGAAACAGTTTAAGCACACCATCGTGTTGACATCCAGGGCAAAGTAAATGAATTGTCAATACTAACTAGTGAACAAAAACTAGATTTATATAAAATTCTGATGCAATATGAGGAAGTATTTTCCGATCGTCCCAGTAGTATTAGCGATTGTGTATGTAAATTTAAAATCAAAGGTAGTACGCCATTTTTTTGGTAAACCGTATCAAATACCGCTAGGTCTAAAAGAAACAGTTAAGGATGAAACTGACAAGATGATTTACAATAACGTAATAGAACGTAGCTCTATCATCACCAATAACCCCTTAGTTGTAGGGCGGCCGGAGTGGCCGAGCGGTTCTGGGCGCTACAGTCTGGAAACGCGCGACCGCTACGGTCGCAGGTTCGAATCTTGCCTCGGGCATGGGTGTGTGTGTTATCCTTAGGTTAGTTAGGTTTAAGTAGTTCTGAGTTCTAGGGGACTGATGACCTCAGATGTTAAGTCCCATAGTGCTCAGAGCCATTTGAACCATTTTTAACCTTAGTTGTAGTAAAAAAGGCTAGAGGAGGTGTACAGTTAGTACTAGACGCGCGTACTTTGAATAAGCTTGTAGAGACGGAACGAGGCAGACCCATTAACATCGATGAATTATTGTTCAAATTTGAGAAAGCAAAGTATTTTAGTACAATGGACCTGCCTGATGGATATTGGCAAATATGGTTACATCCTGAATCAAAGAAATATCCAGCGTTTTTATTTGATGTGATATCGTATCATTTTAATGTACTGCCATTCGGGCTAAATATGTCAGTATCCGTGTTAATACGTGCGCTGGACGAGGCGCTAGGAAGGGAATTCTTAAAGGATTTAATAGTATATGTAGATGATATACTAGTAATCTCATCTACCTGGGAAGAGCATTGTCTGATCTTGAGTAAAACCCTGAAATGGTTTAAAGAAGAAGGTATTACAGTAAAATTGTCAAAATCGCACTTTGTGAGGCAAGGGCTTAAGTTTTTATGGCATATTGTAGGAGTTCAGGGAATTAAACCAGATTCGGAACGTGTAAAGGCCATTAAGGAGTGATCACTCCTTTGAAATATAAGACAATTGAAGGGGTTTATCGAATGGCCGGATACTATAGACGATATATACGAAATCAAGAGCTGAACGACCCAATACTTTTATGTTTGTTAAGGAAGGGAATACCATGGATTTGGGACCCACAGGCCGATGATGCGTTTGAAAATGTGAAAAGAGCACTGGTAGAATCACCTATATTACACCATCCGGTTATGGGTGAGCCATTTAAAATTTCAACAGATGTGTCCGACAATGGTGGCAGAACTTTTCCAAGGAGAGTTGAGTCTGGAAAGTACAAATCACCGATCTATTGCTTTTGCTAGCCAGAGTCTTAACAAACATGAATTAAACTGCACAGCCACAGAAAAAGAACAATTAGCAGTAATATAGAGTATCCAAAAATTACAAGCACTAATATGGGGGACAGAAATCCATGTATATACGGATCATCTAGCTCTCTCTTTTTTAATGAGTAGTCAGTTATTAAATAGTAGATTAATGCGGTGGATGTTGTTCCTACAGGAATAGGACATTAAAATACAGTATGTAAAAGGTTCTGAAAATATTGTACCTGACGCTTTGTCTAGATTGCCTGTGGACATGAAAGAGTTAAAATGTACGGAAGGACCCAGCGTAAGTTTTGAGATTAATTTTGTGACAGTAGAATATCCGCGCAAGATGGTGCTATAAATGACTCAAAGAATAAACGAAAACATCTATTATGATCCCTAATTTACAGAAATATATGCTATGTGTAACAAGAATTCCTTACCTCTTAATCAAGCAGGGAGGTGGAAAATTACAGGGCATAATTTATTTTGGAGAGGGAGTATAACATCTCGACGGTGGCGTTTATGCATCCTGAAGTTGCAAATAGAATTGCAAATTTGTGGTAAGGTCTTATGGGACCAAACTGCTGAGGTCATCGGTCTCTAAGCTTACGCACTACTCAATCTAACTTAAACTAACTTACGCTAAGAACAACACACACACACATCCATGCCCGAGGGAGGACTCGAACCTCCGACGGTTCAAAATTGTTTCAAATGGCTCTGAGCACTATGGGACTTAACATCTGAGGTCATCAGTCCCCTAGAACTTAGAACTACTTTAGCCTAACTAACCTAAGACATCACACACATCCATGCCCGAGGCAGGATTCTAACCTGCGACCGTAGCGGTCACGCGGTTCCAGACTGAAGCGCCTAGAACCGCTCGGTGACTCTGGCCAGCGTACCTCCGACGGGGGGTAGCCGCGCGGACCGTGGCAAGATGCCTTAATCCGTGCGGTTACCCCGCGCGGCTGCATCCCGTAGTTGATGGAGGACGAGATTGTGTGGTATGTTCATACTGAATATGGACACTTCGAAGTAAAGAAATGTATCGCTCATCTGAATAAGTTGTATTATTTTAAGAAACTAGGACAAGAAGTAGCATATTTAATTAGAGCTTGTGAAACCTGTCAGAAGGTAAAAGAGAGTAACACTCGTGTTAAGTACAAAATGTATCCAATCATTCCTAAGGCATTACACGACCTTACAGCAGCGGATTTCTTCGGACCAATTCCGAAAGGAGGAGGAGGAGTATCGTACATTTTTGTCCTCAGAGAGTGTTGGTCGAAGTATGTTAAGTTGTATCCTATTAAGAAAGCAAATACACCAACCGTGATTCACTGTCTGCAACAATACTTTCTCGAAGTAGGCAAACCAAAACGATTTATTACAGATAATGGTCCACAGCTTTTCAGTAATGAATTTAAAGAATTTTTAGCGTGGGAAGACGTTTGTCAAGTATTAATCTCCAACTATAATCCGTCTTCCAATCCGTGTGAAGGGTTATGAAAGAAATTGGGAAATTATGCCGCACCTATTACCATGAAAAACATACGTCATGGCATCGAAAGATACAGACTTTGAGCTTATTTTAAATGAATTACTACATTTATCCACTGGATTATCACCTTGGGGAGTAATAGGCAAACCCTTTGTGGGAGAAACTCTTATTAAATGTTTTACTTAGCCACATCAACCTACTGTGGATTACAAACTTAGTCGGACAATAGTTTCCAAGAACTTGGTTGAAAGGGCACAACATAGAGTAAGTAGACATAATGAGAAAGCTATCGAATCTCAATACAAGGTCATGACATGGTTCTAGTAAAACAGCATCTTCGAAGCTCTGCCCTGAAGAGGGAGACATCTAAATTTTTCCTAATGTATGAAGGACCTTACCGAGTACAATCTTTGATACACCCTAAAGCCTTACTTTTAGTAGATACTATAACACGATCAGAAAAAGGAAAATGCAGTATAAAAGACATAATGTTGTATATTCCCAAGGGACGTTAACGTTCTGTGTTAACGGGCGGAGTGACGACTGTCGGAATCCCAAGTTGTCTTCGGTGTTTCTTCTGTACTACTTTTCGTGCACCGAATCCCCTTAAAATCTTAAACCATTCTGTTTTCTATTAATGAATTCTTAAACTGTGCTATAATTTTTGCGTATAGATAACTGTATATGACAGTAAAATACTGGACTTAAGAGAATCACGGATAAACAGTGATCGCTAGACATGAAATGAAGTGAATAGAATGTAGTATTAATGGAAAAATAGTATCATAGTACTATTCAATCAAAGTGATATCGAGACGACATAAACTGAAAAGAGTATTTATGTATGTATAAAATATAGTGTAAAGTGATTAACTCAATACATATTTGATCGTAGTGTATAATTATCTATTTTTATAGAATATTTTATAGCTTTTATGAGATGTGATGTAAAGGGGAGGGTTTATGTTACTTTTTGAAGGGGTGGGTAGTGTAAGTATGGCTCTGAGCACTGTGGGACTTAACAGCTGTGGTCATCAGTTCCCTAGAACTTAGAACTACTTAAACCTAACTAACCTAAGGACATCACACACATCCATGCCCGAGGCAGGATTCGAACCTGCGACCGTAGCAGTCGCGCGGTTCCGGACTGCGCGCCTAGAACCGCGAGACCACCGCGGCCGGCAAGTGTAAGTACAAACATGGCTAACACAGAACACACGCCACACCTTCCAAACGACTCTCACAAACAAGTGTGACTAATTCTTCACCATTTGCCGTTCCATAGGGGTTGCCAAAATTTTTCCTCGCGGACCTCGAGGGTACAGGTGAGAATGTCCGTTCTGTCGGTGACGGTTAACACTCTACCTCCTCCGGCTTCTCACTCAAGTACCGGCGTGGTACGGGTACTGGGGAAGGGGGGATGGAGGGGTTTCCTGTCTTTCGGGCTATCTTCTTTCAACTTCTTCGATCTTAGCAACCATTTTTAATTTTTCCTTCTTAATTCTCATTTCAGTACCTATCTGTCTTTCCCTCTTTCCATATTCAACTACTTCTGTCGCAGAAGTCCTTCTCATTTTCCGTGGTTTTCAATAACGTACAACTCATTTTATATAAGTAGGTCGAAGAATCAGGCTACACAAACAACTTCAGCATACACACAAAAAATACGATTACACAAACAATGATCTTGCACATTGAAAGGGAAGAACCGTCAAACGCTGTAGGGGGAAAGAAATGTATACATCGGGAAAGGATGCACACATTGTCACTTACAGTTATGGCTCTACATCGCACATATGGTTATATAAGAACACTTTAGGGAGATATGCATACATTATCGTGTACTGTAATGGTTCTACATCGCCTGTTTACAATATATATAGGTATATGGACAAGGAGGATTCCATATCACGTATGTGCATAAGTGTAGAAGAACTATGATAACTGCGTAAGTATACAAAAACTAGAATGATTCCTCATCGAGTGTGCATAAAAGAGAAGCGTGAGTAAGGGAAGAGAACGTAAGCCATAGAGGTCAGCCGAACAAATATTATGATGAATTTGAATTGTAGGATGATAGTGGGAATCTTATAGCTTGAGTAAAATATATTGAATAGAGCATATAGGCATGGACCCATGTGTAAGGTAAAGATACTGATCCGAGGGGAAAAGGACGGTATCGTGACAGAAGTCACACATTTTGTAGGAATTATTCTGGTAAGTTTGGATTTATATACCACTAGAGTTATTAGGTTTTCTGAATGTCGGAAAGAACACGTTCATTTTCCCCTGGGTCCCTCGAGATTGCAGACATCGATAACTAATGAAACAAGTCGGTACTGAGGAAAAAATAGCACAAAAGGATAGAATAAAGGATTAAATATTGAGTGTCCATGACACCTGAATTTACGATTGGAGCTGAAGAGAGAGTCCTCTCCATTTGTAAGGAATGCCGAATGAAATCATAGAGGCTTATGTTCTGAAAGCAAAGTAGAGTAAAGAATTAGTGGAAAACAACAATCGGAGGCCTGCTCTATAGAGTACAAGAATTTATGAAAACAAAAGAAATTGTGTATATAAACGTATGCCGTAAACGATTACTTTTGAAATGTGGATTGTTACTAGGTACGATATTGATGTACATAGTGGTTATGTGTAAAATACGGCGTATTTGATCTGAGGAGGGAGATAGTGCTTCGAGAATTTACACGTAAATTCTGGAACCTCTCGACTTTCTGCTTCCTCGAACACGCGATATTTTAAAGATAAGTGTGAGAGTGAGCCTATTTACTGTGCAACACATGTCTGTGTATGCAGGATTGACATTTATCGTGGGAAGACAGGAGCTGCGTCAGACGAGCGGCACCGACAAGTGTTTGCCGGTCGCGCCTTGGAAGCTGTATTAAAAGAACAAGGAGTGTCTGTGTAATATTCCGTGGTTTTTGGCACTGTGATTACTGTAAAAAAATAGAAACGAACAATTGACCATAGACTTTTACTTACTTTATATGTTAGCTTTGAACGAAGCAAGACGTATGTCGTGTTCAAAAACGATTTGGACACTAAACTGTGTGTAATGAGTTCTAAAGTTTGTTGACTAAGTTGACTTGTTAAAAATTTAAATGTTTGTACGAGAAATGGCAAAGTTGTTTTTTATGATAGTTGAAAATGCATTGTGCCTGAACTGAAAGTATTCGGCGAGTAACCAGTTATTTGAAAAGCAGTATTTTAAATTCCTATAACCAGCGAGAGTCTTCGGGGAAGAAGTTTTGGAAGATCGAGCTAGCTGATTGTCCAGAGAAGAGGATAGGCTAGACGCATCAAGTAAGTCAACTGATGAGAGAGAGGTGTGAATTTTGAATGCAATCCAGTTTCGCACCGCTTCTCGTGTCGTCAAAACGTTACAGCATATAAAGCATTTCGACAAGAGAGACTAATGTCAAGCATTTGTTGCGAAGATACATATCGCAAAATAACACAAACAAAGAGCGTACAAGTTACGATACTGATCAAAAATTGTAGAAAAGGGTTTGAAACTCTTGTATGACACAGTGAAGCTGCACTGGTACGATCTCGTTGCACGTTCGAATCCCCTAGGCCCATCTAGTCACGCAAGCGGGTTTCTGTGCTCAAATCTCACTAGTGGGCACGCTTATCAAGTGTTGGCAGAAGCAATGCCATGCCAAGTACTACTGTGACGCGACAGCACAGCGGTTGAATGCTGGTATGACTTGGAAGCAGCAACAACTTAAACCCAGCACGGGGTCCCGTGAGCAGTAGCAGTGAACAAACGGTGTGCTACTGGAGAATGTAGAGCATCGCTCCAGGTCTTATCTGTAGGAGTCGCGTAGTATGAGGGCTGCCGAGCAGTCGGACATGGGCAGTTGGCTTGGATCTGAGCAGACAGGCCATAGCAGGTGGACTTGGTGTCAGCAGTACAGAGCAGAAGTGGCCCCGTCAGCTTGAGCCACTGTGGAAAGCGGCAGACAAGCCTTGGGTTCGGTGCCAGGTCTTGCATGGCGCCTCAGCTACCTGTATGCTTGTCATTGTTACCGGCGTTGCTGACCAACGAGATAGCCACATTCGTCAGTCGAGTGTGCTGCCGGCAGTTGTGGAGGCGGAGGGACCAATAGAAGCGGTAGAGCAGTGAGGCTGCGACGGCCAACAATGGGTGAAGGTGGCTGTCATTTGGATGTCGTTTTGTTGGGGCAGCAGGCATTGTTTCCCCCACATACCTAGAAAATGTGGCAGCTGGGAGCCAGAGAGGATTGTGGAAGAGAGTTTTCTTTACGACAATTGTAAGCCAGGGTATAAAAGTGATTTGGGCCATTGAGTGAGCCAACAACTTATGTTTATTAATATTAGTGTATGCCAACGATATAAGTTGTTAAAAAGCACATGATCCGTGTTGGACCTGTATTTGGAGAGCGGTGCATACGTAGTGGCACTTGAAGGAAGACGGCACGGCGAGGCTGTGGTGTGTGTAATTGCGTCATGGAGGTGAGTTTTGTAATTCTATCCCCAGTTTAGCCCGGTCATACGTCAGCTTGTTGTGACAGCGTAGATTGTGTTATCTACGTGCATTTTCTACCTGTTGCGTAGGTAAGTTGCTCGTTGTAGTTGTGTGTTGTATTTTCTGACAAGCTAGCGCTATTGTGCAGTATTATACCTGGCCGTTGCAAAGTTAATTTCTGCAGGCCGAAGTCATATTTATTATGAATGATATGTATACAGTACATGTTATCTTAGGTTATATTGTGTGTATTGTCTATTGAACCGGGGACCTAGAAACGACAGAGAGACTTCGTCCCGCCGTAGCCCACCGTGGTCTACAACCCCACAATAGGCCACAGTAGTCCACCCATCCCGCCGCCACCCCAAAACAAGCCCAGTGGAACTCACCCCCCCCCCCCCTCCCCCTCCCAGGATCGTTTCATACCAGACGAGTGTAGCCCCAAATGTTTGCGTGGTAGTGAAATTATGGTGTACGCGTACATGGAGACAGTGTGCGCAGCAATCGACATAGTGTAACTGAGGCGGAATAAGGGGAACAAGCCCGCATTCGCCGAGGCAGATGGAAAACCGCCTTAAAAACATCCACAGGCTGGCCAGCACACCGGACCTCGACAAAAATCCTCCGGGCGGATTCTTTCGGGGACCGGCACACATTCCCGTTCGGAAAGCAACGCGTTAGACCGGGCGGACGTTAGTTTATATAATTATGTTCTTAAAGCCTCCTTTGAATTTTTTTTATTTTACTGCTGTGGGAGAAGTGATTTTGCCGTACGGGAGATCTACACAAAAGGGAGTGGCGGCCACTCAAGAACCTCGGGCACGCTTGCGGTGTACACGGCTCCTCCTCGCCTCTCAGCAGCGCGAGCCCTCCGTGTCGCCGGAGGCGGTACCAGCGCTAGCAGAGGCCGTCACTTCCTGGGGACCTATTCGCTTCCGCACAACACGTGACAAGAGAATAGCATCATGAGGATTTCGCCGGTTGCAACTGTGAAGGCCGGCGCACCAACTACACCAGCCAGTCCTTCCGACTTCGACAGCGTCTCCTGGCCTCCGGGCGGGTGTTACTACCTCATCATCTCAGGACGCTCTCGAAGCCGATCGTAGGGACAGACGTCGTCGTTCGCAGCTTTCATCGTTGTTAACTGTGTGGACTTAGGCTCTGTTAAGGATAGGCTTTCTGTGCCTTTGTTGAACTTAATTAGGACGACATTATTTGGATTTGGTCATTTCCCTGCAAGTGTATTTTCTTACGAAGCTCTTAGTACTGTTACTACATACTATAAACACATTTGTTTCGTCATTTAACTGTTAATTGTTCATTTATGTTGCTCAATCATTATTTCGGCTTTGTTGCCATTCTCAAGTGCATGTTTAAACGTCGTCGTCGAAGAATCATGTTTCTGCTCTTGCAGCTAGTTGTTTTACATGATACGAGTACATATACAAGATACTTTATATTGCTGGCTTTGTGCACAGTAAGACCAGAAATATGATTTTAACGACAACATGTCACAAACAGGTCAGACATATTTAAACATTTCAACATGCACTTGAGAGAGGCTACAAAGCCGAAATCATGATTGTGTAAAGTAAATGAACAATTAAGTCAGAAGATGGAAATTTCCTTCAAAAATTTCTGTATGACTGGCCCCCCCGGGAAGGAAAAATCTTTATACTACAAATAGTCGGGTGATTTCATATAGCAGTAGTGTCACGCCAGTACATAGTGAGATGCTGTATTTTGTGCCTTTTGTTCTTACCGTCGAAGCAGATGTATTTCGTTGTCAATAAACTTGTTAAAACTTTATCACTGTTTTCCCTGTGTTCCCATGGGGGACAGATCAGTTTCATTTTTTAAACTATTTTTTATTAGAATTGAACTCGTCTGAAGATTGAGCACAAGTGTCTCGCTTGTTTATTTACATATGTGCTCTGGCACTGCAAATTGTTGTTGTTAAAACAAAGTATTTGGTCAGAAATCAACACTCACAACCCGAGTCGATTAAAAATCGACTGGACACATCAGTACGCTCCCGTGGATCTGGACAAGTGTGTTACAAGTTTTTGTACAGTCATCATCTTCTTCCAGGAATTTACTAAGATGGCGGGCTATTAATTTCAAGAGCCTTGGAAATCAGATCTCACTCCAGCTGCACCTCTCGGAAGAAATGAGGGTTCCGTCTCCTGATATTCGGCCGTTATGCAGACCTCGGGATATGTTGGGGCAGAGGATTTCGTATGTCACTCCTCCAGCACCGTGATAATGAAAGGATGAATCCAATTTGATTATATCTAGAATCGATCATAGGCCTGAAATCTAAATGGTTTTACTATCTCCAGGCTCGTACTCCATTGGGAGCTGCTCCAGAGATTGCACGCCAACACCGGTAGGTATTCGGACCTCATTTGTTATGACTGTTGGCTGCCATTTCCATTTCGCTCGTAATTATGTCTGTGCAAGCTGGACAAAGATAATTCCGTTACCCATGTGGTCCATCGATTCTTTTTCTAACTCTCGATTTTGTTCTTTGATGTATCTATTCACTTATTCTTCCATTCCTAATCAGTACTGATGTTCATTGTATGTACGAGGGTGTGTTGAAAAGTAATGCCTCCGAATTTTTTTCAGTCTTATAGTTTCATTAACATCTGCCGCTATAGGGCTCCGAATTTATGGCAACGTACAAGGTAACTATGTAGGTGCGTGACAAAAGAGTGTGCCGTTATCGGATTTCGAATTAGAAGAGTTCGTCCGCACATGGAGCACCTTCTCCTTCAGCATAACACTACCAGACAACATACGAGAGCTGTGACGTCTGCAAAAATCCAACGTCTTGGTTTCATTGGCATCAATCATACTTCTTACAGTCCCGACTAGCCTCATACAATTTTCATCTTTTGCCAAAACCTAAAAAACTCCTCCGAGGACTTCAATTTGGCGGCGACGAAGCGGCAAAAGCAGACGTGCAGTTTTGATTCGGGCAACAAATCTAAACATTCTATAGTGACGGCATCAACAAATTCGTCTTTCGTTGGGAGAAATACGTTCGTCTCCAGGATGACTACGCTGATAAAAAACACATAGATAGGTAAATTAAAGATCTATAATTCTAATAACTTTTTTATTTAACAAGGATTAAGAGATTTCATGTAAAAATTTCGAAAGCATTACTTCTTAGCATGCCCTCGTATAACAGGTAAATATTCATGTCACTACGTAGTAATGATTGGCGTCGAAGTGAGCCCTGCCGGCCGCTGTAATCGAGCGGTTCTACGCGATTCAGTCCGGAACCGCGCGACTGCTACGGTCGCAGGTTCGAATCATTGCCTCGGGCGTAGGTGTTTGTGTTGTCCTTAGGTTAGTTAGGCTTAAGTAGTTCTAGGTTCTAGGGGACTGATGACCTTAGATGTTAAGTCCCATAGTGCTCAGAAATGGCTTGGCTCTGAGCACTATGGGACTTAACAGCTATGATCATCAGTCCCCTAGAACTTAGAACTACTTAAACCTAACTAACCTAAGGACATCACACAACACCCAGTCATCACGAGGCAGAGAAAATCCCTGACCCCGCCGGGAATCGAACCCGGGAACCCGGGTGCGGGAAGCGAGAACGCTACCGCACGACCACGAGCTGCGGACATAGTGCTCAGAGCCATTTTTGAAGTGAGCCCTAATAAGCGATCTCTGTTCTTCCCACCTTTTGTGAACTAGCAGTAACAGATAGATATCAGTCTTTGAGCTTACACATGCTATTTCTCCATTTTGACAGTTGTATCCGTACAGAACGTCTTTTTGCGAAAGCAGTATTATTAAGTCATTAGGCACCAGCAGCATGGTCACCTGTTGTTTCTGAAGCCAAGTCTCAAGCTTGTGTCAACTACCACTTTGAACGGATTATTCTGATAATCTTTCCCCATCAGAGTAGCAGAGGAAGGTACGAAGCCGAAACTGCACCTTCACAAAATATTGAAAGTTTAATTTATAGAACCACAGGGCTGTTCGTATTTTGTTGAATTTACTTTAATGCTACGACTTGCAGTAGCCTCCAGACTGCACTACGACCAGAGCCGCATTTAATGACAGGTAATGTACATTGCAGCCTATGGACTCACACCGTAAAGGGGCACGCGCCACAAAAATTTAAAATAAACAAGAAATATGTCTCTGTTTCAGTACTGTAACAGTACACATTAACAAGCAAATCTTCTGATACAGCTATAAAAGATGCAGTCAGGCTACAAATCAAAGACCACTGACTGATAGTCTAGCCATTAGGTCGCCTTCGCTTTACTGCCATCTCTACAAGACCAGCCATCACTCCAAGGTCCGACGTACGAATTGAGGCCTTCGCAGCTCCATGCTGCTTGTGTCAGTACCCAAGCCATCGGTCCGGGGTTCGTCATCTGCAAGTGACCGTCACCACAGTCTCGCACTATGATGGTCACCAGGCTGCTTCGCTTCGGCCAACGGAGCTGGTACTCTGTCAAGCTCTCCTGACTCAGCAACAGACAAATCCTAGGAATGAGGTCATAGAGAAGGCTGCTCACTGCTGGACTGCCTCTTCAAGAGGCGCCTACAGTGATGGGTCCACAGCTTGCTGCCTGGGAGCAGAGTTCTACACTCAACAATCACCGGCCATCTGCTTAGTGCAAGGAAATTGCACTTTCTTTTTGAGTCATTAATCTTCTGAGTAGTTTGCTGCAGATACCCAGGGATTCCACTTCTGTTCCAACCTTTCATCTGCAACCCACATCCTCAATGATTTTCTGGATGTATTCCAATGTCTTGCTCTACTTTTTCACCTTCTACAGATCCCTGTAGTACCTTGACGTCTAAACACATCCGGTCGTCCTGTCCCTTCTTCTTCTCAGTTTTCCATACTTTCCTTTCTACACGGATTGTGTGTTCCTTCGTCCCTCGTTCCTTATCTGTCCACCCGATTATCAACATTCTTATCATTTCAGGCACTTCGATTCTTTTTTGTTCCGGTTTTCCCACAGTCCATGATTCACTGCTACAAAATGCTATGCTCCAAACATATATTCTCAAAAATTTCTTCCTAAAATTAAGACCTATTTTTAATACTAATAGATTTCTTGTGTCCAGGACTGCCTTTTTGCTAGTGCTACTCTGCTTTTTGTGTCCTCTTTGATCGTCCGTCACGGGTTATTTCGCTGTTTACTTAACAGAATTCCTGAACTTCATCTACTTCGTTATCAGTTGTGATGTTAAGGCCCTCGCTATTCTCATTTCTTCTATATCTCATAACTTCAGTAATTCTTCGATTTACACTTAATCAACATTGTACCTTCGTTAGCCTGTTCACTTAATTCAACAGATCTTCTAATCTCCTTCACTTTCACTGAGGATAGCAAAGTCATCAGCATATCTTATTATTGATGCCCTTTCACCCTGAATTCTAGTCCCACTCTTGAACCTTCCTTTTATTTCCATCATAGCTTCTTCTATGTACAAATTGCACGGTAGGGGCGGAAGACTATATCGCTGTTTATGGTCCTTTTGATCCGAACACTTAGGTCTTGGTCTCCCACTCTTATTGTTTCCTCTTGGATTTCGTATATCAGCCTTTTTCCCCTAGTGTACGACCAATTTTTCTCAGAATTTGAAACATCTTGCACCATTTAAAATTGTGGAACGCTTTTTCTCCGTCGACAAAACATATGAACATGTTTAGATTTTTCTTCAGTCTTGTTTCCGTTATCAACCGCAACGCCAGAACTGCCTCCCTGGTGCCTTCGCCATTCCTGAAGCCAAATTGATCGTCACCTAACAGACCCTCAATTTTCTTTTTCATTCCTCTGTGTGTTATTATTGTCAGTAACTGGGATGCACGAGCTGTTAAGCTGATTGTGCGATAATTAGTACTTGTTGGCTCTTTGAGTTTTTGGAACTGTGTTGATGATCGTATGAAGCTAGTCTCATACATTCTACACATCTACATAAGCAGTCGTTTTGTTGGAACTTCTCTAGTTGACTTTAAAAATTCCGATGGAATGTTATCTATCCATTCTGCCTGATCTTACGTCGTCAGAAGCTCTTTTAAATTCTGCTTGTAATATTGCAGCCTCTATCGCTTCCCTGTCGACTCCTGTTTCTTCTTCTAACACCTCGTCAAACAAGTCCTCCACCTCATAGAGGCCTTCAATGAATTCTGCATTTAATATTGGAATTTGCACTGCACTCTTAGTGTTACCACACTGGATTTGGTTTCACCGAAGGTTGTTTTGACTTTTTTGAATGCTGAGTCTGTCCTTCCTACAATCATTTCTTTCTCGATTTCTTCACGTGTTTCGTACAGCCATTACACCATAGATTCCCTGTACTTCTGATTTATTTCATTACTAAGTGATTTCTATTCCTCAATTCCCCTGAACATTTTTGTACTTCCTTCTTTCGTCGAGAAGCTAAAGTGTTTCTTCAGTTACCCATGGTTTCCTCGCAGTTACCGGCACTAGTTACCTGCACTATGTTTGTGATCAACAATAATGATGAGAGACAGAATTTGGCACCCTTCGTCGTCCACACTTAGACTTTACTCCATCCACTCCATCCTCTCGAGCATCTTTACACTTTATGTGAGAAGTCGAATGGCACAGGTGGAGAGAGAGAGCTGATGGAGAGATTGCAACGTGTGTGACAGCAGTCAGCATACACAACATTTCGCCATATCACCAGCTTCCTCAATAGCAATCTAGTTCTCTCGAATAAAAAAGTTTATGCGTAAAGACTCGATCCCATCACTTTCGGATTACCGTTCTCTATTCTCTCCGCCGCGCCAACTGCTCCTTGTTCCTCCTGCGAATCTGTTTCGATGAATATAAACCCCTTGACGAAAAAAACCGGGAATTAACATCCTACAGTATGTGCGGAAGATATTGGATTAATAGGTAACTTTCAACCGGCGTGACTGATATACGGAGATGCAGGCATCCTACCGCGCTACAACCGGCAATACGAAACTCCGACCTTGCAGATTGATGCCAGGACCAGTTTAACGTGTCAAAACCAGGACCAAACGAACACAACGGCAATAGAATTCCTTTCTCGCTATCACGATGCGTGCGTGGTGTAAGTCTAGTGAAGGCGCTGGTAGTGCTTGTTTGGTACACAGAAACAAACGACGAGTGCTGATTAAACGCTGGATTCACCCCCCAATATTATGACAGCCGATCTTATTGCTATTTGGAAGCCCTACTATTCGCACAGACGCCCGCAACACACAGAGTAGTCATTATCTCTGATAGTATGTCGGCCCCATAACTGAATAGAAACCATCATAATTGTTGTACAAACACCATAGTTGCAGGAATTGTCGACGTTGTGTTTCAGGTACAAGGAAACTATCGCAACATCGGGATCGTATGGATGAAAGGCCTCTCTGGAACACTTGGAAATGAACAAGTAGATGCCGTAGTAAAGCAGAGACCTCTGCATGAGCTATGAAATATGATAAAATCGCCGTTACAGATACGATACCCATTCTCAAAAGCGTTGTGCTCGCAGTGGCAAGAGGAAAGGTCGCTACGCACTAGTTCATTGCACGACTACAAGAGTACGATGGTATAATTAAACACAAATATCAAGGAGCTTCACAACAGTTATAACAGGGCTGAAATTTAATCCCTGGAAGTTCAACAAGCACCTCTATCGGCTCAACACAAGTGCCACACCTGTAGGTGCTTGCGGAGAGGAAGAAGATCCAAACCATATACACTGTTTCTACATCGTCCTCAGAACACATATCACATAAACCTTCTTGCAAATAATCTTTGGGCCGTTGGTCATAAGTTCTCAAGCAGCCTCCAAATCTTGTTAGCATCCGAAGATTTAATGATGTATAAGCTAGTGTACGAGTACGTCAATAGTACCAACGTAAAGGTATAGCTACCCGCGCTGCTAATCTAATGCACGTCGTTCTTACAATGCTAAGAAAAGATCAGAGCGCAATTAACTGACTATATCCCCACTCGCTACTCTGCTGAATATGAAACATTCAACCTATAAATGTATGTCACTACGTACCTCCTAAGTGTACCTGTCTAAATACTGGTATATATCTACATTTGGCTGTAATATACAGCTCTGGTTCTCGTAACTTCTTCTAGTGCTATGTCTAGATGGTACTTACGGATCTGCACAAATATTCAGTCCTCTATCCGTATCTTTGAGACAGTTCACACAGGACATACAAAGAACACCTTATTGTTAATGTAGATGTACACCGAGGAGACAAATGTTGTAGGATAGCGATGTGCAGCCGACCGCTGTGGCCGAGCGGTTCTAGGCGCTTCACTCTGGAACCGCGCGAGCGCTACGGTCGCAGTTTCGAATCCCGCCTCGGGCATGGATGTGTGTGATGTCCTTAGGTTAGTTAGGTTTAAGTAGTTCTAAGTTCTAGGGGACTGATGACCTCAGATGTTAAGTCCCATAGTGCTCAGAGCCATTTGAACCATCTGATAACGATATAAACATATACAAATGGCGATAATATCGCGTATACAAGGTATAAAAGCGCAGTGCATCGTCGGAGGTGTCATTTGTACTCTGGAGATTCTTCTGAACAGGTTTACGACCTTTTTCTGGCCGCAAGATGGTAGCTGACAGGCTTTGAACACGGAATGAAATTTGGAGCTAGACGCATGATACATTCCGCTTTGGAAATCGTTGGGGAGTTCACTATTTCGGGATCCACAGTGTCAAGTGTGTGCCAAGAATGCAAAATTTCGGGCGTTACCTCTCACCACGGACGACGCTGTCGCCGACGGCCTTCAGTTAACGACCGAGACCAAAAGCGTTTGCATAGTGTTGAAAGCGTCCCTGTGTATGTACAGATGTAACTGATTGTCCTGCATTGTAATTGCAGTTTTAATAACAAATATTCGTACAAAATTTTGAAAAACACAGCCCTCAGTCGCGAGAACAATTAATTTGTAACCTAGGTTTCGGTATCACAAGGGACACCTTCTTCGGACAAAATTGAAACTAAATGTTACAGCATAACGTACCAAAATATACGAAAGCTGCGGCCATACCATACCATCACTTGTGTTGACTGTAGCGGAGGACACATGGCAGCCCCTAGTGGCTTGCAGCTCTGTTGCATTTTTTAAAACTCTGACTGTCTGACGCTGTCAGGTATGACCGCAGCTTTCGTAATTTTTGGTACGTTATGCTGTAACATTTAGTTTCAATTTTGTCCGAAGAAGGTGTCCCTTGTGACACCGAAACCTAGGTTACAAATTAATTGTGTTCGCGACTGAGGCCTGTGTTTTTCGAAATTTTGTATTACACAACATCGCTGATTGACAGCCATGTTAAAAACCTTAAAATATTTGTACGTTAAAGCTGTCCTGGACGTTTACACTGCTGTATTCAGAAAGAGTTTAAAAGTCTCCTTAACGAGGTTGCCAAAGTACTACAACATTTCGGTAGACATGTTTGTGTGAAAGACCTCCTTCGTATTATTACACTACATAAATCACTATTACGTGCCAACTTGAGAGTGAAGCTCTAAGAAACTGCTTGTCTCTGTGCGTATGCCGACACTCTGTACCAGACACAAATTATATTGCTCGAACAGTCCACGGGTATACTGCCGGACTGTTCGAGCAACAAATATGCCGGGAGAAACTGAACAATCACACATATTTTATTGTCTTTAACACCCCAAAAATAATGAAATAACATTGAAAATTAGTTTTGTTTGTAATCTAAGTTCCTGAGGAATTTAAAATATAAAACCAAGTTGTATGCAGTGCTACTGTACTGTCATTTAAATGCGGCGCGTTCGCAGTATTCCCCTCTTCCCCCTCTTCGTCCACAGACGGAGCGGCGTGGCGGTGGGGGGAAATGTGGACGCTTTGGCACTCGTGCTAGAGCGCGGCCCGCGAGCCGATATCTTGGCCTCCCGTGTCCTAATGGATAATCCGGCCCAGCCTACATAGAACACAATTTTAGACGACATCGGTGATGACGAATCAGTGCAGTCCTCTCGTGGGTACGAGAGTGTGCCCGTGGGGACAAGTGTACGTACTGGAAGTTGCACACGAGGCTGCGACGAGAAAAGCTTGAATGGGAGGAGCGCCGTTGTGCGGTGCGGCTGGCTGCGATGGGGCGCCGCATCGGAATTCGGAGTCGTCAGCGTCGCTCATTAGCGGTGGGCCCGTAGCCGGGAGCGGGCCGCGGGCCGAGCGCTGCGCTGAATAAATAAACCCGCCGCTCTCTACAAGGCGGGGCGGGGTGCGCGCGCTCTCCCAAAGGTTCCTTCAAAGCAGCCGCGCCAGTAAATATGGCCGGCATATTTTGTAAGGCCCCCAGGCTGCCTCCTTCTGCATGAGTGACCTCGTGCCATCAGACACTGCACGTGGTGTCTTTCAAGCCTCTCATTTTTCGTACGGCTGTACCTCCTATGCAGATTACACCGACTCTACACATGGATTCGTGACAATATAATGAGAGGACAAAAGTCGTGCGATACCTTTTAATATCGCCTCGGCCCTCTTTTCGCCGAGCGTACTGTTGTAACTCGATGTGGCATGGAAACCATTGGAGGTCCTCTGCAGAAATATTGAGCCATGGTGCCTCTACAGCCTACGGCGAGAAAAAAGGAAGAAAAGTGAGATAGTGTTAATACTTTCATCCTTCTTTACCTCCTCTGCATTACTGCAGATGACGTGTCACTGAGCACATTTGTACTGTGCATGTAGTACACACGTGAGGTGCCTAGTTATTTCCACTGGCGTAAGTTCTTGTACACTTCACTAACCTGCTGTCTTCATTGTGTTGATGTCCCCAGCGCAGAAAACACCATGCAGGTCGTGGATTATTTTTCTTGAGGCTGAAATTAACTTCGCAAGGAACTGTTGCTACGAATAAACTATAACTCATTTGGGATGCCACTCGCGTTTTTATTGATATAGATACGAGAAACTATTCTTGATCACAACGTATTGAACATATCTTTCCACAGTAATTATATCTGGCTAAAATAACATGAAATACATCCTGCCACAAGCAACATGTCTGTCTACTGGAACCGTCAGAACTGGAGAATAAAATTACGTGAATCAAATACTACAATTGCAGACAACATGTCTGTACCTAGCGACGGTCGGAACTGTAGTAAATACAATTGCATGAAACAAATACTGCTATAAGAGACAACATGTCTGTCTACTAGAACGGTCAGAACTGGAGAGCCGGACTGCCCGAGACACTTCGCGCGCGAAGCCAGCAAGGCGTGACCCGAACGCCACCGAAGTGCGTCGGCAGTAATATCGTCAGTCTTTTGTTTTAGTAATAGTTTGATTTTAATAATTTTGAAAAGACTGATTGATAGCTGGCTATTGAGAAATGTTTATTTAAAATAATGCAGTAATTTGGATGACAGGTTTAATTAATAATA
This sequence comes from Schistocerca americana, assembly GCF_021461395.2. Lineage (NCBI taxonomy): Eukaryota > Metazoa > Arthropoda > Insecta > Orthoptera > Acrididae > Schistocerca > Schistocerca americana. The sequence continues at coordinate 447,840,648 of NC_060121.1, forward strand.
GCAACTAAAGTTTAACGTTTTGGCGCCCTACCGCCGAACACAGCAGCCAATCACAGAGCAGCAGCATCATGCAGGCGGTCTCTCTCACGGGAATGGTACCGAATCTAACATCTGTCACCGGTACCATCATCCCACATTGCGTCATCTCTATGCTTCTTGCATCTCCACTGCCCTGGGAATAGCTTCCTCGAACCTAATGTGATGGCTGAATTAGCCAGAAATATTACAAGCCTCCATTACTTCGAACGTGTTGCCGTTGCAGTATTTTGTGCACGAACTGATATCTCGATTATGTATCATAAATGTTCGATGGGATTAATGTCCGGCCATTTGGCTAACCAAATCATTCGTTCGAACTGTCTATAATTTTTTGTGAACAATTGTGCCATTGTGACATGGTGCATTGTCATCCATAAAAATTCCACATTTGTTTGGGAACATTATGTGTAGTATCATTGGCACAGATACTACTACAACGCCGCGCCAACACAAGGTTGGCAGCCCGCCGTCTGCCGAGCCCAGCGCACTCTAGCAGGCTGTGCAGCTCGACGGAACTGGAGTGTGCCTCGTTCACTTCTTAGCTAGATTTCAACCTAGGCAGACGCACTTTCATAATCGGCCCTCAGCCAGTTCTGTAACGTTTGCATTGATTCTCTGAGGAGGGCCCATCAAGCTTAGCCTCTGAGAATATGTTGTATTAGTTCATGGTATTCCATGTTACGTGATTGTCAGTTCATAGCCGCAGCTGCAGTCCTACAAACTACTGAAGATAAGTAATTTCATTGTACTCTTTTTTTCTTGAAATAATAATCCTTCTCTCTAAAGTGTGCCGTACCGCAAATTATTGCAACCTGGACTCCTTCAGCTCCTATCAACTCGGCCTCCTACGTATTTGCGTTTAGTAAAGAGCTGAAAACACCCACGCGTTTTGTGCCTCTAAACAGTGAGACACAATATTATGTCCATAAATGGCTGAAAATGGTCTGCAGTTAGCTTAGAATAATCTTTTTCCCGGGAATGATCGTTTCAGTTGGATCAGACGACCCACCCATTCCATGTAAACACAGCCTACACCATTATGGAACCATCTAGCACAGTGCCTTTTGACAACTTGGGTCCATGGATTCGTGTGGTCTGCGCCACACTCGAACCCTTCAATCAGTTCTTACCAACAGAAATCGGAACGCATCTGACCTAGTCACGGTTTTCCAGTCGTCTATGACCTAAAAGGTACGTTCACGAGCCCAGGAGTGGCACTGGTAGCGAGATTGTGCTGTTAGAAAATGCACTCGCGTTGGTTGTCCGCTGCCACATCGCATCAATGCCAAATTCTGCCAGACTGTCATAACAGACACATTCATCGTACTGCCTACATTGATTTCTGCGATTATTTCACTCAGTGTTGCTTGTCTGTTAGCACTGACGACTCTACGCAAACCGAGCAGCTCTTGGTCATTAAGTGAAGGCCGTCAGCCACTGCGTTGTCCGTGATGCTTGAATAAACTTGTTCTAGCTGGGATCCAGAAACTTAAATGGTTCAAATGACTCTATGCACTATGGGACTTAACATCTGAGGTCATCAGTCCCCTAGACGTAGAGCTACTTAAACCTAGCTAACCTAAGGACACCACACACATGCATGCCCGACGCAGGATTCGAAACTGCGACCATAGCAGTTAAGCGGTTCCGAACTGAAGCACCTAGAACCGCTCGGCCACAGCGGCAGGCTAGGATCCACAGTCATAAAAATCTTTTTGAACGACATCATCTTTACGCCAGTGACTGTTAAAAGTTTTTATTACACTATTGCAATTTCGGCCTTAGGCCATTATAAAGTGCTGATATTATGGCTTTGAGCCAACTCAAGCCATCTCAAGTTAATGAAAGCTGACACATTTGTATTGACAATGACATACAAATGTGTCAGCTTACATTACGTTGACGTGGCACTTAATAATGGCCTAAGGCCGAAATTGCAATAGTGTAATAAAATCTTATAACAGTTACTGGTGTAAAGATGATGTCCTTCAAGTAATGCTTGAAGATTGCTATTCTCGGCACACTATTGACGCTGTAGTTCTCGGAATACTGAATTTCCTAACGGTCTCCGGAAGGGATTGTCCCAAGCGTCTTGCTCCAACTACTATTCGGCACTGAAACGCTGTTAACTCTCGTTGTGCGGCCATAAACACGTCGGAAGCCTTTCAACATGATCACCCGAGTGCAAATGACAGCTCCGCCATTGCAGTGCCCTTTTATTGCTTGTGTAGCACGCGATACTATCACAGTCTGTACATGAGAACATCGCTATCCGAAGACTTCTGTCACCTCACTGAACTGTTGCAGCGACACCTCTCCGTACAGACTTCACAGCGCGTGGGGAAGCGGGCGAGCTAGCTCCCTGCGATATCCTGCTGCCGGGACTAAAATATTGCTGGGACAGCATAGTTGAAGACCCCCCCCCCCCACCCTGCGTCGCAGCAATGGAGAGCTAAATGTCCTCAAGCAGCGTTGCCTTCGTCCCGTACGTGACCGAAGGCGGGGTCCTGTCACAACGAAGAGCCACTGAGGTGCTAGGAATATTTTATCTTCGATAAACACCGACGCCAAGACATACACCTCGTTAGTAGAAGGTTGCATGTCCGTCAATCAGATTGCTCTGCATCTAAGCACTTCATCCGTTTGTTACTGCTCTAGGAACTACTGCTAGATCTAACGATTTTTGCCTTCCAACCGGAGCCACCGATAGTGGGGCCTCCTCCAGGATGACTTCATCTGGTCCCTTGGCTTCTTGGTTTCAACGTCTGCATGCCAGAGTCACAAACACCTGACTGACCACCGGAACAGCTGCCGACAGAAAACGTGTACCTATTGCCTGCCATTGCTCGATGTCAGGCTCACATCTGCGAGGTCACCAGTAGCCGCTGTTGCCTCGCTGAGCCGGCCTCCCGCCCGGTACCGACACGCAGTCGTGTCTCAGCCAGCCATCTGGTGCTGTGTTGAGGTAGCCGCTGCTGCCTAAGGGTCAACTTATACCATCGGGACGCCGCCACCAGCGTCTCACTGAATAAACATTGTATTTTCGCGACCGCCGTGTTGCTGGTGCTACGTAACCCATTGACCTGCAAGGCCTTCCTTGATTCGGGACCATTTACTAGCAATTAAAGGTGTTTGCGTCCCCGACACTATTACGCGTTTGCTATTTTAGTGATGTTACAAATAACTGGAAGCTTATGACTGCAGGTCCGTGCAATGGTGACTGCTTCTGGTCACTTGTCGTTGCTGTGGTCCCCACTCCCAATATTTACGATACGGTAGTGCCTGTGTTGTTCAGAAGCACAATGTAGTATTCCTTCGAAAAATCATGCCTGTCCGAAGGAATAGGCACTGTGGCGACTGTAGCTGTTACGAAATGTATGAAAGTCACTCACCCGCTGTCGGTGGATAACTACGATACTGCATGAAAGACATTGCTTAGTAATTGTGAACAAGAAATGCAGAACAGTATCGTTCTTATCCATCGACACCGGTCAAGTCATTTTCAATTAAAATGACTTCCCTACACGAGAATATAGATAATGGATGTACGAGGGCACGCTATAGACACATGGTTGGAGACATGTGGAAATTTCGCTTTGGCTGTCAAGTGTTCTCGGGTGGCCTAATGCTAAGGCGACAGAACGCGATGAGGGGATATCCAGGTTCGAGTACCGGTCTGGCATAAAATTTCATTGTGGTCATTCCATTATACACCCGATCGTGGTGCAACTGCGAATACTGATTTAATGTAGCTCGTCACGCCAATCTATCCCGTACAAGCCTCTCCATCTTTGCATAACTACTGCGCATTACATTCATTTGAACCTGCTTACTATATTCATAACTAGTTCTCCTGAAGTCCTCCTCACTCACCCAAACACTTCCCACCATTACAAAACTGACAAGTGACTGATGTCCCAGGAAGTGCCCTGTCAACCGATCGCTTCTGTTAATCGAGTAGTACAATGAATATTTTTGCCCCATTCGTTTCTTTATCCCATCATTTATTAATCCGTTAAACGATCTTTTCGTCTAAACTTCGGAATTCACCTTTAGCGCCACTCTCTTTTTGTCTAAATTGCTTGTCATCCACCAATCACATCCGTCCAGTGCTACAGCTCAAAATAATAATTTCAGTAAAGATTTCCTTGCAATTAAATTTATAGTCCATGTTATAAAATTTCTGTTTTTGAGTAATGTCTTTTTTGGTATTCGCATTCTGCATTTTATTACCTCTTTATTTCAGATATCGTCAGTTACTTTTACGCCCAGATCGGAAAACCCATCTACTATTTTGTGTGTTCAAAAATGGTTCAAATCGCTCTGAGCACTATGGGACTTAACATCTGAGGTCATCAGTTCCCTAGAACTTAGAACTACTTAAACCTAACTAACGTAAGGACATCACACACATCCAAGCCCGAGGCAGGATTCCAACCTGCGACCGTAGCGGTCGCGCGGTTCCAGACTGAAGCGCCTAAAACCGCTCGGCCACAGCGGCCGGCATTTATAGTGTCTTATTCTGTAATCTAATACCTTCAGTGATGATTTAATGTGACTACATTCAGTTAACATTTTTACGCTCACTTAAAACCCCTTTCGAGATACTATCCACCCCATTCCACTGATCTCCTAAATCCTTTCCTGTCTCTGACAGAATTACAATCAGAATTAGTGTCGTCGGCAAAGTTTTTATTTCTTCTTCTCGAACTTAACTCTCTTTAGAAATTTCTTCTTGATTTCTTTCACTGCTTTCTCAGTGTAGTGACTGTATAGCACGGAGATAGGTTACAACAACTGTCTCACTAACTTCTTGACCACTGCTTCCGTTTCATGTCCATCGACTCATAATTGCAGTAGGATTTTTGTAAAAGTTGTAAACAACCTGTACTTCATTCCTCCTACAACCACAATTTCAAAGAGTTTAGTCCATCAATATTATTGAAACCATTCTATAAATCTACAAATACAGTAAATGTAGATTTGCCTTTATATCATCTATCTTCTACGATAATTCGTAGGGTCATTGTTGCCTTGTTTTTCCCTAGGTTTTTCCGGAAACCAAACATCTTCCCCAGTATCAGCTTCTATCAGCTTTTTCGTTCTTCAGCAAATAATTTATGTCAGTAGTTTTCAAATAAACTTTTCTAGTAATTGTTGTACCAGATTTATGGTTGAAAGCGAAATATAACGAAGTCAAGCGAAACGAACACTTACAGAAATTTTCTATCATCAACAAGGGTATGATTTAATGCAGTTCATCCAGTCTTTAGTATAAAATTGAAGGTTTATTATATTTTGACTAAAGTTCAGTCTTGATCACGTCATGTATGTTTTAATGATACAGGTGACCGGTTTCGGTTCTTTCTACAAAACCATCATCAGACCTGTGGATAAATTTTAAGAAATACTAGATACCAATCTTTAAATAAGATGAAAGTGTCTAATGATGTCAAACTTTAACAAGATAAAATAAAATTAATTATACCCTGGCTCCTTTAGGATGGTAGGCGGAGCTCTCCTCGCTGCTACACAGTCAACTGATGGTTATGAGTGCTGAGCACGAGCTTAAATATGCAGAGGCTCCACCTACTTCCCGTCACACTACTTCACAACTGCCAATCAGCGTTCATAATATGACGCCATCGTCAAAGTATAAAAGTAGGAAATACACTAATAACATAAAATTGATTCATTTAAATATCTGATTAACAGATAGTTAGTATGTCTACAGCTTATTTATATTTTGGATAAAAACAGGGAACTACGATGTGTAACAGTTGTGCCCTCTATGGGCAACCTTAATACTACTACAGTGCCAGTTACATCAAAGATGTGAAAGTCCTTGGCGTTGTGGTATATATCGATTATACCGAGTCGCCTACATCACAATTGCATCTTTGTTGGATGCTGCAGAATCGTCTTATTTTAGCTGTAGTTTTTATAGCAATATTCTTTATAGCAGTAGGGTAGCAGCCAAGAGAAAGTTCCACATTATGTATATCTGAACTACTAATTAAATTTTTTAAAATCATCGATCTAATAGTTTTTATAATAATCAATGTCAGTTTCATATTTTTTTATGTTGTGCAGCATATTTACATACGTTTCTTTTGCCTACAACCACTGATGTTATTATTAATGCCACATCATGTCATCCTGACAAGTATAAAAAAGCATTTTTTAAATCTATGATACACCGAATACTAAAATTACCGCTAGAAGCTAATGAGATCAAAAAGGAAATGACCATCTTAAAACAAATTGCAAAAACCAACTCTTTTGACACACGACAGGTAGATATCATTTTTAATAAAGTACAACAATCACAAAGTACTCCACTAATAGGTAATCCAAAATATATGAAGATGACATATATGGGAAACATATCAGATAGAATTACTAATTTATTCAAAAATTCTGGAATAACAATAGCATTTACAACTAACAATACTTTACAACAAAAATTAAGACATACTGTAAGTAAAGATAATGGAAAATCTACCAGATCAGGAGTGTACAAGATCCAATGTAGAGACTGTGAGAAAATATATATCGGCCAAACAGGTCGAAATTTTGCAGTAAGGTACAAAGAACATATGTCGGGTACCTCACGAACAAAGTCCGTATTTGGTCATCATATAGCATTCAATAATCATGCTGAGGGGACAGTACAACAGAATTTACAAGTTCTTCATTATGCAAATAAAGGCTTACTTATGAATAACCTAGAAGGAATCGAGATATATGCTCATTTGAAAACCAAACCATCAATGCTGCTCAATGAACAATTAAATTTTCGCGAAAAATATCTTTACGACCTTTTTGACGAAATTTTATAATAAAAGCATCTACTCTTTTATTTTTTAAAAATATAAGACTAGTTATACCCATGGCAAAAGAAACGTATGTAAATATACTGCACAACATAAAAAAAATATGAAACTGACATTGATTATTATAAAAACTATTAGATCGATGATTTTAAAAAATTTAATTAGTAGTTCAGATATACATAATGTGGAACTTACTCTTGGCTGCTACCCTACTGCTATAAAGAATATTGCTATAAAAACTACAGCTAAAATAAGACGATTCTGCAGCATCCAACAAAGATGCAATTGTGATGTAGGCGACTCGGTATAGTCGATATATACCACAACGCCAAGGACTTTCACATCTTTGATGTAACTGGCACTGTAGTAGTATTAAGGTTGCCCATAGAGGGCACAACTGTTACACATCGTAGTTCCCTGTTTTTATCCAAAATATAAATAAGCTGTAGACATACTAACTATCTGTTAATCAGATATTTAAATGAATCAATTTTATGTTATTAGTATATTTCCTACTTTTATACTTTGACGATGGCGTCATATTATGAACGCTGATTGGCAGTTGTGAAGTAGTGTGACAGGAAGTAGGTGGAGCCTCTGCATATTTAAGCTCGTGCTCAGCACTCATAACCATCAGTTGACTGTGTAGCAGCGAGGAGAGCTCCGCCTACCATCCTAAAGGAGCCAGGGTATAATTAATTTTATTTTATCTTGTTAAAGTTTGACATCATTAGACACTTTCATCTTATTTAAAGATTGATATCTAGTATTTCTTAAAATTTATCCACAGGTCTGATGATGGTTTTGTAGAAAGAACCGAAACCGGTCACCTGTATCATTAAAACATACATGACGTGATCAAGACTGAACTTTAGTCAAAATATAACAATTTATTGATAACTGCTTTCCAAAAATGTTTACCAAAATTGAAGGTTTATTGTCATCCCCAACAACAAGAAACGTCTATGCAATATGTGGAAGAGGCAGTGAGCTGGCTCCGCTGTTGTACAATATCAGTACCAATAACTATATTGTGAGAACAAATTTAAAAGCTTCCATTTACACTCAAGCTCAAGACAATGCATTTAAGAAGGTGAATGTGGAACTGATCACAATTCCTGGTGAGCTGGCAGACTACTATGAAATAACCACCTGAAACCTAATCCAACGGTACACATTACTGTCCATTTCATCGGAGAAATAGACAATCTAGGAAAAAGCTGAATGTAATCTAAGCTCTCTGCACACACACCACCTCTTTCAAACGCCCTGCATCGCTGTGACAACCCTAAGTACCGCAGAATAAAGTTAAACTGGACATTTATTTCCAGAGATATGTTGGAGAAAACGGAGCGTAAAGTCTGCAGCTGCAATAACACAATGAAGAGCCAAAGAAGGTGTTACACCTTCCTAACATCGTGCACGCAGAAGTGCCAAAACACGACGTGGCATGGACTCGACTAATGTCTGAAGTAGTGGTAGAGGGAACTGACACCATAACTACTGCAAGGCTGTCCTTAAATCCGTAAGAGTACGAGGGGATAGAGATCTCTTCTGAACAACACGGTGCAAGGCATCCCAGATATGCTCAATAATGCTCATGTCTGGGGAGTCTGGTGGCCAGAGGAAACGTTTAAATTCGGAAGAGCGTTCATGGAGCCACTCTCTAGCAAATCTCGACGTGTGGGGTGTCACACTGCCGGCTGGAATTGCCCACGTCCGTCGGAATGCACAATAGATAACAATGGATGCTGGTGATCAGACAGATTGCTTATATGCGTGTCACCTGTCACAGTCATATCTAGACGTATCACAGGTCCCAGTCACTCCAGCTGCACACGCTTCACGCCATTACAGATCCTCCACCAGCTTGAACAGCCCCCTGCTGACTTGCAGTGTCCAAAGATTCATGAGATTGTCTCCATACCCACACACGTCCATCCGCCCGAGACAGTTTGAAACGAGACTCGTCAGACCAGGCAACATGTTTCAAGTCATCAACAGTCCAATGTCAGTGTTGACGTGCGCAGGCGAGGCGTAAAGCTTTGTGTCGTGCAGTCATCAAAGATACACGAGTGGGCCTTCGGCCATGGAAGCCCATATCGATGATGTTTCATTGAATGGTTCGCACGCTGATAGTTGTTGATGGCTCAGTATTGAAATCTGCAGCAATTTGCGGAAGGGTTACACTTCTGTCACGTTGAAAGATTCTCTTCAGTCGTCATTGGTCCCGTTCTTGCAGAATCTTTTTCCGGCCACAGCGATGTCGGAGATTTGACGTTTTACCGGATTCCTGATATTCACGGTACATTCGTGAAATGGTCGTAAAGGAATTCCTCACTTCATCACTACTTCTGAGATGCTGTGTCACATCGCTCGTGTGCCGGCTATAACAAGACGGTCAGACTCACTTAAATCTTGATAACTTGCCATTGTAGCAGCAGGAACCGTAACAACTGCATCAGACACTTGTCTTATATAGGCATTACCGACCGCAACGCTGTACTCTGACTGTTTACATATCCCTGTATTTCAATAAGCACGCCGTTACCAGTTTCTTTAGGGTTTCTTTGTTTTATGCGGAAGCTTACCAGCAGCGCCTGGGAGGCCAACCAAATGCCCTAAGTAAGTCTGTTCTAATTCCGTGTTTCACAATAGCGGAGTTAAGCTGACCAGTTTGGCAGAGCTCTATACCCATCCAGTATTTTGATACTGCTCTCTATGAGACTGGCGGCTACGTAAAACGTTGTCTTCGATCTACTCCAACTGAAAAAAAAACAATGTCGAAGGCATAACATCTTGGACGTTTGAGGATGATCAGCGGCGGACGTTGAGAGGAAAAAACAAATGCCCTAATTACGTCTGTTCTAGCAGGAGATCTCATGACTGGAAGTGAAGTACACGGGCCTCGGCTGACGCAAAGAAACAGCTTTTTCCGAACAGCTGAAGCAATTGCAAGGACACGTTCCGTGTACAGAATAGAACCGTATCAAAATAGAACGCCGGGAGGACATACTCAAAACCTACAAGTCGCCACCGGTGTCCAGCTACCTCACCTAATATGGAAGCCCTCGAATAGACAAGGGTATGATTGATGCATTACAGACGCAACTTGAAGCGATGCGGATATATTACTGGAAACGCAACCAGTGAATATGGAGAACTTCAATGTGCAAGAAACCTCTTGGCCAGCTTGAAAATACCAATTGCCTGCTCAATGGATAGCCTTGTTCCATACAATGTCCGAGGAACTAAGCTGGCCAAATTCTAGCCCTTAAAATCCATATGATGTGTAGAAATCGTCAGTACATTTCAGTAATCAAGTTCTAGATACGATTTAAATTTTAATTAACTGTGATGTGTTGTCCTGGATCCAAACATAATAATAACCAAATTTACCAAACATTTATCCCTGCACGTATCGAGCTAAGTTACTTATTCTGCAAAATTCCCATCGCAGTAATACACTTGTTTAAGGATGTGATATCTTCTCAGTTCGGTGATAAGTGCTCTGTCCCACATCCTCAGTCAAGTTTTCAAGGTTAGAAAAAAGAAAATAGTCACTCTTGATCAGTTTCATAGTCTACGGTTTATGGGCACTATTTTGAAGCTCAACACCCAGCACTTATTTAGCCATAACCGATTATTGTTTTAGTTCTTACGGAAAAACATTGCGTGATGCTCTTCGTGCATGAGCGGAAGGCTTATGTATTGTACGATAATTTAAGGGACAACCAACTGGCATACCAAACCTCAGATTAAAAAGTCACATGATATTAAAATAATAAACATAATGACATATAATGGCCAGTTTTCCACATCTATTATCGAAAACATAATCATAACCAATCCGTAATTGATGATAATTGCTCAGAAGACAGATCACTAAAAAATCGGTACATTGAATGGTTACACAATACAAGAAATTTTAACGTTATATCAGTCCTTTATTTACAGTGGATACGGTGTGATACCACTTTTTGTAGTTCGACCACCTAGATTAACAGTGGGGTTATTGCCGAATTATGAGTTTACTGGTTGCTCCTGACCTTTATCACCCTCTTCAAGTTCTCGGTTTTAGGATATACACCTTTCCGAACTTCCCTGCCTTTGAGATTACCTCTGTAGCTTATGCGTCCTTTGGTCTCCACTGCCTGCAAATTGTTTCTTCTTTGTGATTACGCGCTTCAAAGAACTTTAGGTTTTTTCATGGAATATATATTTTTAATTATGTTTTGTGAGCCTCATGTCATTACTATTAGTCAATTTTCCTACGAAACAAGAGTCGTGTGTACCACAAACTTACGGCAAAGCAGCGGTTGACGTTTCCGACAACTGCTCGTAGTTGTACAGGTGAAGACATGAATGTAACGCAAGGCTGCTACGCAAGAAAATAGTATATTGAAATAAAAATTCACAGTTTGTGGCTGAAGGCGGTTTGTTCTCTTTTTTTACGAAAGCAATACATTCGCGGTAGTAACACTGACAACAATGGGCAAAGTAAAGAAATTTAAGCCTGTGCAGAAAGACCAACGCCAGGACACAATCAAAGATGGCCAACGTCGGATGTTATCGATAGTGAATGTTAATCACCAACGTGTGAGTAAGTAGCATTGACTCTATCCCTCTGTTATGGGACCGTGCAGAGAGCAAGATTCCATGCAGAATTTAAGCAAAACCTACGTCTACGTTTATAAAGTCACTTTCTGATTTAATCTCAACTGCTTTCTTAATAGCATTGTTCCAATACCCGTAAGTGCACGGGAGAATCTCTGTGTTGCTGTACTCCGTGGGTTGAATGCTGCCAAGGCAATATCCTGCATTAGCAAATTTTTTCAGCTGTTTCCTTCTCATCCCGTGCGGTAAGTCTCCCCTGACCCGCGGTTCTGGGTGACTTTCCCAAAATCAGCCCCTTTTCCTAGACCTCTCCAGTCCTTTTCCTTCACCCTTCTTCCTTCCCCTTCAACCCTTATGCCCGAAGAAGGAGCCACTGACCCCGGTAGCTTGCCAATCTCAAGTCTTTTATGTCTGTGTTCTGCCGCTGCTTGGTGAGTTGACTTTTTTATACGTGCACTTAAATAATTTTATCAATAATTGATTGTTTATGCTGTTACTTTTCAATTCTTCGCAATAATTTTCGAACGATGGACCGTGGGATGTTAAGCTGTCGTGACACAGCTCGTGCACTGCCTGAACATCGTACATTACGTCCAGCTTTCTCTGCCGTGGAAACAGTAACTTCTTCAACAATTTCTGCTGCAGATGGCTGTCGGCCTCATCGCGGAGTAATTCCCAAATTTCCAGTTATTTCGAAGTAGACCTCTCCGTATTCCTGGAATGCGTCGATCCTTGCGTAGAGCTACAACACAATTGCTGCTGTTTTGATAAAACAGCTTTACGAGTAAAGCTCTGCTCACCTTGTCGGACACATGATGACTGACTGCAACTGATGCTTGTAATTCAACCCTAAATCACCGTACCACTACCGGCGCATAATGGCAGTCATGAAACTAACACTTCCAAGAACACAAATACTGCAGCAGACAGTCTGAACACATGCCTATAATGTTGGGTACCCTTACCGTAAATATTTTTCCGCCTACAGTGGCTCAAGTAGCGAAAGTTTGACTGTAAGTAACCTGTACACTATACCTACAAAGAGAATGTGGTTCAACGGCAGCACTGCTAACGCTGTGGCTTAACGGACCCACGAAACATTGCTGCCAAGCGTAAGTTTATAGGATAGGTGTTACCATAATACGAGAGCAACAGACGAGTTTAGACTAGATAATTATATGCTTTGTGATCACACAGAGGTTAATATAACGACTTGAAATTCATTCAACATAGGTATCAACCTATATAAGAGTATCTCGAATGTATTAGTCTCATCCACACTTTGTTTTCAAAACCAAGGAGTGAAATTATTTCAACTGTAGAATTTCAGTTTGCTAACGTTAACAGAAATATTCAACGCTTCACAGCTCTACAATACTCCCTCTGTCGTCGAAGACAATAGACAAACACTAAGAGTGACATTTACGATGACTTATCCCTTAACTGCCCGAATTTTCCAAAATTGGATATTTAAATTTATTTTCAATTTTTTGACTTCTGGTGCATCTAAGTAGTGTATACAAGCTATTATTTGACTCTACTCTGTCTTAGTTTGTCTGTAACATAACGTGTCCATATGGACACGCTGGGCACTCAGATGCATATTTGAAATATTTTCTGTGATATTGAAATACATTTGAAGATATGTTTTATTAATCAGATTTTTAATACAAGTAAGGCAAAATTTGAACAAAATAATTCTTACAAACCAATTTATAACACCATACACAAAATAATTCACAATCATTTGTTTTACTGACTTTCATGGTACACTTCAAAGCATTCTAGCCACATTCCTATATAACATTTCCCACATTTTGAGCGAACAGCTGATGATTTCTGTTTGCAGTACAAACCTACATATCTTCTCTTCTTCTCAGTTTTCTTGATATAGTGCTTCATACCATCATATCTGATATCACTTGTGACACGCGATTTGTATCCACACATAGGACTAATAGACGGCCTGCCTGCTCCTTTTACGGGATTCATACATCTTTTTAGGTAAACTTCTACAATTTCTCTTCCGAAGTCAAGTTTAGTAGTCCTAGCTCCTGTTCCTTTCTTCAGCTGCCACGCATTATGTACAGATACGTCAATCAGCCAAGAAAGTAAAGCCCAGTACCACTTCTTGTTTCGAATGTTTATTCTGCACTTGGCAATGTTTTCATAATCCTCCCATGTGTTTATTATAGGCTGTGAGAATTTGAGGATGTTGTACTTTAACTGTCTTCTTCTCCTTTGCGGAATATCTTTTTACAAATGATACAGGTTCAACTCCTTCACAGGTAGAAGCTACAGCAACCACTGAATTGTCCACCCATTTTGTGACTATAACACCATCATCCTTGCAAAGTGACGATTCAAAATACCCCCTTTCCTTTTTAACTAGCGCTATCGTTGAGGAAATTGGGCACAATTTGGGAACACTGTTTTCTCTGATAGTGTCTGTTGCTCCACAGCCCTTTTCTGTCAGGTATGACAGAACAGAAATACCTGTAAATAGGTTGTCAAAGAAAAAGTGGAATGGCAGTAGCTTTACATCCAGTGTCAAATCATCTATCATCTTAACGAGTGGGGCAGTATCCTTACCAAACTGTGCTTCATATACTGTATTTGGATTGGGTGATTTTCTCTGATAAAAGGAAAAATTTACCAGATATCCAGAAGTAGTGCATAAACACCATGCTTTACATCCAAATGGTATCGGTTTTCCCCTGATAAATTGCTCGCAAGAGTGTCTCCCAAAATATTTTATCATTGATTCATCGTAAGACAGAGGTTGCTGAGGAAAAAACAGCTTATTAATTACATTTGTCTCTTACTATTTCAATAAAGGGTCTAATTTTCCACATCTAGTCCTTTTCATCAAATTTTTTATTGTCGTTACAGTGCAGAAACCTAAAAATTTGTTCAAATCGATTTCTCCTCATGGCATTGCATACAAAATCGTTTCATGTGTCTAAATTGGAATCCCAGTATAACCTCTTATTAGGGAGAGAGTTATAACTACTTAGAATGAGGATCCCCAGAAAACATTTCATTTCTTTAAAAGTTATATTAGGATTTGGAAAGTTCTTGAAAAGTGCGTAGTTGTTTGACTCATCAACTAGGAATTGTATCAGATCGTCATCAAAGAATAATTCGAAAATTTCCACTGCAGACTTATCAACATACGTGTCAAAGCACGGATCAGGAAAAGACTTCAAATTTTTAATTAGTGCACCATGAACCCAGGATTTTGCACATTTCTGTTCCTGTAATCTATATTTCTGAAGTCTGTTTCTGTGTGTGTGTCTGTTAATCTTATTTCAGCTTCAGATCGGAGTTGTCTAGGATTGAGATTATCTGCTATTCCTCCTTCATCCTCATCACCCGAATTCTCATCCGTGAAGACTGCTGGATCAGGGGGCGTGATGTAAATTCCATCAGCCTGAGGAGCGTTTAAATCCTCAAACACGATGTCTAAAACATCCTGCACGGTCAAACCAGGCTCTAAAGATTCTGCCAGACCTCTGTTATGGTATGAAAAGAGAAAAAGAAACGAAATCATTTTTGACCCTGCAACTGCCCAGCGTGTCCATATGGACACGGCTGAAATAATCAATGAAAATCTCTATAAACATATTTAGATATACTGCAAACAGTTTCACATGCCAGAATGAAGAAGTTCTTTACGAAACATTACTTACTTTACATCAACATGCTCCATTGCGGACGTCAAAGCACTCCCTGAAATATAGGCTGTCACAATCACAGTGTAAATGGTAACAATGAAGTGTTAACACAATGTACGTAAAATTCAAATCCTCCCTTAAAACAATATGTGACCGCCAACGCTAAAAATAATTTTAAGCCAACAATGAAGTAAAAACAGAACTAGTCAAAAATTGTGTCCATATAGACACGCTGGGAAGTTCACTGGAAAGATCTCTGATTAGAGAACACAGTAACATAAGCAAGGCAAAGACGTTATACCCTGAACACCGTGACCTGACGCCACCATAATAATATTCCAGTATTTCTGTGTCTGTCAGATATGTTGATTAAAATTTAATTCCTGTGCCAGCTTCTATTCAGTACTTCCAATATAGACGTAAATCATTGTTGTTGTTGTGGTCTTCAGTCCTGAGACTGGTTTGATGCCGCTCTCCATGCTACTCTATCCTGTGCAAGCCTCCAATCATAACGACACATAAAGACTGTAGTAAGTAGATGATTCGTACTGGATGTATCTGACGTCGGTGGAAATCTTCAGATGCAAACCGCAGCACAGAAGGTCCAGACTAGGTGCTCGTGAAGCTAATCGCCATACTGCGCACTTTGAGAATGGTCGGATCATTGTCTCGAGTGACTTGGGTATAAAAAAAACCGACAGTTCGTTGTAGCGCAGTGACCGCAGAATGAGAGACGACGAGATGGACTCGGCAAAGGGTTGATTATAAGAAAGGGCAGAGCGCCCCCCCCCCCCCCCCCCCCAGAAAAATTTGTTCCATTGGTTGATGATTAGGCGTCACTGCTGAAATCCGCGAAGACATTAGAAGCAGTGCGTCATCACAAACCATCAAGAGTTGATAACTGGTTGCATGGTTGAGATCTCAAACCGTTACGCGTTATTTATCGCCGACAACATACTACCCCCAGACACTAGAGACTTGTATGGTGTAGAGCCAGAGTGGACGGGGATACAGAGTTGCATCCTGCGACGTTCAGCTATCACAGCTATCAGTCTCGCCTCTGTTTGTGGCCGTCAGATCGACGCCAGCGTGTCAGTAGACGTTTGGGTGAAAAAAGTCGCGGTTCTCGAGGATCGTATATCTCAACTGGAGTCATGATGCTTAGAGCTATTGGATATGATAACACGACTGAGTAGGTAATAGTTCAGGGGAGGTTGAGTGCTGGAAAATAAAAAGAATGGCGAAACCTATTGTAATACCCGTCATTAACAGGCTACCAGGTAGTGTACTCCAGCAGGATAATCCAAGATCTCATATTATGATTTACACTGTAAACTTTTGAAGAAGGTATACATCCTCTATCGTGATTTACCATCGATAGATGTCTGGGATATGGTGCTAAGTCATATAATTTCAATCGATATTAACTGACACAGTGTGTGCAAGAAACTCCTCAGTACTACATGTGAATGTTGACTGCTTCTGTGCTCCAACGAATACAAGACAATATTAGTTGTCCGTGGAGGCATGAACACCAGTTCCAAGTGGAATGATAGTGTAATCACTTAATAACACTAATGTGACGAACATCTCCCCAAAGTTTAATAAATTCAAGCTGATGCTTCAAGGTGTATGTTTTCCATATCGGTCAGTGTGTTTATTCCTCTAGTCATACACGACCCTCCGCTTTTCCTTTAAGGGAGATGTTGCCTGACGCTGAGTAGGTGAGAGACGGCCGATAGTCAGGGGAAAGTAAACGTAACCAGTGTATGTGATAAAGTTATCTACCGTTGCGATTGTTCTGCAAGACAGGACGACTTGACGCTAGCACATACAACGCCTCTAGTGCACCACCAAGTTTGTAATCGAAGAACTAATTTTCGCTTGTAGCTATACGGAATGCTAAGCATGAGGCTCTTGCGGAAAAGAAACTGTTACCGACAGTGATACGCATACAAGCTGAGTTTAGTGTGATTCCTGAAACTGCCACCTTTTATTTTTCATGCATTCATCGAGAATGCACAGCGCTTTTTTAATTTTCATGCATTCATTGAGAACTCGGCCACGAAATTTTTGCTGTCTCGTGTCGCTTGAATACAAAATTCATTTTTCGTTGCTACATTCTTAAGTTTGATTTTGCGCATCCATATCCTTATTGAACGTTTCCAGAACACTTGCACATCAGATAAACAGACCAATAATCTACAACTTAGTTCTCTTTACAGGCTTTGTATTTACTTTAAATCTAAGGGAGTTTATCATTCGTTACACAAATCCCAAATATTGTTTCAAAAATAAGGGGAGACACATGAATTGACGGAAAATTAACAGTTCCGTGCACACACCGAACTTAATGTGTAATTTAGATATTACTTCAAGACATTCACGTAACAAATGTAAATAAGCAGGTAGGTGAAGCTTGTGGGCTCGGCCTTCTGTCGATTTCGCCCCTCGTTGACGATCTTTGTCTAGATTACTTTAGAGAGACGCCGATGGCAGTATCGAGGGGGCCAAAGTTGCAATCAAGAAGGTTGTGGAGAGTGAGAAAGCACCGATCTAGATTCGACTGTCTGTTATCTCCTGCCTTGCGAAGCGGTTTCCATAAGTAGGCATGATATTTTGGAAAACTCACCACCGACGTGGAGGTTATTTGGCCGGTTGGCCGTAATATAGGTGATCTGGTCTCTTGCAGGCTCAAGGAATGAAAGGATGGTGGCCGTCCCGTCCAAGTTAAGTTACTTCTGTGTATGTCTCTAGGTCTCTCACTTCCAACCCCCTCCCGACCAGTGTTGTTTATGCAACAACCACTCATGGTTAACAGGAGCTCTTTAAAAGTCACTTGGTTAAACACTGATCAGTGAATCTGGCTAAGTGTAGGTGCCTATTCAGTGACCACAAACTTTTTTTTAATTCTGTATTTTGTTGTCTGCTGGACGAAAGTGGGTTCGTAATTAATAGTAGCAGGTTAGTAGTTATTTGCTTACAATTTGATCAGTGAATTTTGGCTAACTGTAGATACTTATTCAGTGACTGTTTTGTTTTTAATTCTGTATTTTGCTGTCTCCTCAATGACATTAGGTCCATAATTAATAATAGCTGTTTTCAGAGAATTTTGGTTAACTGTAGCTAACTATTCAGTGACTGTTGATTTTCTTTTCAAATTCTCATCGTTGCTTTCTGCTGAGTGACTGTGGGACCATAATTAATGGCAGCTCTTCAAAGGTTATTTAGTTAGAAGGAAAACTGATCAATGAATTTTGCTAACTATAGTTACCTTTTTTTAAAATTATTCAGTTTTGGTGTACAGTTAATGGCTGGTGGCTCAGAATGGGTGGCAGAACATTAAAAGCCATTTTTATAAAGTCTGCTTAGTCAATTTTACTGATAATTATTTGAAAACTCACTTGACTTTAATAGAGGCAAGTTACGAATTGAAGATGATGAAAGCTGAAGCAGTTATGTGGGGACCCCAGTCCTTCCATTAGGACGACCCGATCCCAAGTCTTCACACCCGTTCCTAGTTATCAGTAAGTTTTACATTTCGATAGTAAAGTAAGCAAAATATTGAGACCCATGGCTTCATTCACATTACTTCCCTTTTGTCATACAAAACTACAGCGTCAATCTAATGATAACTTCTCTACATACAGTTGACCTAAATCCATTGTTATAAAATGTTTAATAATACTTAAGTATCTTCTGATGTCTGGTGTTTTTTTTTTTTTTTTTTTTTTTTTTGGAGCTACAAAAATATCTACGAGGGACCATTCATAATATTAACAGACATATCCAGTGTAGACCACTGCGTTTGACAGAGAATAATCCTTTTTTCTACTATATACTACACCTATCTTCGTATTTCCACACCTTAAATGAACATCTTTTCGTTGTCAAAACAAATTATAAAGACTTTAACATTTTCTGTGAAATATGTGCAACCTGAAGCCTGTTGACTTACTTCGAAATAGGTATTTGAAAATTTATTATGTAGAAATCGTTCGTCAACATCATTTATCATTTTAATGTTCATAGTCATTATTTCCTCAATGGTAAGACAAACGAGAAGTAACTGCTTTGGTGGCCAGCCGAAGTGGCCGAGCGGTTCTAGGCGTACAGTCTGGAACCCAGCAACCGCTACTGTCGCATGTTCGACTCCTGCCTCGGGCCTGGATGTGTGTGATGTTCTTAGGTTAGTAAGGTTTAAGTAGTTTTAAGTTCTAGGGGACTGGTGACCTCAGAAGATAAGTCCCATAGTGCTCAGAGCCATTTGAACCATTTGAAGTGCTTTGGTGCTATATAGCAAACGGGGTATACCTCTTATTTTGGCGTTTTACTTCCCATCTACACCTTCGCCTGCCATCCTTCTTAGCCGGCCGGCGTGGCCGAGCGGTTCTAGGCGCTACGGTCTGGAACCGCGTTACCGCTACGGTCGCAGGTTCGAATCCTGCCTCGGGCATGGATGTGTGTGATGTCCTTAGGTTAGTTAGGTTTAATTAGTTCTAAGTTCTAGGTGACTGATGACCTCAGAATTTAAGTCGCATAGTGCTTAGAGCCATTTGAACCACACTTCTTCCTGTCGAATAGACGTACATAAGGTTTTAAAATTGTATTAGATGTATGACAGACTTTAAAGTAGGAGATTTAACTGTTTGGAAATTTGCCATAATGGTGAACCAGTCCATATGTCTGTTGCATAACGGAAGCTTCTTTTTGTTAACCTTCCACCATACTGCATCGTCCCCCGACAAGGTGCCAGTTTATATCACCTACAGTTGTAGTCACCGAGCGAGCTGTCGCCGTCTTGACTCATATGACTCTTCATTCAGATGGACGGCGGTTCAAATCTTAGTTCCGCCATTCATGTTTATACTTTCTGTGAATTTTCAAAACCACTAAAATTAAATACTAGCTATCGATTTCCTTCCCGAGACCGAAATTGTACTGCGTGTCAAACGATGATGTCGCAGGTGCGTGAAAGAGAGAGAGAGAGAGAGAGAGAGAGAGAGAGAGAGAGAGAGAGAGAGGGAGAGAGAGAGTGCGTCTTGTATGATTATCTTACTGGAAACATTTTATATTTCAGAATTTTACAATTCTCCCCACAAAATTGTAGTATGATCACAGAAGACGTTAAACTCAGAAAACCATACCACTCTAAGCACTGCTCTGTGAAATTAACGACCTGTATTGTCTCTAAGCGTAATAAAATGTAATATTTTGTTATGATCCCAATATAATTTTCTTGTTATATTTCTCTGACGTATTGTTGCGCAGATATTCATGTCCATAATTATGTTCACTATGTTACACAATCATTTGTATGAAAAACAAGACTTAAACTGTATTGTATGTTGGTTATATCTGTGCTGCTGGATTCTCTTACGGAATAACTTTTATGTTTTTCCATTAAAAATGCTGAAAATACTATATTTTATGGCTTACTGCCATTAATTTCGAGGACAATGACAACGGTAACTTCGATTGTGAGAGCTAAGTAATCTTAATAGGAGAAATATAAACTCAACAGCCATGAAGACGTACAGATTTAAGAAATTCAGTTGTATTTGTATTTACATTTTTGTAGTCATAAATCTCTCATATAATTTTAATGTATGATAGGTACCAAAAGGCATTCTTCCACTCTGTGACGTACTTGGTATAATGTTGCAAGGAGTCAACAATTTCGAAAATTCTAGCGCATGTAAGTTAGAATGTTGATATGCAGACTTTCAGTAATTCTTTTAATCATTTAAGACGTTAAAAGTATTTTCTTGTTATACATTTCCTAATTCTACTAAATGATTTATAATCATTTTTGTTTCTCTCAGTAACGTAAATTGTGTAAATGTTCGTAATAATTTTGGTTATTTGTGTTATGTACAGAACTTTCTGCCACGCTGAGACTTTACTATGGTTTTGATCTACCCCGCTGGTAATGTGTTTAAGCAACATCCGAAACACAATTTTTTGAAGAAGGAAAACAGATTTTGGTAACTACTATTGCACAGGTAATAGGTAGTGAACTACAGAGGACACACCCAAAATGGCGTTTTCTATTGGTTTTAACTATTTATGTTTTCTCGGTTAATTTATACAAGAAGAGGAAAGAGAGATGTGAAAGAATGATAGTGAGCATAAGTATACTGCATGCTGAATCAGAGTGTCCTGTATTCTGAATCAGTTTTCTTACAGAGAGCTTTGTATCTAGTAATAAGTCATGCTCTCGAAGAACGATTTTGCGAAGTTTTGAAATGGTCGAAAAATACTCGATTACTAACCCAACTTATAAATGTAGTGGACCTGTTTAATAAGCTATACAAGCTGCTAGCCATAAATTGTCTTAGAAGTGTTGAATTATTAGAAAGTTAGCATCCAGAATGTGACAACATACAGGAATGACTGTTTTTCATTATTTTAACTTCAGTGTTCCCGGTAAGTGGAACTCTGCACAGCTTTCTCAACGAATGAGAGTCCTTAGAAAAGGAGGTACGATGGCAAGCTGATTGTCACGGTTTGTACTTATTTTCTTCGCAATAATAGGTATACAACGATCTAAATACAAGGGAAAAGAGAGCAGACCGAGCTCTGTTTATAGTTTGTGACGTCAACAACGGGTAACATGGTGGAGTGTATGCTGTGGTTGCGGTGTTCAACATAATATTCTTCATCAATTTCTATAATGAAGAGATTCATTAAAAATCTAAGAAACTGGCATGTCAGTCTACTTTCTTCAAGTACTCTCGAATAGCAGTTGCGAAGGAATCTGTTTCTCCTCTAAAAACAAAACATAAATGAAAAACTTACTTCGGTGTCTTTGTTAATTGTAGTTTTAAGCAAACAGCATCATAGTCGCCGCTTTGTTTCAACATTATATACTATTGTTTCAGTATTTTCAATGACGACAACATCTGAAATTATCAACTGAAATGAGAAATACTATGAAAACTGAGAAAAATTATGCACTTGATTATCTGGCTGTGGGCCACATACTGCGTTTTTTAAGCCATTAGTAATAAATCTGCGACGGTAATGCTGCGAAAGACCATTTCTAATAGTGTAAATCTATGCCGATAAATAACCGATGACATAAACTTCGCCATAATGTTGGCTATTGACTTAAGCCAATGTTGTTTAGAAAAAAAGGATACTCTTTATAGGAAGTACGTAAGGCTCGGAGGTATCTCTTCAAATACCTAACTTCACTGTTTCAAAATTCCTTGCTTCCAGCTCCGGATAATAACTCTAGCTTTGTCATTTCGTTAGTGGGGTGACACCTTGCTTTTGTATCGAGGCACTTACGAAGTGTCTATCTTTCGCCATGTTGACGTAAGAAGAAATTTTTAGTGTATGTGTTACGTCTTGGCCTGTAGCGCAGTATTCTCGCATCACTACTCAAGTGCTGCAAGTAAAATGGGGTGAAATGCTCGAACAGCTCCTCCAATCAGCGACAGTTTATGATCTATCTCATGAAAAGCGCAATTTAACACAGGCATAGCCCACTCTTTCCATTTTCACCACACAACCATAGGAAACTTCATACTCCAATACAAAACGAAAAAAGAATTGACTTATGCTTGTAAAGTACGTTGAACGGTAGAAAGTCCATATCGTCGTGATGAAAGTAAACTAACAATATTGTCGTACCATGCTTACAACACCACATGAATATTGTGAGAAAGAGCGAGAAGAATATCACCACAATGACATAATGCAGTGTATCCAAGGCAAGTAGCCTTAAACACGCACATGTAAGCATGGTCAACTGCGGAAGGTTGGACTGGGCTGATGAAGTCTCTGCCGATTGATACGATTGTGGACAAAAGTAAATTTAGTTTCTAAAAAGCAGATGTTAGGGTGCAGAACAGGTTCATGAATTAAAATGATTAGCAGAGCCGGAACCGCGTAAATGGACTTGGCTGGTCGTCTTCGGCTGAGGTGGATGAACTTCCGTTTCTCATATCTCTATCATTAGTCAAATGCCAGTATATTTTAACAATTTTTGCACCGAACTACTGAAAGTTGGGCATCACATCATCCTTAAAATTCTCATACTCAAAACGGCTCAAATACGTTTTTAGTAGATAGTGCTTCACAGTTATGATTAACGGAAGTAGTAATTAACCATTAACAGCTACCATACTGAATTACTTACTCTTGCAGTCAGTAGCTATCTTGTCACATCAGCGTGAGTCATGAAAAAATATTTAACACCTGATTTATGAATGTAAACAATTCTGAAACTGTCAGCTATTTAAAATTTGAAAATGAATGCCTCTTTATACGACCAGTCACTTTTGCAGTATCAGCAGATTTTGCGACGTGATCCTTTTATACATGCTTTATAAAATGAACCATATGTGGACAAATAATTTTGGTGAATTAGTGACAGTAAAGGCCACAAGTTGAAATCACATGATACACTCAAGTGCATAATGAAATGAAGCAACATTCATTTCAAAAATTTTACATAACAAAGTTGACAAATAGGATTTAACTTCCATTACGTTTGCAGACGCTATATATCTATGCAGCAGGGAATTATTGAAATAACTCTCTATGATATTCTAAACAAGATATTCGACGTTACATGGCATAGTTTTGTCTGGGGTTATAAAGATAAATAATTTCTGAGATAGTAAAAATTTCTTTCCTCATAATAATCCTTCATGATTAGGCTTTTTGTGTTTCAATATGACTTACAATAACCAGTATCTTCCTTACAGCTAATATATTTGAAATATTGAAGTGGTAATAAAGGCGAAGACAGTTTTCACCAACAGATGAACTAGTCCGATATTTCAAGAGAGGATGACTCAGTATGCTACAGGAATGCGCCAGGCAATAACTGGATGGTAGTAACAAATAACAGAATTTCAAAGATGGAAATGATCGTGTGAAAGTTACCGAGATGTAATTCTGACGGAATAAACTTTTCATAGGAGTATTACTGAACGTTATAGTTAGTTCTAAGTTCTAGGGGATTGATGACCACAGCAGTTAAGTACCACATTGCTCAGAGCCATCTGAACCAACACAGTTGTTCGGCGAACTCAGGAGGAGGAGGTAAGTTGCATTCTGGCGCTTTCTAAACACAGGTGTTGAGCTGTTAGTGGTTCATAATTATTTATTAATCAGTTTCATTAGAACCTTTGTGTCTTTTGTGTCGTTGCTTCATATAATACACTTACGAGTACTTGCTTTCCCATTTCTATGCAGTGGGTGAATGCTCATATTGCACACGTTTTGAAAACTATTATTTTTATTCTTCGCATGTAAACCTGAAGTTGACTGTAAAGCTGAAAAGAATAAACAAAGAAAAACACATGTGACAATGACTGAATTTCACAATTTACTTAAGTATCAAGATCAACGGTCTTCTTCATTGCTTAAATTGGCCTCATTTCTAGCTTGCAATAATGAAACAGAGATGAAAGTGCTGAAATTTAATAATTAAATTTCACTCAAAGGTAGTTAAATTTTGTTCCTCTTCGTCAAGCAGAAACTGTTGTTGAAACTGCCTAGCAGATTGGAAACTGTTGTTACAGAGACGGTTGAAGAGTCAAATTAACTATGGAGTAATCATTAAATTTCATCTACCGATTCCTAATATTTTGCATTTTGCGACTTACATTGTCACTGAGTGTAAATAAACAGTGATTAAGTGTCACAAAGAATTTGTTTCAGTGCAGGAATTATTACCTTTGTATTTTGAACAAAGGAAAGGTAATGAGCAGAAAATTAAATAGCTTGAACCAGTAATAGTTAAACTGTAGAGAAGGTCGCTAAATAGACGCTGCTGTTACATACATTCCCCGAAAAGTCAAGTTCACGTCAAGCAGATCAATGAATTTCATCCGTCTAGTGTTAATATTCAGCAAGTACGATTTATACGGTCGCTGTCAGCTCACGTGAGTGAAAGTAAAGAACGACTAAGTGCCAGTGGATTTTTTTTTTTCGTTACAAGGATTTTGTGTTTGTATTATGAACCAAAATTATTATATGTAAAGCAAGTTTCAGGTTCTGGGTATATTTCAGCAAAGTTACTGGAAAATGTATTACCGGTGAGCAACAGTACTAACCTGTGTAATTAAATCAACTGCACTTAGTTAGTGCTGCATACGAACTATGTTAAGTCACCCTATTCAATATTTAGTCTGATGTATCTTAGGCAGGAATTCGCGAACGAGAAAAAAAATACAAGTCATAAAATATAATGTTGCGACAGTACTTAGTGTTATATAAGTGATTCCGTATATTGCACCAAGAACTAAATTTGACAGTAATTGCATAGAATATATTGCATCTCAAACATCTGATAGATATCCACACCATGGATTCATTGGAACGAAAATGATAAGCAGATTTACTTAGTATATGCTAAATACATAATTAATTATATATTACTACTATAGATGGCACCATTTTCAGTGTTTATGTTGACGACGTCATTCGTAAATGGTTGCTAATGTTCAACAGCACATTAAGAAGCGACCATTTTAATTTCATTACGCAGCTATTCATTGATGATCAGATTTTGATAAGAAAAGATTTCAATTTCAGTATGTAAAATAAAAAAAACTGGAGTGAGAATATGGGCAGATAAAAGATGAATGATGGCATTTCCAGGATTGAAAATCATAAGAGCTTGCATTGTTATAGATGTACAAACATTCCAACAAGTAATACAGTTTAATCATCTGTGGTACAATTTTAAATTTTCCAAGTCAGATGATGTGGAGGAAAATTTGGCCAGATTCAGATATTATATGGAAGCAGACAACACACATTAAAACATAACGTGCCCAAAGAAAGGTTAATTAAACTTTAGAAAGTAACTGCTTTGCCATCAATTCTGTATGGAGCGTAACCTGAAATTTAATATCAGATTAATTACGACATAGAATCATCAGAGATGAAATTCCTCCGCTTCGTAGTGAGACATTCATTACATGATTTAGAAACACTGATATTACACAGATACTAAATACAGAATTCATTACGACGTCGAATCATCAGAGATGAAATTCCTCTGGTTCGTAATGAAACATTCATTACATGCTCTGGAAACACCGAAATTACACAGGTACTAAATATAGAATCAATATGTCTACAACTGAAGGATAAAGACCAACCAGAAAAACGATGTTCTAATGGGATCTTCAACGCTTAATGTTCAATAGTCTGTCTTCGAAAGACGTCCATCATTTACTGCAACTACAAGTAATTTGCATCGATCTCTCATCCACGTATAGAGTTATAAAATGTAACTTACATTTTTATTTCGTTGGTGGCCTCGCTGTCTTCGTCTGGTCTCGGGTCCTATTTCTGGTACAAGGAAACATTGATTGATGAAAGGTTTATGTTCTTCAGATGGCTTCCAATAATTATTCATTGAAATAAATTTTCTAAACTTCGCAGTAACTTCAGTCACTAATATTTGCACGCCCTGAACTATTAACAAAATATACTTCTGCCTTCATCAGTATTACAGAAACACATCATCTCCACTTACAACATCTCTCCAGCCAAAACTGTGAATTTTACATCACATTACCTCCAAGATTGTCCAAAACGAAGAACAGAGACATAATATAAAATAAAAGAGTTTATAACTTCGTCGATAATAATCGCTGTCACTTCTTTTAAACATATAATAAAAGTGAGCTTACAAAAATTTAAATAAAATGCTTCACATTAATGGCAACAAGTATAATATCAATATTTAAATATGATACAACTATTTTGTATGAACTTGTGTATATATGATGCAAATTGTGCCCAAATGAGGTTTCTCATTTTGTTATTGACTTGACTGCATTATAGCACATGTTTCTGATAGTGGGATAAGGAAAGCCCCAATGCTGTAGAACCGAATAGGAAAGAGAAGCGTTGGACGTCCCTTAAAGGCACAACTGTTTTTGTTCTGGGCTCCCAGAATTGCTGAAATTCTTTAAATGACTTCATATTCGCTAAAGACTATACTGTTTACTACAGTATCGACCAATGGAAATCCGACGTTTCGTTCATTTGCTGAAAACATAGCATTAGGCCTGTGTAAGCCTTTATTTCACAAACTATCATTAACGTGACAGGTAAGACAAAAAGCCAGGAAACTAAATACCTGCTTAAAACTCCATACTCCGCAAAGCAAGTGGGAATACGCTCCAACGTATTTTAAAGACGACGGTGTATTTGACAAAGGCTGTCACAAACCATGGAAGATTACATCATTTTTATACTTCCTGTAAATGTTGACAACTGCTGTGTTCCCAGAACATGTAACCACATGAAATGACCGAAACGTCGAAACTGCAATAGTGGAAGATGTAATAAATGTGCAATCAATGGCAAATGCGAATTCATTTAAAGAAAAGTGCCTTAAAGAGATGGCGTGAACAATTCTGTGCTGGAACGTGGTAAAAGGCCTAATTATTGAAGGCGATAATGATTGTGATTCATCGATCTGAAATAGCATCCATTTTTATGACTAAATCCAGCATATTCAACGAGTAATTCACAGGAACTTTGTTTTTCCTACAGCAACAAAGTTAGTTTGTCACTTAAAATAAAAAAAAGCCATAACTACAACAAAACGAGATAAATCACAAAATCTTGTAAGATAGTAACAAACATAATCAGAAAATAATCCGAATTAGTATTCCTAAAGTTCAAGAAACAAATGAAATTTAATAAACCATAGTATGTTGCGCGGCGACCAGCAGTGCCGTATCTGGGATATATTTGAATCGCAGAGAATGATTTCTGTAACGCACGATCACTTTGTAATACCCTCCAGATTTCAAGAATGTCTCTTCTGTTATACGGTAGCGATTTTCGGATCTCAGTATGGAATCAATTGCGACGCTCAAATCGTAGGGATGAATTTCTCCGCTTTGTAATGAGACATTCATTACTTGACTAGGAACATCAACATTAGACAGGTGCTAAATAGAGCTTCCTTTTTATGATTAAATCCTGCATGTTCGATGTTCGTTGAGTATTGCTACAGAAACAAAAGAAGTTCCTATGAATAGAATGTTCGGTAGTCACCTAGAGTAAAAAATCATAAATAAAGCCAAACGAGATAACCAAAATGTCTTTTATGATAGTAGCAAACATAATCAGGCAATATGACAAATTAATACTCCTCAAACTGAAGAAACAAATGAACAATGGTGAACTTGTAGTACTCTAAATTGCGCAGGGGACTTCCATATCTGCGATATATTTGAGTCGTAGATATTCATTTCCACAAATGTGCAATAATTTTGTAATAACCCCCAGACTTGAAGGCTATACTATTTGACGTAGCGAACCTTGGAACCCAATATGGGACCAATTACATCAACAAACTATCAGAGATGAAATTCCTCTGCTGTGTAGTGAGGCAATTATAACTTGATCTAGAAATACCAACATTAGACAGTATTGAATATAGGAATATTACATGTATAGATGAAACATACAGATGGGAATGAGAAAACGATGTCGAACTTATTCAAATGATAACTAAAGTTGCCATTAGCCAATACGAATGAGAACCTGTGGACGTCCCGTAAAGGCACAGTTTTATGTTTTTGGCTCACTATCTTGTAGAACTTTTCAAATTACTTCACTGAATTGATTATTAAAATGTCCGCTATTGCCATTTCGTCGTTTTGGTCATTTTCAAGTGCCTACAGGTGCTAAAAGCACAGCAGTAGATAACATTAATAGGAAGCATAAAAATGATGTTACCGTTTATGGCTTGTGTCACCATTTGTCAGATACATCTTCATTTGGGCAGAAGCCATGAAAATAAATTTGTGCTTGCATGTCAGTAACCAACACGCACTGGTGAAAGCTCCAACGTTGTTTACAGAACGATGGCGTATGTGACAAAGGCTGATATAAGCCATATGGGCACACTTTATTTTTACGATTTCTAATAACGTTGCGTAGTACTGTGTGTTCAGCACCTACAGCTACTTGAAACTGACCGAAAGGTTGAAATTGGTATGGTGGGTATTATAGTGAACAAGCAGTCAATGGCGCATACGAAATAATTAAGAAAGTTTCTTAAAGGGGAGGTGTGAACACTTCTGAGGCGGAACAGGGTAAGACGATGATGTCGATAATATGAAATAGTATCCTTTTTACGATAAATGGAGCGTATTCGAAGAGTAATTAACAAGAATTAATTTTTATTCATTTACCAACAATGTTAGGTTGACACTTAAAATTCACTAAAAAGTGATAAAAATGGGATGAATGAGAAAATCCTGGAGGACAGTAACAGATATAATCAGGAAAAAAGACAAATTACTGCTAATACCCATGCAAGTAAAGAAACAATTCAAGTTTTAAAAAACTCGTAATATTTGCTACTGCACTCGACAGTGCTATGGCTGCGATATATTTGCATCCCAGATAATCGTTTATAGACATGCACGAGCAATTTGTAACAAATATAATGTCGTAATGGCTAACAGAAAACCACCTTACCGTATAATTGTACATTTGTTGTTCTACAATAGGTTTCATTCTAAACTCGGCAACCTGAAGATGTTCTAACAACGAAACCCTTCGTGGCACAATGAATGTGCAGTAATACAGAGGAGGTGATTTTTCGTTAATCGTTAGAATTTGTCAGCTGTGGTGCTTCGCATGATTTAAAGTCGTAAGAGTCCATTCTCGAGGTATGAGGGTGAGGAAAGAGCCAGCCGTTTGTGGACGGCTACGATGGGGAGTAAGTGCTACCTAGACTCACCGACTACGGTGGCGAGGACGATCACGCCGAGCACGGCGGCGGTGGCGATGGTGGCGGCCACCTGGAGGCGCGCCTCGAGCTCCGCCTCCGCCGCCCCCGCCGAGCCGTTGCTTAGCAGGTGGTTGCTCGCGTTCTCCTCCGCAGCCCAGGGCCACGAAGCGTTCTCCTCCATCAGCAGCAAATAGTAGGGCATTTCCGCCATTTCTTACAACAGTGCCCTTCACTCCCTCACTTTACATGGTGTACTTCTCTCTCTCTCTACAGTCTTAGTTCCCACCCCGTTTCAAGTCACGGATAGTACGACTGTCCTAATGCTTTATATCACTCGAGAAATGAGAGTGTGTGTTCATATGTGCATCAGTTAGTGATTGTCGATACGCGTTCAATGCAGTGGGCTAAATGTAAGAGACTGTTTTGATATCGCTTTAGGTTTTTGTAATTCATCATCCATAGCGAAGAAAGGTTAGAACTTTACTTTATGGATTGAAAGATCAACGCTTAATTGCTGAATGGATCTCTATCGTGACCTTAAAGTGAAATGTCGGTTATATCTCTGTCACATTGCTCTTCATGTTCGACAGAGTTCAATACCGCAACGTCTGTAGGTCAGAACTGGTACAGTGGGTGTTTAATATATTGGGCATTTTTGACGTTTGATTTGGTTAGCTTTTGTATGGCTACCTTCGTTTCTAGTAGTAAGTCTGACATAAGCTTCGCAAAATGTGTTTCCCGTTCCTTTTAGGAGGCATACTGATGGCGAGTAGTCATCGCGGGACACACTCAATTAGCCGGGTGAGTGAGGTCGGGCAAACACTACATGTTTACACAGGAGCGGCGCCTTTCCTGGAGGCGCCGACGTGCACCCGGGCCGGCGACGCGAGAGAAGCGGTGGCCGAGCGCCGGTGGCGAGGCGGCGGCGGTGCTGCAGCCGGCGCGGAGTGTGGGCGACGCGCTGCTCGCTGCGGGCGGCGCCGGGCCGACTGAGCGTCCGGCGCGGAGGAGCGGCCGTCCCGGCCAGGTGTCGCGCACGCGCCGCGCCGCGCCGCGGCTGTGCCAGACACGCAGGCCGAGGCGCCGCCCACCTGTTGTGGCGGCAGCGGCCGTGGCCTCCGCTGGCGGCCGGGTCGCGCAGCTACCGTGTTCCACATACTCCGGCACGGGGAATCACAACGTGTCTGCCGCAACACGCCAAGTGTTTACCGCCATTTTGATTCTCATCTCGATGTAGTGTCGAGAAAAATGTCTAATTTCCAAACTGTTATTTTACTGGGATGATGTTTGACTTCATCGCTGTATCAAGCAGTACACTAGAGATACCAGTCTTCGAATGCTGGCCCCTATATCGGCCAGAACCGAAGTTCAAATCTACCTACACGTTTGTCAGGGTCCTGAAGATAACGTAATAATTCACCGAACCTCGTAGCCCAATAAAACAACAGTTTGGAAACTACACTAATGGCCATTAAAACTGCTACACCAAGTAGAAATGCAGATGATAAACGTCTATTCATTGGACAGATACATTATACTAGAACTGACATGTGATTACATTTTCACGCAATTTGGGTCCATAGATCCTGATAAATGAGTACCCAGAACAACCACCTCTGGCCGTAATAACGGCCTTGATACGCCTTGGCATTGAGTCAAACAGAGCTTGGACGGCGTGTACAGGTACAGCTGCCCATGCAGCTTCAACACGATACCACAGTTCATCAAGAGTAGTGACTGGCGTACTGCGACGAGCCAGCTACTCGGCCACCATTGACCAGACGTTTTCAATTGGTGAGAGATCTGGAGATTGTGCTGGCCAGGGCAGCAGTCGAACATTTTCTGTATCCAGAAAGGTCAGTACAGGACCCGCAACATGAGGACGTGCATTATCCTGCTGAAATGTAGGGTTTCGCAGGGATCGAATGAAGGGTAGAGCCACGGGTCGTAAAACATCTGAAATGTAACGTCCACTGTTCAAAGTTCCGTCAATGCGAGCAAGAGGTGACCGAGACGTGTAACCAATGGCACCCCATACCATCACGCCGGGTGATACCCCAGTATGACGATGACGAATACGCGCTTCCAATGTGCGTTCACTGCTATGTCGCCAAACACGGATTCGATGCTGTAAACACAACCTGGATTCATCCGAAAAAATGACGTTTTGCCATTAGTGCAAATGGTTCAAATGGCTCTGAGCACTATGGGACTTAACTGCTGTGGTCATCAGTCCACTAGAACTTAGAACTACTTAAACGTAACTAACCTAAGGACATCACACACATCCATGCCCGAGGCAGGATTCGAACCTCCGACCGTAGCGGTCACGCGGCTCCAGACCGTAGCGCCTAGAACCGCACTACCGCTCCGGCCGGCCCATTCGCGCACCCAGGTTCGTCGTTGAGTACACCATCGCAGGCGCTCCTGTCTGTGATGCAGCGTCAAGGGTAACCGCAGCCATGGACTCCGAGCTGATAGTCCATACTGCTGCAAACGTCGTCGATTTGTTCGTGCAGATGATTGTTGTCTTGCAAACGTCCCCATCTGTTGACTCACGAATCGAGACGTGGCTGCACGATCAGTTACAGCCATGCGGATAAGATGCTTGACATCTCGACTGCTAGTGATACGAGGCCGTTGGGATCCGAGCACGGCGCTCCGTATTACCCTCCTGAACCCACCGATTCCATATTCTGCTAACAATCATTGGATCTCGACCAACGCGAGCAGCAATGTCGCGATACGATAATCCGCTATCGCGATAGGCTACAATCCGACCTTTATCAAAGTTGGAAACGTGATGGTATGC
This sequence comes from Schistocerca americana, assembly GCF_021461395.2. Taxonomy (NCBI): domain Eukaryota; kingdom Metazoa; phylum Arthropoda; class Insecta; order Orthoptera; family Acrididae; genus Schistocerca; species Schistocerca americana. The sequence continues at coordinate 447,873,366 of NC_060121.1, forward strand.
ATTTCTCCCCCTTACACGTGGCATCACAACAACGTTTCATCAGGCAACGCCGGTCAACTGCTGTTTGTGTATGAGATATCGGTTGGAAGTTTTCCTCATGTCAGCATGTTGTAAATGTCGCCACCGGTGCCAACCATGTGTGAATGCTCTGAAAAGCTGATCATTTGCGTATCACAGCATCTTCTTCGTGTCGGTTATGTTTCGCGTCTTTAGCCCGTCAGCTTCGTGGTGTAGCAATTTTAATGGCCAGTAGCGTAGACGGGTGAAAGGTGTTCGATTTGACATTCTGTGCTGGACAGCTTAGTCCCGCAACCATCTCTGGAAAGATGGGCACACAGAGTCGTGTAGTGTCAGTCGCGGTCATTTCCAATAAGGTGCGGTTCACACTAAAGTGATACGATGGGCATTACAGAACGCGATACGACGCAGAAGCGACCTGCGTCGGCGGAACGCATAGAAACGTAGTCGAACTAGGAAGACAGCAATGCGACAACAACTCTTACAGAGTTCGACATAAGTATTCGAACATAACATGTTTACTAGTTCTGTCATTTATGTACACATGCAAAGAAAGTAGACACAGATACAGGATGTCCATCAATTATCTTTACAGAATTAGACTTTAATATTTTTAAAAGCATACTAGCAACTAACAAATGGATTTCAATATACGGTAAGAAAACTCATAAAGTTTTGTTTTCTTATTCATATACAGGGTGGTCCATCGATCGTGACCAGACCAAATATCTCACGAAATAAGCGTTAAACGAAAAAACTACAAAGAACGAACCTTATCTAGCTTGAAGGGGGAAACCAGATGGCGCTACGGATGGCCCACTAGATGACGCTGCCATAGGTCAAAAGAATATCAACTGCGTTTTTCTTAAATAGCCACCCCCATTTTTTTATTATATATTCGTGTAGTACGTAAAGAAATACGAATGTTTTAGTTGGACCACTTTTTTCGCTTTGTGATAGATGGTGCTGTAATAGTCACAAAAATATGGCTCACAAATTTAGACGAATGGTTGGTAACCGGTAGGTTTCTTAAATTAAAATACAGAACGTAGGTACGTTTGAACATTTTATTTCGGTTGTTCCAATGTGATACATGTACCTTTGTGAACTTATCATTTCTGAGAGCGCATGCTGTTACAGTGTGATTACGTGTGAATATCACACTAATGAAATAAATGCTCAAAATGATGTCCGTCAACCTCAATGCATTTGGCAATACGTGTAACGACATTCCTCTCAACAGCGAGTAGTTCGCCTTCGGTAATGCTCCCAGATGCATTGACTCCGACGCATGTTGTCAGGTGTTGTCGGTGGATCCTTCAACTTTCCCCACAGAAAGAAATCCGGGGACGTCAGATCCCGTGAACGTGCGGGCCATGGTATGGTGCTTCGACGACCAATACACCTGTCACGAAATATGCTATTCAGTACCGCTTCAACCGCCCGCGAGCTATGTGCCGGACATCCATCACGTTGGAAGTACATCGCCATTCTGTCAAGATCGTGTAGTAACATCGGTAAAACATTACGTAGGAAATCAGTATACATTGCACCATTTAGATTGCCATCGATAAAATGGGGGCAAGTTATCCTTCCTCCCATAATGCCGCTCCATACATTAACCCGCCAGGGTCGCTGATGTTCCACTTGTCGCAGCCATCGTGGATTTTCCGTTGCCCAATAGTGCATATTATGCCGGTTTACGTTACCGCTGTTGGTGAATGACGCTTCGTCGCTAAATAGAACGCGTGAAAAAAATCTGTCATCGTCCCATAATTTCTCTTGGGCCCAGTGGCATTACAATACACGACGTTCAAAGTCGTCGCCATGCAATTCCTTGTGCATAGAAAAATTGTACGGGTGCAATCGATGGTGATGTAGCATTCTCAACACCGATGTTTCTGAGATTACCGATTCTCGCGCAATTTGTGTGCTACTGATGTGCGGATTAGCCGCGACAGCAGCTAAAATACCTACTTGGGCATCATCAATTGTTGCATGTTGTGGTTGACGTTTCACATGTGGCTGAACACTTCCTGTTTCCTTAAATAACGTAACTATCCGGCGAACGTTCCGGACATTTGGATGATGTCGTCCAGGATACCGAGCAGCATACATAGCACACTCTCGTTGGGCATTTTGATAACAATAGCCATACATCAACACGATATCGACCTTTTCCGCAGTTGGTAAACGGTCCATCTTAACACGGGTAATGTATCACGAAGCAAATACCGTCCGCACTGGCGGAATGTTACGTGATACCACATACTTATACGTTTGTGACTATTACAGCGCCATCCACCACAAAGCGAAAAAAGTGGTCCAATTCCATACGTACTACACGAATATGCGACAAAAAATGGAGGTTCTTATTTTAAAAAACGCAGTTGATATCCGTTTGACCTGTGGCAGCGCCATCTAGCGAGCCAACCTTAGCTCCATCTGCTTTCCCCCTTCAAGCTAGACGAGTTTCGTTCTTTTTAGTTTTTTCGTTTGAAGCTTATTTCGTGAGATATTTGACCTGGTCACTATCAATGGACCACCCTGTATATGAATGTGTGCACCATTAAATACACTGATACTGTCTAGTCGGAATTCTATTTCTCTCCACGTACGGTTCAAGATCGCCACGGTGACATGTTCAAATGAATAGCAAATGTATGTCTTCATGTCCTAGAGATCTCTAACCTTGATTCGGTACGTCGTACCATTTATAAAGACCCCTACGAAGAAGTCTAGATGTATGAAGTCATGAGATCGTGGTGGCCACCAAATTGAACCATCTCGTCCTATCCACCTATCTGGAAATTTTCATCTAGATAGTGATGGGCTTTCAGGGGCTATTGGGATGGTGCCCCATCCTGCTGGATTATGACGTCAGGTTGCAGGTATTCCAGTAGTGGCACAGCAAACTCTAGCAACATATCCAGGTAAACACCACTGTTCACGAGAGACCCGGTGAAAAGGAATGGACGAATAGGGCACTTGGGTATCAATCCGTGCCAAACATTGACCTTGGGACTGTCTGTTTCCATTTCACGTATAACATGAGGATGCTGTGAACCCTGAGTGCTAATGTTACGAAGATTCAGTTCATCGCATACTTGAAAAGTTGGCTCATAGGAGAAACAAACCTTTTGCGAAAAGTCACTGAGTGCGTCTAAATTGCCTAGCATGTCCACTGCAAACTGTTTGCGCTGAGGTTTGTCTGTAGGCTTTAATACCTGAAGCAGCTGCGCCTTGTACGAATATCGTCGTAACTTCTTATGCTAGACTTTGTGCACTGTAGACTGTCGCATATCCTATTATCTGGCTGCCGTACGTACAGATTTTGTCACACTCCTTGCAAACGCCTACCGTATCTTCTCCACGTTTGTGTCTGAAACAGGTGGACCAAACGACCTTCTTTTTATGGAGAACACTTCCTATTTCCATAAAAGACGTACGCCAAGCCCGAATAGCTGGCCGGGACGGTGGTTGCCTTTCATTAGCATTCGGAATTTTTGTTTCACTTGGGTAGCGGACCTCGTCTGTACGAACTAAGCAAAACATTTAACTTTCTCCTGTGGTGTCCACATTTTATCAGGTTTTCAAATTCAATTTTGCGACAAACTGCGTCACATGGAAGGTAAAAGAAACTTTCTGAGTCATCTTATCACATGTTGAAACCATTTTTTAATGTCTAGTTATTATAGTCTTAAGTTTAATTTGTAGCATCCTATACAACTGGTACATCATAAAGCTGAGTCTTATACTAAATTTACAATGTCATTCAAAGCAACTGAAACACATTTCCTCTACCCGAAGGAAAGAAAATAATTCCTTTGTATCTAGATATAAGTATGCCAAGATAGAACATCTAACACTTAATTATCATCTTCTTTTTATGAGTTACTAACGTTATTCTCTTCGACACTGATTGTTCATATTTTTTTGGTGACTGCGTAGTCCAGATTTCTCCATTCTGTTTGAAGAAGTTCTTTCAGATCGTCCTTACTTCTGATGTGATCTTCTCTAACATGTTAGAGTTCCTTCTAGATGTTCTCTACTAGATCTAGAGCCGCATAGCTGCAGCAGGATGTTTTGGGTTATTGTCTTGATGAAATTAATAATCGTTTCCTAATCCCAGCCCCTTTGGACTCTTCTTAAAATTATTTTCTAGAATCCTATTGGATTCAAACTTGTCATGATCTCGTCTATGACCACCAGTTTCCCAACGTCTGAGGAAGTCATACAGAAGGAAGTCACACAGCCCCATACCGACACACTGCTACCTCCATGTTTTACTGTAGTTACCATGTTCTTAGATTCCAATTTTGTGTTTGGTGACCTCCACACATTTATAATCAGAATTTACACTCGTCCGACCACATAACATGGTCCCATAATTCTGTTGGTTATACTACATACTGGTTAGCAAATTCTAAACGCTTTTTCTGATGCACACAATTGACGTATGGTTTCCTCCTAGCAACACGGGCATTATGACCGGCAGTATTTAAAATCCGTTCAACTGTTGTGTGAAACACATTCCCAGAATACAGTTTAAGGGTCCCTTTAACATCATATGCCATCACCTTTGGATGCCATTCCATTTTTATTTATTGTTTTTTGTTTCTAGTCGTAAGTTAAGAAGGAGCGCCATATGTCAACTTATTCGCAGCGTTATTTGTCTGTTTGAAGTGCTGAAGGCTGTAGAACACAGTAGTTTCTCTTTGTTGACTGCACTGGAAATTTAGGAGAGGCATCTGTGTCTTTTCTACACATTAATTACAACATTTCTCTCTTCCACCAACCAACCCCTTAGCTCACTGGTGACTGTGTCTGACTGCCATGCAGGGGACCCGCGCTCGATTCTAGGCCGGAGATTTTCTCCGCTCGGGAACTGGATTTTGTGTTGTCCTCATCATCATTTGATCATCATCGACAAAGAGTCACCCAATATGGCGTCAACTGAAAAGATTTGCATCTCGGTAACCGATGTGCCTCAAACCAATTTAAGCAAACCTACAAAGGTCTCTTCAGTTAGCCTCTCGATAAAACTTTTAATTTTCGCGTATAAAATTTAAAAAACCACTGTTTTACGATTCGCGCATATTCTCCACTATCCATTCTCGCTACATTTTTAGACAAATCTTGCGTTAAAAAAATTAGATTTTTCTGCATCTTACAGGCTCACGTCACAGCTTGGTAATAAAGTGGTTTTCTTTTCGTCATTGCCCTTAGGTATTGTAAGTAAACCACTGGACATGTTTTGAGAAGTTTGCAGTAAAGTTCACGTTTGGTGGGCTTTCGGTCATAGATTGTTGCATACGAAATAAAACTATCACATCGAAATTGTTTTAGCGGTGGAAGGAGAGCGATACCTCTTTCTATTCACGAGAAAATACGTGAGATGCCTACATTGATATACTGGAGGTTGTCCAAACGTGGTTGACAGCTACGTACCATACGCGACGCTTTTGCCACTTCTTACGCCCTGTTATGTGGAGTGAGGAACTGCCTCGTATTTATCTTTTTCATTTTTAGCCGATATAAGCCGCAGGTGGAAATGATAATCTTACTGAAATGAAAAGACATCGGGAGCCGTCAGCTGATAATGTTCCTTGTTTTCAGAAAATTTTATGATTGGCATAAAATATATCTGAATTCCCGTTACTTGTGAGTAAGTAGCTGTAAGAAGCCTAGAAGGCTTTTCTTATTATCATTGGCTTCTTCCATTTATTCAACTATTTGTCTACCTCTATGCAGATTTCACCATCCACTGGTACACGACTAATGGTGTCTGATTCTACTTTAAATACGAGTACAGCAAAGTTTCTTATGCTCCTCAAGCTGAATTACATACTATGATGGTAGTCTGGTAAGTCTGGTAAAAAAGCAAGAAAAGTCCATTGTTTCTTAGCACCTTACTTCTCGACATTGTCGCCTTTGAGGGATATACACTTGGTCCAGCGATCCTTCAGCTATTTCATACCATCAGAAAAAAATGTTGTGTCATACTCTTCAAAATACTCGTTGAGTGCAGCTATCATTTCGTCATTTGATGAAAATTTCTTCCAAGCTAGCCGAAGTTCAGCCCGGCTCTGGCGGGAAGGCATGCCGGTCCCTGGCACTAAACAGCCCGGCGGATTAGTGTCGAGGTCCGGCGTGCCGGCCAGTCTGTGGATGGCTTCTAAGGAGGTTTTCCATCTACCACGGCGAATGCGGACTGGTTCCCCTTATTCTGTCTCAGCTACTCTATGTCGGCGATTGCTTCGCAAACTCCGTTTCCACGTATGCGCACACCATAACTATTCTACCATGCAAACATTCGGGGTTACACTTGTCTGGTATGAGACGTTCCAGGCTGGGTCCACTCGTGGATGAACCGCACAACAACCATTGGTTCGGTGTGGGGCGGCAGTGGGGTGGGTGGACTGCTGTGGCCTGTTGTGGAGTTGTGAACCACTGAGGGCTATGGCGGGACGAAGCCTCTCCATCGTTAGGTCCCCGATTTAATACATACATAAATACAAGCCAGAGTTTGAAGTTAAAGAACAGCTATAAGTCACTTGGGCCTAAGTCTGGTGAAAAGGGTGGATGAGGAACCAATACAAATCCCAATTTACTCACTTGCACTGTCGTTATTATTCACATGTAGGATGGGGCATTATGCTAGTGAAAAGTACTTTTTTGCGTGCCAACTTTCATGGTTTATTCAGCCAGCACTTAGGATCCAACAATGACGCATAGTGGAGACCAGATGCGATTCTGCCTATTTCTAATTAAGCTACGAGGATTATTCCTTGGGAATTCCAAAAAGTTAGTGATCATCATCTTACCAACTGAAAAAATAGTATTTGCTTTCCCCTGTGCATTTTCACAAGCCTTGGTTTATTGTTTCGAATGTCGTTTTGAATCTGCGGAGTAATGATGGCTCTAGGTTTTATCAATAGTCACAAACTGGGGCCAAAAGTTTTATAGATTGCCATTAACCATCGCCAGACTTTGTGTTGAAATGTTGAGTAAGATGCGTTTTTGGCCGACTGGGAGGAATCGCGGCACTTGCCTCATACGCAGCTTCTTGATAGCCAATTTTAAGTGCAGGATATTACATACACGCTCAGTTGAGATGCCCACTGCTTCAGAATTTTTATCCGGCGGTCTGTTATTACCACATCTTGGATTTTCTCAATGGTTTCCTTCGCGGTACTTGTCCGACCACGTTTAAAATCATTAATGCGAAAGTAGACGGTCTTCAATGATGGTGCAGAAATGGTCAGTAAGTCGACTGCTATTGAAAATGGACAAATTCGAATTTCGTAGTGTTATTAAACTGTACATTTGAACTGCCGCACAAATCAAAACAGAATTCGTTGGAGTTCAACCGGATCTATTTTGATTTGTGTGGCAGTTCAAATGAAAAGTTTAATAACATCACAAAATTCGAATTTGTCCATTTTCAATCGCAGTCGAAATACTGACCAATTCAGGTGGCTGTCAACAATAGAGTGTACCCTGAACATAGTTTAAAATCTTTATATAATCTTTGGAATAATCAAGCCTACCAACTGTGAAAGCGAAAAAAATATTCCATTCTTTCACTTATCAAACCAGTCTTGTATCTGATCTGGACACTTATCAATGTCCATCAACATGGGATGCGCCCAGCCTTCGCCTGGGGACATTTTCAGTGGAAGAATGGCAGCCCACTCTTCCTCAAGAACCAGAAAAGGTACAGATGTTGGACGATGTAATCTGGATCGAAATCGAAGTTCGAACTCATCCCAAATGTGCTCCATTGGACTCACGTTGTGATTATGGGCAGACCAGCCCATTTCAGGAACATTCATCCGCTATAGTTGTTTGGCTATCTAGTGACCGAAGCCTTTACACTTCCAGTTTTGAGGGACACAGCCCTATCGCTAAGTGTAACCCTAACTTAAAATACTGGAATGGCTCTAAACTTCAAGACCATCAACAAGGTAACTCAAGAAATACACAAGATGATTGCTCAATGGAGTGGATTTATGTGACCCCAATTATCATTCTTCTCGAGTGCTGTTAGCTTGTTTATGGTCCTGCTAGTTAAGGATGTTTTATTATAAATTGAACATACTTCTGAAATTGGGGCTGAATACATGAAAACTGATACTGTAAGGATTTCAGTTAATAAATAAGTGTACAGCTTTAAAGGATATTTTCATCACGAACATTATATACACGCTGAGGTGAGAAAAGTCTTGTGATACCTCCTAATGTCATGTAGAACGTCTTTTTACCCAGCGTATTGCAGTAGCTCGACGTGTCATGGATTCAACAAGTCGGTGGAAACCTCAGCAGAACTACTGGGCCATGCTGTCCCTATAGCCGTCTACAACTGTTAAAGTAATTCCGGTGCAGGGTTTTGTGTACGAATTGATCTCTCAATTATGTCCCATAGATGTTCAATTGGTAGCCAAAGCTTTCGCTCAAATTGTCCAGACTGTTCTTCAAACCATTAGCGAACAATTGCTTCAGTTGAACGAGAGGACCCAGCCCATTCCATGTAAACACAGCCTACACAAATATTGAGATACAACCAGCTTCCACAGTGCCTCGCTGCCAACTTGAGTCCATGGCTTCGTGGGGTCTACGTGACACTCGAAACCTTCCATCAGCTCTTACCAACTGAAATCGGGACTCATCTTACAAGGCCACGATTCTCCACTCGTCTAGCTTGTAGCCGATATGATCACGAGCCCAGGAGAGGCACTGCTTGTGATATCGTGCTGTTAGCAAAGAACTTGCATCGGTCGTTTGCTGCCATAGCCCATTAACGCTAAATTTCACCACACTGTCCTGACGGATACGTTCGTCGTACGTCCCGCAACTATTTTTGCAATTATTTCACTCAGTGTTGCTTGTCTGTTAGCACTGAAAACTCTACGCAAATGCCGCTGCTATTGGTCGTAAAGTGAGGGCCATACGCAAGTGCGATGTCCACGGTGAGAGGTAATGACTGAAATTCGGTATTCTCTGCACTGTGGACGTTGGAATATTGAATTCCCTAACTATTTCCGAAATAGAATGCCACATGCGTCTACCTCCAAATACCATTCTGCGTTCAACGTATGTTAATTCCCGTCGTGGGGCAGTAATCACTTCGGAAACAATTTCATATGAATTGCCTGAGTACAACGACAGCTCCGCCAATATACTGGCCTTTTATACTTTGTGTGCGCGGCATTACCGCCACCTGTATAAGTTCAAATCGCTATCTCATCAGTGTAACGAATGGGTGTGCCCACCCTTCGCCTTTACGACGGCCTGAATGGTGGAATACTTTCAGTGGGGTATCTGAGTTCCTAAAACCTGGTAGTGTAAAAAGACAACTTAATCATTAACTGTACAAACTTAGAGGGTAGTTTAATCATTCACAGACATTATGCAGTTGCCGTCACTACTGGACGAGAATGACAGCACGTCGCTCTCCACTCACGCTTGTCACCGGAACTTATCTGAATGGCTGTTTCATTTTTATAGCAATGAAAAACTGAAATATGGTTGGGAGAGCTAATTATGTGTAAGGTAACTGGCTTGAAAGTTCCTTGGGTGGCGTACTACCAAGAAAAAGGCGTGGCATAAGAAGAAGTTGAGAAACGCGATTGGTTGATTCATGTGTATGACATATTCTCATATGGGATGAGATAAATATGTGTGTGGGCTTAGAAGCTCTCTGGTTGGCATATTTCTGAAAAAAAAAGTTATGGCTTAGCAAATGGAGTGGAAGGACAGGTTTGCGGTTTAGGAATGAGGGAGTATAATGGCGGGAGGGACGGAATGAAGGAGTGGCGACGGGGAAGGGTACGGGGAGGGTGGGGGATGATCCTGTGTGTCGCTTCTAGTGGGGATCTCAATAAAAGAACACTCTGCCCTGCTACTTGCCACATCCAACTGAACGCTTGAAACCTTTAATGGATGATCTCATAGAGCTACGTAAATTTGGGAACTTGCCTGCTATTTTTCACTCTCTGTTATGAATATTCCACGACGCTAGACAAATAGTTAAGAACCTACAGGGGAAATTGTGCCAATATTCTGCGATTGTCCCTAACAACCTCATTGTCGAAGGAACGTTGAACTCTAATCTTCCCAACTGTAGTCTTCCTTTGTGTCGAACCTTCCGAAAGGCATTCTATACAGTTGCACACTACCGACTATTGAACAAAATACGATCTATAAGAGTATCATACCAGCAATGTGACCAGATTTAAAAGTTTCTAGCATACAGAACACAGCATGTCACTCTCAACGGAGAGAAATCTTCGGAAGAAAAATTAGCTTCAGCCGTACTCAAAGGGAGTGTCACAGGACCATTACTTTTTACAATGCATATACATGACGTAGTGGATAAAGTCGGAAGTTCTTTTAGCCGTTTCACGGGTGATGTTGTTGTACACACGAAAGTCACAATGCTAAGAAATTGTAGCGTATCGAGGAAGACGGGCAGAGGACACATGGTTGGTTCAGTGAGTGCCAGAAAACACTGAACATAAAAATAATGTACAGCATTGCACATAAATAGGCTGAAAGACTCATTACTGTACGCTTACACGATTTCAAACCAATCACTAGGAGCAGTCAAATCCCTAAATTATCTAGGAGTATGCATATGGGCCAATTTAAAGTGTAACTACCATATATAGCTAACTACAAGTACCGCAGATGGCACACTGAGGTTCAATGGAAGAGTGCTCAGGAAGTATATGCCACTAACAAGGGAGGTTGCCTACAAAAGCCTCGTTCTACCAATTCTTGAATACTGTTCATCAATTTGGTGTCACTGCCAGATAGGATTGATAGGGGAAATTGAGAAGACCCAAAGAAGAGGAGCGCTTTTCGTTAGAGGTTTATTCAGTAAGCGCGTACGCGTCATGGTGACTACCAACAGAATCCAGTGTTAGAGGAGGCTTACCAAGAATGTTTCTTCCTGCGGACCATTGGCGACTAGAACACGAATGCGTAGAGTGACAGTGGCACGAAACGTCCTTCCCGCCAATTGGCTTGCTATATGTAGGTGTAAATGGTAGTTCATATTTACTGTAAGATAAATTAGTGGATCCATGTAATGGCAAGGAAACCCACCCCCACTCTTCTCCAAACATCACAGATGTCTGGCCTAAACAACATCCTCCGCAGATTGTGAGTTCTTTGCAATGTCGATGCACTGGACGTCTGGTGTGACTTGAAAGGAAGATAAGACGTGACACTTGACGACACTACACGCATCCCGGCACCTACAATCCAATTTCTGCATTCTGTTGTCCGCTGAAGACGACTCCATGTCGAATTTTCTTACTGCACTGATTCCACACTTGCGTAGCGTACGTCAGATGTGAAACATCGTATTACACTCTGATAACAGTTTTACGCTATCTACAGCGTTTCTGGGGGACGAGTACACTCTTTTAAAAAGCTAATTTATGTTTCATCCAGTCATCTTACTTAGATGTATGGAAACTGATGTCAGTCTAGAAACACATGTAGATAAATCAGAAGCCTACGATGTACAGCATCTGATCAAAAGTATATGGACACCCCTTGAGCTGTGGTGCATCTTCTCTGCCACATCAGCTCTTTGGTGGGACTATCGATTACCCGGCAGTACTAGGATTTTTGCTCCTGTTGTGATCTCGCGGGTGTTTGGCGCTCGCGGCAGTCGGTGTTGGACTCGCTACGAGGCGCAAGGACGTGCTTGCGTGGACGAAAGAGGAAAACACGCGTGCTCGGCCACCAGCGGCACGGCGGGTCTTCCTAGTAAGGCGGTCACGAGTTTGTGGTGGACCTACCTGATGTAAACTCCAGGCGCTGTTCGCCCCATTGCTTTGATGCCTGTTTTTTCGGAGGGACCCATCCATGGAGATCATCTCGAACAACGCTCTCCATCGAATGTGTAAGTGGTTTTGGTGGCTTCGTTTAGTTGAACGATTTGCGTTGCAGCGAGTGAACTTATTGCTTGGTTGCCCTAATGTACGTGTTGTTGAAGTAAGAGCATCCGGCAGAGTGTGTAACCGCATGAAGACCAACAGTAACTATTTCTCTTTAAAAATCCGCTGGTTGGATTACTATTAGGAAGCTGGTTAGCTCGAAGGTGTGTGTGTGTTATATTTTGGTTTTTCTGGGACAGTATTCAGAAGTTTACGAGATTTACAATGTATTTTTATTGCCATCAAATCGACGTCCCTTGTATATTGCTGTAAAATTTGGGTCACTTCTATTGAAAGCACTTACTCAGTTATTAGTGAAGACTCCTATTCTGTAAAGCTATTCATTTGTACGTAGTCCCTTTATACAAGTGCATTTATTTGAAAGCACTCACTCAATTATTAGTAATGGCTCGTATTCTGTAAAAGGCGATCATCTGTACGTAGAACTAAATAAGCGTCCATTTATTTGAATGAACTCACTCATTATTAGTAAAGTGCAATTGATTCTTCATTTATTCGTGTTGTTTACTGATCTCTTAACTTATATTAATTGATGTTTGGTTGGCGTTGCCGTGTCTTGTGCGGTCTGATTGTGTTCCAGTTTTCTGCAAGTTGGGGTGTGTGGGAGCGGTGCCACGATCTGCTTCGGTGCCCAGAAGCTGTGACGTGCCGTCTATTGGGAAGCGACTACCGGTTGGGCCCCGGCGCTTAGGTGTTGTTTCGGACGGCTGGTCTGCTGCTTCCGGCATTTTAAGTTAAGTCACCCTTTGCCCAGGGCAGCTTGGCGTCACTGCCCGTTTGGTAAACATTTAACATGTTTAATGTATACATTTTTTAAAAAATATAGGTTTTTTATTTGATTGAGAATGAATTGTATTAAATTGTAACTGTGTGCTGCTTGTGTTATTTGGGTCCTTAACGAACTGGTGTGCATTTCATAATTCACTTTCATATTGCAAATTATTGCTTTTTAAAATAAATTATCTGTGCCACATTTCTATAAATCACTTTCCGATTGTAATTTATTGTTCCTTTAAGTACTGAAATCTCTGTGGCTCACCTCTTTAAGTCAGTTTGGGTAATTGTAATTTGTTGCCTTGGATGAGAAGCAAACTATCTGTGATATTTTGGTAATGTCTTAAAGATGGCCACGTGTTGATTGTCTCTTAGCTGTTTTGTAAATATTGTCTTTGAATAAATTGTTAATTTATTGATTTGGTAGTTGTTGTGTTTAAAGATTGACATTATAGGGGCCTTGGCCTCCCATTGTAAGTGTACTCCTCACCCCGACTTCCTCAGTCCCACCGCTATTTAATGCGGATCCGCCAATATTCAAGTAGACGAGGAGGTTTTGTTGTCTGCAGAGAAGCAGTAACATCAAACAGCAGAATAGTTCCATTAGGAGGGAAGAGTTACTACGAACATCACTGGATATCATCTCAATGAAAAATCCATCGGGGTATTTCAACTCCTCTAACGCTCCACAAGACGATTGTTGTTGGGGTGAGTGTGAAGTAAAAAAGGGAAGGAACATCGCCAGCTATAACGAGACGAGGCAGGCCTCATTTACATAGACAGGCACCATCTAGTACTGCGGAGGACGGCTGTAAAATCACATGAAATCAGAAGAACAAATCATTTGTGAGCAGTTCACAATGGCTGTGGAGAGGGAGTTGAAAAACATGGGGTTAAATGATCAAGTAGCTCTTCATAGGCCACATGTTTCTGTAGTCAGTGCTACGGGTCGTATGATGTGGTGCAGAGGAAAATGTCCTTGGACACTGGGTGGCTCGATACAAGTGATTTGGAGTGATCACACTGTATTCTGTGGCAGATCGACTGAATAGCTAGGGTTTGGTGTACGTAGGGAGGGTGTTACTTGCCATCATGTGTAGTGCCAACAGTGAAGTATGAAAGAGTTGGTGTTATGGTATGAAAGTTTATTTCATGTTTATGGTGTGGTCCCCTTATTAGACTCGAGAAAACGGTACATACATGAGGATATCAACACAATTTACACTGTTGTGTTCTTTGTATAGTAGAGAAACAGTTCGGAGAGGGTGACTATACAGCGTGACAATGCACCCTGCCGTAAATCAGCATCATCCACGTGTAACCTCCCCCTCTCTTATCGACCTTAATGACAGTGAAAAATGAAACCGCGTGTACCTAATGGGAATTTTGGAAAAGCAATCGTCACCAAAGTTAACCTGTCGGTAAAGAGGGAGGAAAGGGTTACATCTAAATGAAAGGAAAAATGCAAGTGAAACTGGTGGAAATTAATTTTGAAATAGGGATAAAGTTAATAAAGAAAGTAAATGTGCGGCCGTTACGTTAACAATCAACTAGCGGTAATTAGATATTTGAGATTTGGGGGAAATTATGGTCGCCAGTCCTATGGACAATTACTATAATAACTGAAAAGGAAAGGTTATTACACATATAATTAGCACTAGAAGCGTGGCAACTGAAGGTTGACACGTGTAGTGTGAAAACTGAAAGTTTGTCAGAAGTAATAAATTTCGCTACACTTAATTTAGCAAAAGAATTAATGAAACCGGAAAATCGAAAGTTAATTTAGTGACTGAAGTTAATAGTGAGCTTTCTTTCTGAAGCACATCAAAATACAGTTAGTCTTGGACTACCTCAACAATCATTTCTAAAGCTACTTGAATCTACGCAATTTAGAAAGAAGAGATTTAACTTTGAACTTGAATTAAACGATTCTGAACAATTAACAATAGTAAAATTTAGTACGTACCAAGCTGAGCTGCAGTCACAGGTAAGCTAAAATAAGGTAACAAAACTCGCACTCTTAATTTGTGCTTGTGTAATCTAACTATTGTTACTTAAATTGAACTTTGAAATTAAAGCAGTGAAATGGAATTATGCTGGCGTTTGAATTTCAACGACACTTGGGTTCATTTCGGAAAAGGAAGGGACCCTGCTTGGCAATGCAATTGGGACAATGAGCAACAAAGGTTCATGCTAAGTTGCTGTAATTTTGCGATGCAAATGGAACAATTTGAAAAGCTGAGATCTGCCATACAGTTCTGAAACTTTACGTGCTTTTAGTCTTCCTTGTTGGTTGATTGAAGGTTTGAAGCCGTCGATCGGGGAGGTGGCGACAGTCACTCATTGTCGGCCGTCGCTGTGGCAGAAGCTGGATGTTAGCGCGCCTTCTTCTCGACACGGTCACCAGGCGAAACGGGCTCTTGATGTGCGCCAGCTAATGCTTCCCGTCCGCGACACCATGTCAGAAACTATCATCGCAAGTCGAGCGCAATTACATGCTGCCAAACTCCGAAAGCGCGGCAACTCGCGGGAGCGTCACACAACACACCTGTTCCACTGCACTACTCCAGCCAGACTACTACAGCTCTGCCCGCGCTCCACGCGGCAGAGTTAACACTACCAAAGATCTTACACACTTTGAGTCTTCACACGACCTATCGATGTAATCGTTCGATAGCAGTTTTCCCTAGGCAAGACCCAGCGTAAAAATACAAATAATATTTACGAAACAAACCAATTATACATCGACATAAATGCATAAATATATATATACAAATAGTAAAACAATTACAATATGTAAAGACACAGAAATGTCATATATTCAGGTAACGAAAATAAGGATACAAATTATAGTACAATAGATGGAAATAGGAGGATATGCATTTCCAGCGTTACACGTGCCCCACATTGTCTGAGGATGTTCGTGTAACGTAAACAGACTCAGAAAATATCCAAAAAAAAAGAAACAGCGGAAATGCATATGCTCAAAACATCAACAAAATTTAGCATTCGCCTAATTAACCATAAACCAATTTTTAGACGATAATAATTGAGTGGAGACACTCCTAATCTTATTCCACTCTGTCATCTTGATCAAAATAAAATAGGTTGACAACATATTAAAATTCATAGAAAACATAAAAAATGGTTTAGCTATTCCAAAATCATTAAAATTCGTAACACTATGAGAAATGGAATACTATTTGCAAAATTAATTAGAGTGCATGGCCATAAAAACAGGTAGATCAAAATACGCAAATAAATAATTAAATAGACTACACATTTTATATAACCTTTTCATAATTAATATTCTCGTCACGAGAATCTATTTAACGCTAAACAAGAAAATAATGTACTGCAGATCGACAAAAACATAAATATTAACAGCAGAATTCTTTCATCTGTCCAGGAAGAAAAACAATTCCGCCTTCCGTACTCGCAAGTACAAAGAATGCCGACAGCGGCACAAGAGCCGACAGCGGCACAAGAGCCGACAGCGGTTCCGCCCCGCCAGTATTGTTGCGCCCGCCTGTGCGGCACGCTTGATCTCTCTGGCCCTTGTAACGGCATTTCCAGAACGTCCGTTTCACTGAATTCTTTCGGTAAAACTCACTCCCGAGTAATCTCAAGGAGTCCATAAACACTATCACAGTGGATAACTCAACACTGTCCATCATCACACGCATGTAATAGCCTGAAACTTAAAACAGCGTCTAAGTACATCGGCAATGACTAGTAAATCACATATTTATGGAATCTTACAGCTATTTACAAAATCATATTTACATTCCTTAATCTACTGAAAATTTAAACTAGCAGCTTGGATTTTTCAGTTGGTTAAAACGTCTAATCAAAAATTAATTACTTGTTAATTACAAGTTCTTTAATGACCTCTAGGTCAGGCAAAGGCATCGCAACATGGCACATCCTTAAATCTTACACTCTATATTACATACTGTAAAAATTACCCATTGTGTGGTATTAATCGATCCTAGGTTGGTACAATTTCAAGTCTACTATATTCCGTATACCTAATCGTTTTCCAGAGCTTGGATACTCTAAGCAATAAGCATTTGTGTGAGGTATACCAATGACTTTATATGGTCCATTATAAACAAACTTAAATTTAGAGATTTCATTGTCTGTCTCGCTCGATTTCTCATGAGCTTTTACAAGTACTAAGTCTCTAATTGCAAACTTAGCAAAACGCACTTTAGCGTCATGACGACGTATGCGAGCATCGGCTTTTAGCTTCATTACTTCTCGCAAACGATCTTTTTTCACACAAATACTAATGTCAATCCTTGGAGGGAATTTGATTATCTCTTCCACTAAACTTTTACTTCTGTCACCCAACAGGATTTCCTCTGGAGAAAATCCCGTAGATTCATGTCTCAAGGTGTTCATAATTCTCTCAAATACTGCTACATATTTGCCCCATGCCCTATGGTTGTGATGGCAATAGGTACGGCAAAGTCGGCCTAGCTCGCGCATATACCTCTCAGCGGGATTCCCAGCCGGACAATAAGCTGAAATATGGATCACCTCGACCCCATTACTTTCCATGCCTTCATTCCACAACTTAGAAGTAAATTGTGCCCGATTGTCTGATAGAATCGCCTTGGGCTTACCAATATGATCAAAATAATCGTTCACAAGCTTGCTATAGACCGCTTTGGCTGTAGCTTTCCTAATCGGGTATAGTTTGATGAACTTGGAAAAAGCTTCTAGCACTATTAAAATGTAGGCGAAGTTTCCTGATGACTTGGGCAAAGGTCCGTACAAGTCCACACACAGTTATTCAAAGGTGTCGTTAGGCCTTATACTTTGCATAGGACCACGACTCGTATAGTTGGTAACCTTCACCTTCTGACATAAATCGCAAGTTTTCACTCTGTCAGTAACGCGTTTTAACATGTTGTTAAAATGCGCTACTTCACTCAGCTTTTCCGTACATTTCTTTGGCCCACAGTGACCATACGCCAAATGGTAGTAGTCAATTATTTCCGTGACGTATTTGGTGGGCCAGCATACCCGCCAAATATTACTATCTTCACTCTTACATATGTACAAGATATGATCGTATATCTTGTAATACTTCCTTAATTTTTCTCCTTCTGGACTCCTTTCGTCATATCGGGTTTTCACCATATTTAAACAACCGTCCTCGTTCTGATGACGACGTAGATTCTTACAGATGTTCATTATTAATTTACGTCCCTCAACTTCTTTAAAATAGTATAATTTGACCACTCCATCTGACTCATCTTTCAATATCTCTTGATTAGACTCGGGCAAACGCGACAGCGCATCCGCTACGCAATTGTCGGTCCCTTTTACGTAACAGATGTCATAGTTAAATTGCTGTTAATACAGCGACCACCTAGTCAGTCTTTCGTGAAGTAGTTTACAATCCTTCAGATAAGTGAGCGCCTTATGGTCCGTATAAATAATCACCTTACGGTCCCATAGGTAACCCTTGAACTTTTTGAATCCCCACACGATAGCGAGACACTCTTTCTCAGAAATCGTGTAGTTTCGCTCACTTTTTGATACAGTTCGACTCGCGAACGCTATCGTCCGGTGTTCCTTATCCTCTCCTTTACCAACTTCTTGGAACAGTTCTACCCCACCCCATAATTCGACGAATCCGTTCCCAGATGGAAGGGTAGCGATAAATCAGGATGAAATAGTATGTTAGATCTTAACAACTCGTCTTTTAATCTCTCGAAAGCGGCCTGACACCCGTCAGTCCACACAAACGGAACGTTTTTGCGTAAGAGGTTATTCAAATTTTCATCATTAAACACTTGTCCTTTTACAAATTTACGGTAAAATCCTGTTAGCCCTAGAAAACTTTTTAACTGTTTCCTAGACTTGGGTGGAGGACAATTCCTTATTGCCTCTAGTTTCTCTGGGTCCTTTGTAATACCAGCAGTGGTAATTACATGCCCTAAAAATTTCAGTTCCTGCTTCACAAATTCGCATTTCTTTAGCTTTAGAGTCATTCCGCCACGGCGCAATGCTCTAAAAACTTCATCTAACAGGTCACAATGGTTATGCCAAGTGGCATTGGCCAACAATAGGTCGTCAACATATACAGTTAATCTTGAACTCAAAGCCGGTCCTAGCACTTCATCTAGAGCCCTGATGAATACGGACACAGATATATTAAGTCCGAACGGCAGTACTCTATACTGATAACACCTGCCCGCAAACAAGAAGGCGGTGTATGGCCTAGATTCTTCTTCGAGTTCTATTTGCCAGTAACTAGCCGTCAGATCGAGGCTAGTCATGAATTTAACGTCATGAAAACGTTGCAAAATGTCCTCCATACTCTCTGGTCTGTCTGTTTCACGTTGAACGACCCTATTCAACGTGCGTGCGTCAATCACAATACGCACACTACCATCCCGTTTTGCTACAATGACCAAACCGTTATTATATGGACTCGTACTTCTTTCAATCACTCCCCATTCGATCATCTTATCTATCTCCCGTTGCACTGCTTCCTTTTTGGACAGCGGTATAGCATACGGTCTCACGAAGAATGGTTCGTGCGGAATCACATGCAACTTGCATTTATATCCTTCCACAAGTCCCGGTTTGTCTGAAAACACACTCTTATTCTTCATTATTACTTCATACAGGCCTCGTCTTTGTTCGTGTGTTACGTTTGACACACCGTCTACAATACTTTCCAATTCACTTTCTACACTATTGTCAATGCCGAGATTCCTCACATCACAGTAGTTCAAATTCATACCTACGTCAATAGCATCCGGCCAGTTAACAGTGTGTATAGGCTGGTATTGCCTATGCACACCGTCTCCTGCCTCGTCAAAACTAACTACTATTGTTTTATCTTGTGATGTACAAGTCAAAATTTTGCTTTCGCAATTAATCACTGCACGGTACTTTAATAGCCAATCTAACCCGATAATTACTTCCGTAGTCAAGTCTGGCACGACGACAAACTCTTGTTCAAATCGTGCCCCACATATCTCGAAGTAGACAAAAATCTGTTTTGTGACCGGTTTACTGGCCTTCCCAGTAGCACCGATAATTTTCACTCCTGTTACTGGCATAACTACGATGCCAGGTATATCTTTCAGTAACTCAAATATTTTCCCAGATACAACACTCAATTCTGCACCGGTGTCAATCAACACGTTTAGTTGTAGGTCGTGCATATTAACAGACACTACTACCCGTCTACACTTGTCCTCGACTGTTTCTTTATTTTCCCACAGTAAATCCTCGTCTATATCCAGGTCATTCCAGAAAAAACCATCCGGCTTTGATCCCAAATCCGGCTTATCTGGCGGCTTTTTCAGCCTCTGTTCACATACAGTTTTAATTTCAACACGTTTGTCCTGAGGCTTTGTCTGTAGCTTCGCCTCCAATACCAAAACCTTTTCCTGTAACTCGTCAACTAGCGAGTGTTGCTTTGCTATCGATTCACTAATTGTCACCTTCGTTGATTCCTCTTTAGCCAGATTGATCTCATCTGCCAATCTACCTGGAGAAATGTGCCCAGTAGTATCTGCAATTACTTCCTCTAGATCTGCGCAACCCACACTGTTATCGTCTGACCGTATAACGTCAGCTCTAACCTCATACACACTGTAATCAACGTGGTTTTCTACCAATCGTGTCCGGCTATCACCCAAATTTTCGCAATCTTTCTCCTTAATACTTTCGCAATGTTTAAACTGGAGGTTTGCGTCGGATGGGTCGGCTACTTCTACCACTGAAACTTTCGGTAAGGTCTGCCGGTTAGGGCCAGAACTTTCCGTTACTACTTCAACATCCAACTCTTGCGGGACGAAACACGACCAATCTTGCTCGTGCTCCCCATTAACATCAACTATTTCTAGTAAAGTCTGCCGGTTAGGGCCAGAACTTTCTATCATTTCACAAACACTATCTTCCTGCGGGACGAGACGCAGAAAATCCTGCACGCGCTCCCCATAAACACTTCTCCCATACAGGCCCCTATAATCTCTTAGTTCGTCGTATAAGCGACCGAACTGCCTTAACCAGACCTCATCCCTCTCTGCATCCCCTCGCTCGATGACGGACGTTTTATCCGACATCTGATCTTCTCTCAACACTTGCGAATCATTCTTAAACTCAATCTCCAGTTCCGCTGTGTGTATTACAGCTGCCACTTTATAATCGATTTCCGGAACACTACTTAAATTGTTCTCACTGACAGTGAATGTACTTCCTACTGCCGTGTATACAGCTGATCTACTACTTGTGGGCGCACTCCTTTCTCCTAACACTGGCACACTCTCCAGCCGTTGATTATTCCACACGGAATTTTCATATCGACGACACCTGGGTTTTCTGCTGCTATTGGGCCGCCAAAATTTCTCCACGCCCGGTCGGCCCCTCACCGGCGCGGCTAATGGTTTCCCTGTCTCGTCCCAGCAGATACGCTCCCCGGATGCTGCTGAAGCGGCTGATCACACCCTCTGGCGTTATTACTATTCTGTGAAGCCCGTATCACGTTAGTATGATACTGGTTTCTGTCATTCCTGTTATTATTTCCATTGTACCGATTGTTATTACGATCAGAACCATTATTGTTATTGCTGCCATGGTTGCGGTATGCATTATTCCCATGGTTATCGTTGTTGTGGTTGCTGTGGTACCCGTTGTTGTTACCACGGCCTCTACCACTGTCGCGATTATTCCGCCAATTGTCCTCGTCCTCCACTCTTTCCAGGAAATCATTTATTGTTCTGTAATTGCTCCCTACGTAGCGTTTTGTATCATCTGGAAGCTTTTTGTAGAGTTCCCAGACTATTTCGGATTCCGTGCGGCGATCACGCAAGTATTCCAACTTGCGGATCCAGCCCTCACAAAACTCCTTCATCGAACCGCGCGAATTCGCATCGAAAGGCCTCGATACGACAAATTCGCGCCAGACACTTTGCTGTTTTTGCTCTGACCAGTATTCAGCCAGAAACAAATTTTTAAATTCGTCAAAAGTCAGGTCCGTAATGTTGAGGTTTAAGCCCCAACGCTTGGCGTCACCAGCCTACACATCAGTAATCGCATTAATTTTTCTCTCATTAGTCCATGATCTGGGTAGAACTCTTTCACAATTCTTAATGAAATCCGTCGCGTGTATATCGCCTTTTTCAAGGGGTCGAACCGCTCCTCTTTCGTCAACAATTCCGAACTATGTGCATAGATTGGCACATAGCTCTGTTTTTCGTCAAGTTTCTTTTCTAATTCCGACACTCTCGTAATTACTTGGCAAGTGGTTGTCGCAAGCGTTTCTACTTCCCTTTTTTTCTCTTCGCAGGTATTAGCCTGCTTCGTCACTTTGGTATCTACTTCGGATACTAAAGCCTTTAAAGTTTCCACCTTCTTTTGATCCTCTTTTTTCACTAATGGGATTTGTTCCGTCACCTTATTCTCGATGATCGGAGCACCTGATCCTCCTACACTTTTCTCGATTCTGCTAATTTCGGAATAAAAACGAGTATTTATGCTCGCAATTTCCGCCTGAACGCACTTCATTTCCTGTTTAAGATTACCGATTTCGCTATTAATCACAACAATATCTTCTTTGATTTTATCAACTTTTGTGTTAACAACTCCAACATTGTTGTTAACAACATTAATAGCTTTGTTGTGACTATCTAGCTTTCGTTCAATTTTTTCAGACTGAGCTTCTTACTTGGCCGATTGACTCTTGATTTCGTTAATCAAAACATTCAATAAATCAGTTAAATTCCCGGAAACTACCGGTTTTACTTCAGTAGCGGCTTCCTCTTTAATTGTCCCCCCGTATTTGTCATCAAGGGATTCGCATTTGAGTTTCACTTCCGACTCCGAAACATTTTCTAAAGTGTGGAATTCCATTTCTGCTCTTTGTTGCGTTTCGGCGGTCGCGTCTTTCATGCTAGCCGCCTGCCCCTGAACAATGGGTACCGCGGTGCGCGTTCCCCACTGTTCGACCCATTGTTCCTTATCCAAGCCTACCAAATTTTGGTAATTGTTGCCTTCACTCATTTTAATAATTTTCAATATAAATGCCAAATCTCAAATCTAATTAGGATTCCTCACACTAATATTCTCGCTGACGTATCGACCATTTCGTAACCAGTACTTTGTTACGAGATTTGTACAATGCAAAATTCGTGTCCAGAACAACCTCAAATTTAAAGATTGTACTGTCACCAGGTCGCCACGTGTAACCTCCCCCTCACTTATCGACCTTAATGACAGTGAAAAATGAAACCGCGTGTACCTAATGGGAATTTTGGAAAAGCAATCGTCACCAAAGTTAACCTGTCGGTAAAGAGGGAGGAAAGGGTTACATCTAAATGAAAGGAAAAATGCAAGTGAAACTGGTGGAAATTAATTTTGAAATAGGGATAAAGTTAATAAAGAAAGTAAATGTGCGGCCGTTACGTTAACAATCAACTAGCGGTAATTAGATATTTGAGATTTGGGGGAAATTATGGTCGCCAGTCCTATGGACAATTACTATAATAACTGAAAAGGAAAGGTTATTACACATATAATTAGCACTAGAAGCGTGGCAACTGAAGGTTGACACGTGTAGTGTGAAAACTGAAAGTTTGTCAGAAGTAATAAATTTCGCTACACTTAATTTAGCAAAAGAATTAATGAAACTGGAAAATCGAAAGTTAATTTAGTGACTGAAGTTAATAGTGAGCTTTCTTTCTGAAGCACATCAAAATACAGTTAGTCTTGGACTACCTCAACAATCATTTCTAAAGCTACTTGAATCTACGCAATTTAGAAAGAAGAGATTTAACTTTGAACTTGAATTAAACGATTCTGAACAATTAACAATAGTAAAATTTAGTACGTACCAAGCTGAGCTGCAGTCACAGGTAAGCTAAAATAAGGTAACAAAACTCGCACTCTTAATTTGTGCTTGTGTAATCTAACTATTGTTACTTAAATTGAACTTTGAAATTAAAGCAGTGAAATGGAATTATGCTGGCGTTTGAATTTCAACGACACTCGGGTTCATTTCGGAAAAGGAAAGGACCCTGCTTGGCAATGCAATTGGGACAATGAGCAACAAAGGTTCATGCTAAGTTGCTGTAATTTTGCGATGAAAATGGAACAATTTGAAAAGCTGAGGTCTGCCATACAGTTCTGAAACTTTACGTGCTTTTAGTCTTCCTTGTTGGTTGATTGAAGGTTTGAAGCCGTCGATCGGGGAGGTGGCGACAGTCACTCATTGTCGGCCGTCGCTGTTGCAGAAGCTGGATGTTGGCGCGCCTTCTTCTCGACACGGTCACCAGGCGAAACGGGCTCTTGATGTGCGCCAGCTAATGCTTCCCGTCCGCGACACCATGTCAGAAACTATCATCGCAAGTCGAGCGCAATTACATGCTGCCAAACTCCGAAAGCGCGGCAACTCGCGGGAGCATCACACAACACACCTGCTCCACTGCACTACTCCAGCCAGACTCCTACAGCTCTGCCCGCGCTCCACGCGGCAGAGTTAACACTACCAAAGACCCTACACACTTTGAGTCTTCACACGACCTATCGATGTAATCGTTCGATAGCAGTTTTCCCTAGGCAAGACCCAGCGTAAAAATACAAATAATATTTACGAAACAAACCAATTATACATCGACATAAATGCATAAATATATATATACAAATAGTAAAACAATTACAATATGTAAAGACACAGAAATGTCATATATTCAGGTAACAAAAATAAGGAAAACAAATTATATTACAATAGATGGAAATAGGAGGATATGCATTTCCGGCGTTACACACGCAATGGTTTGTGAACAACAACATACCTGAAATGTAGCATAAATTTTTGCTGGTGGCACTTCAACAACGATGATGCGATAAACTTCAGTAAATAAAAGAACGCTCTTTTTCTCGGCCAATTTCGGTTGAAATTACGGAATTTGTTGTGGAACGTCTGGAAAATTCCCTCTTCAGCCTCTATAGTTTCATAAAGTTCCTTCAGGTGGCAAGGCAGGCCTCCAAAATGACGGAGGTGCGTTCCCTGCAGAGAGCTGTCATTAGTTTCTTTTGGCAGAAAACCAGAGTGTTGCAGATATTCATAGGGGCTTGTAGAAAGTCTACAGAAACCTGACGGTGAACACAAGCACGGCGAGTGTGTGGGGGAGACGTCTGTCATCACTGAAACAAGTTCGCTCAAATCTATCTCGACTTCCGCGTGCCGGTCGGCCACACAAAGATATGACCGCTGCAGTTTTGGGACGTGCGGACACTCTCATTCGAGGTGATCTATGGGTCACACTCAAACACCTTGTTGCGCAGCTGGACGTCTTTGTTGGTAGTGCTGTCACACTCGTCCACTTGTTGGGGCACTGAATGATGTATGCCCGCTGGGTTCTGTGGTATCGATAGCTGAGATGCCACAACGTAGCTACGCTCTGCTAAGTTGGCACTACGACAGACACCGACGGCTGTGCCCTCCAGCCGGTGCTGTGGAGGTCTACGAGCTCCGCTCCAGATTCTGCCCATTTCGTCAAGAGCCGACGGCCGGGACACTTTGCTTCAGCTTGAGACCGTGCTCACCTGTACAAAGTTATGTATTACTCTTCTTGCACCAGTAAACCACTTTTACTCACGCTGCAGTACCGACAGATTTTCACCTTTTCCTGCTCCTACCCATGCGCCGCGTTCCAGGCGGGATATAAAAGGTTCTTCGACACCTAACAGAAGACCAAGAAGACAATAAACAGCAACGAACGATCTTTCTTCGCGGAATTGCTTGTACGGCACGAGGTTGATCTTGACAATTTTTTGTTAGACAGCGTCACAGGCGATGATCGCTTCGAACCGGGCACAAAACGAAAATCACCTCCGAAGTAAAAGTTCAAAGCCGTATAGTCAGCCGTTCAAATAAAGTCATAGCGACGGTCTTCTGCAACCCTGAAGGGGTTATTCTGTTTGACATCCTCAATCATGGAGCAACGATCTACTCTTAAGTGTATTGTGCAACCCTCAGGAATTTAAAGAAACGACTTCAGCATGTTCGTCACCACAAAAATCCTTCACTGTGACAACGCAAGACCTTAAACAAGTCTTCGCACTCGAGAAAAGCAAACAAAATGTCATTGGACCGTTCTTCCTCATCCACCCTGCAGCCTAGGTCTCTCACCCTCCGGCTCCCATATATTTGGCTGCGTGGGAAGCAATACATGGACGACATTCCCTCCCAGTAAGGGTGATAACGCCATCGCATTTAACGGAGATTATGTTGAAAAATAGGGTTTGGTAGCCTAAAGAGTGAATAATAATATGGTGTGTTGGAATCCTTGATAAAATCAACCTGCTTCCAGAAAAAAATGTAATCCACTACTTACTAAACGACCATCGTCTGTAATGTGCATGATTAAAATGTCCTCTAAAAATGTGCAGTTATTGAATAACTTATATTCTTCCACTATCAGATTTCAGCGACTCAGCCCCGGCTTCAGGTGCATCTGTATGTTAAAATAGAGCATTGTGTCCAAGCCCAGGTGCTCACATATGCACTCTCCGAAAGCTTCCACTCGATTTAGTCTATGCAGTTGTATGTATGCATGAGGGAAAGAAATATTCGATCTGCCATGTAGCATCAATAAGGCAAGATGGGTAAATATCACACAAAAATATTGAGACATGATGTAGCTCATAATATATTAAAGAGATGCTTCATTAAGTAACACATCACTCTCATCTTTTCTACATATACAACGGTCAGATTACAATCACGTTTTCATAATACGTCTATGACCATTGTGTTACACTATTTCATTATTATAACATACTCCAGCACATAGGTAACAATTTCAGAGCATTACATTAACATCACATGTAGGTTCCAATTTCACTTTTCATCTTTTCTACGTTTATGGTCCTTAGGTTTCAGTTTCAGTGCCTTACATGTGTAACCATTACATTGTGTCTACATACGTCAGTACACACCATTTGAGAAAACGGTGGGAACCCAAAACCTGAGCCTGCAGTATTTGCAATATTGTGTTCTGTCATTCCCGATTCCTGAGGCGAGCTGTTACCGACCAATCGATCGATAACGCTTCCCTGTTCACTACCTGTTTCACTGTCTACACCATTGTTTGCCGCCCGCTCCATTTCCCTATGCACAATTACCAAATTACCACTTTGAACATTTGTTAATTCATTACTCTGCGGCGCTAACACACTGCTTTCGTCTTCACTGTCATTTTTCAGTTTACTTTGGAGCCTAGTATTACGTTTTTCACACGCCATAATTGTCACAATATTTCACACGATAACACAGAAAAGCGCAATTTGAAGTGCAAAAATAGGAGAACACATTAACATAGCACTGAAAATAATATGTAGTTAATTGCAAGCGTAGCTGCGAAATACTTGGTGCAAATCTACATGCATGCCACAACTGTTTTACTGTACAACAATGAAAGGCTACAACTACAAAGGAGATTCTCTCTACAATTGCGCGCTAGCAATAAAAAAAAGCTACACTAAATACACAAACTACAAGAAAAAATCAGAAGATTCCAGTGAGGTATCCTAGGCTAAGGGGCGACATATGAAACGTCCCCTTTTAACAATTCTACATGACTGTGCTTAAACTGACACACAATATTTTGTTAGCGCAACGCAATCTGACTTTCAAAATTCCCTACACAAGAATGGCCCTGACTAACATTAAACTATACCTTTCACAAATCACTTACCTCAAAAAAATCTTCGCTGCTCAAGCTACTGCAATACAGCGAGCGCCACTACTGCCAGCTAAATAAAAGATTCAAACTATGGAAGGCACTAACTACTGATAGGGATAGTTAGCAAATGAAAGATATTAGTAGAGAACAAACAATGTATTTACCTTGATATCATCATATATAAATATAGCAGTTCATGACAAATTACAAATCTCCGCCATCTCTCTCCCCACATCCACCACTGCTGGCGGCTCACCTCCAACTGCGCAACGCTACGCGCTGTTCACATCCAGCTGCCGCTGCCCAACACTACAATGGCGAGTATTACAACAATGCAAAGCAGCCACAGACTGCACACAGCACAGCCAGTGATTTTCATACAGAGGTGGCGTTACCAATAAAAAAACCTAAACAGCCTACTTACATAATAAAAAAACCTAAACAGCCTACTTACAATACTCCCCCCCCCCCCAATAGGCCGGCCGTGCGGTTCTAGGCGCTACAGTCTGGAGCCGAGCGACCGCTACGGTCGCAGGTTCGAATCCTGCCTCGGGCATGGATGTGTGTGATGTCCTTAGGTTAGTTAGGTTTAATTATTTCTAAGTTCTAGGCGACTGATGACCTCAGAAGTTAAGTTGCATAGTGCTCAGTGCCATTTCCCCCAATAAATGACTTAATTTTGTTTCGATGTTCAACGCAGTTATTATGCAGCATTAAATATAGTAAACCATTACACGAGATTTTGAAGAGTTTACAGAGGTAGAAGTCCATAGAGTATACTTTCCATATGGTCGATTTTAGTTGCCACAATGTTGAGAATGAACTGTGGACAAGATACCTAAATTTCATATAAAATTTACTGTATAACAATATCTCATTTAATTTAAGTACCACATAGGTGTCGTATGTAATATTGACAAATATTCCATCTTTCGCGACTGTAAAAAAAGTTTTATTTACACAGGGCACGTTTGGCTTTATTTTAAAGCACTTCAATCAATCAAAAGGAAGTAGACAAAATACATTAAACAAAACTGGGGACGTACAAAAACATTAGGACTTGATACACCATCTGTCAGTGAAGTGCTCTGAGCTATGTCAAATATAATTTTTTTGTGTGGCACACACAAACAACATTTATTTGCTAAAACACTGATCAGCCAACACAAAGGTTGAATATTGTGTTACCGCAGCGCAAAACTACGAAAGGTGACTTGGCAATGGAGGAGACAAAATACTGTCCACTGAAGATGCTTCAAAAGAGAGAAACGCGTCTGGTCTAAATAAGTCGCTTATTACAGTTGCAGAAGAGGAATATATTTCAATACCATTGGTAAAACTGCGACTGTGGAACAAAAACAAGAAAGAGAACATGAGTACCATTGTGTATTTGCCATACCTTTCATTGATTGAAGTGCTTTAAAATAAAGCCTAACGCGTCCGGTGTAAATAAAGCTTTTATTACAGTCGCGAAAGACGGAATATTTCTCAACATTACATACGGCACCTATGTGGTACTTAAATTAAATGAGATACTGTTATACAGTAAATTTTATATGAAATTTAGGTACCTTTTCCACATTTCATTCTCAACATTGTGGCAACTCAAATCGACCATACGGAAAGTATACGCTATGGACATTTACCTCTGCAAACTCTTCAAAATTTCGTGCAATGGTTTACTACATTTAATGCTGCATAATAACTGCGTTGAACATCGAAACAAAATTAAGTCATTTATGGGGGGAAGGTATCAGTCAAGTAGACGTGTAAAAATCAAATTTTTGGCCGAAATAGTTTTTGTGAAATCGAATGATAAGTCTGTCAAAGCAGTGGGAACACCATGTGTCTGCACAGGCGAGCAGTGCAGTGATGACAAAATCGTGCACAGCGCGGAATGCGGGGAGCACGTGTCTGCAGCAGCGAAAGGGTTAATGAAGAAACAAAGCAATAGAAATTTCAAAAAATTGCATTCAACCGAATATAATTCGTGAAATAAGGAACGTCGATATTATTTTTAAGTAATGAAAATATTAAGCACCTAACAAGGTTTGAATTCATAACCTTTCGCGTAGAAGGCAAACACCTTAACCATTACGCTAACGCAACACGTGTGAGCATAGAACGACATGAGGACTCTAACATGTCACGCAAAATACTGACAAACATTGTTGGTATGACTATGAATTACTTACGATTCGTCGAAGTACAATAGGAAATAAACAATTACCGCTGTTCTTTATTGCGAAAAAGCGGTTCGTGAGATTGATACAAACATCTTTCCTTGCTTTCGCCTGAAATAGGAGTCTTATTGCTTGTTTGGTTTAGTTAATTAATAGAATACGAAGCAATTGGTATAAAGAACGCTTTTTCCAAACTTTCTATAAAAGAAAGTTGCTATCAAGACATTGCTTTTGTTCCATTACTTTATTTATGACTGAACATTTCTAAAACTGAAGACACTCGTCCATGCTCTGCACTGCAGTCGAGATCTGGCAACGTCGTTCTCTGTTCATTGGCTGACTGTGTTTTGTGACGTCGGATGCGCAGAACGAACCTAAACTCGGCCGCAAACATGAATGACGCGCACTTTAGTAATTGGTCGAACATCACAAACTAACTGAAGATTGTCCGAGACGACCGACTCACGGAAGTTCGCTCTAGAAATGTCTCGGTGCCACTGATCAGGCAGGTCGATGTCCGCGGCTGCGTTCTAGATACTCACTAAGATGCGGAGGTGACTTTGCGCCACTGCAAGAATACTCTACCTCACCCCAGTGTGCTCCAGCACTTATCTTTCCGTGTAGGCAAGCTTTTTACAAACATTTCCTCAATAAGAAAACTATTTTAAACAACCAACGTTGTCTATCAACTTATTTCTACAAGACGACCTTTCTTGCAGTATGTAACACTTGCCTTGGGGGAAAAATGGTTCAAATGGCTCTGAGCACTACGGGACGTAACTTCAGAGGTCATCAGTCCCCAAGAACTTAGAACTACTTAAACCTAACTAACCTAAGGACATCACACACATCCATGCCCGAGGCAGGATTCGAACCTGCGACCGTAGCGGTCGCACGGTTCCAGACTGAAGCGCCTAGAACCGCTCGGCCACTCTTATGGGAAAGTTTCCATTTGACTTCACTGATTCCTATTTCATCAAGATTGTACCTCGAAATTCACTTTTATCATTTTCTAGTTTCCCTTCCGCATTAAAAATTGTGACATTCCATCGTACGAATTGTGCATTATTAAGTTTTCGTCAGAATTTCAGTTATCTCTTAGTCACCTAACATTTATCATTCTCTCCCAGGGTTCCAGCCAGCAGGAAGACCCTTACATCAGAGAACGAAACAGACAAATATGCACTTGTTTAAAAGATTAATTGAAAAGTGTAGTACGACCAGTACGTTCAGAAAATTTAAAAATCCTCCCAAAAATTTTGGCTTGCCTCTAAATCCCACAAGCTTCCCTCTGTATAACTAGCTCACACCCACTAGTTCATTGCTGTAAGTCGCTCATACCCATCCACTCCCACTTGCCAAGTCTCACTCATTCTCATTGTCATTATTATGTGTCTCCCTAAAATTTAACTGTCTCCTGTCTCATAGGCATAGTCTTCTCCGTTTGTTCCTACCACTGCTGCCTCATCTAACTGTTACTGCCTCGCTCTTGCTTTCTCTAACTGCTACTATCTCATTCATTCCTTCCCCCTACTGCTGACTCTTTTCACCATCTCTCTCCTCTTTGGTGTCATAGACTCTGTCTCTCATTATCACTGGCTCTCGCCCACCTCCACTTTCTCGGTGTCTTTTCCGAACACTGCTCCGTCACTGTCAACTATGTTCCACTGACACTGTGTCCCTCTCTTTCTCTCATACTGCCCTTGTCCCTTCCTTCTCTCTATACCACGATCACTGTCTACTATCTTCCAGTGTTTATTACTTTTCTGTGTCTTTCCCACTACCACTGTCTCCTTCTCTCTCAGCATAAAAATGCGCGAATATGTACGCATGCCAAAATTTTTGGAAAATTGTTGTAGGCATTGAGGGAAGTAGAATGAGGCAGCTAGTATCCCACGTTCGAGTCACTGTTTTAAACAGAAACTAGGAGCTACAGCAGGGAATGACACCGATATGAAAAAACTTTACATGTGAGTAAAATTTTGATGGTTTACTTAAATGAAATTGAAATAAAGCAAAACCTCAGGTCGGATTTTACGTGCACAAAAAGGTTGCATGTGCTTCAGTACTACAACATGGGGTTCCTAGGACACATGGGGTTCCCAGAACCTTTCTCAAGATAATGGAGATATTTTACACCATATTTATTCTTGCTACACTTTATGAGCTACGTTTCCGCCTCACTCCGAATTTTACTTGCGTATTTTACGTGAACTTCGAGCTACTGTATGTCGGAAACAGATAGAGATATCAAGAAATTTTAGCCATTTACTGTGCGTAGCCGTCTTTGAGTCCGCGGATCGACTTCGGTACCCGAAAATCATATTTTTGGGGTATTCTCAATAACTGATAAAAATTTTTGAAACGAGGAGGAGCTTCTTCTAGATAAATTCCTAGACAGTATACCGCTAAAAATTAATCAATCTTCTGCTCAGTTATTTATATATCAGCTGCTGACGGCGGAAAAATGGTGAACAACGTGTTTTTCTGGGTTTTCTCAGGAACCGCACGTGGATTAAATGGTGCATCTGTAATCCTCTTAAGACGCAACGTGGAGCAAGTATAGTGCAAAAAGAACCAACCGATTTGAACCACTTGCCTAAGTTGAAGGGCGTACGTAATATTCAAACTTTGACCCTGTACAGTAAGATGTTCCTTCTGTTGGGTATACAACTACTCCCGAGCGCAGAAGCTATCCAAAACACTTGACCCTACCTTTCTGTCACCAACAAAATCCGAGGTATGTGCCCAGGAGGAATTAAGTTTTTTTGTTTTGTTTTTTTGCGCGACGTTTTGGAACATATTCGTAGGGCATGCAGTTGCATGCGAACTTATTGGGGGATTAACCCGTAAACTTTGACCAACGCTTCTTAAATTAGACGCATTTTCTTTGAATACCCATATGCATTTTTAATGCTAAATTTCCTCTGTCTTTGCACGTTCATGCAATTGATAATTGATTTTTCTCCTGCCTTTAGTTGCAGTTTCCCACTCGAAGGACAAGAACATACCCTGAAAAACTATCCGCTACTATGCCATTTTTACAACGCCGTTGGATTAATGAGTTTTCGGCCACAATTACTGATTATTTCTTGTTCAGAATCCAAACAGTGTCTGGCACTAATCCTGCAGCCAGGATGTTTCGATGTTTTTCTATGTGGGCTTCCGTTTATTGAGAGAAGTTTACAAAAGTGTGATTCATTTGTGAATGAGACCGCATATAGCTCACTAGTTGACTACTGTTCAAGTATATTGGATCCGTACAAGATCGGATTAGAGGGCTGTTAGATTTGTTACCGGTAGGCTAGAACAACGCGCAGATATTACGGAGATGCTTTGGAAACTCGAAGGGAATCACTGGAGGTAAGGCGACGTTCTTTTCGAGAAGTCCGTTGAGTGAATTTAGAGAACCGGCATATGACGCTGACTGCAGAACGATCCTGCTGCCGCCAATGTATATTTGAGAGATTAGGTCTCCTACGGAGACATATAGACAGTTGTTTTTCCCTCGTTCTGTTTGCGGGTGGCACAGGAAAGGAAATGAGTAGCAGTGGTACATGATACTCTCCGCCATACAGTGGCTTGCGGAATATGCACATAGATTCAGGTGCAGATTCATGGGGAAGGTGTGACTTGCAGATGTAGCAGCCATTACGACGTATCTCAGAATGTTACGCAGAAGTGGCGGTAGCAACCACCAATGATGAAGCCTTTCGTCATCCCGAAACTGCCGGTGACAATATGTTCTACAATGACGAATTTCGGAACTACTTCACAATGCGAGAGAGGGATACAGCGTTTCCAATGACTCATGATATGATGCTACAGGATAAATGCAAAGAAATCATTCTCGCCTGTTCAACCACACTCACGTGGTTGGAGTCGTTTCTGTTGTGGATGTGGTACAGCATTCCCCTAAAGACAATCTGGCCCTGCTAAAAGACGCTACACTCTTGGGGACACTCAGAGAAGTCTACGTCGATCTTAGAAGAGCGTAATACATCAGTTCAGTATACAATTAGGTGAAAAAAGTCGTGGGATATCGATATGAACATATACAGATTGCGGTAGTATCGCTTATACGAGGTATGAAACGGCAGAGCATTAGCATAGCTGTCATTTATACTCATGCGATTCATGTGAAAGGGTTTCTGACGTAATTATAGCTGCTAGACTGGCATTAGCCGACTTTGAACGCCGAATGGTAGTTGGATCTCGACGAACGGGATATTGCACTTCGGAAACTGTTAGGGAATTTAGTATGCCTCGATCCACAGTGTCAAGAGCGTGCCGAGAATACCATATTACGTGCCTTACCTCTCACTACGAACAACACCGTCGACTGATGGGCGGTCGAGAGCAACGTCGTGTGCGTAGAGCTGTCGGTGCTGACAGACAAGCAACACTCCGTGAAATATCAGCAGAAATCGATGCGGGACGTACGACGAATCTATCCATTAGGCATATCGCCGAAATTTGGCTGCGTCAGCAAACGATCGACATGAGTGCCTTTGATGACAGCGTGACATTGCCTTCAGCGTCTGTCCTGGACTTGCGACCATGTCGTTTGCACCTTAGACGACTGAAAATCCATGCTCCGGTCAGTCGAGTCCCTATTTTAGTTGGTAAGACCTGATGGTTGATTTAGAGTGTGGCATCGGCCCCATGGAGGCATGGATCGAAGTTGTCAAATAGGCACCGTGCAAGCTGGTAGTGACTCAATAATAGTTTGGGCTGTATTAACATGGAATGGACTGAGTACTCTGGGTGCAAATGGTCCCCAAGCAGCCGAAAATCCATTCACGGAAAACGACGGAATTTTTATGGATGACAATGCGCCATGTTGAGCGCATGGTTTGGTCATTCATATCGTCGACGTGAGCCCCATCGAATATTTATGGGAGATAACAGAGAGGTCAGTCCGTGCACAAAATCCTGCACACGAAACACTTTCGCAGCGATGGACGGCTATAGAGACTGCATGGCTCTATAGTTCTTTGGGACGGGGAGGGGGGGGGGGAGGATGGAGGAGAGGGACTTTCGAATGCTGCAGTACGTCGGGTGAAAGGAGGCCTGACACAATATCTGAATGTATCCCAATGTATATATTGCTTCAGAGATCGGGAAGATATTTCATATGTGAAGTTGATAATGTTCTTCCTTACCAGCTTGAACTGAAGAATAGTGTGACATAGTGAATCGCAATAACCGTCAGCCTCTTCACTGCAGAACCAGTAGTACAGCAAGGAAGAAAGACTGGGTTCAATTTCCCGCCGACATCGACGTCACTAGAGACGGAGCACAAGTTCTGATGGTGTCAAGGGCACGAAAGGAAATCGGCCGCGTCCTTTCGAAGGAACCATCCCGGCATTTGCCTGGAGTGGTTTAGGGAAACCACGGAGAGCCTAAATCTGGATGGCCAGACGCTGGTTTGAAGCATCGTTCTCCCGAATGTGAGTCCAATGTGGTAACCACTGCGTCACCCCTGTGATATCTACCACTGGGAGCTGAGTTATCAGCGAGACGGAATGTCATGCCTAACAGCCCGGGTTCGATTCCCGGCTGAATCGGAGATTTTCTCCGCTCAGGGACTGGGTGTTGTGTTGTCCTTATCATCATCCCCATCGACATGCAAGTGGCCGAAGTGGCGTCCACTCTAAAATCTTGTACCAGGCGACCGGTCTAACCGATGGGAGGCCCTAGCCACATGGCACTTCCATTTTACCTCTGTCATTACCAGTAGTATAATATCTACGTTGCCCATATTCTGAGACGAGTTTTCTGTATTTTGATGCAACAATAGTACGATGTAAACGCTTGAAACTTGTCGCGAAGTTATTTTGTGGACAGTAGATAACACTTGTGCCTCGGTGTTACAATGCTTGCGTTCCATCTCGGTTAGCTTCTACATGCAGATTTTAGCATTAATTATGACCAGTCGTTCCAGGTGGGATCATAGATGACACCCACACCAGTTTAGGACGACACAGCCTGCAACACTAGCCGCATTTTCAGCCTATGAGCTAAGGCAGGTCAGTCGCTGTTAATTATGTGGCGTCACTTCGTCACAGCGTGTCAGGCATATAGGTTATCGTCTGATCCAGAGTCGCTTTATTCAGCCTGGATGAACGACACCCCATGGAAATGATAGTTAACCATACCGCCCACCAATTACCAAGTCATGTGGGATCCTTGTGAAAGCAGACCTAGCGTTACATTCCATGGGCCAAATATTTATCCTAATGAAAAGATAGAGCTAACATTCTACATTGTTGCTAACCACAAAAGAATTATTGATGGTAGTAATCTTTCATTATCCAAGTAGCTTTATTAAAATATTGCTTTACAATATTTTTAATAGGCACCGTAAGTAAATAATGATCTAAACAGGATGACAGCTTTTGCCGTCCCTTTAATGGCGACCGCTTGTGCCGTCAAGGCCAACCTCTGATGTAGAAGTACATACACAAAGAGCAGAAGAGACTTATTCAAGCCAGATAAACCCTCGTCTGCTCTGACTCCGTGACTCTACTTCTAAATATCCGGTGTGTGGACTATGTCGAGAAACAAGGCCAGTGCATTCAGGCACCGCTATTGACCTAAACACCTAAAGCGCCATGAGCCAATAAACGTTTATGACCGATTATCGCAGATTACAGCGATCCACAGGGAAGCCTCAGTGCAGCAAATTACTCGCCTAGTCAACTGTCCAGAAACTCCAACTCACTAGAGGGAGAAGGTGGTGGAAGGAAAGCATAGAATCCGCTGAACCACACTCGTACCTATGACAATCATGCGCTATAGCCTATTGAGATTAACGGATCACAAGAAGCATCGGAGAAGGCCGCCCGGACTGATGAGTAATGGAGAAATTTATTACACGGCGATGTCAGAACGATGAAGACCCCGGCTTTAATTTCCGTTTGCAGTTATGTTTATACTGGTAATATGGGGCTCACTGTGTATTATTAAGCAATCGTTTAAATGTTGTAATTCTTTTTGTTTCAGTAATTGGAGGCAAAATTGCAGAACTCTTTTTGCTACAGTACGAAAGTAATGCATAAACAAAAGATTTACCTTAGTCAAACAATGGAAAAACATTGAATCAAAGAGAAAATTACTTTGCATTTGTACTTACTTTGTATGGATATACTCGAGAAAAGAAAGCATGATTATAGGATAAGGACGTACGCCGATACACCTAATAAAGGTAATCAAATGCGTGTATGGAAAATGGACAGCACAGTAGTTACTACAAACATGAGATTTAAAGAAGATAGACATTAAGTGCTACGAGAAAGGCGTGATATGACCACAGAACTTTTCAATTTGTTCTGAGGTGGCATAATAAAAAGTGACTGGGACGCACTACGTACATCATGGTAAGTATGCAAGGACGTACTTATTGATAGGTGATGATAGTTGATAATCTGCAATCCTAGAAAAACGCCACGTATGAATTACCCCAGATGGGTGAAATACTTAATGTAAATAACCTATAATCTCAGTGTACAGAAAACTGGAAAAAACTTAAAAGAGCTACTCGCCACTTTGGAGCGCTGGGTATGGTGTATACAGGATTTTAGGTTTATAGGTATAGATATTGTGATCATTGGCACTTCAATATGTACCCAGTTCAGGATGTTAGTTGTTTTTTCTTTGTGGTCAACTGTCTTCCCGCAAACACGGCACATAATTTGCTACTTGATGTTTTCTGCACGGTCGTAACAGCACTATGAAGTGGACAACGGCTGTGAGTATATACTTTGCTGTTACGTCCGCGTATCCACACATCAATATCTCACCTGCTGCCCAGGTGTTGTGAACTCATGGCAGCGAAATAATATTAGGTGGCAGTCGGTTGTATGAAATAATCTCAGTATGATGACGTGCAGAAGTGACTATGGCAGGAAGGAGATTTCGTGTTCGAACGTCCCATGACCGTTACGTGACTCAAGTTACCTAATGGGTTGATGGAACTGTGAAACCTGTCCCACGTGTCTATAAGATATTGTATACCATTCACAGCCACGTAACATGGTGCAAAAACAGTCGTTGTAAACACAGTCTAACCGAACCGACAGGGACAAGAGACAAGCGTTGCGCCTTGCCAGTGACAATCCGCTTTAAGTAAGGGCATCTCAATCAGTTCCAAAAAGTCATTTCACATTGTGGCAATTAAAGTCGCACGTCTTCAGGGAATCAAACAAGTAGATGACAGGGAGCGTATAGTGTGGCCCTGTGATCCCTCATTGTGCCAATTTTCAAATGAGTTTACTCACGGTCTACTGCGTTTACCCCACGGCATGTGCACAGTGCAGTTCAGGCCGGTGGTGTTTTGTGAAATTATGGGGTTGATTTTGGAGCTATGACTAGGGCCCACTCATTCCAGTTCGCACGCACCCGAACCAGCTGTTTATTTTTAAACTGTCGGTGGCCATGTGTTGCCCTTTCTCCTACATCCCCATGATGAGTATGCTGTGACACCCCCGTGTATAAGATGGCGTCGCCTTCAGGATGCTTGCACTCGTACGTTTGACAGACACTCATGAACTTCGAGGCATTTCGAGGGGCTTTGGAAGACTTAAGATCAAATAAGGCAGAAAGGAAAGATAACATTCCATCGAAATTTCTAAAACCATTGGGGCTCGTGCTAACAAAACGGCTACCCACGTTAGTGTGTAGAATGTATGAGTCTGGCGATATATCATCGGATTTGGGGAAAAACATTATTCACACAATTATGAGGACTACAAGAGCTGACAAGTGTAAAAATTATCGCATGCGTTCAAGTTTCTGACAGTAATAACTTAGAGAAGAATGGAAAGTAAATTGACGATGTGTTAGATGATGATCAGTTTGGCTTTAGGAAATGTAAAGGTACCAGAGGGGCAGTTATGACGTTGATAATGGAAGCAATACTAAAGAAAAACAATGGATGTTCATGGGACTTGTCGATCTGCAAAATGCGTCCGTCAGTTTCAAATGGTGCAAGACGTTCGAAATTCTGTGCAAAAAGGGTAAGTTATAGGGAAATGCGGATAATATACATGTACAAGAGCCAAGAAGAAATAATACGAGCGGAAGACCAAGATCGATGTGCTCGGATTAAATAGGATGCAAGACAGGAATGTAGTCTTTTGCCTCTACTGTTCAATCTACACACCGAAGAAGCAATGATGGCAATGAAAGAATCAAAAGTGGACAAGATGGAGGGACATCAATGATGAGGATTGCCGATGACATTGCTATCCTCAGTGAAATTAAAGTAGAATTACAGGATCTACTGAATCGAACGAACAGTCCTCTGGGTACACAACATGGATTGAGAATAAACTGCAGAAAGGCGAAAGTAATGAGAAGTAGCGGATACGGGAAAGCGAGAAATTTAATTTGATTTGATCCATTATAAATGGTTTGTGAAAGCCTGCGACTGTAGATACAATAGGTTTGTTTACAATTAAATAAATCTTCTGCTACCAGTCACGATTTTTCTTTATTTTATTATTCGCACGACGCGTTTCGAGAAATAATTCTCATTTTAAAGTGCGTTTTTTTGATGTGTGTTAAGCCATTTCTTTTGATGTTGTCAGTGTGTGTGAGTATGCTTCATTTTGTTCACTTTTACTGTAATACATAAGAAACGCGATTTTTAGTATCAATTCTTTCTGTGAGGTTAGTGGCTAAAGTTTGAGAACAATTTGTACTTACAGTTTTCTAATGGTCCGTTTGTGTAGAGTCTCACACACACTTAACATCACACACAACTTGTACACTTTACACATCGAAAATATCTTGTATAAACAAAACAGTTACAGAGATCTTCTTACAGGTAGTTCACAGAGATAACATTACAGGTCTTCCACAGATTATGATATGCTTTTGTACAGACGTTATTTATCTTAACAGTTTGATTTTACAATTGTGCTTATTTATACGTTTTACTATTTTTATTTAAGTATATTATCGAAACATCTGAAGAAATTCACTGATTCACTTTCAAGTTTTTCATTTAATATTTTATCTTCATATTTTCTGTAATGTGAATATATCTCCAGTTCTTCAAGCAAATCCATTTTATGTCCTTTATTTAGTCGGTGGAGTACTTTGACATTTTGCTCTATTTTTCCAAATGGGTGTCCTGTATTATGTATGTGTGTTGCTATTGCTGATGTAGTGTGTTTGTTGTGTGTGTATGCTCTAATGTGCTCTGTGTACCTGGTGTTAATATTTCGGCCTGTTTGTCCTACGTAGAACTTGGAGCATTCCTGGCATGTTACCTTGTATATTCCAGAGTCTGAATATGGATCATGATTACACTTTATATTATGTATTAGTTTTTGGTGTAGTTTATTGGATGTAGAAAACCCAATTTTTACTCTGTGATTTTTGAAAATATTTGCAATCTTCTGTGATACATTGCCTATGTATGGAATGCTAGATATATATTTGTTTTTCTCTTTTCCTTTTGTGGTGCAGTTTGTACCTGGGTTTCTCTTCACTTTGTCTAAGATTGTGTCAACCATGGAAGCATTGTAACCATTGGCAACTGCAATATTCTTCACTGTGTTTATTTCTTGTTGCATATTTTCTTGGTTCAATGGTATTTTAGTTGCCCTATGCAGCATTGATCTGTATGCTGCCTGTTTATGGATATTTGGGTGACATGAGGTTGCAGGGATTGTGGTGTCAGTCATTGTGTTTTTCCTATAAATTTTCAATGTGCATGTGTTGTTGTGTCTCGTAATATTTAGGTTCAGAAAGTTGATACTTTTATTTTGCTCATGTTCCACTGTAAATTTGATTTTCTCATTTAGATTATTGAATTGATTAAGAATGTCTGTGATGTCTTTGGTATCTCTTTTCACTAACAGTAGTGTGTCATCTACATATCTCCTGTGAAATTCTATTTTCTTTAGGCAAGGTTCTTGGCTGTCAAATAATTTTTGTTCTAAGTGATTTATGTATATGTCAGCTATGGTACCGGATATACATGATCCCAATGCTAGGCCATCTGGTTGCTTATAAATGTTGTCATTAAAGGTAAAGTAGTTGTAACTTAGGGTTCTTTAATTGTTCCTTAATTTTACTTTGGAATTGTTTGGCTGGGTCTTTTTTAATGTGCTGAATGTTATTAGCAGCAAAAAATTAATTTGTTTTGTCTATATATTCTTTTTTTTTTTTTTTTTTTAAGAACACACATTTTCTGTTGACAGAAACTGAAAAGAAATACCTTACCTGTATGAATCCAAAAGCACCATGCCTAAGAGCACAGCCAAAAATACACAAAAATGGAAACCCGATACGTCCTGTGGTTAACTCTATAAACAGCCCAGCATACGAACTGTCACAAAAACTACATAACATACTGGTGAAAAATTATACACATGAAACAACATATTCCATAAAAAACAGCATGATTCTAGCCAACGAACTAAGAACCAGAAAGCTCCCCCAAGATGCACAGTTTATATCACTTGACATCACCAACCTTTATTCAAACATACCCATACAAGAAGCTCTAACAGTAATACAAAAGAACCTTATGCAACACAAGAAACTTTCATACACAGAGATTGTCGAATTTATGGAACTCCTTCAGCTAACCCTAAGTTACAACTACTTTACCTTTAATGACAACATTTATAAGCAACCAGATGGCCTAGCAATGGGATCATGTATATCCGGTACCATAGCTGACATGTACATAAATCACTTAGAACAAAAATTATTTGACAGCCAAGAACCTTGCCTAAAGAAAATAGAATTTTACAGGAGATATGTAGATGACACACTACTGTTAGTGAAAGGAGATACCAAAGACATCACAGACATTCTTAATCAATTCAATAATCTAAATGAGAAAATCAAATTTACAGTGGAACATGAGCAAAATAACATTATCAACTTTCTGAACCTAAATATTACAAGACACAACAACACATGCACATTGAAAATTTATAGGAAAAACACAATGACTGACACCACAATCCCTGCAACCTCATGTCACCCAAATATCCATAAACAGGCAGCATACAGATCAATGCTGCATAGGGCAACTAAAATACCATTGAACCAAGAAAATATGCAACAAGAAATAAACACAGTGAAGAATATTGCAGTTGCCAATGGTTACAATGCTTCCATGGTTGACACAATCTTAGACAAAGTGAAGAGAAACCCAGGTACAAACTGCACCACAAAAGGAAAAGAGAAAAACAAATATATATCTGGCATTCCATACATAGGCAATGTATCACAGAAGATCGCAAATATTTTCAAAAATCACAGAGTAAAAATTGGGTTTTCTACATCCAATAAACTACACCAAAAACTAATACATAATATAAAGTGTAATCATGATCCATATTCAGACTCTGGAATATACAAGGTAACACGCCAGGAATGCTCCAAGTTCTACGTAGGACAAACAGGCCGAAATATTAACACCAGGTACACAGAGCACATTAGAGCATACACACACAACAAACACACTACATCAGCAATAGCAACACACATACATAATACAGGACACCCATTTGGAAAAATAGAGCAAAATGTCAAAGTACTCCACCGACTAAATAAAGGACATAAAATGGATTTGCTTGAAGAACTGGAGATATATTCACATTACAGAAAATATGAAGATAAAATATTAAATGAAAAACTTGAAAGTGAATCAGTGAATTTCTTCAGATGTTTCGATAATATACTTAAATAAAAATAGTAAAACATATAAATAAGCACAATTGTAAAATCAAACTGTTAAGATAAATAACGTCTGTACAAAAGCATATCATAATCTGTGGAAGACCTATAATGTTATCTCTGTGAACTACCTGTAAGAAGATCTCTGTAACTGTTTTGTTTATACAAGATATTTTCGATGTGTAAAGTGTACAAGTTGTGTGTGATGTTACGTGTGTGTGAGACTCTACACAAATGGACCATTAGAAAACTGTAAGTACAAATTGTTCTCAAACTTTAGCCACTAACCTCACAGAAAGAACTGATACTAAAAATCGCGTTTCTTATGTATTACAGTAAAAGTGAACAAAATGAAGCAGACTCACACACACTGACAACATCAAAAGAAATGACTTAACACACATCAAAAAAACGCACTTGAAAATGAGAATTATTTCTCGAAACGCGTCGTGCGAATAATAAAATAAAGAAAAATCGTGACTGGTAGCAGAAGATTTATTTAATTATAAACAAACCTATCGAGAAATTTAACATCAGGACTGATGGTCACAAGGTAGATGATGTTACGAAGGTCTGCTACCTAGGCAACAAAGTAAATCAGAACGCGCGGAGTAAGAAGGATATACAAGGCACTGGCAAAAAAGGGCATTCCTGGACAAGAGAAATCCACTGGTATCAAACATAAGGTCTTAATTTGAGGAAGAAATGTCTGAGAATGTACATAGTGAAACATGCATTCTGGGAAAACGGCACAGAAGATAATCGAAGCATTTGAGATGTGGTGCTACGGACGATTATTGAAACTTTGGTGGACTGATAACGTATGGAATGAGGAAGTTCTGCACAGTATCGAAGAGGAAACGACTGTCTAAGAAGAATGGGCAGGATGGTAGGACCTCTGTT
Source organism: Schistocerca americana (assembly GCF_021461395.2). Lineage (NCBI taxonomy): Eukaryota > Metazoa > Arthropoda > Insecta > Orthoptera > Acrididae > Schistocerca > Schistocerca americana. Next base: position 447,916,647 of record NC_060121.1, read on the forward strand.
AAGATATCAGGGAATAACTTCTATGATACTATATGGAGTTGTAGAGGGTAAGAACTACAGAGGAAGACAGAGATTGTGATAGATAGAGCAAATAATTGAGGACGTAAGTTGTAATTGCCACTCTGAGATGAAGAGAGACGGGAGAGGAATTCTTGGCGGGCCGCGTCAACCCAGTCAGAAAACAGATCACCCAAAAGAGAAATAAATGTTGTAAATTGTGTATTTATGTTGGGAAACAGATAGAACTTTAAGCGTTAGTAGAAGTCACTGAAGCTCTGTACGTTACAGGAATGAATCTGGAGATAAGTTCAGTGTAAGCGAAACCAGAAAGGATATGTTACTTACATTTGGTGGTGGCGTGTATGTTATTGCTGGAAGTAGTTTATCTTGTAGTGAAATTGATGTAGATAGTTCCTGTATTATTGATAGAGGCGGTGGTTGAAAACCGAAATAAATTAATGCTTGGATTCTGTTAACAACTCCATGACTCAGACGATACAGCTACTGAAAGACTGAAAGAAATCTTGAGTATAATCTCAAATAGATACTCCACTAACACAGATATAGTTGCTGCTGACTTCAGCCTACTGAGCCGTGCGCGGTTCGTGTTCGTGTCGTTATTGCTTGACATCTTGCCTTTGCAGTACTGCCGTCCCGTTTCTTATTCGATTTACTGGCGTCACTAAGTTGCTGGCTTGCCTGCACGTCAGTGGCAGCAGCAGCGCTTATCGATAAGAGCACTGTCGTACTATCTTTGGAGCAACCGCTAGTTTTTCCGGGTCGTCGTGTGTCGGGAGTTCAGCCGTGGACGGAGCAGCAGTGAGATCCGAACAGCCATGACTCGCCCGACCGTTGCCAGCATACATGACTTGAATGGTGATGACCTTGGTTGGTCGTTCGGTCGGTCGTCCTAGCGGACGACGTGTGTTTGGTCGCCGACCACTTCCGGGTTCTCTGTGTGTCGACTTGTGATTCCTCCTAGTTTTTCCACAGTGACTGGTTTTAGTATCGTTCGAGTTGCTTGTAGAAGTGTTTCGCGGAACTCTGTGTAGCTTTGGCTGTCCCTAGTTTGGGTTTCCATCAGATTATTTAACTTCAACTCCTGGCTGCCTGTCTCACCTCGCCTTTCATTTGAGCTACCTTCTCAGGCCGACCCTTGGAACACTTCTAAGCACAACTTGTTCTGTTGGTTTAGATTGTGATTTACATGTTAGTTTGAAATATTGCGCAAGGCCTTCGTCCGTGTATTAATTCAATTCCTTAAAATGTTAAATAAAAGACTTCAGCCGTGTTAAATTAAAATTTTGAAGATTGATTTTACTTAAAAAAACTTTTGCCTTAGAATTGGTTCTATCTGATCCAGGCCCTAACCCGTTACTTGTTCGATATGTTAGGTATGGCCTTCAGGCGAGGATTTACGTGAACCTCTTTTAATGAGGCTTTCAGCCATGTGTATTCCTTAAAGGGAAATTTTTTTATAAGAAGGAAGGGATTTATTTTAAATTGTTTATCTGACTTGTTGTTCGGGCCTCCCTCCGTTGTTTCAAATGTGTTTATGGCCTTCAGCCGTGCAATACGTTAATATTTCTTTAATTAGGCTTTCGGCCGTTCTGTTGTAAGTTTAAATGGAAATATTTTGGTTGGAAAAACTGTTTATTAATGTATTTTAATTATAGTTGTCCTTCAGAAGTGTAGTGTAGGCCTTCAGCCGCTAATTGTTTCCAATTGCATGTTTTTCAAAGGAAAAAGAAATTTTTACCTTCTATTTTTAATTGCTTTTTATGTCTAAGGTAGACTTTCAGCCGTTCTTGTTTTAGTGTGGTTTTTGGCCTTCAGCCCAGAAATCATCTCAAGTTCTTGAACTAGGCCTTCAGACGTATTGTTTGGTTGGGATCTTTTAAAGCAATGTGTAAATAAGTGGTTCTTCGAAAATAAATTTGTGTGTTTGATTGTGCATCTCACAGTAACTGTTTATGGCCCCATCCACAATCATAACCTTATCCTGTGCGCTCTCTGAGTACCTTTACCATCCAGGTTTCATCTACCTTCGATGTGTTGGCGAAAATACATCTTCAAATCCACAGGCAGGCATAAAAAATGGTTCGCAGTTGGACTAAGCTCTCTCTCTGAAAATTATTTTGAGCATGAAGTTCAGGAGCGCACTCGAAGATTAAATGGTTGCGAAAACATACTTGACCACTTACCAATAAATAATCCTAAGCAAATACGGAGCATCGTAAAGGATACACGAATTAGTGGCAGAGTTTCGTTAAGCAAGAACTTCACCAAAAACAAATACAAATTATATGTATTTAAAAACAAACGGATTAACATTGCTTCTTGCTCTCCTAAGATACAGTCTCTGTTCCTTCCGAACTACATACGCGTAGACCACATGTGGCATGATTTCAAAGAATTAATATAGACAACTATTGAGAGATCTATGTAAATAAGTTTATAAGAGACGGAACTGATCCCCATGGTACTGGAAATAGGCCAGAACGCTGTTACAGAAGCAACGAGAAAAGCATGGTAATTTAAAAGAACACAAAATACCCTCAATTTTGAAGTTTTGCAGAAGCGCGGACTTCAGTGCGAGAGGCTTTTAATGGTTTCAACAACAAAACTCTATCTCGAAATCTGGCAGAACAACCAGAGGCTCTAGTCGTTATGTAAAGTTTATCAGCGGTAACACATGATCGGTATATTCACTTTGCGACAGTGGCGGTAACGTTACTGATACGTTGTATCAAAATTACTAAGTATGGTTTCCCGAAATTCCTTTAACAAAGAAGACGAAGTGAATATTCCACAATTAGAATCCAGAACAGCTGCCAACATGAGAAACTCAGAAGCAGTTATACTCGGTCTAGCGAAAGAACTCGATTCACTCAATAAAGGAGCGTCTTCTGGTCCAGATTGTATACCAGTTGGGTTGCTTTCAGAGTATACAGATATAATACCTCGTTCTTAGCAATCTCGACGAAAGATCCGTATATCAAGACTGGAAATAAACACAGGTCACACAAACACTCAGGAATGGGAACAGGAGTAATCCGCTGAACTACAGGCCCATATCGCTGTCGTCGATTGGCAGTAGGATTTTGGAAAGTGTACTGTATTCGAACTTTATAAATTACCTAGGAAAAAAAGGCGACCCATTGACTCACATTACGTGTTAAATACTCCTACAACGCGACTACCTCTATACTATCAAGCCATAATAAGTGGTATCGACAGGGGATCTCAAACAGATTTCTTATATTTGGATTTCTAGGAGACTTTTGATACTGTTCCTAAGAAGTAACTTCTAAAGAAATTGCGTGCCTATGGAGCATCGCCTCAGTTATGCGACTGGATTCATGATGTCCTGTCAAAAATACCAAATTTCGTAAATAATTGACGGACGTGTTATAGGCCTCCTTTTTTTCAATATTGTGTAGAAGGTTTAGCAGACCATTAAGCAGCCCACATTATCAGTTTGCAAATGATGTTCGTTTACCGTCTAGTGAAGCCATTGAAAGATCAAATGGAATTGCGAAATTGTTTAGTGAGTATATCCATATGATGCAACATGTGACAATGACCATAAATTTAGGTTGCCCGATAAAACACCCAAGCCTAAAGGCTCTGAATTCATATAAATACTTACAGATTGCGATTACGCACAGCTGATAGTGAAACGTTTAACACCGTAGCTTCGACACTACATACCTTTTGTTGATTCATTTAGCTTTCTGTTCTGTTCAACATGCCATCATTGAACTTATGTAATTAGTGTATGATTAATTCGATACAATAATGAAGTTTAATTTCTGTAATATTCACAATATGAGCAAATGATATGTTTTATCTTTCTCACATAATCTCTTTGGTTATCTTTGAGGCTGAATAATTTTGTTTAAATATTTTTTTGTATAAATGTCAACAGGTGCAAATGTTCTGTTTGATTTAATATGTTTCGTTGCTGTTATGTAAGCTGCTGACCTTCACTTAGGGTTCTTAGTTATTTTGTAAGTAAAAGGTGGTGCGGTTCCCCTCTGGAACGGAACTGTGTAGCGCATGCAAAATGTGGTGGGCATGGATAGAAAGGTGGAACCAAGAGTCAGTCGGGGACGAGCTACCAAACTGTGAACTGCTTGAGTAAAAGTTGTGTATTGTGATGGTGCCGATGGAGGCTTTTGGTGCCGTTTTCCAAGGTGCTAATACGTTGCGCAATCACTGAAAAGGAACCAAGGAATTGTAGATGTGTAAAGTGAAGGATCAGCTCATTGGATGTTTTAGTGTGCTCAAATGTATGGTAACTTATAACTGAATTTATGTACCTATCTTGATTTTTGCCTTATCACAACACCTCTCAGATTTCTCTCTGTTTGAACTATGATTACCGAGTGTCCTTGTTGTGAAAAAAAATGAAAGTCTCAAAACCAAACAGTTAATTAAATAATGTTGTTTGATATTTGGTAAGAAGGGAGTATTCAGATTCACTGTGGATGAGGTAAAATTGTGGGAGGTAGTAAATGTAGCTTTGTGAAAGTCTCCAGTGATTGAAACAGTCTAATTTAAAGTTTTGTGGACTTTCAAAGTTACCTATTTAATCATTGACTTGACACTAGAAGACTGTGGTAATAAAGACAGGCAATAAACCATTTTGAGGTTAGTTCCATAAGTAAATATTACTAAATTCCGGCTTGAAATGTTCTTCTTAGTAAACAATTTGCTGTTACTTTTAAAAATTAAAAGTTCTTATAACTGGGGCTTATAGAATGTTGCTTAGTTAATGATCATAGTGCTGCCTGTTGTAAATTTTAAAAGGTGAGTCAGTTTCTTACAAATTTGTTAATATTGTCTCAATGAAGTAAAAGCCGTGAACTGCATTTGTGCGAAGTTATATCCTCTTGATTGTTAAATGCTTTTCTCTCTTGTGTATTGGAAATGCATATTAATAGTGTAACAGGATCCACAGGTTGTCTATTCTGCTTATGCTAGGTAACAAGTAACAGAAAGACCACTATCTATGCCGGCCGGAGTGGCCGAGCGGTTCTAGGCGCTACAGTCTGGAACCGCGCGACCGTTACGGTCGCAGGTTCGGATCCTGCCTCGGGCATGGATGTGTGTGATGTCCTTAGGTTAGTTAGGTTTAAGTAGTTCTAAGTTCTATGGGACTGATGACCTCAGCAGTTAAGTCCCATAGTGCTCAGAGCCATTTGAACCATTTGGACCACTATCTATGATAACAGTAGCCTCTTCTGTTCATAGGTCAGTGAGAAATAGTTTGCTAGTGAAATATTTTTTTGCATGTGAGATAGGAACGTAATTTGTAAAAGAGAGACTAAACCTATGCCCAATTTATAATTTTATATTAAATATTAATATCATTGAAGCCATTCAGTTTGACCAAGCCTTGAAGGCAAAAGTGTATGTCATTATCTGTTGTACTTATGCAAATAGCCTTGCTCTCCTATAACTGTTAGTACCTTCTTTAACGTGAACATATGCAGGTGCCAGAGTTCATTGCACTCTCGTGTGACAAAGTATTGGTCGTGTTTGCCCATTGAAGTTACTTATTTTCAGTTCTTGAACAAGAACGTTACTCATTCTTGTGCCTAATTAGGCTTGCGACCGTTGTTATTATCATTTGGACGCTGTGGATCGATAAATTGTTGTTTATTACAGTTTAAATATTTACGTAATCCTGACTTTCACTTCCAATAAGCCACCTCCGTTAGGTACATCACGGTCAATATAACAAAATTCCTTTCAGAGGGTAACACTGCTTTGATTCTTTATACTGTAATTGTTTTAATAAGAATAATTTCACTATACGAACTGCCTCTAGCTTTGAGGTTATGGTATAGTGGTAGCAGACGGTAGTGTTATACGTGGCTTTTCCGTGATAGGACTATTTGTTCTGTTGGGGCATGTACGTAATAAACCAAATTTGGTATTTGATTGTACAAGCTACGTAAATCCAGCTGCAGTGTTATAAACGATCTCTTAGATAATGTTGTGGGTTTTATTGGCAGGACAGCTAGAAGATGTAAGAAATCCGCCGGCCGGTGTGGCCGTGCGGTTAAAGGCGCTTCAGTCTGGAACCGCGTGACCGCTACGGTCGCAGGTTCGGATCCTGCCTCGGGCATGGATGTGTGTGATGTCCTTAGGTTAGTTAGGTTTAAGTAGTTCTAAGTTATAGGGGACTGATGACCACAGAAGTTAAGTCCCATAGTGCTCAGAGCCATTTTTTTTTGTAAGAAATCCCCTGAAGTTGCTGCCTGTACTACGCTTGTCCGTCCTCTGCTGGAGTAATCATGAAGATGCAAATATAGACAAATGCTCGGGAAGAACGAATGTTGGTAAGCCTCCGTGTGATCCCCAACCACTGTAATTTCACCGCCACGCTCTTCTCATGAGATGCATGTAGGAAGAAACAGTATTTTATATGAAGACAGTAACTGTTCTCGAAAGAACAGATACCATTGATGACCGTGCAGCTTCTCTAGAATAATGGGTAATTAACTGAAACCCTCAGCTGCCGACAGGTGTCGTTGATAAACCTCGATTGGGACAGCGGAAAATGTGTGCACAGAATGGGACTCGAACCCGGAATCTCATTTTCCGCTGTCCCCATCGAGGTATATCAACAACACCAGTCGGCAGCTGAGGGTTTCAATTATCATTTAACAGCATTTTGATTGACTCCTTTAGTAATGTACGTCTTCGGAATTTTAAGCGTGATTCATAATACCTCTCTTGTTGAGTCTGCCACCGATTTTATATGAGCATCTCCGTGACGCATTCGCGCTTACAAAATGAACCTGTCATGAAACACCTACTCTTCTCCTACTCTTCTCGACTTACTGTTTCAGTCCCATATGATTAGGATCCTGGAATGACGAGCGTTAATCAAATATCCGTCGAACGCGTGTTTTGTAGGTTGCATCTTTCAAGGATGGACTACACTTCCTGAGGATTTTTGCAATAAATCTGTATGATATTTCTCTTTCCTAAGGTTAGTTTTATGTAGAGGTTCGATTTTGAAACGTTTCGTAAGTATGTCTCACGTATAAGGGTTTATGAAAAAGTTTCCGTTTGCGGTCGCTGCTGCAGCTTATGTGGAACACAGCGCGGCGCCGACGCGTATACAAAAGCACTGACATGTAGGCAATGGGTTAGTGGGCATTCGAACTGAAACTTTTTTATCACCCTTTAACGGATTGGACGGCTTCCAGTGATCCTTCTGCAATTATGTAACCATACACTATCGGACATCTCCGACCGTTTATACACAGTCATTAAATTTATCCATGCTGAGAGTCCACTGCATACTTCTGCAGGGAGAGTTGATCCTCTGCAGAATTTCCTACATCCCACTTCAGTTTTCTCTACAAACGCAAGGTCGTCCGTGAACAGACTCATGAATGTTTCTGGGTCATCCAAGAGTTCGTTAATGTTAATTTTGAACAGCAACGAACCGTCTCGTGCGGTACACATGAATACACTCCTACGTCAGAAGGTTTCCCTGTGAAAAATTGGTGCAAAAGGTAGTGTGACACGGTCATCTTGGTAGTTGCCTCTAATACAGTTACACTGCGTGCGCCACTACGCCAATATACTTAATTAACAAGCTCGTGAGAACACCGTCAGCGGTGTCTTTGCTTCAGCCGATGCAAATAATATGCTCCCATTGGGAGTCTGACGGTGATGAGAGCTTCTCTCAAGCAAGAGAGCAGAGTGGGGAGTGTCGACTATTTACCACGGGCGCGTGCTGCCCTTTGTGTTAGTAAAGCTTGCATGCGTGATGTGTACTCACCAGCACAAACGCCTCAGTGTACACTGTGCAAACTAGGTTCCATCTCGTCTGCGTCTGGCGTATAATTATGCTCTTGAACAAGATTATATGTCTGCGTTTCATACGATGAAACTCCAGCTTGAAGACAGTGTGTAACACAGTAATTCAAGTAAAAAAGTGCACTTAGTAATTAATCAAACACATGAGCCGTATTCTGCTGTCTGTAGTCAGAAAGAAGGGGGTAAGAACTGTTCATAAATTTTTGGTGGATGGGAGATCATAACTTATGGAACTTTAACTGAGAAACAGTTGAGATAAACGATTAAAAATTGTTCGAACGGCACAGATATTCAACCAAGGCAGATGGACATAATAATTCAAGATGGCAAACGTAAGACGGTGGTCAGTACAATGTAGAAACAAGGTGTTCCTCAGGTGAATAAATGTTGAAAAATATTGACTTCCGGCTCATTAATCAGAAAATAAATCGTCATATTACAGCGTTGGATTGACACTCATGAAAAAGTTCTTCATAAGCAGAGCCACTGCGTTATTTACATTTCCCTTCGAGTTTTTTAAGTTATTGTATGACATCTGATGATGACAGCAATCATCGTAACGGGCACTGGTAGTCTTAATAAAAATACGACGTGCGGTAACTAAAAAGTGGATATAATAAGGTCGTTTAGTATTCTTAGTCTTACTGACAGTGTGGTGTGTAGATTTTAAATAAAGTATCATTACTGAATGGAGTAATTATATACCAACAGAAATTAATCGCTGAAGTACGGAAGTAATAAAATCTAGCGAATTTATCTTTTACAAAGAGGTCAGAGAAATAAAGTCAGGAGCAAACAAACTTAGACATGGATAGAAGAAGTCCAAAATGCGGTGACAGTGGGTCTAAGGCGCTGTAGTCATGGACTGTGCGGCTGGTCCCGGCGGAGGTTCGAGTCCTCCCTCGGGCACGGGTGTGTGTGTTTGTCCTTAGGATAATTTAGGTTAAGTAGTGTGTAAGCTTAGGGACTGATGACCTTAGCAGTTAAGTCCCATAAGATTTCACACACTTTTTTTTTTGCGTTGACAGTGTGCAGAAATATTAACCTTTCATCAGGAGGATGAGATACAGACGGAAAAGCTACACCGACGACAACTGGAAAATCTTTAACATGCTATTGAATGTACTATCGTTTTACATAAATCGTGCTTTCTAAGGTAGTTTGTTATATGGACGTAAACATGAAAAGGACTAAGGTTCAAATGGCTCTGAACACTATGGGACTTAACTTCTCAGGTCATCAGTCATCTAGAACTTAGAACTACTTAAACCTAACCGACCTAAGGACATCACACACATCCATGCCCGAGGCAGGATTCGAACCTGCGACCGTAGCGGTCGCCCGGTTCCAGACTGTAGCGCCCATAACCGCTCGGCCACTCCGGCCGGCGAAAAGGAATAGAAGAAAAATCTGTACCTAAGTGCTGTCAAAATGCTGGCCATATTAGATCTGTTGTAGTTAAGCGATTACTGCAGTTATTCAATGAGAAAAACGTATTGAGGTTTCCAGTGAATAAGGAAGCAGGGGATGCAGAAATACTGTCTTTTATTCGGTCACGTTCACTTCAAGAGCAAATAAGAAGTTTGTCATGGTGAAACAATGTAATTTTACATACATGTTCCTGCCGAAGGAAGTCTACTAGTATCAAACACGAACATTAACTTCGGGATGAAATTTCTGAGGACGTCCTTTGTAGCCGACTTATACGTTCCGAGAGAATCACCATCTGTAATCGTACTTAATACAGTTATCGTTTATTCTTCAGTCTCAGGTGCACATTTTTAATTACACAATACGTTTCTATCCACCTGTATCATCTTTAGATCGAAAACAAAGAGAAGCTAAATATGTACCATCTAATATTTTACAATATGTAGAAAGTAATTGAACATAAATGTCGAATATACCTAAGGAAGTGCGTAGCAATCCGTCTTGTCCGTGTCAGAAAATCAGTGCTGTGTTTTGCAGCTGCGGACTATGTTTCTGAAGTTGTTTGTAAATTTGTGGTGTAAGCAGGGGAGAGAGAAGGAAGGGAGGAGGGTGGCGGTGAGGAAGGGAATAGGGGATAGGGGAAAAGGGAAAGGGGAAAATGGAGAGAGGGTGGTTGGAAGAGGGGAAAGAGGCTGACGGGGCGAATGTCATGACTTTAACAAGATGGAGTTTTTTTTTTTTTTTTATCAGTCTTGTAACTGGTTTGATGCGGCCCGCCACGAATATCTCTCCTATGCCAACCTCTTCATCTCAGAGTAGCACTTGCAACCTACATCCTCAGTTATTTGCTCGATGTATTCCAATCTCTGTCTTCCTCTACAGTTATTACCCTCTTCAGCTCCCTCTAGTACCATGTAAGTCATTCCCTGAAATCGTAACAGATGTCCTATCCTACTGTCCTTTCTCCTTGCCAGTGTTTTCCACATACTCCTTTCCTCTCCTATTCTGCGCAGAACCTCCTCGTCCCTTACCTAATTAGTCCCTCTAATTTTCAAGATTCTTTTTGGCACCACATCTCAAATGCTTCGATTCTCTCCTATAGCGGTTTTCCCATAGTCCATGTCTCACAACCATACAACGCTGTGCTCCAGACGTACATTCTGAGAAATTTCTTTCTCAGATTAAGGCCCCTGTTGGAAACACTTCCGCATAACCCAGAAACGTGAGTCGTCCCGTATAGTCGGCTGCGTTTAAATCATCATGGCTAACTCTCAGCGACGAAAAGCTGGACATAATACAGCGTCCAGACTGTGCCGGTCAGCGCAGTTCCTATGACGCAATGTCACCACCGTCGCCGGGCCTCGACCCTGTGTCCACCGCCTATGCAGCTATCCACTTTCTGCCCAGCCGGGCAGTTCGGCATATCGGTGCTCTGCTTTTTCACTGGACTGCGATGCTAGAAGTGCAGGCAGCCTCACGCCTGCCGAGATTCAGTGGAGGACTCCTTCGCTCTGTGCCTTGGGAGCGAGAGGCAGTCTGCCATATTCGCGATTACAGTCAGCAGTGACAGAAGTCTACGCTGGGCTGTTCAGCTACCGGCAGAGTAACTTGAAGCTACCCTTGACACAGCAGTTGTTGCGGATCGCTGTTACAATCCTGAGAGGTGAACACACCAAGAGAGGCCGTGACGGTGTATTTGCCATACACTCCAGGGATCAATTATAGCAGCATTAAATACTGACTGTATCACGAACTGCCATCTTCTGCTGCACCCACATCTATCTCTGGTAGAGAATCACAGCCCACGCTGAGCCATCCTTCATGCTCAGTTATACCTCTAAATAACAAATTGAATCCTAAAACACAACCACAAGTAGTTACAGACTCATATTGCAATTCTTTAATGAAGGATAGGCTGAAGTTTAAGAGAAAAAGAGTCTGTCAGCAAAAGCAGTACTGAAGTGCTAAGGAATCATTTGTTGCTTGAGGTCCTGTGAGACTATAGATGTCCGCAGCTCGTGGTCATGCGGTAGCGTTCTCGCTTCCCGCGCCCGGGTTCCCGGGTTCCATTCCCGGCGGGTTCAGGGATTTTCTCTGCCTCGTGATGAGTGGGTGTTATGTGACGTCCTTAGGTTAGTTAGGTTTAAGTAGTTCAAAGTTCTAGGGGACTGATGACCATAGATGTTAAGTCCCATAGTGCTCAGAGCCATTTGAACCATTTTGAGACTATAGATACTGCAGTAATGGGCATGGATGTAGGCAGTTCAGCTGAAGATGATGGGACATTCCTAAAATGGCCACCACTTGACAGACAAATGTAGACACAAGGAAGGTAAGGGCGAAAAATCTTTGGCAACAAAAGAAATATTCATTTAATCAATAAATTTCTTAAATGAAGAACATAGCATATACAGAAGTCAAAATAACTTTGTATGAAATTAATAGCAAATAAATATCAGCGAAAATAATTCCATTACTACACCTTAAGAAGAGAGCAGCTAGGTGCAAAGAGTTCATTGGGAGTATGTCTGATGACGTGATTGAAGATAAAAGATGTCGGCCTGGAAGAAATAGGGTTTTCAGCGTTGAAGTTAGAGGAAACAAGCTAGATGGCGTAGGTCATGTTCCTTTGGAATTCCACAATCATTGGATGGAGTGACAACCTAATTAGTAGTCAAGTAACTGTGTAATATCTATGAGATCAGAGACATAAGACTGGACAGAGTACTCTCCACTCAATTCTAAGCAAGGAAAATATACGGGAAATCTATCCAGAATCACCTTAAAATTTTATGCATCCATTTTATAACAAGAATGGGAACCAAAAGATGTGAAAGGTTATAGAGAATCTATTAGATAAGGATTGTTGTTGTTGTTGTGGTCTTCAGTCCTGAGACTGGTTTGATACAGCTCTCCATGCTACTCTATCCTGTGCAAGATTCTTCATCTCCCAGTACCTACTGCAACCTACATCCTTCTGAATCTGCTTAGTGTATTGATCTCTTGGTCTCCCTCTACGATTTTTACCCTCCACGCTGCCCTCTAATGGAATGTTGTCTACTCCCGGGGCCTTGTTTCGACTCAGGTCTTTCAGTGCTCTGTCAAAGTCTTCACGCAGTATCTTATCTCCCATTTCATCTTCATCTACATCCTCTTCCATTTCCATAATATTGTCCTCAAGTACATCGCCCTTGTATAAACCCTCTATATACTCCTTCCACCTTTCTGCCTTCCCTTCTTTGCTTAGAACTGGGTTGCCATCTGAGCTCTTGATATTCATACAAGTGGTTCTCTTCTCTCCAAAGGTCTCTTTAATTTTCCTGTAGGCAGTATCTATCTTACCCCTAGTGAGACAAGCCTCTGCATCCTAACATTTGTCGTCTAGCCATCCCTGCTTAGCCATTTTGCACTTCCTGTCGATCTCATTTTTGAGACGTTTGTATTCCTTTTTGCCTGCTTCATTTACTGCATTTTTATATTTTCTCCTTTCATCAATTAAATTCAATATTTCTTCTGTTACCCAAGGATTTCTATTAGCCCTCGTCTTTTTACCTACTTGATCCTCTGCTGCCTTCACTACTTCATCCCTCAGAGCTACCCATTCTTCTTCTACTGCATTTCTTTCCCCCATTCCTGTCAATTGTTCCCTTATGCTCTCCCTGAAACTCTGTACAACCTCTGGTTCTTTCAGTTTATCCAGGTCCCATCTCCTTAAATTCCTGCATTTTTGCAGTTTCTTCAGTTTCAATCTGCAGTTCATAACCAATAGATTGTGGTCAGAATCCACATCTGCCCCTGGAAATGTCTTACAATTTAAAACCTGGTTCCTAAATCTCTGTCTTACCATTATGCAATCTATCTGATACCTTTTAATATCTCCAGGATTCTTCCAGGTATACAACCTTCTTTCATGATTCTTGAACCAAGTGTTAGCTATGATTAAGTTATGCTCTGTGCAAAATTCTACAAGGCGGCTTCCTCTTTCATTTCTTCCCCCCAATCCATATTCACCTACTATGTTTCCTTCTCTCCCGTTTCCTACTGACGAATTCCAGTCACCCATGACTATTAAATTTTCGTCTCCCTTCACTACCTGAATAATTTCTTTTATCTCGTAATACATTTCACCAATTTCTTCATCATCTGCAGAGCTAGTTGGCATATAAACTTGTACTACTGAAGTAGGCATGGGCTTTGTGTCTATCTTGGCCACAATAATGCGTTCACTATGCTGTTTGTAGTAGCTAACCCGCACTCCTATTTTTTTATTCATTATTAAACCTACTCCTGCATTACCCCTATTTGATTTTGTATTTATAACCCTGTAATCACCTGACCAAAAGTCTTGTTCCTCCTGCCACCGAACTTCACTAATTCCCACTATATCTAACTTTAACCTATCCATTTCCCTTTTTAAATTTTCTAACCTACTTGCCGGATTAAGGGATCTGACATTCCACGTTCCGATCCGTAGAATTCCAGTTTTCTTTCTCCTGATAACGACGTCCTTTTGAGTAGTCCCCGCCCGGAGATCCGAATGGGGGACTATTTTACCTTCGGAATATTTTACCCAAGAGGACGCCATCATCATTTAATCATACAGTAAAGCTGCATGTCCTCGGGAGAAAATACGGCTGTAGTTTCCCCTTGCTTTTAGCCGTTCGCAGTACCAGCACAGCAAGGCCGTTTTGGTTAATGTTACAAGGCCAGATCAGTCAATCATCCAGACTGTTGCCCCTGAAACTATTGAAAAGGCTGCTGCCCCTCTTCAGGAACCACATGTTTGTCTGGCCTCTCAACAGATACCCCTCCGTTGTGGTTGCGCCTACGGTACGGCCATCTGTATCGCTCAGGCACGCAAGCCTTCCCTTCAACGGCAAGGTCCATGGTTCATGGGGGGAGATAAGGATTAGCGAGAGATAATCAACAGTGAGACGCTAAATTTGATAAAGTTCTAGAATATTCCAATGACTGGTCGTTCTATATAAGGGGTTTCACGGCCTAAAATTGAAATTATCAATGAAGTGGGCATAAGCTATAGGGAAAGACAATACGCACACGACACATCATGGAGCAACTAGAATGTAGACCACGAGAGGAGATTAAAAGGGGCACAAGGCAGGGATGCAGTCTCCTCCTCTTATTGCTCAACATCTACACCGAAGAAACAATGACGGAGGTGGAAGAAATGTTCACGAGTAAGATAAAAATTCCAGGTGAAATGATGTCTATGACAAGAATCGCTCACGACATTGCTCTCTTCAATGAAGGTAAGAAAGAATTACTCGACCTTCAGTTTGAAGTAAACAGAATGGAATAAACAGTTCAGTGACCACAGAATTTGGATTGAGAGAAAACCGAAGACAAAAACAAAGAGGAGCAGCAGAAACTGGATCATCAATAAACTTAGTAGCGGAGAAAGAGAAGGTGTTATGCTACCACATAAGGAAAAAAACAGCATGGCTGACAAAGAATGGAAGATGTAATAAGCAGGCGAACAGACGAAGAGGCCTCCCTCTCTAAATAAAACCTACCATATCATACACAGTCTTGAATATTGCTGATAATATTTGTGGAGCACACCATCGAACTAAGTTGCCATCTGGTGTTGATCATGATTACATTCAATCGACGCAATATACATATGTTCATGATTTTACACAAAAATTTTACATATGAAATGACGATGTGTAATGATCTTTATGGTAGTGAGAAGTGCATACGCAATGTGAAGCGATTCGTAACACTGACGAATAATATGTTGTAAGAATTCAAAAGTACAAGATTCAAAACAGGTCATCCAATCAAATGCTTTTTTTCGATATTGTCTTGTGAAGTTCTCTTCACTTGCCACATAGTGCAGACCGCCCCCAGACTTACTACGTCAGGATTGTGTAAAGTTTCCTGTCTGTAGGCTGGCTGCTTTCATCACAGTTCAGGAGCCCAACCTGTCACACCAGCCTTTGTTTTAGAGTTCTTGCATCTCCTAGCCTTTGGTGCTCCCGTGCCATACATTCTACAAGACAGCAGGATATACTGATTTTTTTTAAGGGTTTTTTTCCCTTAGCCACTGTTGACCCGACACAATTCTATAAGGTGGCAGCTTTGAAGATCTGAGATAAGGAAAGAAAAAGAAATACTGCCTCCGGACTGGAGAACTGATACTGTTGGGGTCGAAGAAAGAAGAATTGGCCAAGAGAGACCGACAGGAAAGAAAGCGCGTTTGTCACCAGTAAGTGGAAATAAAGGCAAACTCTCCCCGAGCCCCACGATTGCTAAGCCGCGTACTGCCAAGGCGGAAGCCCCCTAAACAGGAATGTGGTAAAATGATGCATTAGTCGTGGTGGGATTCGTATCAGCAATTCATGTCATGGCATTTATTTTCGACTTGCACAGATTTTCTTTCATGAGTCGTCAGGGTTCTGACTGGTTTGACGCGACCCGTCACGAATTCCGAACTTATCATCTCAGAGTTGCACTTGCAACTTACTTCCTCAAATATATGGTGGATGTATTCCAATCTCTGTCTTCCCCTTTTGTTTTTACCATCTCCCTCATTCACTGATGTCTTAACAAGAGTCCTGTCATCCCAGCCCTTCTTCTTCTCAGTGTTTACCGTATATTCCTTTCCTCACCGATTCTGCGGAAAACCTCCTTATTCGTTACCTTATCAGATCCCCTAATTTTAAATATTCTTTTAGCACCACCTCCCAAATACTTCAATTCTCTTCAGTTCCGTTTTTCCCCCGGTCCATGTTTCACAAACGTACAGCGCCCTGCTCCAAAAGTGTATTCTCAGAAACTTCTTCCTCATATTAACGCGTATATTTGATAGTAGTAGACTTCTCTTGGCAAGGAATGCTCTTTTTACCAGTCTAATCTGCTTTTTATGTCCTCTTTACTGCGTCCGTCATTGGTTATTCGTGATTCCGAATTATGATACTAAGTTTGTCACTGTTCTAATTTCTGCTACTTCTCATTACTTGCGTCTTTCTTCGATTTGCTCGCAGTCAATATTCTATACTCATTACACTGTCCATTCCATTCAGCAGACCATGTAATTTTCCTTCACTTACACCGAAGATAGCAATGTCATCAGCTGATCTTATCCTTGACATCCTTTCACCCTGAATGGTAATCCCAATCTTGAAACTTTTTTATTTTTGTCGTGCTCCTTCGATGTATAAATTGAACAGTAGGAGCGAAAGACTACATCCCTGTTTTACATCCTATATAATCCGAGCACATCGTTTTTCGTCATCCACTCTCATTGTTCCCTCTTGGTTCTGGTACATATTATATATTGACGATCTTTCCCTACAGCTTGCCCCTATTTTTCTCAAGTTTTCGGACATCTTGCTCCACTTGACATTGTCGAACGCTTTTTACACGTTGACAAATCCTATGAACGTTTCCTGATTTTTCTTTAGTCTCGCTTCCATTATCAACCACATCTTCAGAACTGCCCCTCTGGTGCCTTTATCTTTTTAAAGCCAAACTCAGTGTTATCTAATAGACCCTGAATTTTCTTTTCCCTTCTTCGTTATATTATTGTTGTCAGCAACTTAAATGCACGCGCTGCTGTGGTGATTGTACGATAATCTTGCAGCTGTCGGCTCTTTCTATTTTCGGCATTGTGTGTATAATGTTTCTCCGAAAGTCTGATGGTACATCTCCAATCTCATACATTTTACACACAATACGATTAGTCGTTCTGTTGGCACTTCTCCCAAAGATTTTAGAAATTCTGATGGAAGGTTATTTCATCTTAAGTCATCCAAAGCTCTTTTAAATTCTGAGTCTAATACTGGATCCCCTATCTCTTCCCTATCACATCAGGTAATTCTTCACTTTCATAGAGGCGTCTAGTGTACTCTTTCCACCCATACGCTCTTTCCTCTGCATTTAGCAACGCAATTCCCATTGCACTCTTAATGTTACCGCTCTTGATTTTTACTTCATCGACGCTGTCTTAACTTTCCTATATCTTGAGTCAGTGTTTGCAACAATCATTTCCTTTTCGTTATCTTAACATTTCACATGCAGCTATTTCGCCTTAATTTACTTGTACTTGCTATTTATTTCATTGCTATTTATGTATTTGTGAATCTCCCTTATCATTTTTGTACTTCCATTTACGTCGATCCGCTGAAGTAATTCTTCTGTTACACATCGTTTTCTCGCAGTTACTTCCTTGTAGCTATATTGCTGTTTCAAACTTATGCGGTCGTTCTTCTTAGAGGTGCGCATTCTTTTTCAGCTGAATAACCTACGAAGCTATTGATTATCGCAGTACGTATAAGCTCTGAGAACTTCAAGCATATCTCTTAATTACTATATATTTCCGTATCCCATTTCTCTGCACACTATTTTTTCCTGACTCGCCTCTGAAACTTTAGCCTATCCTTCGTCATTACTAAATTGTGATGTGAATTCTATATCTGCTCCTCGGTATGCCTTAGAATCCAGTACCTGATTTCAGAATCTCAACCTCACCATGATTTAATATACCTGAAATCTTTCCCTATGTTTTCCAAGTATGTATCCTCCTTTCATGATTCTTGAACAGTGTACTCGCTATTATTAGATGAAGTTTATTGTAAAACTCAAGTAGTGTTGCTCTTGTCTCATTCCTACAACCAAACCCATATTCTCCTCTGCCGTTTCTACTACTCCCTCCCTCACAAATACATTCCAGACTCTCATAACTATTATCGATTTTATAGCAGCATTATCATCAGGAGGGTCACATCTGGAGAATCTCTAATATATCAGAAAAACGTTTTGCGTTTTTTGAGTGTGTTCTGTCACAATATGTCAAAAAATATTTTTACAGAAAATCTGTGAAATCGCTCCAACAATTTATAATATTCTTGTAGGTTTCCTGATGCTAGATGGAGTCGTAGAAGGCAAAACGGTAGGGGTAGATCTGCATCGAACAATTAACGGAGGAATTTGCATCTAAGTGCTGTTCCGAGATGAAGAGCTTGGCGACGGGAGGAAGTCCTGGCAGGGCGCCGATATTTGCAAACTAGTATCATAGCCGGTGGACCACAACGACAATGTCGCTGCAGAAGAAGATAATGTCGACCTGGAGCTGGAACCAAGACCAGGACCATAGCAGACAGTGGGTGAAAGAGGTGAAAGTTACGTACGTTTTGTCACGACAATCTAGGCCCCATGTGATTTGGGTGGAATCGACTGTGAATAACATTGCCAGGCACAGAGACCACTTACCAAGCCGTAGGCTGCATCGCTTCAAAGCCCCATTCAAGCCTTTGATTTTTGTCATCAGTCTACTGACTGACTTGATGCGGCCCGCCACGAACTCCTTTCCTGTGCTAACCTCTTCATCTCAGAGTAGCACCTGCAACCTAAGTCCTCAATTATTTGCTTGACGTATTCCAATCTCTGTCTTCCTCTACAGTTTTTGCCCTCTACAGCTCCCTGTAGTACCATGGAATTCATTCCCTCATGTCTTAGCAGATGTCCTATCATCCTGTCCCTTCTCCTTATCAGTGTTTTCCACATATTCCTTTCCTCTCCGATTCTGCGTAGAACCTCCCCATTCCTTACCTTATCAGTCCACCTAATTTTCAACATTCGTCTATAGCACCACGTCTCAAATGCTTCGATTCTCTTCTGTTCCGGTTTTCCCACAGTCCATGTTTCACTACCATACAACGCTGTACTCCAGACGTACATCATCAGATATTTCTTCCTCAAATTAACGCCGGCATTTGATATTAGTAGACTTCTCTTGGCCAGAAATGCCTTTTTTGCCATAGCGAGTCTGCTTTTGATGTCCTCCTTGCTCCGTCCGTCATTTTACTGCCTAGGTAGCAGAATTCCTTAACTTCATTGACTTCGTGACCATCAATCATGATGTTAAGTTTCTCGCTGTTCTCATTTCTACTACTTCTCATTACCTTCGTCTTTCTCCGATTTACTCTCAGACCATACTGTGTACTCATTAGACTGTTCATTCCGTTCAGCAGATCATTTAATTCTTCTTCACTTTCACTCAGGATAGCAATGTCATCAGCGAATCGTATCATTGATATCCTTTCACCTTGTATTTTAATTCCACTCCTGAATCTTTCTTTTATTTCCATCATTGCTTCCTCGATGTACAGATTGAAGAGTAGGGGCGAAAGGCTACAGCCTTGTCTTACCCCCTTCTTAATACGAGCACTTCGTTCTTGATCGTCCACTCCTATTATTCCCTCTTGGTTGTTGTACATATTGTATATGACCAGTCTCTCCCTATAGCTTACCCCTACTTTTTTCAGAATCTCGAACAGCTTGCACCATTTTATATTGTCGAACGCTTTTTCCAGGTCTACAAATCCTATGAAAGTGTCTTGATTTTTCTTTAGCCTTGCTTCCATTATTAGCCGTAACGTCAAAATTGCCTCTCTTGCCCCTTTATTTTTCCTGAAGCCAAACTGATCGTCACCTAGCGCATTCTCAATTTTCTTTTCCATTCTTCTGTATATTATTCTTGTAAGCAGCTTCGATGCATGAGCTGTTAAGCTGATTGTGCGATAATTCTCGCACTTGTCAGCTCTTGCCGTCTTCGGAATTGTGTGGATGATGCTTTTCCGAAAGTCAGATGATATATCACCAGACTCATATATTCTACACACCAACGTGAATAGTCGTTTTGTTGCCATTTCCCCCAATGATTTTAGAAATTCTGATGGAATGTTATCTATCCCTTCTGCCTTATTTGACCGTAAGTCCTCCAAAGCTCTTTTAAATTCCGATTCTAATACTGGATCCCCTATCTCTTCTAAATCGACGCCTGTTTCTTCTTCTATCACATCAGACAAATCTTCACTCTCATAGAGGCTTTCAATGTATTCTTTCCACCTATCTGCTCTCTCCTCTGCATTTAACAGTGGAATTCCCGTTGCACTCTTAATGTTACCACCGTTGCTTTTAATGTCACCAAAGGTTGTTTTGACTTTCCTGTTTGCTGAGTCTGTCCTTCTGACAGTCATATCTTTTTCGATGTCTGCAGCCATTTCGTCTTAGCTTCCCTGCACTTCCTATTTATTTCATTCCTCAGCGACTTGTATTTCTGTATTCCTGATTTTCCCGGAACGTGTTTGTACTTCCTCCTTTCATCAATCAACTGAAGTATTACTACTGTTACCCATGGTTTCTTCGCAGTTACCTTCTTTGTACCTATGTTTTCCTTCCCAACTTCTGTGATGGCCCTTTTTAGAGATGTCCATTCATCTTCAACTGTACTGCCTAATGCGCTATTCCTTTTTGCTGTATCTGTAGCGTTAGAGAACTCCAATCGTATCTCGTCATTCCTTAGTACTTCCGTATCCCACTTCTTTGCGTATTGATTCTTCCTGCCTAATGTCTTGAACTTCAGCTTACTCTTCATCACTACTATATTGTGATCTGAGTCTATATCTGCTCCTTGGTACGCCTTACAATCCAGTATCTGATTTTGGAATCTCTGTCTGACCATGATGTAATCTAATTGAAATCTTCCCGTATCTCCCGGCCCTTTCCAAGTGTACCTCCTCCTCTTGTGATTCTTGAACAGGGTATTCGCTATTACTAGCTGAAACTTGTTACAGAACTCAACTAGTCTTTCTCCCCTTTCATTCCTTGTGCCAAGCCCATATTCTCCTGTAACCTTTTCTTCTACTCCTTCCCCTACAACTGCATTCCAGTCGCCCATGACTATTAGATTTTCGTCCCCATTTACATACTGCATTACCCTTTCAAATCCTCATACACTTTCTCTATCTGTTCATCTTCAGCTTGCGACGTCGGCATGTATACCTGAACTATCGTTGTCGGTGTTGGTCTGCTGTCGATTCTGATTAGAACAACCCGGTCACTGAACTCTGCCCTACCTTCCTATTCATAACGAATCCTACACCTGTTATACCATTTGCTGCTGCTGTTGATATTACCCGATACTCATCTGACCAGAAATCCTTGTCTTCCTTCCACTTCACTTCACTGAGCCTTTGCATTTCCCTTTTCAGATTTTCTAGTTTCCCTACCACGTTCAAGCTTCTGACATTCCACGCCCCGACTCGTAGAACATTATCCTTTCGTAGATTATTCAATCTCCTTCTCATGGTAACCTCCCCCTTGGCAGTCCCCTCCCAGAGATCCGAATGGGGGACTATTCCGGAATCTTTTGCCAATGGAGAGATCATCATGACACTTCTTCAATTACAGGCCACATGTCCTGTGGATACACGTTCCGTGTCTTTAATGTAGTGGTTTCCATTGCCTTATGCATCCTCACGTCGTTGATCATAGCTGATTCTTCCGCCTTTAGGGGCAATTTCCCACTCCTAGGACAAGAGAGTGCCCTGAACCTCTATCCGCTCCTCCACCCTCTTTGACAAGGCCGTTGGCAGAATGAGGCTGACTTCTTATGCTGGAAGTCTTCGGCCGCCAATGCTGATTATTTATCAAAATTTAGTCAGTGGCGGGGATCGAACCCGGGACCGAAGACGTTTTGATTATGAAGCAAAGACGCTACCCCTAGCCCACGTTACCAGTAAATCAAGCCTTACCCGAGGGTATTCTATCATCTCATCTCGTTTTATCTACCGCTTCACCATATGATATGCTAAGTTGTCTTATTCATAGCCCGATTACTCTATATAATTTTTTTTCTCCATCGCGAATATGATAAACATTCTAGCACTATCAACACTAAAATTATATCATTCAACATAAACGTAATCATTTTTTTCAGCGCGAATCTGCGTCCACTGTTCATCAGATCACACGCTCTTATTCTAGCCTGGACTTAAAAACTTAATTAAGATACACACTGGACTCCAGTGGCTTCAGGACTTGGGGCTTCCTTCTAGCTACCTCTAATAATAACCTGAAACTGCAATTCTGTTTACGGAAGCTGGTGGTGCGAACTTTAATGGACTTTGACGCTAATGAGAATAAGCTCTTTGTTACCACACTATATGTGTTAATAAATACGGTAGCTGGGCTAGTTGTCAGGTACTCATTTAATTTGAACTCTTTTATTTGCCTTTTTGGATGTCTCGCAACAAAAGAACTGCCTCCCTAGTGCGTTTACCTTTCCTAAAACCAAATGGATCGTCATCTAACGAATGTTCACGTTTCTCAATTTTTCTTATATTACTTATTGAATTGTTGCATATATCTACCACTTGTGAATTTCATATCCTATGTTCTACTCCACATCTGAAGATGATTATTGCTGACCGAAAGCAATAGTCTCCGGACCAAAAGGTCTGTCATGACTGTCAGAAATAAAAGAAATTTATTGTACAATCCACGGCTAAGTCGTAGCTTATGAGAATAAATGTACGTTTTTCGTTAACTCCAGTGAATTTAGAACTTTCAAATACATACTATTTGTACCTTTTTCTTGTTTGATCGTAAGTCTTCCAAAGCTCTGTCTAACTCTGAGTCTAATACACCCTACTCTCCGTCTTCCAAACCAACATCACTTAGTTTTTATCATACTGACAACCAGTACCTCGGTCTCTCCCAATTGACTTTTTGTACCTAGTCGGTCTACATCTACATCATACTCCACAAACCCGTCTTATGATGTGTGGCGGAAGGTACTTCTGGAACCTCTAAATGATTCCCTTACCCTGTTCCACTTGTAAGTAGCGCGTGTGAAACAATTGTCGGGAAGTCTCTGTATTAGCATTGATTTCTCGAATTTTCTCGTCCGCGTCGCTTCGTGTTATGTGTATGGGAGAAAGTAATATATTTTCCAAATCTTTCTGGAAATTGCTATATCGAAATTCCAATAGTGAAGCTCTCAGTGAGGCACAACGCCTCTGTTGTAACACCTAGCACTGGGGTTTGTTGAGCTATGTTACGCTCTGACGCCGACTACACGAACCTATGACGAAGTGCGCCGCTCTTCGTTGGAACTACTCTACCTTCTCTATCAATTGCAACTTGTGAGGATCCCACATTGGTGTAAAACACTCAAGAATCCGTCGTACATCAGCTTTCACAGCCGCTTCCTTCGTAAATGACACACACCTGCTGTTCCTACTATATGTTTCATGGTTTCATTCCACTTAATCTTGCTCTCGGTTGTTAAAAATGGCTCTGAGCACTATGGGACAACTTCTGAGGTCATCAATCCACTATAACTTAGTACTACTTAAACCTAACTAACCAGGACATCACACAATCCATGCCCGTGGCAAGATTCGAACCTGCGACCGTAGCGGCGCGCGGTTCCAAACTGTTGCGCCTAAAACCGCTCGGCCACTCCGGCTGGCTCTGGGTTGTTATTCATTGATTTTATACAGTATATACGATTTATATTAGTTTGTTGTCAGCAGTATAGTTGTACAATAATTGATTTCAGTTCCTATGCATGCGTAGTTTGTTACATTTATTTACATCCAGATTCAACTGCAGAGCCTATACCACTCATCAATCTTTCGCAGGTCATATTGCCAATCTGTACTATCTTTTGTGTCGCTACCTTCTTGAAGATAACTGTGAAGAACCTTAAAGAGCGCCGAGCGGTTCTAGGCACTACAGTCTGGAGCCGCGCGACTGCTACGGTCGCAGGTTCGAATCCTGACACGGGCATGTATGTGTGTGATGTTTTTAGGTTCGTTAGGTTTAAGCAGTTCTAAGTTCTAGGGCACTGATGACCTCAGAAGTTAAGTCGCATAGTGCTCAGAGCCAACCTTAAAGAGCTTCCGACGCTTTCTACTAGATCTTTTATATAAGTTGTGAGTAGAACCGATTCTATCACACTTCCTTGATGTATTCCAGAAATTATCCTTACATCTGTCGATTTTGTTCCATCAAGAGCGACGTGTTGAGTTCTATCTGTAAGAAAGTCTCGTATCCCGTCGTATATCTCGTACGATACTGGGTAAGCTAGGTTTCGTTCTCATTCGGTGAACAGCGCAGTGGGACGGTGCCAACCAAGTGCCTTCCTGAAGTCGAGGAACACGCCATTAACCTCAGCGCCCTTGTTTACAGCGCTGTGGATCTCGTGGAGGAAGAAAGTCATCACTGTTTGCGGACGCCTTGATGATTTTTACTGAGGAGACTTTCGTTCGCCAAAAACGTCATTACACGTGAACACAAAACATGTTTCATAATTCCGTAAGAGACTGACGTCAACGTTACAAGCCTATAATTACGTGTGTATATGTTGCGACCCTTCTTAAAATCGGGAAGGACCTGCGTTTTCTTTCCAGTTGCTAGGTACCATTCGTTTCTCCAGCGGTCTACGATAAACGGCTGCTAGGAAGAGCAAGTTATGCATAATCATTGTAGACTTTTACAGGTAACTTACCCGATCCTGATGACCTTTCCTCTACTAAGCGATTGCAGGTGCGTTTCTCTTCCTCGATAGGCTATCTCAATATGTGTTATTTCAACGTTCGTGTGATTATTCAAATGAGTGACTGTGTTACGATCTTCCCAGATGAAACAATTTCAGAAGACAGAATTCAGAATTTCGGTCTTCTCTCTGCCATCTTCCGTTTCGGTGCCAGTATCGTCACCGAGTGACTGAATAGATGATTTCGAACAGCTTACTACTTTTACGTAAGATCAAAGTTTTTATACAGATCATTTGGCAAAATTTTACTTCTCATTGCTCTCCGTACGCTCATTTTCGCTTCATACAGCTTTCCTTGTTTGGCTGCTAGGTTTTGACTTGTCTTGAATCTGTGATAAAGCTCTTTTTTATTTACGTGCAGTTTCCTAACACGCCTATGAACTGCGGCGTATCTTTCCCATCCCTTAAATCCTTGCTCTAATCATGCTTGTGTAAGTCATATTCAACGAAGCTTTTGGATTTTTGCATTTTCATTAACATCTTCGTCCTCAGTACTGAATCTTTGCGCTGACTGCTCATATACTTTACTCTTTGTATCCCGTTCCTCTTTCAGATCAAGGTATCTTCAGACCATACATTGTCATAGTCGCTATCGCAGCCTCATGACCACTAATACCTTCCCCTACATTAACTAATTCGATTAATTCAGGCCTGCTTGTTTCTGGAAGGTCTGAGATATTACTTTAACGTGTTGGTTCTCCAATTACCTGTTTGGAGTAAAATTCGGACAAAATATTCAGAATAACGGAACACGAGTCCCTATCTCTGGCGCCAGTTTTAATAGCATGAGTCTAGTTTTGAACTATATTCTGCAAGTTCTCTCTGAAGGGCTCTCCCACTACAACTTCTGACCCAGGCGGTCCATAAAAGCATCTGATTACCGTTTTTACCGATAATTGAGGCTTATATTCATCCATATTAATTTGCATTCGGAATCCGTGATAAACTCACCAGATGTTTTCGAGTTATTTATTGCAACAAAAACACCGCCACCAGTTTTGGCTAACATGCACTTAGGATAAATATTCCAGTATGAAATTAAGATTTCATTGCTATTTACTTCTGATTTCAACCAGCTTTCTGTTCCTAATACTATCTACCTTAAATTAGCGATACTACACTACTGGCCATTAAAATTGCTACGCCACGAAGTTGACGTGCTACAGACGCGAAATTTAACCGACAGGAACAAGATGCTGTGATATGCAAATGATTAGCTTTCCAGAGCATTCACACAAGGCTGGCGCCGGTGGCGGCACTTACATCCTGCTGACATGAGGAAAGTTTCCAACCGATATCTCATAGACAAACAGCAGTTGACCGGCGTTGCCTGGTGAAACGTTGTTGTGATGCCTCGTGTAAGGTGGGGAACACGCACCATCACGTTTCCGACTTTCATAAAGGTTTACCGTATCGCGACATTGCTGCTCGCGTTGGTCGAGGTCCCATGACTGTTAGCAGAATATAGAATCGGTGGGTTCAGAGGATAATACGGAACGCCGTACAGTCGAGATGACAGGCATCTTATCCGCATGGCTCTAACCGATCGTGCAGCCACGTCTGATACCTGAGTCAACAGATGGGGACGTTTGCAAGACAACAACCATCTGCACGAACAGTTCGACGACGTTTGCAGCAGCATGGACTATCAGCTCGGAAACCATGGCTGCAGTTACCCTTGACGCTGCATCACAGTCACGAGCGCCTGCGATGGTGTACTCAACGACGTACCTGGGTACACGAATGGCAAAACCTCATTTTTTTGGATGAATCCAGGTTCTATTTACACCATCATGATGGTCGCATCCGTGTTTCGCGACACCGCGGTGAACGCACATTGGAAGCGTGTATTCGTCATCGCCGTACAGGCGTATCACCCGGCGTGATGGTATGGGTGCCATTGGTTACGCGTCTCGGTCACCTCTTGTTCGCATTGACGGCACTTCGAACAGTGAACGTTACATTTCAGATGTGTTACGACCCGTGGTGCTACCCTTCATTCGAACCCTGCGAAATCCTACATTTCAGCAGGATAATGCACGACCGCATGTTGCAGGTCCTGTACTGACCTTTCTGGATACAGAAAATGTTCGACTGCTGCCCTGGCCAGTACAATTTCCAGATCTCTCACTAAATGAAAACGTCTGGTCAATGGTGGCGGAGCAACTGCCTCGTCACAATACGCCAGTCACTACTCTTGATGAACTGTGGTATCAAAAAAACATGGCTCTGAGCACTATGGGACTTAACATCTGAGGTCATCAGTCCCCTAGAGCCTAGAACTACTTAAACCTAATCTTCCTGGCAGATTAAAACTGTGTGCCCGACCGAGACTCGAACTCGGGACCTTTGCCTTTTGCGGGCAAGTGCTCTACCAACTGAGCTACCGAAGCACGACTCACGCCCGGTACTCACAGCTTTACTTCTGCCACTACCTCGTCTCCTACCTTCCAAACTTTACAGAAGCTCTCCTGCGAACCTTGCAGAACTAGCACTCTTTCAGCGCACACTCCGCTGCAGAGTGAAAATCTCTTTCTACTTAAACCTAACTAACCTAAGGACATCACAGACATCCATGCCCGAGGCAGGATTCGAACCTGCGACCTTAGCGGTCGCGCGGTTCCAGACTGAAGCGCCTAGAACCGCTCGCCACTTCGGCCGGCTAATTGTGGTATCGTCTTGAAGTTGCATGGGCAGCTGTACCTGTACACGCCATCCAAGTTCTGTTTGACTCAATGCCCAGGCGTATCAAGGTCGTTATTACGGCCAGAGGTGGTTGTTCTGGGTACTGATTTCTCAGGATCAAATTGCGTAAAAATGTAATCACATGTCTGTTCTAGTATAGTATATTTGTCCAATGAATACCCGTTTATCATCTGCATTTCTTCTTGGTGTAGCAATTTTAATGGACAGTAGTGTAATTCTGGGACATTTCCTTGGATGATTTTACTGTTTACTAACATCATATTAATCTTTTCTGTATCGAATTTGCGAGATCGAGTATTCTCTGAGAACAGTGTGGCTGACATTTCTTCGCTTTTGAAAGGCAATTCATCTCTGATCCCAAAACCTATGTGCACGTCGCTCATATTGCGGTACGCTAGTAATCGCTTCCTCCTGACCTATTAAGGGGAACCATAAAATTGCCCACCGGACAGCGTAGGTCGGGAAATTCGCATCCACGTAGTAGTCTGGCCCTCTGGTTTAGATCTCCCATTTTTCTCCAAACCAGTGGACCGCGATCGGCCCTGGGCACGGCGCTACAAACAGTCAAGTTTTCCTGAACTCTGCGTGAGACACTAGTTGCGTTAAACAAATGGTCTCAGAACTCAAGCGACCGACAATTTAAAATATCTGCAGCCGTTTTCACCCAGTGCATACGATAGCCACCAGCAGAGCCTGCTCTAACATCTCAGACGAGACCCCGGCATACATATCGAGAGTACACTGGCATTCTTTCTCGCCCTGCCTACTATTTCCCTGATGCTATTTCCCTAAGGGGCTCCACTGCCCGTTCCATGTTGAATTTTCCTGTGGCAATCATACCCACGGCCTGCATATGTCCGGACTAGGTTGGAAGACCGACCGCTGCCCTATCAGGAGAGGCATGCCGTGCTGACTCGGAAGTATTTTCAGCACTGGGTAGAGCATCGTGCCTGTTGCTGAAGAGTAAGGAGCCAACCGTAAGGCCTGTTCCTTCTTTTTCCTTCCGCCCAGTGACACGCGAACCCACCACTGTGCGTTAGTCACTATCGAGTGACGGTGAGCCTGTCAGATGTTGCATATCAGAAGACACAGTGGCAACCAAGTCTTCAAGGGACTCTAGTGGCAGGGTGTCGCAAGGCTCATCATCGGCGCCATGAAGTTGCCAGATTTGAGAAGTTGGAACAAACTAGTCGACTGCGAGTAAAGCAGCCTCTAACTGCTTACAGACAGCAGCCAATTCTCCTTGTGAGTGCTCACAACACCCACAGTCCCTGTCCATATCGTATGCTGTAAGAAAGTGAATAAGATACCGAAAATAAAAACAAAGTAGCGGGGGCTAACTGAAAAAGTGGAAACAGACCCCCACAAAAGTGAAAAAAAAACGTCTGTGGTGCTTCCGAGATGAAGAGCACACGCTGCTACATAAACAGGATCTCAATGAATGCAACAGCACAGCATACAAGCAGACGAGGAATTATGGCTACCAAATGGCTATTCTAAACATTGAAGCTATTCAACAGTGGAGCTGAAGACAGCCTAAACCTACACTACTAAAACTATGATACACACAATGTATGCAAGCAAAATAAAAACTAGCTCTGTCGTTTTTCAGATAGCACTGAAGGTGCCAGTCATAATAGAAAAAAAATTAAAAGTGAAAGCTGCTACACTCATGCTCATGAATTAAGGATAATGCTGATACATGGTGAAACAACGCTCTGGTGGGCGGTTTGTGGGTTTAAATCACCTCGGGGTGTGACCGTGCGGTGCATTTGACCTGCGGTCATCGCACGGTGGCGCTGGCAGCAGAGGTGTGTTGGTGAATGTCAGAGTACGGTGCAGCGAGTAAGAGTGCAGACTTTTTACGACGTGCTAACAGTGACTGTGCGTTGAAAATGGCTCAAAGAACACATATTGACGACGTTATGAGGGGTGGAATACTAGGGCGACGGCCACAGAGTACTGCAGTAGCCTTACTCGGGACCTTACTGCACACACTCGAACAGTTGTCTCCAGACACATAGTCTACAGACGACTGAACGGACATAGTTTACTCGCCAGGAGACCTGCAAGGTGCATTCCACTGACCCCTAGTCACAGAAGAGCGCGTAAAGCCTGGTGTCAAGAACACAGTACATGGTCATTGGATCAGTGGTCCCAGGTTATGTTCACGGACGAGTCCAGGTATACTCTGAACAGTGATTCTCGTCGGGTTTTCATCTGGCGTGAACCAAGAACCAGATACGAACCCCTCAATGTGCTTGAAAGGGACCTGTATGGTGGACGTAGTTTGATGGTGTGGGGTGGGATTATGATTGGTGCACGTACACCCCTGCATGCCTTTGACAGAGGAACTGTAACAGGTCAGGTGTATCGGGATCGGGACGTCATTTTGCACCAGCATGTCCGGTTTTCAGGGGTGCAGTGGGTCCCACCTTCCTCCTGATGGATGATAACGCACGGCTCCATCGAGCTGCCATCGTGGAGGAGTACCTCGAAACAGAAGATATCAGGCGAGTGGAGTGGCCTGCCTGTTCTACAGACCTAAATCCCATCGAGAATGTCTGGGATGCTCTCGGTTGACGTATCGCTGCACGTCTCCAAATCCTTACGACACCTCAGGAGCTCCCACAGGCACTGGGTCAAGAATGGGAGGCTGTACCCCAATAGCTGCTCGACCACCTGATCCAGACTATGCCAACCCTTTGTGCGGCCTGTGTACGTTTGCAGGGTGTCGGGGTACACGTGCAGGAAACTGTGTCGTTTTGTATCACATGTGTTTCGGGACGGTTTTCTCAACTTATCACCAATACCGTGGACTTGCTATTAGCGCCAGTTTTTTGTAGTGCCACGTTGCCTGGCACCACATTCAGCAGTTATCCTTAATTTATGAGCGTGAGTGTGTATAAGCACCAACGTACTGAATACAACTGCACTGAGACAAGCAGACACTTAATTAAGATTACCAACTAGCTGCTCTAATCGTTCAAACTACTCGTCCATAGCACTGCAGGCGGCGGCGTATATCCTTCGTTTGTAATAGTGGAATTGCTTTCCTGTTAGTTGCACCGAAAGTTACTCTGACATTTTTATGTGCTGAATTTGTCCTTCAGTCATTTAAAACATTATTTCCATCATCAATAAATTTCTTTTGTTACCCAACGTTGTTAAGCTGTTACTTCCCTTGTACCTATATTTGTCTGGCCAACTTCTGTGATTGTCCGTTTTTGCGCTGTCCATTCCTCTTTAACTCAGGTGCCTACTGTGTTATTCAATATCACCAAATCTACATTCTCAGAGAAACTGAAATGCGTCTCATCATACGTGAGTACTTCAGCAGCACTCTTCTTTACACATTGAATCGTATGGAGATTCTTTTAAACTACAGTCTATTGTTCATCATTACTAAACTGTGATCAAATGCTGTATCTACTTACCGGTAAGGCTTACAATACAAAATATCATTACAGTATCTCTGTCCCACCATGATGTAATCCAGCACTATTTTCCTGTGCCATCAGGCCTTTTCCAGGTACACCCCCTGTGAGTTAACGAACATTTCGCTCTCATTTAAGTTTATGGCCGAAATAGACTACCTTCAGGAATTGTGAAACGAACCCTTTCGCCCAGTACACTGTACCACAAACAGCGCAGCTTCGCTACGATTTGGGGAAATTCACAGGCGTCTATTGTGCTGAATGCGGCCTAAGTGCTGTAGTGTGAGAGAGAGAGAGACAGACGAGAACCTACGTCATAGGGAAACCGCGTATAAGCTGTTTGTGGCCAGGGAGATGTAGCAGTGTTAAATATGGCGGACCTAAGATCGGCCATAAAGCAAAACATTTATGAAAACTATTTAATTCTGTAGTAATTCAGGGAATGAAGCCACAGTAATTTTAATCTACCATCCTTCATAAAATTTCATGGTGGTCCCAATAAAATTTTAATATTGATCATATCTATAATAGTTAGGATTTATTGTTAAAGTGAAATTAACAAGTTTTGTAACTGAGAGGAGGCATGAGCCCCCTCTCATATTTGTACCTTACTCTGAGTAATTCGATTTGTGGCAGTATAGCCGAGTATGGTCATTACGAGGCTAGTATTGAGAAATGATAAGATACGAATATTTTCCTCTCCAATTGCATGCGGTCAAAAGTTGCTATTCCTTTACACGCGGACTTCCCACGCAGCGTCTCTCGTCACCCAGGTGGTCCAATGACAGGCGGGTTCTGCTGATCTTGAAACGGTTATGCCGAAGGGTGTGAGGGAGTCGAGTGGATGCTGTACAGACGCCGACATTGTCATAAGAGCGGGTTCCACACGTCCACAGAGGCCTGAAGGAGCGGCAGGGGCTATAGATTCCGTTACTTTGCCCAAACTTAGTGAAAACACTTTCTGACGGGCTACCAGCGAGGCGTGGGAATGACTTGGGTTCCCAGGCAGTCTTGGCGGGCAAATTCCCGCGTTTTCTACAAAATCATAACTGTGATTGGCTTTCTCAGCGGATAGCTCCGTGACGTAGCAAAATCGGCGCCAAGTATCTCCACTGGTGGAATAGCATGATTCGGCAATGGAGTGGAATTTTCCGCCGGTTTTCGAGTTGCTGATTTGAACATTTAACCACGGCCACTGTCGTGGTGGCGGGAATGTTCTGTGTTCGGCTTGTACGGGTACTCTTGACAGGTCGTCTCTCGCCTTTCGGTCGGAGTAGGTTACAAGACTGAGCTCTCGCTGCTCTGGATAGCCTGCCTTGCGTTGGCTGTCTAATTTGCTTTCATTTAATTGTAACTGTTTGACGAAGTTGCTGACGTTCCGATTTCAACGTAACTTTCTGGGGACAGTTGGCAATTGAGCGCTCTGCGTACAAGCAGCCTATGTTGTCTGTCTTGAGCAGTTTTGGCTAAAGTTGACTGTATCGGAGTTACTATGTGACTTCGTTTGTTAAAAGCAATCACTGTACCATAAGTGATGATGTGGCGAGCCTTCTTGGTCTCCCTCAGAGGCGTATTTGTGTTGCTAGGAAGTATTTAGTCTGGAACAACCAGACCAGGATAATTTGTTTCGGGCTATACTCATGACATTATCATCACTACGATGGGATGTCGAAGCAACCAGCCATCGCCTTCTGTACGCCATATCGTGTCCTTGCAGTTAAGAAGACAGCTTGGTAATGTATGTCCGCAGCACCGGAAAATCAGGGAATTTTGTTATGTGACAATCAGATCTCAGCAGAGCGCGCCTGTTCCTGGCTTTTCCAACGTGGTTCTGTCTTGGGTGTTCATTGTCTGAGTTCTCACTACTGTAGCAGCAATTACTGTTGGGTTGGTTGGGTGTTTCTCTTAAGATCTGAATTGCAAGGAATTGGCTCCACATACCACTTGGTCATAAATGTCACATCTAGTTTATGGACAACTTCACCTTCACAGCACTTATTTGAGTATCCAATTTGACGTATTGTAAAAGTTTCATGTGTTTTGTTTATTATTTTGAGTTTAGTCATAATAAATCAAAGTGTTATTTTGGACAGAACTTTCATTCTGTGTATCGGTAAAGCAACCCTTTCATTTCTCACTATATAAATGAAACTTCCCTTCATCAAATTAATTTCTATTAAATTAAATTATTGCATGTGCCAAACTCTTTTCTACTCCACTTTCAGGGTCAATTACAGTCAGTTCGCGTTTCTTCTTAATCCATGTGCAACAGCAAAAGTCGGAGTTAGAAAAGGAGGGGCTTAGAGTATCATTTCCATATGATGATTCCAGAAGAATCTAGTGTTAAATACACTGCTAGCCCCAGCACCTCGCATAAAATGGCGACCCTTAGCCTCGGACCTTTCCTGTGAATCCCTGATAAGCAAGCATTATTCTCAGTAAAAACAATCAATTTCTTTTACTTAATTTTTTTAATGATTAATACCCAACTTTTTATGGTAGTTCCGCGTTTAGTTTTTAAGCAGCAGCGCATATTTACAGTTTTTGTTTTCAGTATATATATATATTTTTGTTCATTGTTTTTTGTGTTTCTTTGATGTGGTAACCGTACCACATCACACTTTGTCGGGTTTGTTTGCGGTTTCTGTACCACAACAAATCGTGCATGTAACTACAGCGTTAAACGGCGTTGTTGAAATTTTATGTCTATGTGTAAAAATACAGGGAGTAGATTATTTTTATTGTGCATTTTAGATATATTTGTTTTTCATGAATGATTACGAGAAGTAAGGCACAAGTATTAGCGAGCGAAGCTAAAACAAACTTGGATAGCATAATGGATAAGGGGCAGGTTATTGCCAGGGATAGGTTCGGAGATGAAATGGGCACATTTTTAGCAGGACAGGGCGGCAGGTTCATTGATGAGGAAGGTGATTTGCACGCGATCTCAGAGCAACGTCGCGCCCTTGATTATGATAGTGAGATAAAGGATGAAACAGAGACAGACATACGGATGCAGATGGTAGCAGAAGTTTATAGTCAAACTAACGAGAGCAGATAGAGGCCAGCTTGGTCACGTCAGAGCTCTAGCGCCCAGGTGTCTAGAGTTACATCACCCATGTGTGACGAGTATCAAAAAGATGACATTAACCCAATACTGAGCTTCCTACGATCAATGAAAGAAGAAGCTGACGAACAGCGTAAGAAGGAGAAGGAAAAAGATGAGAAACAGCGTAAGGAGGAGAAGTAAGAAGCTAACGAACAGCGTAAGAAGGACACTCAGGCAATAATTCCTCATGTAGGGGAAATTCGTGGAAATTTACTGACATTAAAGAAAGAATGCGGAGAAGTAAAACATATGTCAATGGCTGCACAAAAAGTAGTAGGCCTGGCCAAAACGGCAGCAATAGGGGCAAAAAGGAAGTCGCGGAAGCAACTTCTAAACTCGCAGGGCGCTTGCGACGTACAACACAAGCCTTCTCAAAATCCCTAGCGTACATAAAAACTCAAGGTAATATCGCGGTTGCGAACACCACGAAACGAATGGAAAAAGTAGACAGTCGGATAGCAAAACTAGAGGAAAACGGGCACACTAGCACTGCGCGTTCGGATACCAATGATGGAGTACACGGAATTGTGTCTCCTACGAAAAGCACGCCGTGTTCTAGCCCAATGGCCGAGTGCGGAACTAACAATGCACACGCAGAAACAGCGAGTAATAGCTCCAATAATTGTAGCCCACTCAGGAGAGTGAATTCTTAGTGCCACTTCCACTGTGATACAGAGGTAGCACATCACAGTTATCAGCAAGATAGATCAGGACACTCAGTAGACGTACAAGTATCGGAAACGAGTGACAACACCAGTGCGAGGATCGGAAAGGATTTTCATCACAATCACTCACTGTCGATGCTAAAATTCCAGAAGTTCAGAGACAATGGTCGATGCATCCGAAGATCTAGGTGATGCAGTTTACAAGTTCATTACCGTCATCATGGCCAACCCAGGCAAAATAAGAATTCATGTGTGGACACATCGAAGGCCAAACCGCGGAACAGATGCGGGGCATGACAGCGACGTGTCGGACTTATCAGGAATTTGTTGGTGCATTCCTGCGGACCTACTGGTCAAAGGAAACGCAAGACAGCATTAAAGAGGAAATAATATTTTGTCCTGAACTGGAAGAGTCCGGGCATAGGAACGCAACCAAATTTTTTGATGATTTGCTGCAGAAGAATCAACTTTTAGATAGTCCATATAGCAACGGAGGAATCATTAAATTTTGCTTTTCGAAACTGCCAGTTAGGTACCAACAAACACTTGTCGGGAAGTGTGGATCTGACATAGAAGCATTCAAAACTCTATTGGGCGAACTGACGCAAAGGACAGGAAGAAGTGGCAAAGTAACAAATACTACGGGCCAGCAAGGAAGACGACAAAAAATCGCATAATCGCACTGGTCAGTTAGGAAACCAGGGTTACGGAATTCAAGGTTACGCCATTCAAGGTTATGGAAACCAGAGACACGGAAACCAGAACGACAGGGACAGGGTCAATCTAGACAACGAATCTGAGACAGGAGGAATAACGAACGGCAAAGTGACCGTAATTGGAGAGAGCGAAACCAAGGACAACAATGGCGCCAGGAGATTGAAACTAGACCCGCAGATCCTAATGCACTTCAGAGGAGGGGGAGCTTAACAAGGGATTGACACCAGACTAGTGCGAACACAGCCGCCGGAATTTCACACATAATCTCGGACCTGGCCAACTACGGATGATAAATTACGAAGATTTATCAGAAATCCTGCTCGAAGAACATAAAACAACTCCTCGACAGGATCGGCAGCCTCTTATCAGAGTAGCAATAGCTGAAAAGAGTATGAATGCGATCATAGATAGTGGAAGTTACATAACGGCAATATCTGAGGCAGCGTACAAGAGGTGCTCTCAGTAGGTGGACTGGCCTGTCCTATCGGTTAAAAAAACCAAAATAAAAGCGAAAAATCAAATTTTGGGACGTCATCTGTCAGAGGGGTTGGGTTGGGTTGTTTGGGGGAAGAGACCAAACTACGAGGTTATCGGTCTCATCGGATTAGGGTAGGACTGCGAAGGAAGTCGGCTGTGCCCTTTCAAAGGAACCATCCCGGCATTGGCCTGGAGCGATTTAGGGAAATCACGGAAAACCTAAATCAGAATGGCCGGACGCGGGATTGAACCGTCGTCCTCCCGAATGCGAGTCCAGTGTCCTCTGTCAGATTTATAGGACTTATCATCAGGGGTGAGGGCATTGCGCCAAATCCCGAAAAGATCGAAGCGATTGAAAAGTTTCCCATTCCTACGACAAAGAAACAGTTAAGGGGGTTCTTAGGGATCACAAATTTTTACAACCGCTTGATACATGTCAAAACTCAGAGCAATCCTAGGTTGCATCATGTTACAGGAAAGAAGATTCCATGGGAATGGGATGAGGCTGCTGAATCTGAATGGAAAGCATTAAAATTTGCGTTACTACAAGCACCCATCTTCTCACACCCTAATTTAGCGGAAGAGCTTTCTATAGTAACGGACAGTTCATACTTAGGTCTGGGTGTCATGGTGTTCCAAGACTACGTACATGAAGGAAACAGGGTGTGGAAGACAATTGCGTTTGGTAGCATAGTACTAGCCAAGAGTGAGAGGAATTACTCAGTAACCGAATTAGAGGCGCTGGCTACTGTATGGGCGTTTGAAAAATTTAGGTACCTTCTGTTTGGTCTCAAGACGAGGGTCTACACAGACCACAAGGCACTCGAGTTCCTGATGATTGCAAAGCTTAATTGCAGGTGGCTCATTAGGTGGGCATCATACCTGCAGCAGTACAATTTTTCGATAAAATATATCCCCGGCAGTCAGAACATAATTGCAGACGCCTTATCACGGTCACCGATCGGATTTGACCACAACATGGAAGAAGATCTGGAGGAAAATCACTACTGCCTTTTCTACATGCAAAAAGTAGCCTTTGAAAACTTTATTACCTGTAGTATGCAGGACATCAAGAAGGAGCAAGACAAGGACCCTGCCCTAGTGTTATTGAAACAGAAATGGATAGACAGAAGACACGACACCGTCCGGCAGTTCTACCTCTTGAGGAAAGGCATAATCTTCCACCGAAATTATGCCAATGACACTGAATGGGGGGTATGCATCCCTGAACACCTAATAAACAAGGTTATATGGCATACTCACCTAAGCTATGGACACTTCGGACCACGCAAGTGCAATCTCAACCTAAGGACCATAACAGGCAGACATTTATCCAGACCACCACACAGGGATTCCAAACTGCATCAGGATCCACTGCAAGTACGATGACAGTTAGGCGGAAGGTGAGAAAATTTGGATTTCATGGTGGCAGCTCGTAAGCCACCCATCACGCAGGTAAATGTCGAACGACGTCTCGCTTGGTGTAAGGAACATAAACATTGGACAATTGAACAGTGGAAAAACATTGTGTGGAGAGCATAATCACGGTACACACTGTGACGATCCGATGTCAGGATGTGGATATGGCGAATGCCCGGTGAATGTCATCTGCCAGCGTGTGTAGTGCCAACAGTAAAATCGGAGGCGGAGGTGTTATGGTGTGGTCGTGTTTTTCATGGAGGAGGCTTGCACCCCTTCTTGCTTTGCGTGGCACTATCACAGCACAGGCGTACATCGATGTTTTAAGCACCTTCTTCCTTCCAGCTGTTGAAGAGGAAATCGGGGATGGCGATTGCCTCTTTCACCAAGATCGACCACCTGTTCATAATACACGGCTTGTGGCGAAGTGGTTACAGGACAATAACATGCTTGTAATGGACTGGCCTGCGCAGAGTCCTGACCTGAAACCTATAGAACACCTTTGGGATGTTTTGGAACGCCGACATCGTGCCAGACCTCATCAACCGACATCGATACCTCTCCTCATCGCAGCACTCCATGAAGAATGCGCTGCCATTCCCCAAGAAACCTTCCAGCACCTGACTGAAGGTATCCCTGCGAGAGTGGAAGCTGTCTTCAAGACTAAGGTGGGCCAACGCCATATTGAATTCCTGCATTACCGATACAGGGCGCCACGAATTTGTATGTCATTTTCAGCCAGGTGTCCGGACACTTTTGATAACATAGTGTACTCCTGGTTCATTGGTATTGGCGTAATAATATCAACAATTAGTTAGTACAAATAAGGCAGAACTATAAAGGAGAGAGAGAGAAATACAATTAAATAGTAGAATTGAGGTCGTTAACACACCAGTTTAAACTACATATTGAAACATTTAAAGGTTACGAAAAAATATTAATAAGAGATCATTCTGGTTACGTGCTGCAAAAACTATGTTCTGCTTTAGCACTTGCAAACTTATCACATAACTTATGAAATAGAAACAAAGGTTACAAAAGATCCCCAGCTCACGCAATGAAATCACTTAGCTTTACTGACCCGTTATCATTATGTCCAGAGCTATAGAAGGTAAATGGATTAAAGATAAACGATATTGTTGAACAATTTTCCGGTGAGATCAGAAGACAATTTAAGCATAAACTTCCCAGGAAATCATCTTCGCTGTGGTCGTCCTGGTGCAATAGTTTCGTAGCCTTTGATGTCGTGTGCCAAATTTCATCCACTTTCGAGGAGAACACGGCACGTGTCATAACCCGATTTTCCAGAATAGACGGGGAGCCAAAATTAGCGAACTCGTGTTTCGGCTTATCCGTAGATACGAGACCGTTCGTGAGAAAACGACATCAACTTTTTCAACGTAATGTATCTGTCTTTCAGCGGTCGATAAGCTCAGCACAACCGGCGACAGTTGCCAGTGTCCTGTGTTCGAAGCCCGGGTATTGGTGTCCATAGAAGATTACTGCACGACTGTTTCTTTTCAAGTTAGGGGTTACAACGGCGCTAAATTCATTGTAAAATTACAACTGAGTTTCACAACGAGAGTCATACTTTATTATATAATACCTGTTTTATGATATTTTCAGAGGTTACTGTATTTTTGAATTGTCATATTCTTGTTTTTAATCCTTCTTAGATTATATTCTTATGTTTATTCTTCAGGAAGATTTTATACATTACCTTGGGTTGTACTGATCGTAGAAGCATTCGAAATATAGAAACTCTGACACCGTGAGCATCGCTCGCAGGTAGGTTTGCCACAGCGACATTTCTTCGTGTAATTCGCACTCGGGACAGAAACATAGTTAACATTGCTGAAGATTTCACATATTGGCAGTAACTTCGCGGCAAACCACGCATGACGGATCACTTTGTCGAAAACCCACGTTTTCGATCATTAAGAATAAGGTGAACTGCAGGACTTTCACTGAAAGCTATTCCAAATAATTGTCTCATTACTTTTTTTTGTTTATTCATAAGACATACTCAAAGTAGACGAATAAAGACAACTTTATTTCAAAATGCATTGGAATATGTAGGTGTAATAATCTTCTACGAACATAGGCAGATACACGAAAGACAAGTATAAAAATTCGCACACGAGCCACAGAATTGTGAAACTACGGCTCCAGCCACTGTGCCACAGCTACGGTTGATCTGTTTACTTGTTGCAAGGCACGTTTAGTAACTCGAAAACTTTGACGGTCGTTTTCTTAGAAACGGTGGAGTATCTACGGATAAGCCGTGACAAGTGTTCGCTTATTTTGACTGCTCTTCCACTGAGCGAAGTTTCTGAGAGTTTATGGCACCAGCCGTGATCTCTTCGTCCGTCTTAACTCCTTTTTAACGCACTTTTCAAAGTTGACAGCCAGGCCTCGACAGCAGGAAGTGCACGAAATGTAGAATACGCCAATCAAAAGTTTCCCACTCGGCCACAAGATGGGTCTAGGCAATGTAGAATCTCTAACCAGTTACGGATGTGAATATCGCAACCATCTACAGCACACGATTCTCTCCGGACCGCAAAAGATCCGCGTAAGTCGGCGTAGCGCCGCCTGCCCCCGCCACCCTGTTGGCGCAGAAGGTAAACAGGCTTTCGGAAGTTAGGTGAAGATACAGCAAAGCATGGTATCGAGCCGGCCGGTGTGGCCGAGGGGTTCTAGGCCCTTCAGTCTGGAACTGCGCGACCGCTACGGTCGCTGGTTCGACTCCTGCCTCGGGCATGGATGTGTGTGATGTCCTTGGGTTAGTTAGTTTTAAGTAGTTCTAAGTTCTAGGGGACTGTTGACCTGAGATGTTGAGTCGCATAGTGCTCAGAGCCATTAGAATCATGGTATCGATACTGCGCCTTCTCACGAATCGACTTCATACTAGAAAATACTTGTGTGTGACGTTGTACAAGAGTTTGTGGTTTGTTTATTGATTTATTTTTCCATTTTTGCGGAGCTATATGAGCGAAAACTGCTCGCTCATAAGGGCTCTGGGTAGTGATTAAAACAGACACGCACACACACACACACACACACACACACACACACACACACACACACACATAATGTTGTATGACTTCAAACATTTGTGACGTAGTTTTTGTGAAAGAGGCCGGATGAAAGAAGGAATCAAGTAGAACAAGTGAGAGGATGAGTGAAGGCAGTGAGGTGGTGACAGGTAAGGGATAAGTGGTGGCGTTAATGTGTGTATGTAGTAGAAAATCGTAGAAATATTGAGAGACAGACGGCGTGAGAGGTTCGGAATTACGTACAAGCAAATGCGCGAACAAAGAGAGAAAGCGTGAAGAGTGCGCTCCACCCAGTTATCAAGACCGCCTCGCGTTCATTCGGAAATGCTGTGATTCGCTCCTCTGACAGAGCAGAGTCCGCGTCGCTAATTTGACAGTGAGTCCTGTGGGCTTCGCCCCGTTTGTTTCGCTTGCTACTATATTCGACAGTAAATTACGGTCCAAACACATCTCACCTCTCCTCGCCACGCCAGACAGACGCCAGCAGCGCCGTATCCACACACACACACACACACACACACACACACACACACACACACACACACACACCCACAAAACACACACACGTGCTCCACAGGGCTCGCGTGACGCACCTCGTTTAGGGCGAGCAGCGCGCTCGAATCGCTCTCCTCCATCCCCCCGCGCTTCGCTCTTGACGCACACGCTCAGCCAACTGATACGCACAGCATCACGCACCAGGTGCCGAAGCTGTATACAACGGGTGACCGTTTCGCTGTCGGCAGAAATATGCAGTCCCGCAATTGCCGGAGAAGATTAATTCTGACGCGTGAAATCGTGTTACAGAGATCGAGTTAACGGCCGCAATCGGTTTACAGCCTGTTGTTGACGCCATTTAACTGGTGGAATAAGCGTAGCAAGTCCACAAATCCAAAATGTTAACGTAAAAGGTAAACTTTCTTTTCACAACAGAACCTTTTTTTTTACTGTTTTATTTAGGCTTTGCCGAGAATGAAGAATCAAAAAATCTTTTTCTTCTAATGTAAAAGGAGTGGTGTGTGTCCTTGCTAAAGAAATGATTTCTCTAACTGATAAAGAATATCAGATACTACAAATTATGCAGAAAAAATTCGGTATCTTTAACCCAATACCGTGCAACGTCATTTAATAGATACCTGAGAAATGATCATTTATACAACTACCCCCGAACAGGCCATGATGGCCCAAAGGTGCCGACCGGCCGCCGTGTCATCGTCAGCCCACAGGCGTCACTGGATGCGGATATGGAGGGGCATGTGGTCAGCACACCGCTCTCCCTGCCGCATGTCAGTTTCCGAGACTGGAGCCGCGACTTCTCAATCAAGTAGTTCGCCTCACAAGGGCTGAGTGCACCCTGCTTGCCAACAGCCCTCGGCAGACCGGATGGTCATCCATCCAAGTGCTAGCCCAGCCCGACAGCACTTACCTTCGGTGATCTGACGGGAACCGGTGTTACCACTGTGGCAAGGCCGTTCGCTCATTTATACAAGAGGTACTCAAAATAAAAGGTACGAAACAACACTGTGAAATTCTTCATTCGAAAGTAACCACAAGAGACCTGACAACTATCCCACTGTTTCACGAGTGGAAGACTTCCCTGTTCCAAGAATGCCTGTGGCTGTTAGTGGAGCCAGGCCTCCACTGTGTCAAGTTCGTCATCCATTTGAACCGCTTGCTTTGAGACTTTTTTTAGCGGACCAGATATATGGGAGTAGCAGGGCAACGTGTCTGGGCTGTAGGGCGTATGCTCGAGCTACTCTCACTTGAACCTGACCATTATACGAGTTTGTGTGACATTGGACACCTCTGGACGCGCGTCATCATGGAACATAATAACTCTTCCCGTGAGCAGCACAAGTCGTTTGCTTTTGATGGACTGACGTAGACTGGTTTTTCCGCGCTAGAGGAATTCGATGGGTACAGGACCTCAGCTATCGAAAAAGACTGAGCATAACCTTGACTTTGAATTTTTTAGTGGAACGTTCTCGACAATACATTAACATCCTAGATGTCTCACTACATTACCCCAAAGCGTCATACGCAAATTGCAACCGGTTTGATTGTTACGACGTTTCATGCCATTCCATCTGAACACTCCTTACATTTGTACGGCAAAAACGCGATCTCAGATACAAATGGTGAACGACAGTCAGATCTTGGTTGATATGCAAGCGAGGCCTCACTTCACTAATTGCGTCCAAGTGGAATGGTAGTATGAAGATATATAAAACAGACTTACCTCACTTCTATGAACAGCCACAATCACAAACAGAGATTCACGAAATCATAAAATCTACAAATCTGTCGCCGCAACAAAAATAGTTACTGTCATTTGATACTGACATTCGGGTATTAAATCATGTAACAAGTTTGTTTATCGCAATGTTTCAGTAGTATCTGAGGTTACACTTCAAGTTTGTTTCACATCGGGGTGCGTTTTTAAAGAGAGGTCATGATCGTTTACTGTGATGCTTCTAAAACTATTTTCTACCAGGAGACCCGTGTGAAACTCCCGCACTTTTATAATTTTAGATAATGACAGTATGTGGAATGAGTGTAGTCGTTGGGATAAGGTTGGTTGCGGGAAGGTACTTGTTAGAATGAAGAAGGAAGAGATTTAAAAAACGAGCCAAAAGACTTGTAATAATAATCATGAATTTATCATGCATCCTTGCATACACATTTCCGTGTGTCCTAAAATGTGTTTCACATTCGGAAAGTTTGTCCCAGCTTGTACTAAGGACATAGATCAGGGACCGTTAGTAGGGCCACATAACATATAATTTTAACTTGGCAAACTTTTCAATTACAGTAAGCACGTTAGGCCGTAGTAGCAATAGGTAAATCACAATTCAAGGCGATAATGATAAACATGTTTGTCGTTTCGGTAAGTGTACTCATTGATAAAAGTCAACTATTTCGAGAGATAATGGACTACCGCGGTGATCACAGTTATTATCTATGAAAATAGTGTATACAATTTATCGAAGTTACTTCAAAACAAATAAAATTATGTTTGTAATAATATAATATGTAAAAAAAAAAGCACTCCGTCTTCAGGCCACAAGTGGCCCATCGGGACCATCCGACCACCGTCTCATCCTCAGGTGAGGATGCGGATAGGAGGGGCCTGTGGTCAGCACACCGCTCTCCCGGTCGTTATGATGGTTTTCTTTGACCGGAGCCGC
Organism: Schistocerca americana; assembly: GCF_021461395.2. Lineage (NCBI taxonomy): Eukaryota > Metazoa > Arthropoda > Insecta > Orthoptera > Acrididae > Schistocerca > Schistocerca americana. Next base: position 447,960,073 of record NC_060121.1, read on the forward strand.
TACTGTTCGGTCGAGTAGCTCCTCAATTGGCATCACGAGGCTGAGTGCACCCCATAATATGTAAAGGGAGTCTCTTATTCGCGATTAATGAGTTAGGTTTCTACAATATACGTAGTGCCCCTGTTAGTTAAAAGTCCCTTTTATGTTAAAATTTTCCAAAACAGTAAGTCTTAGATCAAAATCGGTATGCAATATAATACCCCGGTTAAATAACTTTTGTGGCGGTATCTTATTCGTCCCTTTAAGATTAGTATATGTCGAGAAAATATATGTTGACTTCAGAAATAATATATATTTGTACATGTGGTGTCTTTTCTGTCCGGCTGGAGTGGACGAGCGGTTCTAGGCGCTACAGTCTGGAACCGAGCGACCGCTACGGTCGCAGGTTCGAATCCTGCTTCGGACATGGATGTGTGTGATGTCCTTAGGTTGGTTAGGTTTAAGTAGTTCTAAGTTCTAGGGGACTGATGACCTCAGAAGTTAAGTCCCATAGTGCTCAGAGCCATATGAACCATTTTTTGTCTGTTCTTTCAGACATGTCCGAAAGAACAGACACAATTTTTTCATCCAGCGACTATGATGAATGAAGACACAAAGGGCCTACAGACCATTGGCTGTGAGCGGGCATTGATTGAAATCGGTGAGGACAGCTGAAAATTTGTGGTGGCCTAGGACTAGAGCCCGGGTCTCCTGCTTGCTACATAGATGCTCTGAACACTAAACAATCCATACTCAGTGGTCATTGCAACTGCATGGCCTACACTACGCGCTCGCCGTTGGATCCAAATTCTCAACTTTTCATACTACAACTGTATCATCCCTTGTCCATTATCCTCATTACTCGCGGCATTTGGCCGATTCCCGTAATAGTCCAAGCATGGTGTGCATATGCGCTGAAGAGATCGTTGGCTGTCCCACCTTAATTATTTATGTATGTGGTGTCCACTCTTTCGGACGCGTTCAAAAGAATAGACATTTTTATGCAGCAGTTATGATGAAGTAAGGTACCAAGGAAATACAGACCTTTGGCTGCGAGCGGGCATTGATTGAAATCAATGGTGAAAATTTGCGTTGCACTTGGATTCGAAATCTAGTCTCCTGCTTACTAGGCAATTGCTGTGACCATAGAGCTATCCAGATACAGAGGTCAAATTTTCAACTTTCCCCATTGATTTCAATCAATGTCCGCTCGCAGCCAAAGGGCTGTAATTCCTTGGTGTCTAATAACACATATGATTATTTTTCAATGACTTTTAGACGGCGATAGCTTAGACTAATTTTCGTCTATGATATAATGACATTTCGATCGTGATGGACACATCCGTTATAGAAGAAATACTTTCTGAAATTGGTTTATTTCTCTGTACAGTTACATATAATTTCAACAACAATTTACTGATTTATAAGTGACAGACCATCTTCATATGCTGTGAAACATTCGGAAGCTCACATCATAATGTCAGTAACAGTGCAGTGTTGTCAAAGTGCTGTAAAGACAAAGGCCTATGGAGATGTGCTCAGTGCGATAAAGCGGGCCACTTGCAGTCGTAAGCTGGACCAGTTTTGCACCACAGTGTTCATCAGATGTCGTAATCTGCCTTTCGGTCAGTGCCCGCACAATTACAGAAATCAGAAGTCAATTCAACCTTCGGTTCACTTGCCTTTAGCAGACCCAACACAACACCAGAGTAGCTCTGTAGCGTATGAACATTTGTCCCCAGCAAGGCTGGTCACTTGCGCACTCGACTGCCTCATTGGCTAACTTGGCTGCCACATCCTCACATGTTTTTCAGACTGTTTTCAACCTCTCTCTCTCTCTCTCTCTCTCTCTCTCTCTCTCTCTCTCACACACACACACACACACACACACACACACACACACACACACACACACACACACATCATTCCCCCTGCGCTGGTATTTCCCCTAAGAGTCTTTGGCGAATCCAGATTAGCCTTGTGTGATATTCGTGTTATCTGTATGTATTAACAGGGACAGCGGCTCAGCAGCGCTGTATGCTTAAGCAGTGGCAGTCAGCGCGGGCCACAGCAGGTCTGTTGCTGCTCGAATACTTGTTCTTCGAGGTTTACTGGCCCTGTTAATATAAGAAAAACAAACATCGTACTACACATACCAGGAACCGCTCTATCGAATCGACAAGTAAAATTCCACTTTACATTTACGACGAACAACATTTGTGCTGGTACGCAACGGTATACTGTACCGGTACCTGTGACGAAAACAAAAGAAGTAAGAACCGCAGATCTTAAGATTCTGTTGCATATGAAACGATGTAAAGCAAATGTTCTATATCGGTTGTTATGTAATCTTCACGCATCTTTATGCATTGTCTGGTAAATTCGTTTATCAGTCATGTCTATAAAATCTTTGAAAGTGAACTTACATCAGTCAAAAGCCTGACGGTTATTTTTAATTACGTTAATATCATTTATGCGTATTTCTTAAGTTTAACCACCATGCGATGATTAGGAGTGCCTGTACCGTTGGCCGCTGCTAACAACGTTAGCGCGATGATGCATAGATAGTGAGCAGTTCGCCATCTGTGGCACATTCTATGGTAGTGAAGGTTCTGACCTCGTTGCTTCCTGGCTATTGTAGGCTACATTTGACATACTTATGCATACTTGTGTCTTTATGGTTGCACGTTACGAAATTTTATCCTGGTACGGCATCTGTTATACACTGATCAGGCAGAAGATTATGGCAACACACCTAATAGCCAGTATGTCCACGTTTGTCATGGATAATAGCGGCGACGCACCGTGGCATGGAAGGAATGAGGCATTGGTTGGTCGCTGGAGAGAGTTGGCAGCACATTTGCACACACATGTCACCTAATTCCCGTAAGTTCTGGGCAGGCGTCGATGAGCTCTAACGCCACGTTCAGTCACATCCCAGTTGTGTTCGATCGGGTTCAGATCTGCTGAGTTGGGTGGGCAGCAAATCAATTGCAACTCGCACCTTGTTCCTCGAACTACTTCTTCAGACTCCTGTACTTACGACATGGCGCATTATATTGCCGCAAAACATGTCACTGACGTCTGGAAACATGGGCGCCATGATCGCGTGTATGTGGTCTGCAACAACGGTACGATATCCCTTGGCCTTCATGGTGCCTTTCACGAGCTCCATTGGCTCCAGGAATGCCCGCGTAAATGGTCCCCAGAGCATAATGGAGCTTCTGCCCAGTTGTTTCCGTCCTGCAGTACAAGTGTCAAGGAGCTGTTCCCTTGGAAGACGACGCATTCGCACCCTCCCATCGGCATGACGAAGGTGTCGTGATTCATCAGGCCATGCAAAGCTCTGCCACTGCGCCAGGGTCCAGTGCCGGTGGTCACGTGCCCATTTCAGTCGTAGTTGCCGTTGTCGTGGAATTAACGTTGGTACATGCACGGGTAGTCGGCTGTGGAGGCCCGTCATTAGGTGTGTTTGGAGCACTGTGATCTTTGTTTCACCGTTTATTGAAGAGACTTACCCAGGACTCCTCGAACACACGAAAAGTCATTCAGTTTCCGAAATGCTCGTGCCGAGCCTCCGGACTATTACAATCTGCCTTCGGTCAAACTAAGACAGATCGCGCGCCTTTCCCGTTCTACACACGGACAGCACGCTCATTGATACTAGATGCACGGTACGTGTGTCTTATTAGCAGTTTTGCCTCGCCAGGTGAGGCTGCCGTTGCTTCAACGGGTTCATATCAATAGTACGTCAATGGTCGTAATGTTCTGCCTGGTCAATGTACATTATTCACATCCAAAAGTAATAACGAATTGCATTCTCCCTTCCCCCATTTTTTCTGTCTCTTCGGGCAGATTTACAGTTGTAAAACATTACTCGCTGTAAATCTGTTTGCTAAATTTTAGTCCCAAATATTCCCATAGATACACAAGATCTCTTACACAATACGCATCTAATACATTTAACGGTTTGTCAACTCATCGATGCATAATACAATATCTTGGCTCTCTCTGCTTCCCTCGTGGACAGCGCTGGCAACTCGTCTGTAGCTACGAAAGTGAGCACATACAGTGTCTAGGATCATGCCAGTAGGTTCAACGATAACTATTACTGTAGTCAGTACCACCTGAAGATGACGGAGAGGTACACTGTCGGGATATCGTGTTACTTCGAAATCGTCTGCATCCGGTTGGACACTCGAGAGCAAAAAGACATAATACATGTTGTCATTTATCATCAGTGACTATATAACTGTAATATAGAATCATCAAAAGAGTCTTAAAAATTATAAATATTGTCCATCAGCGTGTTTTTAAGAAGGAAAAATCAGTTATTGTCATCTTTTCTTATGTGTAAATGATAAATATTGTCCACCAAACTGTTTACAAAATCATCATGTATTCTCACCTGTTTTTAAACATTTTAAAACATCTTTTCATATTGTGTAATCTTCGGTTGAAGAACAGTTCTATTCGCTGTCAGTTCGCCCTTTTGTAGGGAACTGAATAACAATACGAAGAGACACGTCGTCGACACCTGTAAGCAAGAATTATTACTCTGACCTGTTTAAAATATTGTTGTCTGTTAGTAAGCCCAACATAAACTATCTTCATTTCTGAACTGTTCTTATCTACATGGCACTTCAGAAGGACGAAATTGATCAATAACGGGAACTGCAATAAAGTAAACACTTTTTAATTAAGCAACAGTCGATGTTGAAGCATGACTCTTTCCTATATAAATACATGTTTGGTTTGATTCTATGGCCGTCGTTTCTATATTATATCCTGCATAATTCCTTCCATCAGGTGAAGGAGATGAGTAAGAATGTTTTCAAATGTTCAAATGTGTGTGAATTCCTAAGGGACCAAACTGCTGAGACCATCGGTCCCTAGGCTTACACATTACTTAAACTAAATTATCCTAAGAACAACGCGCACACCCATGCCCGAGGGAGCACTAGAATCTCCGGCGGGAGCGGCCGCGCGATCCGTGACATGGCGCCTCTAACCTCGCGGCCACTCGCACGGCTTATGTTTTCACATAATGTGTTTTCGTTAGGCCCCTTGCCTCTGCTGACTCTTATCACTTCTTCCCTTTCCACAGAATCTTCAAGATTCTCTTCCAGCACCTCATATGAAAGACTAGGCTTCATAAACACGAGTATTTCCAGATCACTACGTGGACACGCTCCATATACATCTCTTCAATAATGATTTCCAGGCGGACAGGAAGCCACTGTTGGAGATCAGTACCGTTCTTTTCTCGAGTAGGTATTGTTATACCTGGACTGTTCTTGTTCTTAAATACACCATATTATTGTGGACTACAAGGATTTTTTTTCTCTATTCTTGATTTTCATTAAAAGTCGTCGAAATGCTGATGGAAAAATTATTTCCCTTTCCTATATTCTTAACAATTTCCTTTATAAATCAGAAAATACAGAATGTAAGCATATGGCGTAGTTCTGCTGTTATACAAGCTGTTCTCGGATTACTGAACTGGCAAAAGTGAGAGGAACACATGAAATTTAAAATCATCATTTTTTTCTGAAGACATAGTACAATTTGCTGATAGTGTAGATAAATTATGACAACTAAAAGAAAAGCTGAAAAGAGAAATTTGTTGAGTTGGCCGTTCACTGAAGTATAAGATTTCAAAAACATGTGATCAACACATACAAGGAAATTTTACAAATTAGCCGCTATGTGTAACAAGTTAATGACTTTCTCTATTCAGGGCTGTTGAAGACAATGACGAGGTGGACCGTAGAAGAATAAAAATGGCTAATGTTTCTTTTGGTAGACCGAATGGAGTTTTCAGAACCAAGCCTCTGATGCATTTGAAAGTTTAGGATTAATGTGTAACGCCGTTCTAGACTTGCAGGCGTAAAACGTAGACCCGGAGATAAAAACCTTGCAAAAATTGAGGATTGCTCTATTAAAAATACAGAGATATTTCTTAGGAATAGCTACTAGAGACAGGGATAAGTGGATGCAGAAATAGCGGATGGGGCAGATCTAATTAAGACAAGAGTTAGTCATAAAGAAATTGAGATGGGCGACACATGTTTCCAGTGGAATCGGTGGCAGACAAAACTATAAAGTTCTTTGCCTAAATACGACAGATAAAAGGGGACCGAGACAGTGACCTGATGGTGATACGAGAGTACAGCTGAAAACTGTAAAGCATAGGAAGAAGTAGGTGGAGGGAGGGGGCTCCATCCAGCAGTGAACGACAAATGACTGACGACGATAAAAATGATGACAAATTTCATTATTTGCGCTTTGAAGTGGTGAACAGAAAAACCTTCTGGATGGGCCAGGAGACGTTGTCTGCCCAGGGATATAAATCTTCCAGTTTTAGTTTGATTGGTGGTGTCTGTCGCACTGTTCACGTCCACAGGTTTCCAGCCTTTTATTTTACGTCCCAGTAGCCGTAAAACGCAGACAACTGCCCGGCAGTAAACCAAAACCGGCGCAGCGGCGTAACGGTCGTTGAACTACATCAGCTGCCCAATGGCGAGTCTGCAGTATTTCCTGCTTACTAAAAGGTTGTGGGGTCTCAGTGCGTGACGTCAAAAGCTGTTGAGCGGGTTTCCATTGTTGGAGAGGCTACGTATAATAAATAAATATGAATACGTGCTGAGTTAAATGACCTTTACCATAACTTTCCCCTCGATTTTCTTTTTAATAATCGGTCTTATTATTGAATTGTATTCTTCCTTCCTCCATTTCTGCTGTCTTGTGTAACTCTTTCCCTTCCACATACCTGTGGTAAATATATTCCACAGTAAATCAATAATTCACATGTATTTGCTTGTTGTTCAAGGCGTTTCGTTTCTAATTACTTTATACAAGGCTCATTCCGAAACTAATGCCTCCTACGTTTTGTGTGTTGAGTATTCGAGCAAGTTATGTTGGTGAAGTAGCCTACAGATCTCTTTTCTTTTGTCATCGGTCATCTATATGCTTAGGTGCAGACCTCCACAAATTCCTTTCCTGTGCCAACCCTCTCATCTCAAAGTAACACTGGGGCAACATCCTCATTTATTTTTGGACACATTCCAATCTCTGTATCTCCGTACAGTTCTTACCCTCCACAGCCCCTAAGGTATCACAGAAGTTACTCCTTGATGCCTTAGCACATGTCCCACCATCCCGCACATTCTTCATTTCAGTGTTTTCCACATGTCCCTCTTCTCACTGATTCTGAGTTTCTCGTTTCCTGTCAATCTACCTAATTTTGAACACTCTTCCATAGCATCATATTTCGAGCGCTTCAGACCTCTCTTTTTCTGATTTTCTCGCAGTCCATGATTCTCTTGGAATCAATGGTTTATGCCAAACTTCATTCTCAGAAGCTTCTTCCTCAAACTAAGGCTGTTGTTTGATAGAAATATTTGTCCAGGAAATCCCTGTTTTCCTATGTTATTGCAATTTATATTTACTCCTTGTTCCGTCCATCATGCACAGTTTGATTTCTCAGGTAGCAGAACTCCATTTCGTCTACTTCGTGGTGCCCAATTTGGATGTCTACGTTTTACTAATCTTCCTGCCCTCATTGCCAGTAATTCGAGGATCTTATCTCTGATTTTTTTTGCCCTCAATTTCAATCTCAATCCTGAAACTTCCTTCAGTAAAAGTATGGACAAAAGACTACATTCTTGTCTTATAATCATTCTGATCCCGAGCACTTCGTACTTGGTCCTCCATCCTTATTTTTCGTTCCTATTTCCTACACAGTATGTACGGGGGGCGTTCCACAATTAATGCTACAATTTTTTTTCCCGATTTCGGCTGAAAAAATTCTGAGTTTGTTGTGGGACATCTTGGAATATTCACGCTTCAGCCCCTGTAGTTTCATTAAGTTCCGATAGTGGGGGTGCAGTGCGTAGCCTTCATACGTTATCCTACGATCCCTGTTACACAATTTTACAGAGCCAAATTTTTTTTCTTCGTTGACAAATCCTATGGACGTATCTTGATTTTTCTTCAGCCTTGCTTTCATTATTAAACGTAACGTTAGAATTTCCTGTCGATTGTCTTTACCACTCCTACTTACGGCCTTAGGGAGTGTGTGGATATTTTTCCGAAATTCTGATATGTCTCCAGACCCATAGATACTACTAACCAGCGTGAACAGTCGTTTGGTTGCAACTTCCCTAAATGATTTTACAAATTCCGAAGAAATAGTTCATAGTTAATAGTAATAACAATAAAAGGGAATAATTATGAGGTTTGACTCAGTGCTGCAGGTAATAATGCACCAAAGTCACAATATGGCAGAACGAGGGTGGCTCATTATATCGATTATCTTCAGTCACCATTGCTGATGATTTTTACTCAAAATTTAAGCAAATACATTGATCTAACTCGGAATCCGGGACATCTTATTTACAAGTCAATGACGCTCAAATTATAGGATCACGGTGTAATGATGCAGTATTTATGAGTAACGTGAGGTAGTGTGCACTGAAATGCAGTACAGGTGAAATGGATGAGCGTGACTAGTCAGTCGACTCTACTTAGCTGATATCCGTCATAATTAAATAATGAGTAATGTCTTGATCAACTCATCCGTTATGATGGGTGGATTACGACGAAGCAGCGATGAATGCCTGTTGTAAAGCCGTAGAAAAGTTGTTACACAACTTTGGTTCTCGGGAAGTAAAAGACTGCAGGAAGATTATGGTTTACCGTCCCGTCGACTTCTAGGTCATTAGAGACGGAGCACAAGCTCGGATTGTTTCAGGGATGGGAAAGGAAATCTGCCATGTCCTTTCAAAGGAACCCTGCCGGTATTTGCCTGGAGCGATGCAGAGAAATGACTGAAAACGTACTTCTGGATTGTCGGGCTCGGATTTGAACCAACGCTCTCCCAAATGCTAGTCCAATTTTCTGACCACTGCCACACCTCGCTCGGTTTGACACCGTTTGCAAGATGCCTCTTGTGGTTGCTTACACGAGACGGAAAGAGATCATCTAACGGGAATTTATTGGACCGGCTGGACCACTACGAGGAAGTATGCGTCGATATTGTAAACATCAATATCTCAGGAGTCAACATCACGTCGGAGACTTAAAGACGTTCAAGGGACTTGGGATTTCTCTAACGAAGAAGTGGTTCAAGACACGGACATCTACTGGAAAAGTGATGCCCCAGGCTTGTGGGATGGGCAAGGTGTGCACTTTTCTTGGATGTTTTGCAGCATTGAGCAACTGTCCATTGAGACTAGGCTGAAAGCCGGAACATCCCAAGTCTTGCCAGAGAAGAATACAAACTTCCGCTTCCAACTCCAGAACGCTAGGCTCCATAACAGTTTTTCGGCCATGGTACTCATCGCCAAATTTATATAGACTATACCACTTGATCCACACTTGTAACCCGTCGGTCTTGAGTTACAGTCTTCAGACTTCCACCTCTTTGGTCTTATGGAATATGAATTAAGGGCCCATCATTTTCCAGACTCAGTTTCTGTCATGAAAGCTGTGAGTTCAATAGCCACAGCTGGATCAGGTTTTTCTGTCCGCGGCGTGCAGTCTTTAGTTCATTGTCAAAAGCGTGTAAAGAATGGCGTATAAATGAGCATATTTAGTAGAAATCTTGCTGTATTACTCAACCTTCTGTGTTTATTGTAGTTTCGAAGAAAATAAATGGGAGGCATTAGTTTCAGAACAACCCCCGTAGATTTTACCATAAGTAGTGAAACGGTCCTAGCTTGCTTCTCTAACTACTTTGACTAACCCAAGGTACCATTGATGTTATGGCTACATGATCAGTTCAGACAGGATTACAAAATATCAGACAAGTGCGAATTACCCGACGTAAAGCACAAAACCTCTTACTGTCAATGACTAGCATAAGCGAAGACAATATTCGAACACCAGGTTGTCTTTAATGGTTGGTTGGTTGTTTGGGGAAGGAGACCAGACAGCGTGGTCATCGGTCTCATCGGATTAGGGAAGGAAGTCGGCCGTGCCCTTTCAGAGGAACCATCCCGGCATTTGCCTGGAATGATTTAGGGAAATCACGGAAAACCTAAATCAGGATGGCCGGACGCGGGAGTGAACCGTCGTCCTCCCGAATGCGAGTCCAGTGTCTAACCACGGCGCCACCTCGCTCGTGTCTTTAATGCTCCAATAGACAAGTTCACTATGCTCTCACAAGTACTTAACGATATAGTCAGAGCGTCGTCGCAACAATACCTTCCCGTCTAAGTTCCACGCTCCTCTGAAAGACTCAGCTTAGCACAGAATACTTCAAATCTGACTAAATAAATCACTGGGATCCTCTTGTGGCTAGCGCTTCTCTTACAAACGACTGACACGAGCAAGGCAACACATCTACACGTTGGCACTGAATGTTACAAAACAATACAGGCAAATATATAGAAACATAGATGTAAGTATGTACATACACCAGAAGGGCTATGAAAACGTTTATTACTTACAAGTTGACCGCCTGTAGTTGCAAATGTATATATGTACAAGTATCTCACCTACAACTGACGCAAGGAACAAGTAAACGAAAATGTTCTACACATTTATGTTTGTTGTTCAAGGTTGTATGATATATATAGATCGAACGTAATTTAGACTATTTACAGAGAACTGTGACGTAACAAACAGTTTCACGTGACAGACCCCACCAGTTCCTGTGAAAGCATGGGTGTCGAAAATCCTTCGGCCGGGAACACACTCAGCATTTTTGTCCGATCGGAATTTTTTACCATCACCACTCTAATATTAAAGTAGCATTTACACTCTGGGCGGTGACATTCTAAATACCGGTGCCACATTAGTCGATCACTGACTACCGTGCAACAAGTGTCTATTTAATTTTCGTTAAATCATACTATAAGTAGTGTTGGGTACAACATGAATAGAGAATACATATGAGCCGTGCTGCGGCTCGCGTTGGTGCTGTTGAATGTTTGGGGCGACGTCGTTGTTTTCCGGGCCGTGTGATTCTAACAGTTCTGTTGGGGACTCATGACGAGAAGCCAGGTCCGCGCAGGTCGGCAACACGCTGGGACTGCTGGGTGCACACGTGGACTGCCGGATGGGAAGTCTGTGGTCACGAGGGTGCACGACTTCGTCATAAACCGGATCCAGCGAGTTTTAAGATGACAGCATTTCAGTCCAAGTAGAGTGGAGTCAGTCACCTGTGTGGCCCCGTAATACGTATGTGATGATGTGACCGTTTATCATCGCGCCATCATGTGCAGTTTGTTGGACCTGAGTACCGCTTAGTACTTCAAGACACTACTGTGTTAAAAGCGCTTGGCTGTGAATTAATAAAGCAGTGAAGAGATTTTTTTCATTCTGTCAACAGTCGTCAGAGTTGTCACAGTGAGTTCAGTGTGTATGTGTGTGTGTGTGTGTGTGTGTGTGTGTGTGTGTGTGTGTGTGTGAATTTGATGTCACTCATTTGATACCTGGTTTTGGCTCGCTTTGCGATTGTCTCCGCAATGATGTGTGGTTGCTGATTCTGGTTGGTTACAATTCGTTTTGCCTTGCATGCTAATCGAGTGGAGTTTTGGTTACTGTTTTTCTGATGTTCTGTACTGTGACCTGTTCGTTCAGATTTTCGGGCTTGTGGAATCGGACGTAAATCTGGCTTCAAATGGTTCAAATGGCTCTGAGCACTATGCGACTTAACTTCTGAGGTCATAAGTCGCCTATAACTTAGAACTAATTAAACCTAACTAACCTAAGGACATCACACACATCCATGCCCGAGGCAGGATTCGAACCTGCGACCGGAGCGGTCACGCGGTTCCAGACTGAAGCGCCTAGAACCGCACGGCCAAACCGGCCGGCGTAAATCTGGTAGTCGTTCCTTTCTCGTTCCGGGAGCTGTCAGGTAGCTTGAGCAAGATTGTCATTAGACATTCGTTAGACCACCACTAGTCTGAGTTACCATCTTGTGAAATGAATGCAACTCTTGGCTGCTTATCTCATCGGTCGCGAAAGTGTTTGTTGCCAGACCTTCTCAGAGGTCGATTCCTGGAGCACCGTCTGTATCTGGTCCTTGTGTTTTATTATTGTATTATTTTTTACCGTACCTTGTAATTCCTAAATTAAACGTTATGTATGTCGCCTTCTGGAATAAATATAGCAGTGTAAGGGTTGTATTACAAGTTTGCCATCATCTTATTTCACACATCTGGTGGTCAGTTGCTTGTTTCTTTTAATTAACCTTTGCTTGTATTTGCTGTTTTACGGCTGGTTTCTAAATTTGTATATAATTGCCGTTCCTGGCGTGAAAAGCCTTCAGCCGTGATTGTGGTCATTTACCTAAAAAAAATAATTCTATATTTGTATTTTAGAAGTAAGCCATAAAACCTTATTTACTGCCATTCTTGGCGTCTGTTGCCTTCTGCTGTTTATGTGGCCACTTACGTTTTAATATTTCAGTACTTGTAAGTTGTAATTGCAGCGAGTTCTTCAACTTTCTTAATTTATTGCCATTCTTGGCGTGTAAGGCCTTCATCTGTGATCATAGTGACTTGTTTTTTTAAACACTATCTGTATCTGTATTTTATGGTGATTTGCTAAATTCTAACGCACTGAAAACAGTATTATTTGCATAGTTGTTTATTCCTTAATTAAGAAGGTGTGCTATTTTTTATTTGTTGTTGAGTCTGGAATTACTGTTTTCAAAATAAATGTGTGTAACTGTAAAAGGCAACCAATATTGACTGATTACAGCCCCATCCACAATCGTAATAGCAGCCTGCCTTCCCTTGACTACCAGGTCACAAACTACTTCCATTATTGTTATGTAGTCAATTGAAGAGGAAATGAAAAAAACCTGCTGAAAAATCATATGCAATGGAAAAATACTAGAGTGAGGAATTTTATCCAACCGGTGGAAATGCTTGAAATAACTATAAGGTAAATAAAATGGAGCGTTGGGAATTAATTCACAGCACAGTTTTCGGATACAAAAACCTTATACTTCTGTAAAGAATAAGCTAGAGCATTTTATTACTTCTTTGGAAAAATTTGATCATTACGAATTACAATTCAGCAAAATCGATAGTGTTCGTTGAAAATAATCGAGTTACTGAAGGTCTGTGACATTCAACACTGTCATCAACGATCAGTTGAGAATAATTTTCGTAATGTTGAGCAGCAGAAATTTCTGCTGCTGTACGTTTGAAATTGGCTGGAAATCTCTGATTGGAGAGCAGGTCATTTGTTGTAATGGAACTGGTTACTTGTAAGCTACGGTGATGGTTGGTTGGTTGGATTAAATGAGGGGAAAGTGACCAAACTACGAGGTCCTCAAGTCCCTTGTTCGGAATAAAACAATGCCACAAGTGTGAGGATAAAGCAAACGAGACTGACAATTCAAAACGGAATGAACGGAAAAATAACAAGAACGATGAGGGGCAACAAACATGTAAATGGACAAAAGGGGGCAAACGCCAGGAACAGGATGAAGTGATAACAACAACAAAACAGCTTACCATAGCTGGCTGAGCATGAGAATAACACATTAACACCCCCACCCCAGAAGCACTAGGGTGGAGGACACAGAGGGACAAAGGACATGAACTAAAACTTAGATCAAATGATAAAACCCAACCTCACGAATAAAACATGAAACTAAACCAGCCGATGAGGTGTTGTCAGAAAAAATTAGCGGTAACAAGTCCGGTAACCCAAGATTTCGTCGCTGGGCAGTCAGAGTGTGACAGTGCACCAGAATATGGACCACTGTCAACCGGGCGCCGCACCAACACTCAAGCGGGTCTTCACGGCGCAGGAGGTAACCGTGGGTCGCCGAAGCATGGCCAATGCGGAGCCAACAGAGGACAACTAGTTCCCTGCGAGAGGCCCCCGTATGGAAGGCTTCTACACATCCATAGTCTCCGAAATAGCACACAGTTTGTTGTGTGTACTGTTATGGCGTTCCGTCTCCCAAAGCCGAAATACCCTACGGCGTAAGTCAGAACGCAGGTCAGGTTCCGAGATGCCCATCTCCAGAAGTGGTTTCCGTGTAGCCTGTTTGGCCAGCCTCTAGGCAAGTTCGTTGCCTGGGATGCCGACATGTCCTGGGGTCCACACAAACACGGCTGAACGATGGGCATAGATGGACTCCTGGATGGTCGCTACCAAATTATGACGAGGGTAGCACTGGTCGATAGTTTGTAGGCTGCTCAAGGAGTCAGTACACAGAAGAAACAATTCCCCAGGTCATAAACAGATATACTGATGTGCACGAGAGATGGCCACCAGCTCTGCAGTGAATACACTGCAGCCATTGGGCAAGGAATTGTGTTCAAAATGGCCTCTGAGGGCATAGGCGAAGCCAAAATGACCATCAGCCATCGAGCCGTCGGTGTAAACCATTTCATAGATCCAGAACACGTCAAGAATCTAGAGGAAGTGACAGCAGAGAGCGACAGGAGTAACTTGTGGGTGTCATCTTTCCCTTCTGGAGTGACCCAAGGGACCTCTTCCTAGCGAGAGGAGCCAAAGAAGCCTAACGCTTCTCTGGCTCACAAGTGGGGACTGAAATCCCCAATGGTTGGGGACGGGGGGGGGGGGGGGGGTGTTGCTCCTGAAGTAGGTAGTGAGGGAGCAACAGAGAGGGAAGTGCCCCCCACCATCAAAGGGGCATGTGTAGTCTCCGAGTTCTGAGAGGCGACAGGAATTCGACGAATTGATGGGGGCGACAACTGTTCTCATAGCGGCTGCGTATTAGGTCAGCGCCACAGGATGTAGGCACTCAAATTTCCTCTTAGCCTCGGTGTAGATCAGTCAGTCCAGGCTCTTATATTCGATGATTTTCGTCTCTTTCTGTAAAATCCTGCAGTCTGACGAGTAAGGTAAATGATGCTCTCCGCAGTTGACACATGGAGTATTGTGATGCGATGGACGTCCACAGTCTCGACAGGTGGGGCTGGAAGTACAGTGGGAAGACATATGGCCGAACTTCCAGCACTTAAAGCACTGCATCGGTTGAGGTATATAGGGGTTGACGTCACCGTGGTAAACAATCACCTTGACTTTCTCGGGCAATGTGTCACCCTCGAAGGCCAAGATGAAGGCACTGGTGGCAGCCTGGTTATCCTCGGACCCCATTAGACGCGCCGGACGAAATGAACATCTCACTGTTCTAAATTGGCGCGCAGCTCGTCGTTATAAAGCAAAATAAGGTCCCTGTGGAATATAATAACCTGGACCATGTTTAAACTCTTATGAGGCGTGATGGTAACAGAAACGTTCCCCAACTTGCCACAAGCGAGTAATGCCCGTGACTGGGCAGAGGATGTTTTTATGAAAACTGACCATGAGCGCATTTTTGACACGCCCTCCACCTCTCCAAACTTGTCCTCCAATTTCTTCACAAAAAACTGAGGCTTCATGGATATGAAAGATCCCCCAACAACTCTCGTACATACGAGGTGCCAGGGTGAATAAGCTTCACTGCCATCCTTAGCCTAGCATTCCTCTCATAGTGTGGCAGGGAGGGGAACGACTTGGAGTCATTTTTCTAAGCATTAAAGTTAGTCTTTGCCTGCTTAGAGACTGCTGGCGGCGGACCACCAGCAAGAGATGACGTACTACGATCCATGGCGTGTCATCCGCCCTGATGCCACCCACTCCAACCAGCGGCCCTCCACACGGGCACCACCCAGCCACAGCAAAGGCCGCCTGACAGGATGGCCATTGCCGGGAGTCCCGATGCCCCAGAATGACGAGCATCTACTGTATTCCTTGGCATGTGGGGAGTTAACGGTGCAATCATCAGCAGAGGGATCTCTGTGTCGTCAGGTGGCTACAATCAACAGGGTACGTGACGGCCTGACCACAGCGGACTGGCTACCATGCTGGATGTGAGGTGCAAAGATGTCCATGGTCATTGGTGGCACAGAAAGTGACACTGCATAGTGCATTATGGAGAATGCACCCAGGAAGGTGTCCTCGCCAAGAGATGGAGAATGGAAGGGACTGCATTGCGACGACGAGAAAATGGGCTAAAGACCTCAATGAATGATGGACACTATGCGCCATGTAAGGCGCCATTCCCCAATTGGCTCGTTCTTCGGGAAAGTTTTGAAAAATGGAAGTCAAACCCTACAGGGGACCATAGCACCATCCCATAACGGCCGAAACGTTGGGAGATTCCTATTAGTCGCCTCTTATGACTGGCAGGAATACCTCGGGCCTATTCTAATCCCTGGACCTGGAGGGGTATAAGCTGCGGTGAATGTGCGTTAGTCGTAAATGCACATTGAGGCGTCTGAGGAGCTCAGAAATGTTGTGTAAACTTAATATTTGATGGTTGATTAAACTGCTGGATCTGGGAAGCAGATTGGTTGTTATCCATTATGGGTTTGAGGCATTTTTAATTTTCAAAATGACTTGAAGAAATTCCAGTTGGCGTTGGAGCTACTGAGTGTCACCAAACTTGTCAAGGTGAGGCAACAAACTTTCAGACAATGTCAGTTTGTCTTTTTTTCTTAGGTTCCCTTTCTCTTAATCACTGTAAAAGTTTTAAGTCGTCTTAATCCACCTTTTATGTTGCCTTGTAGGTGGTTTTGGTTTTCAAATAACTGTTTCGACTGTTCCTTCAACTGTAATCACTGCCGGAGGAACTGCTGGAGCAATTAGTTCTTCACTATCGTGTCGTCGTCTCCATTGCTATAGCTTTCTTCTGTTTCTCTATCCTCGAATATTTTTCGCAGAAACTGTAGCTCATCCTTGAATACATCTTTTTTTTTTCTTTGAGACATGTTAACCACATGCTTTTGATTCTTCGTATTTCTTTTGTGATTTGATAAAGGCATCACATAAATGTTTCCACCTATTCATGATTTCTCTACCCGAAAACTAAATATTTGTAACACGAAATACGTAAGTATATTGAATAAGTCCAACGTATTAACTATAATTATGTGTTGCATTAACACTAGATATATAATTTTTATTTTTAGATATTTGGCCAGTGGATGCACATTTACCGACCTCCGTTATTCGTTCAGAATTGGAACAGCTACAGCAAAATTGATTGTAAAGAGGTCCGTCAAGTTTTTACGCTAGTTTTTCAAAGTGAGTTGAACCACCACCCACTAAAGAAACATTGGAAGAATTAGCAAAGGGATTTGAATCAATAGCAAATTTCTTTCATTGTACAGGTGTGGTAGATGAAAAGCACACCCGTTTCATGTGTCCAGCGGGAAGAGGCTCTGTGTTCTTCAGTTATAAAGATTATTATTCAATTGTGTTAACGGCTATCGTAGACAGTTGGTATCGATTTACTTTCGTGAAATTGGAAGCTATGAAAAGACTGTGACTCTTCTATTTTCAAAGACACTAAGCAGTGCAAATCAGTTGAAAGTGGTTCTCATAATCTACCGGAAGAGATGTGCCCGCCAGACAGAAAGCGCTAAAGTACCTTATTTCTTCGTTGCTGACGCAGTATTTGGCTTACATGAACATTTGTTGGGACCTTACGCTGGTACTCACTTGACTGTTGAAAATAGGTTAAAAATTATGTTAGAGATACAGATGGGTACGTAACTGACGATGCTAGGTCAATTACGTAACTTGAAAACATCCGAGTAGCGTGCTGTACAAGAGGAGGTTTGAAAGACAACAAGGAGAGAAATATTCTCTGCAAGTATTTCGTGTCAATTGTTGGAGGTATTTCATGGCATACGTCAATGATATGAGGGTCCAGATACATGTAACCAGGGTTGGATTGGGCTGTTTGGGGAAAGAGACCAAACTGCGAGGTCATCGGTATCATCGGATTAGGGAAGGATGGGGAAGGAAGTCGGCCGTGCCCTTTCAAAAGAACCATCCCGGCATTTTCCTGGAGCGATTCAGGGAAATTAGGGAAAACCTAAATCAGGATGGGCGGACGCGGGATTGAACCGTCGTCCTCCCGAATGCGAGTCCACTTTGCTAACCTCTGCGCCACCTCGCTCGGTCGTGTAACCAGGAAACATAAGCACAACCACGTACCCTGTGGACAGATTGGACACTGTCTAGCATAAAAAATAACTCCAATCTCACTGATCAGTACAATGCGACATATAACAGGTACTATTTACACTGAAACGTTAAAAATGTAAAACTAATACAATGATAGTGAAAAATTATTTCTAAAGACTATCAATTTTTATTTACAATGTTATTTAATAGACCTTATCAGTCTTAACTTATTTAATTTAATATAAATGATTTGTTTATTTCCTTTTATTACTTTTCCTCCGTTGATGTTTCGAAATTGAGAATTTCTTTAGCAAGTCTTATTTTAAACGATGATGATAGACTAATTTATTCATTACTACTACGATCGTTACCTTATCTGCTGGGTTTATTGTAAGATCTTTGTTCTTTTGTAATAATGTTTTTTGTGAAATGTGGGATGTTTTTATTTGTTTATTAAAGTTTTGATTCTTTGCATTTGTTAGTAAATTAAAAATTGGAAATAAACAATAAGTACATTTAAGAGTATTAAGGTCAGTTCAATAGCATAATAAAATAAATAGATAAAATTATTTCAACTTAGCAAAGTCATTCTTTTCGATGTCTCTCAGCTTATCAAAATCATTCCAAAGTTAAAGACAAACTTCATGCCACGTATTCCTTGTGGCGTTCCTATCTTTAAAAATGTTCAAGGTTTTGTCCCAGACCACCATGATTGTACGAAATGAATTAACAACTCATTGTCAATTACAACTTCGGCCTTGATAGAATAATCCCCCTACGCCACTCTTAATGCGTACGCAACAGCTGTCGGTGCATACTGAACAAGGAGTGTTGTAACCGAGCGTTTAGTCACGCACACTTGGCGTTTTTGTCCGATCGGAATTTTTACCGTTGCCGGCGTACCAGTAGTGGCGCGCGGGACAGTATTGCGACGTACACATTGTGAGAAAAACTGGACGATCGGATTATTTAAAGGCGACGGCAGCAATGCAGCCGCGCACTGCCACTAAAATTGACGGATTTTTTCACCGTCTCCGCCGAAATGGTGGCCTACGTGGCTAAATGCACGCTTACACACTCATTGTCCAGTCTGCCGCCGACCGCTGTTGTGTACGCCTTGAGAGTGGTGTAGTGGTGTGATTCAATCAAGGCCGAAGTGGTTGTAAATGACAATGAGTTATTAATTCATGTTGTACAAGAAAGGCCTGTGCTGTTGGACAAAAACCTCGGGTAATTTTAAAGGCAGGAACGCCACAAGGAGTGCGTGGCATGAAGTTTGTCTGCAACTGCAATGATTTTGATAAGCTGCAAGACAGCGAAATGAATGACTTTGGTAAGTACAAATAATTTTATCTACTTATTTTATAATACTATTGAATTGTTCTTAACAGTCTTAAATTTATTTAATTTTTATTTGCAATTTTGAACTTACTAACAAATGCAAGGAATGAAAATTTTAAAAACGAATAAAAACACCATACATTGCAAAAAACGGAAAGCAAGGCACTAAAGTATAATTACAAAACAACAAAGATCTTACAATAAGCCCAGCAGATAAGTGAACGGTCGTAGTAGTAATGAATAAATTACATTATCATCATCATTTAAAACAAGGCTTGATAAAGAAATTCTCAATTTCGAAATGTCGCCGAAGCAAAAGTAATAAAACTAATTAACAAATCAATTCTATTATATTAAATACACGTAAGACTGTTAAAGTGAGTTAAATAGTATTTCAACTAATAATTAATAGTCTTTCAATTATTTTCTAATATCATTGTATTTATTTTACATTTTTGTAGTTTCAATGTACATAGTACCTGTTATATGTTGAATTGTACTAATCAGTGAGATTGGAGTTATTTTTTACTTCAAACGGTGTCAGATCTGTCCACAATGTAAGCTTATATTTCCTGGTTTCACGTACCTGGTCCTCAGGTCTTTGACAGCTGCCAGGGAATGCCTCCAACACTTGACACGAAGTACTTGCACAGAATGTTTCTCACGTTGTTGGCTTTCAAACTTCTCTTGAACAGAACGCTATTCGGATGTTTTCAACTCCTGTAATTGGCGTAGCATCCTCAGCTACGTACCCGCCTCCATCTCTAACATAATTGGTAACCACAACACAGGCCTTGACAATATCAGTAGCAAAATCAGGTTGTACATTCAAGGGACGATGAAAATTTCGCCATTCGTTACTGAGTATTCAGAAAGCGCACTTTATGTACCTTCTTGCTCTACACAGTCTGTAGTTAAATATCCTTTTTTCAACAGTCAAGTGAGTACTAACGTAAGGTCTCAATAAATGTTGATGTAAGCCAAATGCAGCGTCACCAACAAAGAAATAATGTAGTTTAGGGCTTTCTATTCCTGGTAGGCGCATCTCTTCCGGTAGCTTATGTGAACCACTTTAAGTTGATTTCCACAGCTTAGTGTATTCACAGGCTTTTCCATAACTTGCAATGTTCACGAACTGTCTGCTTTAGCCATTAACACAACTAAATAATAATTTTTATAATTGAAGAACATAGAGCCACTTCGCGCTGGATTCACGAGACGGATGTACTTTCCACCTATGACACCTATACAATAAGGGAAATTTACTGTTGATTCAAATCCCTTTGCTGATTCCTCCCAGATTTATTTAGTGGGTGGTAGTATGCACTCACTTTGCAAAACTAGCCACAGAGCTTGACAGGCCTCTTTACAATCAATCTAGCTGTAGATATTACAATTCTGTACGAATAACGGAGGTCGGTAAATGTGCATCCACTGGCCAAATACCTAAAAGTAAAAGTATTATTTTAGTGTGAATGCAGAACACATATTATAGTTAACAAGCTGTACTTTTTCGATATACTTCCTTATTTCGCCTTACAAATATTATGTTTTCGGGTAGAGAAGTCATGAATAGGTGGAAACACTTCCGTGATGCTTTTATCAAATCACAAAAAAACAAAGAATCAAAAGCAAGTGGTTCATATGTCTCCAAGGAAAAAAGTACATATTTAACAATGAACTACAGTTTCTGTGAAAAATTTAGGTGGAATGAGACAGTAGAAAGCTATAACAAAAGAGGAAAAGACTACGATAGTCAAGAGCTAAGTGCTCCACCAGTGTCTCCGGCAGTGACTACAGTTGAAGGAACACCGGAAATATTTGCTTCAAAAGCAAAACCACCTACAAGGCAACATAGAACCCGATAAAAAAAAAAGAAAGAAAAAACGACGAACTGTAATTCTTCGAAAGTTTGTTGCCTCATGTAGGCAAGTTTGACGACACTCATTGGCTTCAATGCCAAATGGAATTTCTTCAAGTCATTTCGACAATTAAAAATACATACCCCTTCATACCTCAAACCCATTATGTTTACAACCAATCTAATTCCCAGATCCAGCAGATTAATCAGCCATCAAATAATAAGTTTACACAACCTTTCAATGTTCCCCAGATGCCTCAACAAGCATTTACGACTAACATACATTCATCGCAGGTTACAAGTACTCCAGCCCCACTACAACAAATGACCTACCCACCAATCACAACTTTCCAGCCAATTCCAAACGTACCTCAGCAGAAAAATTCTGCTGTTCAACATTGCGAAAATTATTCTCAAATGATCAGGGATGATAATATTCAATCTCGCAGCCCTTCAGTATCTTCACTATCTTCAACGAACACTACTTATCTTGCAGAATTGTCACTCGTAATGATCAAATGTTGCCAAAAATGTAATAAAATGCTATAGCTTATTCTGTAGAGAAATATGAGGTTTTGTAATCTAAAAATTGTGTGGTGAATTTATTCCCAACTCTCAATTTTACCTACCTTAAAGTTATTGCCAGCATTTCCACCGGTTGAATACAATTCCTCAGTCTGGTATTTTTCCCTTGTACATGATTTTTCAGCAGGTTCTGCAGTTCTTCGAATGACGAAATTGACATCTTAAAATAATTGAGAAACACTTCTTCATCTTTTCTTAAATCAGGAAACAAGGTATAGAAGGCTCCAACTTATTTCTTCCTTTCATTAATCGGATGGACCGAAATAAGTCTATTTTTTCACATCCTCTTCAATGGACGATATAAAAATAATGCAAGAAGTTTTTCTCCATTCATGTTGTACACAACACCATTTATAATATGATAAAACGAAAATTAAATAGACACTTGTTGCACGGTGGTCAGAGATCGACTGATGTGTTATCGGTATTTTTACCGCTCAATGTGTAAACGCTACATTAATGTTAGAGCGGCGACGGTAGAAATTCCGATCGGACAAAAACGCCAAGTGCGGTCCCGGCGTAAGCCTCCGTTTCGGAGGAGACGGTACACACCATATCGATTGTAGTGGCAGTGGGCGGCTGCATTGCTGCCGTCGGCGTTAAATAATCCGATCGTTCATTCTTCTACACAATGTGTAGGTCGCAATACCATCCTACGCGCCACTACAGGTACTGCGGCCTTCGTGTATGTTGTCAATTGGCCGCCGATCTCACGTCACAGCGAAGCGTGCGTTGCTCGTATAAGAAACCCTTTGTTGCGAACTCTGGCTACCAAGGTAATGACAATAAGCGTAACAAACCGACAGATGGCATAGTACATTCAAACAGAAGCGATTTTAAGAACAATCCTAGTTAAAATAATGATAAAGGAACGATAAAACTAATTTCATTCTATCGAACCCGAGCTATTTTTATTCAGGTTTATAACAACACGCTCTTTATAATGTAGTCTGATTTCCACATTTGAGTTTGTTTTTTTCCACCACATAAAGGATACCTTTACTCCACTCTTCTGCAGTCACTGTTCTTACTGCTTGTTCTAATAGTTCTTTAACTTCCGACATTTGTATGCAATTTTTTTCTTTTTTTCTGGAACTTAGCCTTCGATTCTCTCCCAAACTATTTCGATGCCGTTTAATTAGCAATGGGATGGAAGAAGTCCAAGAACAGTTTTTACTGTATTTTTAGCCACCCCATCAACTGCGTACTCGTTGTGCGCCAGTCTAACAATTTATAATAGTTTTGTCTTCTACATAATCTCTTAAAAATCAGTCTTTTTAGATTTTAACCATTCTAATATATACTGCTTATTGGAATTTTCATTAGGAACTTTTTCTATTCGACAACAATGGTACGCTGCTTTATCAAGAGCAGCGTTTCCGTGAAGCCGAGGAGGAACATCTGTAAACCACTTCTCGAAGATATCAGCGGACATCTCCTCATGATAATCTTCACTTTTCTTGGGTTCGAAGATCCACAAAAAGCGTTCGACGAAACCTGCTTTGCTCCCATAGTGAATGATACTTAGTCGTGTAGTTTTACGAGGTGTGCCCTTGTTTCCGGTGGATAATCCGGACAGAAACGCTTGTTTAGAGAACTTCATGGCTTTATCTTCTCAGACGATATTTCAGATATCTCCTGTATTCATCCATGTCTCGTCCAAATAGTAAATGGATCTTTCTTCATCTCTCAAAAATTTAATAGTTCGTAGGTAACTCCAGCTCCATAAAATGTCATCTCCGTTTATTAGCATGCTACCACGTCCAAGCCGAACATATTTATATTTCATTTCTTTTAATAATTTGTAGATTGTAGTTCACCGAAAACTGCCCAAATCTGGACCTTCCTGCACGGCAGCAAGGACTTCGTCAACTGTTAACATTTAGTTACGAAAAAAAAGTCATGTACCTCCTTTCGTATCGCATTTCTCTCCAAGTATCAACATTTTCTGAAAGCGTCTGTCGTGATTTTGCTTTCTTGGGCGACTGCGAAGAGCATTTAGCCTTGTGCTCACTCAGCGTATGATACACTGAAGAACGACAAAGATCTGTAGATGCAGCTGTTTTCAAAACAGTATCAGTCATTGACTTATCTGGATACAACAGTTTGTACATATTAAGAACCATGTGTTTCTCTGCAGAAATTAATGATTTCTTCTTTCATCGCTTCTTGGATGGATGCAAAACTGACGTATTGACCTCGCTCGCTGTATCCGTAGAGATTGACAACGAGTTTACTAGTACGCGATACCAAAAGGGAGAGAAAATAATTGCTAGTGGATGGGCACAGAAACAATGAACGCTGAAAGTTATCACGGACACTGATACTTAAGCTAATAATCAAAAAGTCTTTCACACTAACGACTTGCAACAGATGCGGTCACATTGAGCGAACGCTCCCTTTATTGTCCAACACTCGATGGCAGCGCTGTTGTCTCGTGTCTTGATGTGTTTACAGTCTGTCTCCGTTTCGGTGAATGGTGTATGGCAAAATGTTGGCTGTTATAAACATCGATTTCGTATGAATGTGCGAAGCCTAACGTATGTTTTTCGGGGTGTCCGGATACTTTTGATCACATACTTTAGGTGTCCGTATTCCGGAATGCCTGCTTTTTCACAAGACGTCCATGGTGACGCGGTTTTGTTATATAGTCAAATAAAACACCTACTTGGTATTCACGACCAACTGTAAGGGTCGTAATACAGGAGCGCCTCTGAGACCAGGTGGTCTTTTTACGAGTATTATATAGCGAAGCGCCCCAAGTTACGATTTCACAGCGTCACAGAGCGGTCACGCAGGGGTAGTGAAATGCTAAGGTTTTCCTTTCGGTTAGTGTTGGACCCTCGAGACGAAAGTTTAGTCGTTTCATTACAGGTCGTGTACAGGTTCATTGAGGTGGGACGTTATGTTTTAATGTTCGTGTAATTCTCGATGTCTTCGATCTGGCAGAAAATAAAGGTGGCGCTTACCTTTAGTTCTTCATTTTTTTAGTTTTCACTTGGCAGAGGGAGAAAAATTAAAGTATTACGACGTATTAGGCACAATAAATAATAACAGATATTTCAGTTTACTCTTTCAGTTTGTCACTGTCTCCACTGCCTTGATGCCGTTCTCCTCTGGCAGTTTTTTTTTCCATTTAGCTCTTTGACACATTCCAGTCCATGTTCGTCTCTACAATTTTTCCTTTACCTATTTTCTCCATGTATCCAACAATTTCGTCTTTACTGCGGCAAGGGGTTTCCATAAACATATTTCATAAACTAGAATGTTCAGTTCCAGCATGATCTGCCCATTAATTCTCAAAGATATTCTGTAGCTCCACAGTGCTAAAACAAACGGCAATTTCTATGAATATATTTTTATTTTCGCCAAGGCTTTCAATCTAACGTCTGCAGAGCAGTAAAGGTTCCATGATATGTACGTTCAACCTTAAACGTGTTATTAGTTTCAGGGCAAGTCCTCAAAAGAATCGGAAGAAGAAGTACCCCTAGAACTGGTGCATCCCTATAAGATGTACAGTGAAGAAGAAATTCGCGGAGATGCTTGAGATCACAACGAGCTACGTGGTGAAGTCCATAGCTGGTCACTGAAATATTAATTTTATAGTAAGATAGTTAGCAACATTATATTTGGTTTTAAATAAGTGTTTTTAATATCTTCCGTGGTCTTGACACCCTTTGTAACGTTGCATCATGGGTGAATTTGTTTCACTTTTTCAACTAATCGTGTCGCTAATATCCTTTCGTCAACACTTCAGCATGTTCGTCTGCGCTCTGTCTTTCCGTAATTGCTAACCTCAACCATGTATGACCCTCACTACATTCAGAAATTTCCTTTTCTTTCTACTAAAGGAATGCGTCTTTTACAGTTATTGCCGTCGGTATCTGTTCCCCTCTATTCCACTTTTAATTTCAGGAGTCGTATTACTTCGTATCTATTACTTAGTTCATTCCTCTGCCGACAGACAAGTAGTAGTGATGGTAAGTGACAGTCCAACTCTGTACAAAAATAAGAAGCAGTCTGATTAATGATAAATTACTAAATCACTCGTACTCCCTTCAAGCGCTTTGACGCGCACAAAATAATCTCGTGTGAATCTCAGTACATACTGCAATATAGGAGAGTATACACACTCTGAAAACCACCTTCATAGTATTTAGTAAATGACAACATAGTCGCCTTTGACTGTAAGATTTATTTATTTGCTCCAATGCAGTTTCTGCTGTGTGACCCTTTTCAAGTGCACATATCAACATCTAACAATCGTCTGAAGTATATACATGTCTTCGTCTTATCTATATGTTTGGTGTTCTAAGGTTATTAATACGCAACCGGAAAAAATTGGTACACGTGGCAAGAGCACGCAGATTTTGATCCGAGGATGGCATATGTCACTTGGTGGACAGTAGATGTACTGATAATTGTTTCACTGTCTTCCGCCACCAGATGCGAATGGTATAGCTACCAGGAGCCATCTCTGTGTTTAATAGGGAATGCTCACACCCAGAATGCTCAGTATGGTGTTAACATGTGAAAAAAACAGGCAACCCTGAGTTTCAAAGAGGTGTCCACCCCAATGACGACATTGTCTTCGGAAGTTTACCACGCAAGTCGGACGTGCAGCATCATCTGTGCAACGCTATTGGTATCAGTAATCACGTGAACATTCTCACACTCGTAGAAAAGATGCTGGACGTCCACGCAGCATACACACCTGCCAGGATCGTTGTATTGTAAGGACTGCAGTGACACAGTTATTAGCAGTGGGACTATGGACATGCGCACCCCTAGCGCGTGTTCCACTGTCGCCACATCTATGTCGACGGCTCGACTGGTAACGTCAGAGGGTCACTCAGAATGGCGGAAACAGATTCTGCCTGCAAGAAAGTGATGGTCGTTTGCTCGTACGACGTAGCCCTGGCGAGCGCTGTCTTCAGAGTGCATTCACCCAAGACACACCCGCCCCAACCCGGACCTCATGGTCTGGGGTGCGATAAGCTGTAACTCTCGTTCACCTTGGTGTTTCTGGAGGGGACGCTAACTAGCGCTAGGTACGTTCAGAATATTGTTAAACCTGTTCTTTGGCCGTTCTTGCAGCAAGAAGGTGATGTGTTGTTCGAACAGGATATGCTCGCCCACACACTGCTCGAGACACTAAATTTACTCTGCAAGACGTGCAGCAACTTCTCAGGCCCGCATGATCTCCCGATTGTCTCCAATCGTGCAAGTGTGGGATATAATGGGACGAGAAGTGACTCGTACGACTCGACAACCAACTACTCTTACAGAAGCGCGTAAGCAGATCGTACAGACGTGGCATAACGTTTCCCAGGACAGTACCCGTCGTCTGTACAATCGACTGGATGCCAGAGTCAGCGCCTGAATTGCCGTCCATGTAGGCTGTACCACGTACGGTGGTTCAGCACGGGTCGATATTTGGTACTTCAGAATACCTTGTGCTATTGATTTCTAAATGCAATCATTTTATCTGTTCTGCAAGAATTGTCGCAACAATATACCTGGAATGTATTGGAAACTTCCAAAGGGGTGTACTAATCTGTTTCCAGCAGGGTATATTTAACATTAACCAGACTATATCATTAGACGCGTCTAATAGAAGGATATTGTAAGGGTCTACGGGTTTGCACGTAGCTGTACAGTACGTAACACTCGCTCGCCAGCCGACTTATCTTGGAATGCTTACAATTTGCTTGGTCAGTAGACATGCGTCCGGCAGCAGTGCGCCACAAGAGAGTATGCCACTGGCCACCGTCCACAGCGCGCCGTATAACTAGCGCGGCCTCGGGCGCGAATATGTCTCTCTGTTCACCATGGAGCCATTCGATACGACCATAATCAGCATGTGTTATGATGTCAGACAGTGATGATGGGTACACGTAGCGTGCGTGTTTTATAATCAGTCTTTTGTTAATAAACTGTTTAAACATACTTCTCGGTGTTCGCATACTCTGTACCTCAGGGAACCACTGCTTAAGAATCCTGACAAATATTTCCTGTAGATATCATCCGGGGGTAACAAAACAAACAACCTCCTTATAGAAGTGGCGTCAGCATGAGGATAATTATGGAAAACCTACAGTCCTGAATAGGTGCAGCACAACGTGAACTTCGAGCAGCGGCATGAACATCTTCCGACTACGCGGGGACATACAACGCTGGAATTCAGGTTGGTCTATTCCAGTTGGTCTAGAGTAAGAAAGGCAGTGAAGGATTTTTATTTTACACTTGAGTGACTGATTGACGTTAAATTAGACGAAATGCCGCAATCCAGTCAGAGTCACGTTGTCGATCTACAAACTGTTATTAAGAAAACTGGAAGAAGAGATTCGGCAGTTAAAAGCAGAAAGAAGCGAGCATAACATTCCCAATGACTTGTCAAATGATAGTTCACGCAGTTCAACTACAATAAAGAATTTTTCATTATTTCCATCAGTACTAGTGTTTAGCGGGAAACCCGAAGATGATGCGGAAGTGTTTTCTCGTAAACTTGAAGGTGCCGCCCTGTTAGGATCATGGACAGATTCCGATAAGCTAGTGGTTGCCAAACTAAGAATTCAGGGAACAGCACAAGATTTCATTAGCGCGGAGCCTACTTGCGTGAAAACAGAAGATTACAATGAGTTTAGAATGGTTGTTATTCAGAGATTTAAACGTAAAAACGTGATAAGATTTTACAGAGAGTAGCTTTACAGTTGGCGAATGCGACGAGACGAATCTGTCGAACAGTTTGCCGACAGAATTCGAAACATAAACGCTTAAACGTACGAGTTACGATAAGACGAAAATGAAAATCGCATTCAGTTGTTTGGAGCTAACCGAAGAGCCTTTGACACATTTATTCATGGGTTGTACAGAGGGGAAGTAAGCAAAGCTTTTAGATTGATTGGATGTAAAACGTTTCAGTACGCAGTAGAATCAGCTGTTGGTTTCGTTGAAGCACTAAGACAGCCGAATTAGATGCAGAAACAAGAACACTACAGTACAATGCTACAGATGCAATAATCTGGATCACAAGCTTAAGGCTTGTGAAGAGAATATAATACAATATAATCTGCTGTCATTTCGGGATGCTGGGTCATGTTTCGAGAGATTGTTGCAACAAGAAGAAAGGTAATCCGAACAACAGACAATCTGCCAGATCTTTAAATGAATACGGGGACGTACGGGCCACCACTCCGTCCACCCCCTGACAGAGACAGTGATTACCGTTAGCCCAGCGAAAATCAGACCGAAAATGACTTCGTTATAAGTGCCGTATATCGTGGGAGAGACATCAAACTACTTATTGACACAGGAACACAGTCCTCATTAATGTGGTGTCGCATACATACACGGGATAAATTGAAACCGCCGCTATTAAAAGTGCGAGGGTTAAACGGAGAAAAACTACGTAACTATTGAAAAGTTGACGTAGAATTAATTCCTGGCCAAGGCCAAGGTGAAGGTAAAAATAAATACATAGCAAGGGTGCAAGTAGTTTCAAATAACGAAATGCTTTATGACGGTGTACTTGGCTTTGATTTATTGTCCGCTAACGAGGCAGAGATATCTGTTGCAGAAAGAAGGATCAGACTAGGCCATAGCACCTACAACCTAGGAAATCGTTATTCAGATCGTACTCAAGGGAGCAGCAATACTGACGTCGTGGGGATGGACCGCCCAAACGATGCATCAGTTCAAACTGTCCGAGTCGATGTTCAAATTGATCAGCCTCAGAAAACTCCCAAGGGAGCAGGAAAGACTATCTACGTTGAAGTTAAGTCACCCCGATACAAGGAAGGAACTTTGTTTTTAATTGAGAGAGCCAAGAAAAGTGAGTTACTGGATACAATGCATTGTTATGTTGCTAGAAGTATAGGTGTCACTACAATGGTGAGACAGAATGTCGCAAAAGTGCCTGATACAATAACGAATATGAGCAATGAGGATGTTGTTTTGCCACGAGGAACGAAAGTTTCTGAAGTGTTGAGCCTAAGTAAAAGTGATATAATACAGATTCCAGATAAAGTAACAAACGCTGCAGTTATGAACACAGATTTTGGTAACAGTATCGCAAAACTGCAACGAGGAGACGAAGTAAATAACGAACTGAATCACGAGGTTTGGAAGAAGATAGAACATTTGACAGCTGATGAACAGAAGACTTTAGCGCCTGTTTTGTTGGAGTATGCAGATTTATTCCGAGAACGCGCAAATTTACCTGTCGCTCATTTAGTTCAGCATCGTATTTATACAGGGAATGTAGTCCCAGTCACATAGAAACCTTAACGAATACCATTTAGTCAAAGAGAGTTGGCAGAAAACATGGTTATAGAACAATTAGAAGCCGGAATTATAAAACAAAGAGATGCTTCAGACCCACCGTAGCGTTCCCCTGTTGCAATTGCAAAGAAGAAATCAATTTCTGGAGAACCACAAATCCGTTTTTATGTTGATTACCGATATTTGAATGCTTTGACCACACACGATGTTTACCCCTTATCCAATTTAGTGGAAACCTTGGATTACTTGGGCAGATGTCGAATTTTTTCAGTATGTGATTTAACAAGTGGTTATCACCAGTTAACAGTGCATCCAGATGATCAAGTAAAAACTTCATTTGTAACTGCAACAGGAGTATACAAGTATTTTTGTATGCCACTTGGACTTCGTAATGCTCCAGCTACATTTCAATGCCTGATGGATTCAGTTTTATGAGGGCTCACCCCAACAAAAGCACTTGTTTACCTTGATGATGTAATAATTTTTGGTGAAAACATGAAGCAGCATTCTGGAGGACTAGACGCTGTATTTGAGCGTATAAAAAATACAAACATGTCTTTGTCAATAGATAAATGTCATTTTGCACAAAGTAAGGTTAACCACCTTGGTCATGTAATCAGTGAAGGTGTTCGACCTGATCCAAAATTAATTGAAGATTTAAAGAATTTTTCTGAGCCTCAGAATTTGAAAGAACTACAATCATTTTTGTGATTGTCAAATTTCTACAGACGATTTATAGCCAGTTATGCGAATTTAGCATGTCCAATTACACAGCTGCTGGAGAAAGGATTCACATTTAATTGGTCATAGAATGCAAAAAGGCAATGGAAGAACTTAAAACTGCTCTAACCATGTCCCTAGTGTTAGCCTATTCGAATTTCAGTAAACCTTTTATTCTTTCAAAAGATGCATCCAATTTTGCCATAGGTGAAATCTTGTCTCAAGAATTAGTGGTCATGAACATCCAGTCTCATTTGCTTCCAGACAATTATACAAAGCAGAATGTAATAGCACAACTACTGAGGAGGAGTTTTGTGCTTTGGTTTTTGGTATAACACATAACAGATGTTTAACAGGAAGAGAATTTACAGTTATTACAGATCATGCTGCACTTAAATGGTTATTGAGCTTAAAGGATTCTAGTTACAGATGGGTGTTAAGACTGAGAAACCAGTTTAAGGTTAGTCACTGACCAGTAAACAACATGGGAATGCTGATCCAATGAGTCGAAAAGTCAATGTTTGTGTTACAATAAGTCAAGAAGAAGAATTAAAGGCAGCTCAAGAAAACTCAAATTATGTAAAAATGATCAACATTTTGTCGAAATAGATGGATTATTGTACAAAATCGCTAGTAAAGGAAACCGCCTAGTTATTCCAGAAAGCATTAAAGAGCAAATCATGAGAGAACAACGATTCTTTATTATCAGGACATTCCAGTAAAAAAGCAACAAACATTAAAATAATTAAAATGTTTTGGTGGCTGAGCCACAAAGCTGACATTTTCGGGTTTGTTTCACAATGTGATTTCTGTAACAGACGGAATAATGTAGGAAAAAGTAGAGCATCATTGCAAGAACTGCCAGAGACAAGTGAACCATTTGAAAGAGTAGGACTAGATGTTGTAGGACCGTTGCCTAAGATTAAAGATGGAAACAAATTCATATTGACAATGTTAGATCATTTCTCTAGATACCTTCTCATGATACCAATACCTGATCAGAGTTCTGAGATTATACCTAAGTTTTTGTAAAAGAATGGGTTCTTAAGTTTCGATCACAATTGAGTATAATTAGTGATCAAGGAACGAATTTTATGAGTGAATTACTTAAACAGACTTGTAAGCTAATGCAAATAACTCAGTTAAGAACTACACCAACACACTCTGAAGGAAATGGAAGAGTCGAGTGTGTCCACAAAACAATTGTTAAAATGGTTAGCCATCACATGGGCAGCAAACACGACAATTGGGATGTCTGTTTACCGTACTTGTTAAGTTGTTACAACACCAAAATGCACAACTCCACTGGCCTAAGCCCATATGAGATCATATACGGAAGAAGAATGCATGCACCCTTGGATTTTGCACGATCAACTGCCGGAATCAGCAATGAACACGTAAGAGATCTAGCACGCAAACTAAAGGAAGCATGAAGGGAGTGAAGCAGCAAAATCAGCAATCCTTTCTTCAGCAAGCAAGGCAACATGACCGCCAAACATCAATGCCACAGTGTCGAGTTGGAGATCTTGTGTATCTGAGAACATTCTGTTAAAGAAGAGTCAAGTCAAAAAGTTTAAGAAGTTTTGGAAAGAACCATATCCAATATTGGAGGAGTTGTCACCAGTCACTCTTAAGCTCCAACTGTCCTTTCGTTCGATTGTCGTTCATGTCAGTCGGGTGAAGCCATTACTGGGTAGTTTTCCTGTAGCATCGTAAGACGACAAGGACCAACTGAGAGGCAGACCTGGTGTTCTGAAACCCAAGAAACGCGAGTCGTGAGGTCGCAGTCCAGGCTTCGAGGCCGAGGCATCACCACGTTCTGAGCGATCCTGTTCCAGACACGCCTACAATTTGCGTAAACGTGTGTAGTGTGTGAGTGTGCAATGCGTGTGTTCATTTCAGCCTTGAGCAAATATGAATGTGTTGTGAAAATTTAGTATTGAAGCTGTGGTGTCACCGCCAGACACCACACTTGCTAGGTGGTAGCTTTAAATCGGCCGCGGTCCATTAGTACATGTCGGACCCGCGTGTCGCCACTGTCAGTGATCGCAGACCGAGCGCCACCACACGGCAGGTCTCGAGAGACTTACCAGCACTCGCCCCAGTTGTACGGACGACTTGCTAGCGACTACACGGACGAGGACTCGCTCATTTGCAGAGCAGCTAGTTAGCATAGCCTTCAGCTAAGTCAAGGGTTACGACCTAGCCAGGCGCCATTAGCATTACAATGCATTTATCTAGAGAGAGTCTCACTTGTATCATCAAGAACGCTGTATACAAATGATGGATTTAAGTTAAGTATTCCAGCAGCTACGTACTTTTCTTTATAGCATTGATTACGTATCCTGTTTCAGACCTCACGCCATCCTGCGTGAGTTAGCGCGTGCATCTTGGCCGCCTCTTTCTATTAGTGTACGTAGTGTTGGCAAGTCTGCCGACACTACACATATTGGCGACGAGGATGGGATATGCTGTCCTGATTTACTTGTGTCATGGCTTCGCCACAATCTCCAGATGTACTGTCCGAATTTTATCGCTTGCAGAATCAGCAGACGCAGGCCTTATTGGATGCCCTTGGACAGCTCGTCCAGGGTCAACGTGCAATGCAAAACGGTGCGGCAGCCGCCGCTTCGCCGCTACCGCAGCCACAACGTGCTGTTGCACCCATGTTCCGGCCGTATGATGCGGCGATGGAAAGCTGGACGGAGTGGTCACGCCAATTTGGATTCCATCTCGCCGCCTACAGAATTCAAGGTAACGAGCGGCAGCCTCATTTATTGGCGTGTGTAGGGGTGCAAACGTACCGTGTGATAGTGAAATTATTTCCCTGACGCGACGTAGCAACTCTGTCCTACGAAGAAATTTTGTCTGCTTTAGATGCCTATTTCAAGGAAACAGTTAATGTAGTTGCAAAAAGGTATACGTTCTTTCGTACAAAACGTATGGCCGGTCAAACTAATCGGGAGTGGGTTGCAACTTTGCAAGGCCTTACAAGGGATTGTGCTTTCGAGTGTGAATGTGGACTCCCTTATTCAGATACTATGGTCCGTGATGCAATTGCACAGAACGTTTCTGATGTTCGTATACGGGAGCAAATTTTGAAACTAGACAATCCCTCCCTTCAACAAGTGATAGACATATTGGATAGGCAAGACACACTTTGCTCAGGAATCATTTGCAACTTCGCCAGCTGTGTGTCACATTAACCGGCCCGCCGGGCGAGCTGCAAGGAACTGTAAACAGCCCTCGCGCACGTCCACGCAGCTACGTGTCCCGCGCAAGCACGCAAATGCAGTGAAATCATGCCCGCGGTGTGCTATTAGACATTCGCGGGAGAATTGCCCGTCACGCCAAGCTATTTGCTTTTTCTGTAATAAGAAAGGACGTGTTCAAAGTGTTTTTCAGAAAAAGTTCAAATCGGACACTCACGACCATTCCAGGCCCTTTGCTTCGCGCCGGAATCGAACCAACAATACTCAGGCTCGTGAACCTTCGCCCATGGACATTCATGTAGTTACTTCCACTCCGCCCAGTGCCACTCTCTCTAAAGGTGACAGTGTTCGTCCCACAAATAGTGTGCGTCGACGTCGACGGAAATCTCGTCCGGTCGGAAGTGCTTCTGTACCAGTATCAGTTCGCGTTGCACGAAACAGTCGCTCTTGTCGTCAGCAGGACAATAAACTTTTTGTAGACTTGGACCTTGAAGGCAAAGTGATCCCATTCCAGCTCGATACCGGAGCTGCAGTTTCATTGATCAATAAAGACACGTACAAACAACTGGGCAAACCTCCGCTGCGTGCCGCAAATGTGCAGCTAACTACATATTCAGGTCACACAATCCCTGTGTTAGGACAGTGCAGCCTTCTTGCAACATACAAGGGACAAACAAAATTTGTGTCTTTTTACGTCCTTCGTTCTTCGTCTGCAGTGAACTTGTTTGGTTTAGATTTATTTCAGTTGTTTAACTTGTCAATAGTCAATCAGGTCCTATCAGTGAACCAGACTGTGCCTTCCGCAAGTGTTTCTCGTCTATGTGAAGAATTTGCAGACATTTTTGCACCGGGCCTTGGTTGCGCTAAGAACTATAAAGCACATTTGGAACTGAAAGTAAGCGCGCAACCGAAATTTTTCAGAGCGCACAATGTTCCCCACGCATTGCATGATGAGGTCGCAAGAACATTACACGATTTAGAATCACAAGGTGTGATTGAACGTGTGGAAGCTTATCTCTGGGCATCACCCTTAGTGATCTTGCCAAAACCTTCCGGAAAATTGAGACTTTGTGTGGACTTCAATGCAACTATGAATCCACAACTAGTGACTGCAACTTTTCCTTTACCCCACCCGGAAGATCTTTTTGATAAACTGTGCCCGGGTAAATACTTTTCGAAGTTGGACCTAGCAGATGCGTACTTGCAAATACCAGTGGACGAAGAATCCCAGCGCGTCTTGGTGGTTAACACGTATCTTGGTTTGTACCGATTCAAAAGACTGCCATTCGGGTGTGCATCCGCCCCTACATTGTTTCAGCAATATTTACAAACTGTTTGTGCGTCGGTTCCTACTGCAGCGAACTATCTGGACGATATTGTGATCTCCGGAAAGACAGCAGATGAACATTTAGCAAATCTTCGAACATTATTTCAGGTTTTGCGACAAAATGGTCTTCGCTTGCGGAAGGACAAATGTGTGTTTTTTGCTCGTGACTTACCATATCTGGGACATGTACTTAATGCCCAAGGCATACATCTGAGTCCAGAGCACCTCCGTGCCATACAAGACTTGCCTTCGCCGCAGAACTTGAAGCAGCTACAGAGTGTGCTGGGAAAAATTAACTATTATCATAACTTTGTTCCCCATGCCTCGTCTATTTCAGCTCCGATTCATCGCTTACGCCGTAAAGGTGTTCCGTTCGTCTGGACGACGGAATGTGAACGCGCTTTTCGCCAGTTGAAATCGGCGTTGCTTTCAAATACTTGCCTTACGCCATTCGATCCCCAGAAACCCCTTTTGTTGATGTTAGATGCATCGGATTTCGGGATCGGTGCTGTGCTTGCGCACAAAGATGGATCGCATGATTGCCCTATTGCCTTTGCGTCAAAATTGCTCTCAGCTGCGCAGAGAAATTATTCACAAATAGAGAAAGAAGCTTTGGCTCTCGTGTTTGGTGTTAATAAGTTCCATGATTTCTTGTATGGTCGTCACTTTACCATCATCACTGACCACAAACCTTTTACATCGCTTTTTCATCCGAACAAGCCTGTCCCTCCGCATACAGCGCATAAATTCATTCGCTGGTCTATTTTCCTCTCGCAGTACCGCTACGATATCTTGTATCGGTCCACTGCTAAGCACGGAAACGCCGATGCGTTGTCCCGTTTGCCTGTTGCTGAGGATAGAGCATTCCATTCTTCCGAACTTGCTTGCATGTCCATTGATTCGGAAACCGATGACTTGGTCGAATCGTTTCCGATTGATTTTCGTCTTGTAGCTACGGCCACAGCTGCTGACCCTGTCCTTGCTACCATTTTGCGTTTTGTTGCTGCGCTATGGCCTTTGTCAAAGTCTCGGATCGAGGATCCGTTGGTTCGCCGATTTTTTGCTCTCAGGTTGAGACTTTTTGTTCGACGTGGTGTTTTGTTGTTGCGTTCTGATAATGATCAGTCCAGAGTCGTGGTCCCACGTTCATTACAGTCCTCTGTCTTACGGCTTCTTCACCAAGGACATTGGGGTATAGTGCGAACGAAACAACTTGCTCGTCAGCACTGTACTTGGTTCGGAATCGATGCTGCGATTACGAATATGTGCTCTTCTTGCATGGCGTGTGCCGAACAACAATCCGCACCACCGCGGAAATTCTTTGCATGGCCGAAAGCCACTTCCCCTTGGCAACGCTTGCACATAGATTTTGCTGGTCCATTCTGGAATGCTCGATGGTTGGTTGTGGTCGATTCTTTCAGTAATTTTCCTTTTGTTGTCCGGATGTCTTCCACGACGTAATCTGCCACCGTCCAAGCGTTATCCGCTATATTTTGCATTGAAGGTCTTCCACAGACTATTGTTTCCGACAATGGCCCACAATTCATGTCCGCAGAATTTCAGTCAATCTGCAAGGTCAATGGTATTCAACATCTGACGTCCGCGCCGTTTTCGCCTCAGTCAAACGGTGCCGCTGAACGATTGGTCCGGACTTTCAAGTCACAGATGTTGAAGTTAAAAGAGTCGCATTCTCGGGAGGACGCGTTGTTGCCCTTTTTGTCTTCGTATCGCTCTCAGCCCCGATATGGTCGCTCGCCGGCTGAGTTGTTGCACGGTCGTCCTCATCGAACCTAGATGTCTTTGCTGCATCCGCCGCATCAGGTTCCTGTGCAGCGGCAGAATCCTGCTTTTGCTCCAGGCGACGTTGTATTCTATCGCAACTATCGAGGTTCACGGCGTTGGCTCGCAGGGCGCATTCTTCGCTGCCTCGGCCGCGCGATGTACTTGGTTTTGGGGGCCTCTGGTGAGGTGCGTCGGCGTCTCAATCAGCTGCGCCTCTGTCGTCGCACGGGTTCTGCCGCTCCCCGTCTGCTTTAAGGCGACGGTGCCATCTACTGGCTCGCCTCATCCCCAGGTGTTACCGACGCTGCCTTCCATTTTGCCCCATGGTGACGCGCCGCCGCCGCCGCCGCCGCCTGTTCTCCCGCCGGCGCCGCCCGCAGTGAACGCGTCACTGCAACCGCCTGGCGCCTCCCTGGGTCGCGCGTCGCCGATCGCTTCCCGTGACCAGATGTCCTCTGCCATGGAACTCTTGCCCGCTCCGGACCAGATGTCGTCTTCGCCCGTCGGGTGCCCCGACCAAATGGAGGTCGACCCTTCGGCCCCTCCTGTCTCTTTACGGGCGCATACACCGCATGTTGGCGTGCACCCTGGACTAGGTTTTCAGGCGTTTCCTAGCTCCCCTCGGACCGAATGGCAGGGTGCGGGTGGCACAGCCTCGCCTGTTGTTAGGCTTCCCACCTCATCGCATACGTCAACATAGGGTCCTCCCCACGGCGGGCGGAAGCCTTATCACACAACCGTTCCCCGATTTGCGGGGGAGGAATGTGGTGTCACCGCCAGACACCACACTTGCTAGGTGGTAGCTTCAAATCGGCCGCGGTCCATTAGTACATGTCGGACCCGCGTGTCGCCAGTGTCAGTGATCGCAGACCGAGCGCCACCACACGGCAGGTCTCGAGAGACTTACTAGCACTCGCCCCAGTTGTACGGACGACTTGCTAGCGACTACACGGACGAGGACTCGCTCATTTGCAGAGCAGCTAGTTAGCATAGCCTTCAGCTAAGTCAAGGGCTACGACCTAGCCAGGCGCCATTAGCATTACAATGCATTTATCTAGAGAGAGTCTCACTTGTATCATCAAGAACGCTGTATACAAATGATGGATTTAAGTTAAGTATTCCAGCAGCTACGTACTTTTCTTTATAGCATTGATTACGTATCCTGTTTCAGACCTCACGCCATCCTGCGTGAGTTAGCGCGTGCATCTTGGCCGCCTCTTTCTACTGGTGTACGTAGTGTTGGCAAGTCTGCCGACACTACAGAAGCTATTACACGAGTGCACAAGTGAAGCTAAAGCTTTTATTCTGCAGGTTACCACAAGCAATTCATTTATTTTATGTTCATTGTTAACTCTAGTATTTAGAACTAATTAACAGTGTTCATTTTTATTGTATTGTTTGCCATGATAGCATATTCTACTAATGTAGTAGTAATAGTACCACATAGTACAGGTGTTTTCTCTGAACCATGATCAGACATGGTAGTTTCAACAAATAACGCAAAACTTGTACTCAAGTACAATCTGAGTGAATTCCAGCAACAGTTAAATTCTGTAAAGAAGCAAATTGATCTAATTCGTTCTGTTCAAGGTAATGATATAATTTTGGAAATAGGTACATCTTGGTATAGTAACTGTATAACAGCCAAGAGGCAGGTAGTCTACATTTACTAATTGTGAACAAAAGATTTACTGTTTTTTAAAGCCTTTACCATGTAAAACTTTAATTAGGTGTAAATATGCCTGGTTTGATGTTGGAGGGAGCGTCCTTTGTACTGTATTTGGTACTTTAAGTATTCAAGATCTACTGGAAGTTAAAGGCAAAATATTAGGTCTTGAATAACAGTCCAGTATAAATTCAACTAACCTCTCTAATGAAATTATCGTATTAAAGAATACACAAAGAACCATTACTTTCCACACGGTTTTTATTGAACAGATTGTAAAGAAATTTATCTCACATTCCACGTAATTCGTAATGAAACAAACGCAAATATCCGAGAACTATTCCAAGGATTAAATGCTGTGAGTGTGCACATAGATTTAAACACTTTTGTTAAGGATTACTGAGAGTTTATCAAATGCCAGAATTGATGGCCGTAACTTAAGAACAGTCTTACCAAGTACTTCAAATCATTGTTTGAGCAGTGTATTATTACGTCCAGAGCAATTATTGCAGATCCTACTATAAATTGAACGAAAGCTAGATGCAACATACACTTTGATTTACAATTTATATGCTTACTTCAAGTTAACAACCACACACTTTTTGATGATTGAAAGTGAATGAACTGTCATTGTTTCTATACCCACTTTTAGATTAAAGCATAATTTTGAAACGTATAAGATTTATACTTACCCTGTGAAATGGAGACAGGCAGGTATTCATGTAAAGTGCATACTAAATGATTATCTACTTATCTACAAGGATCGAAGATATTTTGTGTCTCTAAATGAAAACGATTTGCATATGTCTAAACGTAGTCTTAAGTTAATTTGCCCTGAATCAGCTGTATTCTTAGATAGTAGATTGTACAGCTGTGAGAAAGAATTGCTTATGAATCATCCCCCAAGAGATGATTGCCTTAATATTTTAATGCATCTTTATCATCCATTTCTTGAACGACGTTCTGAAAGTATAATATTCTCATTTAACTCCACCCTTGATGTCACATTTACATGTAAAAATTATGATACACCTGAGCTACCCTTTACACTCAGATTGAATAATAGTGGATTGATCTTGAATGACACACATTGTGCTTTTCATATGAACTATTTGATATGCCTAGTGTATTGCCAACTACATTTCATGCAACTGGACATTTGCCATTAAGAAGAATGTTATCTATTTATAACAATGATTCAGACATATTAACATATGGAAAGCATACCTTATCAAGTTTTTCTGAAGACAAAGATGTAATTCAGAATATCCATGAAAATTTCATTTCTTCCAATAATGAGTTCAACTTCGTTGAAGCAGCAAATGCAATTAAGTTCACCGATACATCCAGTAATGTTAATGCATTGTCAGTAATGTGTTTTTATTGCGTTTATTAATTTGTCTTTTGTCAACAGCATTTGTCATGTATGAAATTGTCATCCTGTATCGAACGTTCCTGTGTCTGCAAATGAAATACATGTTGAAATGTCTTCTGATGCCACGATTGGCGAAATAAATTCATAACGCCCAAGATGTCGTTTTGAGCCACCTATGAAAGCTCTTTTTCTCTGAGGAGAGTGATGTAAGGGTCTACGGGTTTGTACGTAGCTGTACACCACGTAACAAGTGCTCACCAGCAGACCTGTCTTGGAATGCTGACAATTTGCTTGGTCAATAGACGTGCGTCCGGCAGCAGTATAACTAGCGCGGCCTCTGGCGCGAATATGTCTCTCTTTCTTAGCTCATCATAGAGCCTTTCGATACGACCATAATCAGCCGGTGTTATGATGTCAGGCACAGTGATGATGGGTGCGCGTAGCGTGCGTGTTTTACAATCAGTCTTTTGTTAATAAACTGTTTAAACATTTTTCTCTGTGTTCACATACTCTATACTTCACGGACCCACTGCTTACGAATCATGACAAATATTTCATGTAACTATCATCTGGGGATAACAACACAAATAAACTTCTTATAATATTGTAATTTAGGTGGGTCGATTTGATCGAAAATGAGGCTCTTCTCCACAGAATCGAATAGGAAAGAACATGTGAGAAACACTGGTGCTGAGAACACACAGTACAGTACTTTTTGTGTACGTGCTGTTTTGAGGTAAAATGTTTGGCAGTGGAGAGGAAGTCGTGATGGGCCACATCAAACCAGTTAGAAGTCTGAATCCTGACCTGCCCCCCGCCCTCCATAAAGAAAGGATGTTTAATCAGGACAGTAGTCATTGAAGGTTGAAGGGTGTAACCTCCCCACCGCAATTTTTAAAAGAAGATGTAGCAATACTTAATAGAAATGGGAGCCAAGTGTAACCTCCCTACAAAAATTTTAAAAGAAAAAGGACGATACTAATTAGAAATGCTGATGGACATGGCTCTATGCGTAACCTGCCCACAATGAAATGTACTGACAATGGCAACAAAAAAAATGTGAAATTCGCAATCTGACTCAAATATAAATCCTTCAAAAAATTAAAGTCCATTCAGTGACAAGAAAATTCAATTAAACCGAAATATCGGTCTTTGGCCCTGTGTAAAAACAATCAGAATTAAAGTCTTACCTCAGAATAAATGGATGTCACATATCTGCTCTTGTTGTTGCGCACCGCTTGGAGGAACTGCATTGCAAATAATAATATTCTCTTTTTTTGTGATTTTAGTGGAGTTTTTCTTCAAAAGAAGTGGAATGAAATGGGAAGTGCAACGAAATCTTGAGTTCAATAAAAAATTAAATTTTTGAGAAAATGCTTTTGAAATAAAAAATTATTATTGGGAGACTTGTTGGAGAATAATTACAATAAATAAAATTTTTCATTATCTAATGATTATATTAATTAACAGTATACCTTATTCCTCATCTTGACCATTGTTGCCGACCGCCTACATCACACAACCGCACTGGGCTGCTACTACTGACCGACCGCTCTGCATGACGACTACAGACTGAGTACTGCTCTCAACTAGACAGAGCTACAGACTCGCAACGACTGAACTGACAGACTCGCAACGACTGACTACTGCTAGACTGAGCAACGACTAACTCGCAAAGACTACTACTGACTGAGAACCGCTCGCAACACTCGCGCGGTCAAGCGCATACTCTCTGGTCACAGATGCTACAATGCCTCGCCATCGCTGCTGCGTTACATACGTGTTTCAAGGGTAAAGGATGAATCGTGGATGCAGCCCATCATCATTGCTGGATAAACTGAGGAGAATTCGGGATAAATTTGTGTGTGTGGGGGGGGGGGGGGGGTGAGTAACATGGTTTAACAAGGAATGACCGTCTTTGCTATTGGTGGAGTGATATACAGACCATAGGCGAAATTTGACACCGAAACTGGTGGTCCCTGGGATACAAGAGAAGCAAGAAACCGAACAAATTGACGATTTTTCTCGATATGCGTAGATTTCCTCGATGCTGGTTTAGTATCCCCAGTAATAGCTGGTATCAATCGCAGCTCAGAGATGCTGTAACTTGTGATCAGTGATCACAGCCAAACTTGTATTCGGCACCTCACGTGGGCCGACTTACTGTTGCTGGAACGAGATTACACAGGTAGCGGCTAATTCTGTTTTGTGCGGCTCATTGCATGAGTTATAACCATATACGCTTTGGTGTTGTCTTGGTAACAAACATCCTTTGGCATTGACTTTCTTGATCAAACCGTTTCTTGTTTTAATTTTTAAATGAAAACACCGCTGTTTGACTGTATAATTTTTTATTTAATTACAGCTTAGGTTTCTGTTTTTTATACCATTTTCAAGTGATCGAGATTATATCATTAACGTATATTGCACGAAATCAATATATTTCTTAAACTATGGCCAATTTTGAGCTTAATGTCCTGCAATACACGCACGTTAAAAAAAGTTTTTCATCACCTCGGTTCCGAGAGATCCGGAACCTGTACAGAAAATTGGAATGGAGATCAAATAAACAAGATTTCCGCCATTTTTATTCGTCATGAAAAACCACGCATTGCATGTCGTACCGTTCAGAGGTGGTGGTCCAGATTTCTGTACACACCGATACCTCTAATTCCCAGTAGCACATCCTCTTGTACTGATGCATGCCTGTATTCGTCGTGGCATACTATCTACAAGTTCATCAAGGCACTGTTGGTCCAGATTGTACCATTCTTCAACGGCGATTCTACGTGGATCTCTCAGAGTGGTTGGTATATCATGTAGTCCGTAAACAACCCTTTTCACGGGCAAGCGCTCTACCATCTGAGCTACCGAAGCACGACTCACGCCCGGTACTCACAGCTTTACTTCTGCCAGTACCTCGTCTCCTACCTTCCAAACTTTACAGAAGCTCTCCTGCGAACCTTGCAGAACTAGCACTCCTGAAAGAAAGGATATTGCGGAGACATGGCTTAGCCACAGCCTGGGGGATGTTTCCAGAATGAGATTTTTCACTCTGCAGCGGAGTGTGCGCTGATATGAAACTTCCTGGCAGATTGAAACTGTGTGCCCGACCGAGACTCGAACTCGGGACCTTTGCCTTTCGCGGGCAAGCGCTCTACCATCTGAGCTACCGAAGCACGAATCACGCCCGGTACTCACAGCTTTACTTCTGCCAGTACCTCGTCTCCTACCTTCCAAACTTTACAGAAGCTCTCCTGCGAACCTTGCAGAACTAGCACTCCTGAAAGAAAGGATATTGCTGAGACATGGCTTAGCCACAGCCTGGGGGATGTTTCCAGAATGAGATTTTCCACTCTGCAGCGGAGTGTGCGCTGATATGAAACTTCCTGGCAGATTAAAACTGTGTGCCCGACCGAGACTCGAACTCGGGACCTTTGCCTTTCGCGGGCAAGCGCTCTACCATCTGAGCTACCGAAGCACGACTCACGCCCGGTACTCACAGCTTTACTTCTGCCAGTACCTCGTCTCCTACCTTCCAAACTTTACAGAAGCTCTCCTGCGAACCTTGCAGAACTAGCACTCCTGAAAGAAAGGATATTGCGGAGACATGGCTTAGCCACAGCCTGGGGGATGTTTCCAGAATGAGATTTTTCACTCTGCAGCGCAGTGTGCGCTGATATGAAACTTCCTGACAGATTAAAACTGTGTGCCCGACCGAGACTCGAACTCGGGACCTTTGCCTTTCGCGGGCAAGCGCTCTACCATCTGAGCCACCGAAGCACGACTCACGCCCGGTACTCACAGCTTTACTTCTGCCAGTACCTCGTCTCCTTCCTTCCAAACTTTACAGAAGCTCTCCTGCGAACCTTGCAGAACTAGCACTCCTGAAAGAAAGGATATTGCGGAGACATGGCTTAGCCACAGCCTGGGGGATGTTTCCAGAATGAGATTTTTCACTCTGCAGCGGAGTGTGCGCTGATATGAAACTTCCTGACAGATTAAAACTGTGTGCCCGACAGAGACTCGAACTCGGGACCTTTGCCTTTCGCGGGCAAGCGCTCTACCATCTGAGCTACCGAAGCACGACTCACGCCCGGTACTCACAGCTTTACTTCTGCCAGTACCTCGTCTCCTACCTTCCAAACTTTACAGAAGCTCTCCTGCGAACCTTGCAGAACTAGCACTCCTGAAAGAAA
This sequence comes from Schistocerca americana, assembly GCF_021461395.2. Classification (NCBI taxonomy): domain Eukaryota; kingdom Metazoa; phylum Arthropoda; class Insecta; order Orthoptera; family Acrididae; genus Schistocerca; species Schistocerca americana. The sequence continues at coordinate 448,004,364 of NC_060121.1, forward strand.
GGATATTGCTGAGACATGGCTTAGCCACAGCCTGGGGGATGTTTCCAGAATGAGATTTTTCACTCTGCAGCGGAGTGTGCGCTGATATGAAACTTCCTGGCAGATTAAAACTGTGTGCCCGACCGAGACTCGAACTCGGGACCTTTGCCTTTCGCGGGCAAGCGCTCTACCATCTGAGCTACCGAAGCACTACTCACGCCCGGTACTCACAGCTTTACTTCTGCCAGTACCTCGTCTCCTACCTTCCAAACTTTACAGAAGCTGTGAGTACCGGGCGTGAGTCGTGCTTCGGTAGCTCAGATGGTAGAGCGCTTGCCCGCGAAAGGCAAAGGTCCCGAGTTCGAGTCTCGGTCGGGCACACAGTTTTAATCTGCCAGGAAGTTTCATATCAGCGCACACTCCGCTGCAGAGTGAAAAATCTCATTCTGGAAACCCTTTTCAATCTATCCGACGTATATTCGATAGGGTTCATGTCTGGAGAACATGTTGGCTACTCTAGTCGAGCGATGTCGTTATCTTAAAGGAAGTCATTCACAAGATGAGTACGATGGGAGGGCGGGAGGGAGGGGCGCATTTTCGTCCATGAAGACGAAAGCCTCGTCAATATGCGGCCCATATGGTTGCACTGTCGATCGGAGGATAGCATTTACGTACCGTACAGCCGTTACGGCGCCTTCCATGACCACCAGCGGCGTACGTTGCCACCACTTAATGCCACCCTAAAACAGCAGGCAATTTTCACCTCGCTGCCCTAGCTGTACAGTGTGTCTACGGCGTTCAGCCTGACCGGGTTACCTCCAGACAAGTTTCTGACGATTGTCTGGATGGAGGCATATGCAATATTCATCGGTGAAGAGAACGTGATGTCAATCCTGAGCGTTCCATTCAGCATGTTGTTAGGCCCATCTGTACCGCGCTCAATAGTGTCGTGGTTGCAAAGATGGACCTCGCCATGGACGTCGGGAATGAAGTTTCGCATCATGCAGCCTACTGAGCAAAGTTTGAGTCGTAACACGACGCCCTATGGCTGCACGAAAAGCATTATTCAGCATGGTGACGTTGCTGTCAGGACTCCTCCTAGCCATAATCTGTAGGTAGCTGTCGTCCACTGCACGAGCGGCCTGAGCGAGGCATGGCATCGACAGTTCCTGTCTCTCTGTATCTCCTCCATGTCCGAACAACATAGCTTTGGTTCACTCCGAGACGCCTGGGCACTTCCCTTGTTCAGAGCCCTTCCTGGCACAAAGTAACAATGCAGACGCGATCGAACCGCGGTATTGACCGTCTAGGCATGGCTGAACTACAGACAACAAGAGCCACGTACCTCCTTCCTGGTGCGATGACTAGAACTGATAGGTTTTCTGAACCCCTTCGTCTAATACGTGCTGCTCATGCATGATTGTTTACAACTTGGGCTGGTTTAGTGACACCTCAGAACAGTCATAGGCGCTGTGTCTGTGATACAATATCCACTGTCGACGTCTATCTTCAGGAGTTCTGAGAACTGGGGTGACGCAAATATATTTTTTTTTTGTGATGTGTTTATGTTAATGACAAACTCAATCACTTGAAAAGGAATAAAACACACAAGTAAATGACGGTGAGTTCACTTAAAAATAATTGTATAATTTCATGTCCATTATAATTATCTGGGCTGTTATGCCGTGGTCGGTTGATGAATTCTGAGGTGATTCCCAACGTTTCGTCTCCGACTGCGGGAGACATCTTCAAGGGGGTCCGTAGCTTGATGGAAGGTCAAACACACACACTGGCTCGCTACTGACTGCCGCTAAATTCCGTGTCCGCGCGCCCCCGCGCCGCGGCGTGACGTCACGTGTTTTGAAAACGTCAGTGCAATTGGCCGCTGTCCGTCGCCGTCGATCGCCGTTGCCATCACCCAGTAGTGGACGAGTGGTACACACCTTCTTTAACATCGGCATCCATATACCGTTTAATTTGACGCCCTCCTCCTTTCGGTTGATATTATTTGGGTGTTTAGCGATTTCTATTGCCTCCCTGTAGAGCCTTTCCTAGTATCCGCTCATGGCCGCCAGTACTTGCGTCTCCTCGAAACGAATATTGTGGTTCCCTGGCGGAAAAGCATGCTCCGCAACAGCTGATCGTTCCGTTTCTCCTCTTCTACAATTTCCCTTGTGCTCTTCCAAACGTTTAGAAACAGTTCTTTTGGTGGTACCCACATAAACATCACCACAGCTGCATGGGATCCTATACACTCCAGATTTTTCCAATGGTTTGCGAGCGTCCTTGGCAGGCCTAAGGTATTCCTGTATCTTCCTGGTGGGCTTGTAAATTACGGTTATATTCCGCTTCGTCAAGATCCTCCCTATTCTTTCCGTTACATTTTCAACAAACGGCAGGAAAACCTTAGATTTTGCAGTAGCCTGTACGTCAGTATGATTTCTGCGTGGCTGCCTCAACGCACGTTTTATTTCGGCGGACGAATATCCGTTCTTCGTTAGTGCATTGTGGAGATGTTCCATCTCAGCGTCGAGCAACTCAGGTTCACAAATATTTCTAGCTCTGTCCGCTAACGTCTTGATAACACCCCGCTTTTGTTGTGGGTGGTGGTTCGAATCCCGGTGCAAATAACGGTCCGTGTGCGTGGGTTTGTGGTACACTGAGTGGCCCAAACTACCATTTTCGTTTCTAAACACAAGCACATCGAGGAAATGTAGTTTGCCGTCTACCTCCTCCTCCATTGTAAACGGAAGTCTTGAGTTTATACTGTTCAGATGTTCGTGGAACCGGCTTAGTTGCTCCCTACCATGTATCCACAACACAAACGTGTCATCCACGTATCGGAACCATACATTTGGTTTCTTGCTGGCAGTACCTAAGGCCTGTTCTACGAATTTCTCCATAAAGAAGTTTGCAATTACGGGACTTAGGGGGCTTCCCATAGCCACGCCATCCGTTTGCTCATAAAACTGTTCATTCCACTTGAAGTATGTGGTCGTCAAACAACACTTAAACAGCTCTAAGATATCGGCAGGAAAAATTCGATCCAGCTGTTCCAATACATCATTAAGTGGAACCAAGGTAAACAGCGATACCACATCGAAGCTGACCAATATGTCCTCCGGCTGGACCACTATGCCATTCAATCTGCTGATGAAATGTGTCGAATTCTTTATATACGAGTCCGAACGGCCCACATGTGGTTTTAACAGCGTAGTCAAAAACTTGGCTAACGAGTAGGTGGGCGAACCAATGGCACTTAGTATCGGTCTTAACGGAACATTTTCTTTATGAATTTTGGGCAATCCATAAAGCCTCGGTGGTAGCGGAACCGAACTGCAGAGACCTTTCTGTACACTCTCTTAAATGGAGGACTTTTTTATTAACCGCGACACACTTCTGAGAACGTTGTTAGTGGGGTCCTTATTCAGCTTCCTATATGCTTGCGGATCCAGTAGATCCGTAATTTTTCTCTGATAGTCGGCCACATCCATAACCACCGTTGCGATTCCTTTGTCAGCTGGGAGAACCAAAATACTATTGTCGCCAGTCAGGAGTTTTAAAGCTCTTCTCTCACCCACAGTTATATTACTTTTCGGCGGTTTTGCATTGGCTAATATTCTCACTGTTTCTATACGGATTTCTTCAGCTGTTACAGAATCTACACTGCGAATTCCTGCTTCTACATTGGCCATAATTTCTTCCGTGGGCACAAAACGCGGACTAACAGCAAAATTTCCTCCCTTGACAAGCACAGATGTCTCATCGTCAGATAACGAACGTTTGGACAAATTGATAACGGTCCGGGAAACGTCTAAATGCCGAACAGTCTGATTAGGTAGCAAATTATAAAACTTCTTCTTCTGTCTACTAGACGTCGTCAACATACGCTTCCCCATGGTATCATGCAGTAGTCTATCAATTTTATCCCAGTCACCGCTGCACAGTTTATTACTGATCGTAATATGGAGAGACATTAACTTACAGTTTGTGCTTGCCAAGTCCCGTCGGGTCTGCTGAATGCGCTCTCGTAGTAAGGCCTCCTCAGTCCGTTTGAAAATGCGTTGTGCCTTTCCCGAATAGAACAGTCGCTTTATCTTCAGAAACTTCGGTATAACGCCGAAGGCTCTGCAACGAAACAGGAATGTGAGGGAACACAAAAGCTGCACTCTCTTCTTCTGGAGTCCTTCCAGGCGTCGCACTTCTCTTGACATCTCCTCCCCGTAGAAAGGTCTCTGCAGTTCGGTTGCGCTACCACCGAGGCTTTATGGATTGCCCAAAATTCATAAAGAAAATGTTCCGTTAAGACCGATACTAAGTGACATTGGTTCGCCCACCTACTCGTTAGCCAAGTTTTTGACTACGCTGTTAAAACCACATGTGGGCCGTTCGGACTCGTATATAAAGAATTCGACACATTTCATCAGCAGATTGAATGGCATAGTGGTCCAGCCGGAGGACATATTGGTCAGCTTCGATGTGGTATCGCTGTTTACCATGGTTCCACTTAATGATGTATTGGAACAGCTGGATCGAATTTTTCCTGCCGATATCTTAGAGCTGTTTAAGTGTTGTTTGACGACCACATACTTCAAGTGGAATGAACAGTTTTATGAGCAAACGGATGGCGTGGCTATGGGAAGCCCCCTAAGTCCCGTAATTGCAAACTTCTTTATGGAGAAATTCGTAGAACAGGCCTTAGGTACTGCCAGCAAGAAACCAAATGTATGGTTCCGATACGTGGATGACACGTTTGTGTTGTGGATACATGGTAGGGAGCAACTAAGCCGGTTCCACGAACATCTGAACAATATAAACTCAAGACTTCCGTTTACAATGGAGGAGGAGGTAGACGGCAAACTACATTTCCTCGATGTGCTTGTGTTTAGAAACGAAAATGGTAGTTTGGGCCACTCAGTGTACCACAAACCCACGCACACGGACCGTTATTTGCACCGGGATTCGAACCACCACCCACAACAGAAGCGGGGGGTTATCAAGACGTTAGCGGACAGAGCTAGAAATATTTGTGAACCTGAGTTGCTCGACGCTGAGATGGAACATCTCCACAATGCACTAACGAAGAACGGATATTCGTCCGCCGAAATAAAACGTGCGTTGGGGCAGCCACGCAGAAATCATACTGACGTACAGGCTACTGCAAAATCTAAGGTTTTCCTGCCGTTTGTTGAAAATATAACGGAAAGAATAGGAGGATCTTGACGAAGCGGAATATTACCGTAATTTACAAGCCCACCAGGAAGATACAGGAATACCTTAGGCCTGCCAAGGACGCTCGCAAACCATTGGAAAAATCTGGAGTGTATAGGATCCCATGCAGCTGTGGTGATGTTTATGTGGGTACCACCAAAAGAACTGTTTCTAAACGTTTGGAAGAGCACAAGGGAAATTGTAGAAGAGGAGAAACGGAACGATCAGCTGTTGCGGAGCATGCTTTTCCGCCAGGGAACCACAATATTCGTTTCGAGGAGACGCAAGTACTGGCGGCCATGAGCGGATACTACGAAAGGCTCTACAGGGAGGCAATAGAAATCGCTAAACACCCAAATAATATCAACCGAAAGGAGGAGGGCGTCAAATTAAACGGTATATGGATGCCGGTGTTAAAGAAGATGTGTACCACTCGTCCACTACTGGGTGATGGCAACGGCGATCGACGGCGACGGACAGCGGCCAATTGCACTGACGTTTGCAAAACACGTGACGTCACGCCGCGGCGCGGGGGCGCGCGGACACGGAATTTAGCGGCAGTCAGTAGCGAGCCAGTGTGTGTGTTTGACCTTCCATCAAGCTACGGACCCCCTTGAAGATGTCTCCCGCAGTCGGAGACGAAACGTTGGGAATCACCTCAGAATTCATCAACCGACCACGGCATAACAGCCCGGATAATTATAATGGACATCATATTTCCGGCCGTGAAAGTTTACATTTTAGTATCAATCGTATGATTGTCGCTTAGCAACATCAAAAAGTATTATTTTCTGTTCATTTCTGGGCTCACAACAATTTTGACTTTGTTTATTCGTTCATATTAGGAGCAGAGAGTGAGGTGTTACCCTATCACACTTTGAGCGACATGTTGGCTACCAGTGCCACTGTCACAGATACAAAGTTTCTGGAATTTGGTAGCAACACTTCCGGCAACAACAGCAGCAACATACCATTCAAGAGAAACGTCATCAGCAACAGCAGCATTACCAGTAACAAAAAGCTTCTGTCCTACAGCTTTCTCAACAACAGACGGTGGTCTCTGTCAATCGCCTGCTTTGGGAAGGCTTCAAAGATGTGGGACATATACTTCCGACGTTTTGAACTTCATTGTCTTGCTTATAGCGTTTTTGATAAGCAGCTAAATGCTTTATTCATACTCACCTCACTGTAGCTGTCATAAACAAGATGGACAGTCTTACATAGCGTGGGCTGCCGACTGGCAGGGTCTCCCTCATCAGTAGAATTTCCCTTGTCAGAGCTACAGAGCATCCTATGTGGAATAATTGATGAATGACATAGTTGATCGTCTAGCCCCTGACAGGGAGATCACCAATAAAGCAGTAGCTAAACATGATCCTAATCATTGTGAAGCACGTCAGATTGCTTTTGGGGATACTTTACAGGTTTACCATGCTTATGCTAACGAAGTTCAAACGTCAAAAGCAGTCTCCGTTGCAAGCAAACGCTAGCGGATGACTGATTTATCGTCTTCCTTTATGCTCCTAAGTCTCATACGAGTTCATGGCCATCCAGATCATTGGTGTTGCTCGAGAGACTTTTTTGTAATGTCAAATGTAATCCATTTGATTTAATGATTGCCACCTCAACTCGCATGTCGTATCAGTGACACAGTCTCCTCCACAAGGCGACAGTACAAGACGAGCTGCTCTTCTTTGAACTTTTTCGATGCCCTCAGTCAGTGCCACCTCACGTGGATCCCACGCCGCCCAGCAGCACTCCAGAAGAGAAAGGACAAGTCTAGTGCTAGGCAGCCTCTTTAACAGACGAGGATGTCAAATTAAACACCTGCTGACTCGGCAGATGATGGTTGAAGCGATTACTGTAGCTAATATCTACTATTACCAATATTTCTGGTACCTGTTTTGATCGCAACCGAAGAAAATTCTTCCTACACGTCGGTCAGGGACCTGAAGATGGCGTAGTAAAATGCTGAAACAGGTTGCCAAATAAAATGTTGGAAATTTTACGAGTTAAAAGTGTTTAATTTTACACCCTCTATCGAAAAGCCGAGTCCCACAGCCATCTCTAAAAAGATGGACCTATAGAATTTTTAACAGACATTTTTCATCTCCTCTAAGTGTTCCGCCAATAAATCACAGTCTTTGGTCAGCTTATCCCACAACATTATCTATATGACCTACCCAGTTTAAAGTCATACCCTTCAGGTTTGTGTGATTACCCTGTAGCGAAAATTTAGTGGAATCATTTTAGTACTCATGTGGACGTTTTCTTCATTATTTAGGGTCAGTTGCCGCTTTTCGCATCAGATTTCATGTCTAAATCTTTTTGCTATTGGTTTTGATCATCTTATGACTTTACGAGGCGTTAAATGATTGCATCATCCGCATACAAGCTAAGAGGGCTGCTTAGATAGTCTCATAATTCGTATATATAGATTAGGAACAGCAGAGGACCTTCACACTTTCTTAGGGAACGCTAGATATCACTCCTAGTTTCTCGAAGACTTTCCGTCAATTACTGAGAAATTTGACCTTTCTGAAAGAAAATAACGAATCCAGTCGTATAATTGAGATGATACTCCAAAGCCACGCAGTATAGAATCCTCGTGTGAGAAACGGTGTCAAAAGGCCTCTGAAAATATAGAAATATGGTATCAGTTAAAGATCTCTTATCGATAGCACTCATTACTTTATGTTCATTAAGAACTAGGAGTGTTTTACAAGAAAGAGATTTTCTGAAACCGTACTGTCTTTCGAGTGGTCGTTTTCTTCGAGGTAATTCATAGTGTTCGAATGCACCATATGTTTCAAAATCCTATTAAGTTTCAAAGTTCTGCTGCAAATACGCGTTGGCGATATGAGATTTTATTCAATGGTTACTCCCAATTCCTTTCTTGAGCTTTGGCGTGGCCTGTGCGTGTTCCCAATCTTCAGCTATGGATCTTTCGACGAGCGTGCAATTTAATATTATTGCAACGTATGAGTCTATTATATCAGCTTGCACTGAAAGGGATCTAACTGCTGTATAATCAAGAACGGACAACTTGCCTTTTTGACTGATGCAGGTTGCTCCGCTACATCGGGAATGTGCGCTTTCAAGTTATTGTTGGAGGCAGCTGTTCTAGATTCGAATTGTGGAACGCCCACTTCGAACTCTTTGTTGGCGGAAGTTCGAAACACCGTATTTCGTAACTCGGCTTTAGTGACAATGTTGTCGTTTACATTACAATTGCTATCGCGCAGTGATGGTTTTCATTGCGTCTTACTGCTTTTGTACCTTATTTAAACCAAAATCTCTGTGGATTTTCCGCCAGATTTCGAACAGCGACCTATTGCGTAAAGTATTAAAAGAAGCTTGCAGTGGAATTAACTCTAAATTTCGATCTTTTTGAAACATCACCAATCTTAGAGATTTTGAGTTATCTTAAATATGCTTGCTTTTTCGGTGATTCTTCGTGTCTCATTGGTCTACATGGGAGACATTTGAGCCTATTAATTTTTGATACACTGAGGTGACAAAAATCGCAGGATACCTAATTATATTTTGTCGGATCTCCATTTCCACGGCGTTGTGCATCGACTCGACGTAACGTACTCAGCAAGTCGTTGAAAATCCTCTGCAGAAACACTGGGCCATTCATAATTGCGAAAGTGTTGCCGAGGCTCTATTACGTCCCACAAATTTTCAATGCGATTCATGTCAGGCTATCTGGATGGCCATATCATTCTTTCGGACTGTTCGGTATGTTCTACAAACCAATCTCGAACAACCGTGGCTCGATGTCATAGCGCATAGTCATCCTTAAGAATTACGTGGTTTTGGAACATAAAATCCATGAATGGCTGCAAATGGTCTCCATGTAGCCGAACATAATCATTTCTAGTCAATGATCTGCAAGGGGTTAGGAGAAACTGTCATATAATTTTTAGCCTACTATAAAAACATATTACACTACTTTCTGCTTTCTGGTCATGTGTGAGTGAAATTTTTTCAATCCATTTGAAACATTTTCATGAGATTAATAGGAAGATGTGGAAAATTTCACGTTTAATTCGGTATATCTTAACCTGAGTCCACCTGCTTCCTCGCATGTGTAACCCGTGAAAAGACCGTGAAGGGAAAAACTAGAGAGAATCGACCTCACATGGAGGCTTACCGCTAGTCGATCCTTCCGCGACTGGAACAGGAAAGGAGGAAAGGGCAGTGGTGCACAGAGTACCCTCTGCCACACACCAGACGAGAAAGCGAGTTAGTATTGCATTGTAATTCAGTTCTGAGTTATGTTGTAGGTTTCAACTGTCTAGCTGATCGGGAAGTTGTTTAAACTCAATTTAAAAATTTCTACCCGACAGACAAACAGACAAGCAAGCGACTTACTAAAGAACGTAAAAATAGGATACTCATGGTCATTAAAAAAGTTTCATGTGTGTTTTTAATAGTACACCATAAGATATTACGCAATTTTAGCAAAAAAAACTCCTTAAAATCAGAATGAAACTTGCGGTAATCGTTGACAATCTATTTGTAGAAAACCTTTTAGCATCAGGAAGTGAATAAAACAAAAAATTGTGTAAAAAGCAATTCAGCGAAACAGCAACAGTTTAATTAAAAGTCCCGGTAGTCGGTAGCGCATTCAGAAGTGTGTCCAGTCGGTGCCACCTCGTGGCCTCTCTGTGGAATGTTTATTTTTCCTGTGGCAGTGCTTCCGGTCAGAGGACCACTCTCGATGCCGCCGGTGCACAGTATGGGCGATCCCATGTCTATCTGCTGCAGTTCCTAGTAAATTCCTGAATCCCTCTAAATAGGGATTCTAGTTAAACTGTTCATTATCCAATAACTCCGTTTGCTCTATTAGGTTTGCTGACTTTGCCGGCCAGTGTGGCCACGCGGTTAAAGGAGCTTCAGTCTGGAACCGCGCGACCGCTACGGTCGCAGGTTCGAGTCCTGCCTCGGGCATGGATGTGTGTGATGTCCTTAGGTTAGTTAGGTTTAGGTAGTTCTAAGTTCTAGGGGACTGATGACCTCAGATGTTAAGTCCCATAGTGCTCAGAGCCATTTGAACCTTTTTTTTTTTTTTGTTTGCTGACTTTAGGTGCTCTTCGCAACACTTGATAACTACCTGCCTATTTCATGCCACAAGTTTACCGTTACTCATATGTGTACTGAATGCGCTTTTCTTACCGCTATACGTATCCTCTCTGAACTCAGTCTCAAAATTCCTCCCATTTTGGCCAATATACAACTTCCACGGCGCTGACAGTCGATCTTCTAGACAGCGGATCACGAATAGTTACAGCAGATGTTGCCAACCTTGTGATGTAGTCCAGAGCTTCTCCCTTATGCTTTATTGTGGCATACACCAGCGTCTAACTAGCTTAACAGTGTCTCTATCTTGCCTAGCTGAGCATTATAAAAGCAGTTACTACTCCATAATATATTGCTTCAATGACTTGTGTTAATATTGGTTACTTAACAAATGTCGGGTGGTCCTCAATTATCTGTGATCCGTAACATCAAATGCACGCTCGTGTTAACACTTTTGTGTGCCTAGAGCGATTGGACGAGGGAGATTACATGGGGGAATGTTGCGAAGTCTGAAGTAACTAACTACTGATCAGATTTCTTAAAAATTCTGCCCCTCCGATAAACAGCTGACTGATAATTTTCTGTGGTTCAGAAAGTTTAAATTCTCTCTCTTTTTCTCCTCATCGTTCTTATCATTCGCCGCGCCCAATATAGGCGGGGTTGGGTGGTTAATAGTACGAACATTGCACTCTTCAGCGATAAACGTGTTTCATGAAATTAAAAATATGACTTTCATCGATGGAATTAGGAATAAGACAGTTGGGAGTTACTCGTTTTCAGATAAACGATCGTGAAGAGAGAGAAACTAATTCTTGAACTGCAGCACCAAACATTCAATAAAGAAAGGACAACATTCCTGGGAAATGATAGAGTGGAGGCGGTTTAGGGGATTAACAGTGGACCAGCCGTATTGTACAGCGGGGATGATAGTGTGTGTAGGGTCCGACCCACCGTACCACATGAAAATATGTGGGGAATGTTTCTGTAACTCCATCTTTGTACAGATGGTTGCTGGATCCTGGCTCTTCAGTACAAAAATCGAATCAAACCACCTCCAATTGTCTAAAATTCCATTAGTTATTTCCTTTGAGCAACCAGTTTTGGCGTTACATTACGCTATATTCAGGCCGCCTGACCGACGTGAAGGAAGAATCCCACCTTTGGTCCAGTCAAAATAGTAGCCAACATTCAGTAACTGTATCAGTAGATTTTCTACGCAAAATGGTTCAAATGGCTCTGAGATCATGTCCCCTAGAAGTAGAACTAGGTAAACCTAACTAACTTAAGGTCATCACACACATCCATGCCCGAAGCAGGATTCGAACCTGCGACCGTAGCAGAAGCGCGGTTCCGCACTGAAGCGCCTAGAACCGCTCGGCCACATCGGCCAGCTTCTTCCACGCAGCGATCCCTTCGATCACCACTTATCCGTATCTACGGATACCAGTCACTGAATGCCGGCCCCTATTTTGACTGTACCAGAGGTGGGATGCTTCCTTCATGTCGGTCAGGGGCCCTTAAGATAGCGTAATTTAGAGCCGAAACTGGTTACTCAAATAAGGTAACAACTGGAAATGTAGGCGGCTGAAGATGATTTGATTCTACTTTCAATAGGAAATGTCTTACATAGCAAGGGTGGAGTACAGGAAACCGAGATATGGCGCATGAAAAAGGTAACAAGTGGAGAGAAGTCTTAGACCTGGCCGGATGGACAAATAGAGACTAGATTTCATCATCTGCAAGTGGTGGTCGACTGAAATTCGAGATACTGTGGAGTATGTTTAGGTGTAGGCACTCGGCAGCGTATAGAGACGAGAGCGCAGCATGCCGTGACTGCATATCTCAGATGCTGCAATTGGGGTTGCAGGAATCGATATTGCACATACGTAGTACAGGGTGTCCGGTGAAGGAAATGGTATGTTTATTGTGAAAGCTGCAAGAACTTTATGCAGCAGTTATACAGAACTTTCGACACAGTTCGAAAAGCTGCCAACAAATAGTGCTGTAATCGAAATACGAAGTGCGTGTAAAGAGTGCGTCGCAGCTCAGATCAACCATTTCCATCTTTGAAACGTGGAAAGACGTTATTTCACCGAAATCGTATACTCCATTCAACAACGTGCTTCCTGGCACTGGAATACGATGGGATAGAACACCGTCATACGGCAACATAACGGGGTCTTCATACATTCCGTTTCATATGCTCCGTTAAAGTTTCGACAGGATTAGATGCAAAAACCGTTCGCAAGCCCTTAGGCAAATTCTAACGGAAAGGCAGCGTGTCTTGAGGGTTTAGTGGGGAACGTTAGTCCCAGGTAAACTGCAGTTACTCCTGAAAATGTCGCCACTGTTTTTCGAATTATTCTTGAAAATCCAATCAAACTGGTCCGAATAATTGCAGCAGACACTGGTTTGAAGCTTCCTGGCAGGCATAAAATACTGATACCGAGCCTACACATGCTTTCATTCACAGTCCATTTCTACCAGGCCATACTTGTGCGACGGAGGCATGACTTTGCGAACCAGATTCCCGCAGTAATTGGTAATGAAGGATATGATGATCAGTGTACCTGATTTCCAGATGAAGCGTGTGGTGTCACCGCCAGGCACCACACTTGCTAGGTGGTAGCCATTAAATCGGCCGCGGTCCGTTAGTATACGTCGGACCCGCGTGTCGCCACTATCAGTGATTGCAGACCGAGCGCCGCCACACGGCAGGTCTAGAGAGACTTCCTAGCACTCACCCTAGTGGTACAACCGACTCTGCTAGCGATGGTTCACTGACAAAATGCGCTCTCATTTGCCGAGACGATAGTTAGCATAGTCTTCAGCTACGTCATTTGCTACGACCTAGCAAGCGCCGTTACCAGTTACTATTGATGCAGTAAAACATGTACCGTCAAGAGCGACGTTCACCATTTATGGATTAAAGTTAAGTATTCCACAGCTACGTCCTTTTTTGCTAGTCTAATTTCCTTGACCTGTTCCAGATCTCACGCCAGCCTGCGTGAGCTAAAACGCGTGCCTTTCGGCTTCCTCTCATACAGGGTTGGCTCTCTTGCCAACCCACAACAAAGCGTACTTCCACATGAATGGAGTCAATAAACATAACTGGCGATTTTCGGATACCGATAAACCCCATTTGTGTGAAGTGAAAGCTACCAAAGCTACTTTTTGTTATGGTAAGCAGCGGAGGCATTATTGATCTTTTCTCATGCGACAAACGATCACTAGTGAACGTTAAGTTGCAATTTTGGAACAATTTGTTGCCACATAGCTCGCGTTTGCGGATTGAATACGGAGTGGTCCATGCAAGATGGAGCCAGGTCACAACGCAGTGGAGAGGTGTTTCGCTTTCCGAATGAATACTTTGTTAATAGAGTCTTGCGTTGGATTATTGCAAATTTACTGTTGCAGGGATGATTTTTCCTCTATATTCGCCCGATCTGATTCCTTGTGACTACTTTTTGAAAGACACTATGTACCGAAATCGTTCCACTACGACGGATGACTTTGAATCGGCATCCGTGTGGTATCTGAATCCAATTCCGTTAAGAAAGTAGAGGATGTGAAGGCAAATTTGATTGTTCCTAAGGGGGTGGTGAACATTTTAAAAAGACTGTGATGTAATTGCAAAGACTGCTTGAAGAGGACGAGTTTAATTACACATGCTGATGCTATACGAGATGCACAGCGTACAGTGTTATCTGTTAGCAGCTCCTCGAACTATTTCGAAACTTCTGTGTAGCTTCTGTATGAAATTCTTATAGTTTTCACAATAGACATACCTTATGTTGCGTCGTCTATCGATCTTAGTATTCGAGATATTTAATTTTTGAAATCAGGGACTTCTTCGCTGAACATATTTTTTAAGTTGAACATTAACTCAATGCGGCCGAGCGGTTCTAGGCGTTTCAGTACGGAACCGCGCAACTGCTACGGCCGCAGGTTCGAATCCTGCCTTGGGGATGGACGTGTGTGATGTCCTTAGCTTAGTTAGGTTTACGTAGTTCTAAGTTCTAGGGGGGCTCATGATCTCAGATGTTAAGTCCCATAGTGCTCAGAGCCATTTGAACTATTTGAGCTTCGTCATGTGGAACGTCTGTGTGCATGGAATGAAACGTCTGCTGTGGAATAATGAAACATCAGCTCATAAGTCCATGTTCCATACATGGAGAACTGATCGCGCACAAGTATCGTAGCTTCCTAACAAGTCATCTTTCACGTATGCTGGAAGACTTCGCTTACCAGACTAGGAGGAATTTTTGGTACTGACATGATGGCTATCCAGTCCTCGGTGCACGAATTACTACAGAATGTCTTCACGAACTGTTCCCAAACTGTTGGACTGGACGCCGAGGACCTGTATCTTGGCCACCCGTTCTACAATTTTGACACCTGTAGACATGTTTCTGTGGGGAAAACCTAAATATGCTGTCTATAAGAACATACACTCTGCACCCGACGACATACAGGTACGTATTACTGCAGCCTGCTCGGGTATCTCCACACAAATGCTTGCACGTGTGTAGCAGTCGTTCCATACCAGACTGGAAGCGTGTGCTGCTGCTGCTGGTGGTGGTGGTGGTCCATCTGAACACGTGTGATACTCAGTTGTCTCGTTACTAGTCAGAATCCACATAATTAGTGTATGCTTTTGTGTAGTTCTCGTGAGCTACTGTAGATACTGTACAAGTGTCGGTGTGGGAACTTCTCAAACAACGATATCTCGTAAGAGACTCGCACTAGAATCCTACAATTAACAGCACTGACATTCTGATTTACCCTACTTCTAGTTTATTAATGTCAATCGACATCTGCACAAAAGTATACTTTTTAAGTATTACTAAAATCTGTTTACCGACTAACAATACAAGCCCCTCGACTACCAATCCATTAGATGGCTAATATCAAAGTTACAGAGATGTCTTTATCAACAGCATGTCGTCTTCTCCTACACTACACAAAAAATGTCTGAATATCTAGTTCCACTTTACAATAATAACACGCTACAATACTAAAATTTATTTAGATATGATGTGAAATAGTTGTGTTCATTTACCTAAATTCCATTAGATGGCGAACTGTTTTGTTGTTTTGCATGTGGTTTTCCAAGTCGGTGACGGCACCTCGGTCACCTTATCGTGAGTTTTTATAGTGGTATTTCACATGGACACGCTGAACCACTTGATAGAATATGCACAACTGTCTTTGAATCATTCGCATTACAATGCGTTTTCCTTAGTCACCAACGTATTTGTTTACTATAAGTCACCGTCTGTTTCCGATACTGATCTCGGGAACCCAAATGCAATAAATAAAGTATTAGCCATCTGATGATGAGCATGGTTGCCCAAAACCAGTTATGGCAGTAAAATAAAACATTTTTAAAAAATTATGTGACTCAGTGCGTCCTTCACTAAATGTCATTGACAGTGACGGGATTCAAAAGATCCAACGTCGATAAAATAACTATCTGCTTGTGCTTTGCCTAATAAACAGTACATGTTTCACATTACCATAGACATATTATGTGTTATTTTATTCATTTATTTACTCTTCTTTTTCTCTTTTGGAGTCACAGGTTTTCACACTGGTTCGATGAGGCCCACCACAGCTTCCTCTTCTGTGACAACCTATTTAAATAGTAAGGAAACATCACCAACTCGACTTCATATTTTAAGGAGAAAAAAGCATAATTACAATGAATCAGCCCCAAATATCGATCCCGAGCAAAGATTTCGCCATAATCCTGATAGGGCGCACTTGTCACCTTCCGGACGCACAGCTTTTGAGTTCCGCCCGTACCGGTTGTTTGTGACTCGCTCCGCGCATGCTTGACGTCAAAGCGCGAAGTACTGTACAGTAGAGTGAGTCAGAGCTTTGTGAAATATTATTTAGACATTGGAAACATGCTCCGTCCATTTTTTCAAAGTTTGTGCTATTTAACCTACGTGGCTGAATTTTCTCATTTTGAGAACACTGAAGGAGTGATCTGTTTTACTTGCTAAAATATTCAGCAGACTAGCTCACATAAAATATTTCTGTATTTAAGACAAACGCTTTCGACAGATTTTGCTGCTTTACACTGGACCTCTCTCCAATTTTCCATGTGGATAAACATCAGCCCATTATTAAAGGTTTGTTATAACAAAGCGCCTTGTGCAAAAGCCCAACGTATGAGCGTGTCATTAAAAAAGCAGCGGAGGGCAAATTTTTTATTAACACCACTGTTGTGCGCTATTTTCTACAGATTTTAAAGCTGGCTATGTTAAAGTGTAGTACATATGCGGGGTTGGCAAGATAAATTTAAGTTTACTTCTTTTGCTTTTGAAGCTCATACATAGCAGCAGAACATCAATACAAGAATACTAGTAAATAATATTGTTCGGATAAGTTTCTGAGATTGACATTAATGTACCGGACTCAAATTACTTACCTATTTTTAACATACAGTAACATATGTTGTTGGACAATATTTCATGAAACGTTCGGTAGATGTGTCCACCTCCATACTCCTCATCCCTCGCGTCTGGCACCCGTTGAATAGATGGGTTCTGGTTGTCACTTCGCTGTACAGTACGTCGTGCTCAGCGATTTGGTTGATACAGTGGGGCGGATGGAGTGACAAACTACAGATTCATGTGCATTCGATAAGTCGTATTTGCGTAATGCCATTGTTACGACCCAATTTTTCGCCCGAAGTCGATTTATGAGACTGTGACTGGCAATGAATTTTTTCGTTCTTAAAATGAGATTGAGTTGGTGGTGCTTCCTTGTAAGGCACCTCTGACTGTCTGTAGCACCGTTAAAGTTATTTCAAGATGTTCTAACATACATCGTCCGCTACCATCGGTCAATGATTTCTGCAATTCATTTCCTGGCCGATCCCCTTCATTTCCATCACCTCTCTGCAACATCACGTCTCAAACACTTCGCATCTGTTCCTTTTTAGCTTTCTCAAAGTCTATACTTCATTTTCACACAACAGTCAGACCGTGGAAACGCTGTTCTGTGTGCATTCACACTTCTCCGAGGACAATGTTTGAGTGCTGAATAACTGTTGAGCATTCATTTATAATTATCATTCACAAAGTTATTGGTGGTGAAGCGTTATCATTCCACAATCATTCCCCAAAGGTTTCAGTGATGTAGCATCATAATTCCACTATGCTTTCAGTGGTGTATCATGATCATTCCAGGATACGTTCAGTAGTAAAGCGTCATTACAGAAATTACTTTTGAATACATTATGGGAGTGACAGTGATCAATGAGTTACAAATATTTGCCATTAAAAACAGTCTTGATCACTATTTATTTATTAAGGTGACCGGTTTCGACCACTACTGTGGTCATCTTCAGACCATTGAGTAGGAATCTCTTTCTGCTGGAGAATCACTACTAGTGATTCTCCAGCAGAAAGAGGTTCCTACTGAATGGTCTGAAGATGACCACAGTAGTGGTCGAAACCGGTCACCTTAATAAATAAATCGTGATCAAGACTGTTTTTAATACTAAATATAGTCATTACAGAAAGATTTCAGTGTTGTAGCATCAACATTTCACAAAGTTTTCAGTGGCGCAGCACCATCATCCCACTAAGCTTTGAGCGATACAATATCATCATTCTATGAAGCCTTCAGTGTTGTAGCATCATAGTTCTATGAAGATTTCAGTAATGTGGCATTATCATCAAAACACTTTCAGTGGTGTAGTATCGCCATCGTATAATTTTCGAATGATGTAGCATCAACATTCCACAAAGTTCAGAGCTGTAACATCACCAATCCATGAAACTTTCTGTGTATAGCACCATCGGTAAGCGGATCTAAATCCCCTATTCAGTCACTCGTTGACCACGATGGCACCGAAACAGAGGACGACCGAAGAAAGGCAGAAATACTGAATTCAGTGTTCCGAAACTGTTTCACTGCGGAAAATCGTAACACGGTCCCTGACTTCAGCCGTCGCACGGACGCCAAAATGGAAAATATTGAAATAAACGATATCGGAATTGAAAAACAACTGCTATCACTTAGTAGCGGAAAAGCATCCGGACCAGACGAGATACCCTTAAGATTCTACAGTGATTACGCTAAAGAACTTGCCCCCTTTCTATCAGCAATTTATCGTATATCGCTGGAAGAACGTAAAGTACCTAGCGACTGGAAGAAAGCGCAGGTCGTTCCCATTTTCAAGAAGGGTCATAAATCAGATGCGAATAATTATAGGCCTATTTCGCTTACGTCAATCTGTTGTAGAATAATGGAACATGTTTTGTGTTCTCGTATTATGACGTTCTTAGATAATACAAATCTCCTTCATCATAACCAACATGGATTCCGCAAACAGAGATCATGTGAAACTCAGCTCGCCCTATTTGCCCAAGAAATTCACAGTGCCGTAGACACTGGCGAGCAGATTGATGCCGTATTCCTGGACTTCAGGAAGGCATTTGATACGGTTCCGCACTTACGTTTAGTGAAAAAAATACGAGCTTACGGAATATCGGACCAGGTTTGTGATTGGATTCAGGATTTCCTAGAAGAAAGAACACAACATGTCATTCTTAACGGTTCAAAATCTGCAGATGTAGAGGTAATTTCGGGAGTACCGCAGGGAAGCGTGATAGGACCTTTATTGTTTACAATATACATAAATGACTTAGTTGACAACATCGGTAGCTCCGTGAGGCTATTTGCAGATGACACGGTTGTCTACAAGAAAGTAGCAACATCAGAAGACTCGTACGTACTCCAGGAGGACCTGCAGAGGATTAATGCATGGTGCGACAGCTGGCAGCTTTCCCTAAACGTAGATAAATGTAATATAATGCGCATACATAGGGGCAGAAATCCATTCCAGTACGATTATGCCATAGGTGGTAAATCATTGGAAGCGGTAACGACCGTAAAATACTTAGGAGTTACTATCCGGAGCGATCTGAAGTGGAATGATCACATAAAACAAATAGTGGGAAAAGCAGGCGCCAGGTTGAGATTCATAGGAAGAATTCTAAGAAAATGTGACTCATCGACGAAAGAAGTAGCTTACAAAACGTTTGTTCGTCCGATTCTTGAGTATTGCTCATCAGTATGGGACCCTTACCAGGTTGAATTAATAGAAGAGATAGACATGATCCAGCGAAAAGCAGCGCGATTCGTCATGGGGACATTTAGTCAGCGCGAGAGCGTTACGGAGATGCTGAACAAGCTCCAGTGGCGGACACTTCAAGAAAGGCGTTACGCAATACGGAGAGGTTTATTATCGAAATTACGAGAGAGCACATTCCGGGAAGAGATGGGCAACATATTACTACCGCCCACATATATCTCGCGTAATGATCACAACGAAAAGATCCGAGAAATTAGAGCAAATACGGAGACTTACAAGCAGTCGTTCTTCCCAAGCACAATTCGTGAATGGAACAGGGAAGGGGGGATCAGATAGTGGTACAATAAGTACCCTCCGCCACACACCGTAAGGTGGCTCGCGGAGTATAGATGTAGATGTAGATGTAGATCATCTCAAAATACTCTCAGTAGTGCAGTATCGTCATACCACACAGTTTTTAAGTGGTGTAGCATCATCACTCCTTGAACTTTTAATGGTGTAGCATCATCTTTCCACAAGTTTTCTCTCCTGTAACATCATCATTCTAGAAAGCTTTCTGTAGTGTAGCATCTTCGTTCAACCTTGCCTTCAATGTGTTTTCCTGAGACATTGTTACAGGTCATCACAGAAAGCACTAAAAACGTTACTACACGATAATACACTGAAGTGACAAAAGACATGTCATACATCTCAATATCTTGTCGGACCCCTTTCTGCTTGGCGTAGTGAAGCAGCTCGACATGGCATGGACTCAACGAGTCTTTGAAAGTACCCTGCAGATATATTGGGCCATGTTGCCTCTACAGCTGTCCATAATTCCGCAAGAATTGCCAGTGCAGGATTTCGTGAACGAACTGACATCTCGATTACCTACCATAAATGTTCGATGGGATTAATATCGAGCTGTTTGGGCGGTCAAACATTTTTCTCGACTATCCAATGTTTTTCAAACCAGTCACTAACAGTTGTGCCTGATGACATGGTGCATTGTCATACATAAAATTTCCAGCGTTATCAGTGAACATGAAGTCTATCAGTATCTGCAGATGGTCTCAGCTGGACCAGAGGATCAAGTCCGTTCCAAGTAAACAGAGTCCATAATGTTACTGAGTCACTACTAGCTGCCGGCCGGTGTGGCCGTGCGGTTAAAGGCGCTTCAGTCTGGAACCGCGTGACCGCTACGGTCGCAGGTTCGAATCCTGCCTCGGGCATGGATGTGTGTGATGTCCTTAGGTTAGGTAGATATAAGTAGTTCTAAGTTCTAGGGGACTGATGACCACAGATGTTAAGTCCCATAGTGCTCAGAGCCATTTGAACCATTTTTTTTCACTACTAGCTTGCATGGTGCCTTGTTGACAACTTGGGTCCATGACTTCGTAGGGACTGCGACACACTCGAACCCGACCACCAGCTCTTACCAACTGAAATCGCGACTCATCTGACCAGGCCACGGTTTTTCAGTCGTCTTGGATCCAACCCCTGTGATCACAGGTCCCTGGAGAGGCGCTACACACGATGTCGTGCTGCTAGCGTACGTCATTTACTGCCACAGCCCATTAACGACAAGCTTCGCCGCACTGACCTAACGTACACTTTCGTCGTACGTCCCACATGTATTTCAAGCTGTCTTGCTTGTCTCGTAGCACTCACAATTCTATGCAAAGGCCGCCACTGTCGGCCATTAACCAAACGCCATATGTTGCTCGTGGCGACAGGTAATTCCTGAAATTTGGTGTTCTCGTCACACTCTTCACACTGCGTGCGTAGGAATATTCAACTCCTTAACGATTTCCGAAATGGAATGTCTCTTGCCTATAGTTACAACTACCATCCGCGTTTAAAGTCTGCTTATCCACTTCGTACGGTCATAATCACATCGGAAATCTTTTCTGATGAATCGCACGAGTACAAATGACAGTTCCGCCAGTGAACTTCCCTTTTAATACCTTCTGTACATGACACTAACCATCATCTGTATACGTGCACAACGTTATCCCATTACTTTTGCCACCTCAGTGTATGTTAGAGCGTCTAATCCTCCAGCTTCTCGACACCCTCATGGACTTTCAATTGCGATAGACATGTGGAGATGTTGGATGAGCTTTAATACTAGCCGCCGCCGGCGTCGTTTTGTGGCGCAACACGTAATTCTCGTCTCCGGTGTTACTAATCTCTCGTCTACAGATTACCATAGGCCAACCTGCTTGCTCCAGCGAAGCTAGTGACCGCGTGTCACGGCGCAGATAGCGGTGGTCCTACGGTCGGGCGTTGTTTAGCACCAGCCGACATTTCGGCCATTAGGCGCTATCAGCGGTAAAGGATGCCCCGGCACTCCGGTGCGTAGCGCCGCGCCTGCGCGCGGTATAAATATGCATGAGCCGAGCTGAGCCGAGCGAGCGGCCCACGTGACGCCCCGGACGTCTCCTCGCGACGTGCGCTCGCCGCACACCACGCGGGATGTGACCGTGCGGCAGCCGCTCGCCATACGTGTTGCTCGTTTTTGCTGAGTTTAGGCACAACATGTGGCAGCACCAGCCTGGGAAGTTTTCATACATATTCCCAATCAATTTTTTTTTCGCTCTATAGTGTGGCAGTAGGTGTCGCGGAAATGAGGTTATCGATAAATTCCAAACAGATATTGAGGACCACATACGAGAGTTTATCAGAAACACCAACCTGAAGAAAGTAAGTTACTCTAAGAGAGCTGTAAATGATTTCCACTGATATGTTTGATGTGGGCTGTGTCACACTGATGTGGCTACACCGGCACTGTGTTACGTCGAACTTTGGATTTTTAATGTAGCCGTGGCTGGCTAGCGTCATGCCTTGTATTTTATCATTGGTTGCAGTCCAGTGGTGTATTATTTCTTCTTCGTTTACCGCTACAACGTTGCTGTCTTCTCTCCATGAGTGGCAGCAGCAGAGTGTATCGATACTAGTACTGCTGTACTATCTTTGAAGTGGCGGATAGGTTTTCCAGGTTAGCTGTGGGTGGCAGTCAGTTGGTTGGGGCAGAGCAGCGAGGAAGTCTCTGTGGTGCATTGTCAGGCCGGAGCCGCCGGCGGCGTGCACGCGCGGTTGGAATTGTGAGGCACTTCTTGCGAGGGTTACGAAGTTTGTCGCCCACCGATCCTGGACACTAAAGTTGAGTGCTCACTTCACCTACTATCAAGCCTCAACTGCTTTCACATCAGTCGTTTGATCCTGGTTGTCG
Source organism: Schistocerca americana (assembly GCF_021461395.2). Taxonomy (NCBI): domain Eukaryota; kingdom Metazoa; phylum Arthropoda; class Insecta; order Orthoptera; family Acrididae; genus Schistocerca; species Schistocerca americana. The sequence goes on from NC_060121.1 coordinate 448,026,971, forward strand.
CTTTCTGGGAGATTCCTCAGAATGACAACGTGTGTGCATTGAAGTCAGCTGGAATTGCAGCCGTCTTCCTGTGTGGTGTTTAACTTAATTTCATTCATTCCTCCATGAATGTAGTGTACCAGCGGTATATTCTGCCTTGTGGCCATTGATATTCCGGTTACCTGCACTGGTCATTGACACAGTTTTCGGCAGTGTATTTTCCTCGTCGTGTTGATGTTGTCCAACACGGCGTGTAATTCGACAGCTGAGGTGTTGTTGGTGGTTCTGGGCCTTTATTCTGACTTGGCCGGATTAGGTACCAGTATCCATAACGTTGTGCTGTTGACATCTTGTTGTCGTTTTGCTGGTCGGGCGGAGCAAAACTGATCTTGTTGGTTGGTTTGTCGGCTAGCTCTCGGTTGGGTTGCCCTCCGATTAAGGGGTTGTCGGTCTGGGTGGCTGTCTCACCTAAACGTGCGCTAGTGTTACCTTTCCAAGCCGACCCTTGGAACCTTGTGTTTTTCACAGTGATTTCCTTTTTATTCTTAAGTACTCTGTGTCTTTTCAAATTAAATGATGAATAATTTTGTCTAGACCTTAAGCCGTAAGAAATATTTTCTAGTTTGTATGTGGCCTTCAGCCGAGTTTATCAGCTTAAATTAAAAATGGGAAATTTTTTGTCTCGGTTTCAAGCCGTGAGATTGTTTGGGTTTCGTATGTGGCCTTCAGCCGAGTTTTATGTGCAGCATTTGAGGATAAAGCCTTTAGCCTATTTTAGCTGAAATTTAGAAGCTCTTCCCTTTAGGCCTTTAGCCGTAAAATTGTTTTCTGCATGGGGTGTGGCCTTCAGCCTAGTTTTAATTCTCTTAAATTAAAAATTCAAAATTCTTGTCTAGTACTTAAGTCACAAGATTGTTATTCTTTAGTATGAGGCCTTCATCCGAGTTTCACACGAATTATTTTAAGATAAGGCCTTCAGCCTTTCGAAATTGAAAGCTCTTCTTTCTAGGCCTTAAGCCGTTAAATTGTTTTATTATATGTGGCCTTCAGCCGAGTTTCAGCCTATTTAGACTAAACATTGAAAATCTTTGTCTCAGCCTTAAGCCGTAACAGTGTTCTTGATTATTGTGTGGCCTGCAGCCGAGCTAAGGCTTTCATTCTATATCGAAAATATAGAATGAAATAAAGAAGTGAAACCTCCAGAGGAACTCCTGTGCCTCAATTCCTTGCTTAGGCTTTGTGCCTTGGATTTTCAATGTGGCCTTCAGCCGATCTAAATTAAATCAAAGGGGGTCTTTCGTTAAAATCTTGAGTATTTGATTCTTGCTTCTGTTATTGTGTGTTTTAAGAAATAAAGTTTATATGTTGAGTGCAACTGACAGTAACTTATTTTGGCCCCTTTCCACAAGCATAGCCTCATGCGCTCTGTCCAGCTAGCCCAGGGATTTCAGTATTACTGCACAGAAAACATATACCTACAACCAAGCAAACAAAAATAATTTCGAAGGCATGCTGAAAAGTAATGTGGTTACCCTTGAAGATTTTTGAATAAAATAAACGTTGAAACTTCCTGGCAGATTAAAACTGTGTGCCCGACCGAGACTCGAACTCGGGACCTTTGCCTTTCGCGGGCAAGTGCTCTACCAACTGAGCTACCGAAGCACGACTCACGTCCGGCACTCACAGCCTTACTTCTGCCAGTACCTCGTCTCCTACCTTCCAAACTTTACAGAAGCTCTCCCGCGAAACATGCAGTTCTGCATGTTCCGCAGGAGAGCTTCTGTAAAGTTTGGAAGGTAGGAGACGAGGTACTGGCAGAAGTAAGGCTGTGAGTGCCGGACGTGAGTCGTGCTTCGGTAGCTCAGTTGGTAGAGCACTTGCCCGCGAAAGGCAAAGGTCCCGAGTTCGAGTCTCGGTCGGGCACACTGTTTTAATCTGCCAGGAAGTTTCATATCAGCGCACACTCCGCTGCAGAGTGAAAATCTCATTCTGGAAACATCCCCCAGGCTGTGGCTAAGCCATGTCTCCGCAATATCCTTTCTTTCAGGAGTGCTAGTTCTGCATGTTTCGCAGGAGAGCTTCTGTAAAGTTTGGAAGGTAGGAGACGAGGTACTGGCAGAAGTAAGGCTGTGAGTGCCGGACGTGAGTCGTGCTTCGGTAGCTCAGTTGGTAGAGCACTTGCCCGCGAAAGGCAAAGGTCCCGAGTTCGAGTCTCGGTCGGGCACACAGTTTTAATCTGCCAGGAAGTTTCATATCAGCGCACACTCCGCTGCAGAGTGAAAATCTCATTCTGGAAACATCCCCCAGGCTGTGGCTAAGCCATGTCTCCGCAATATCCTTTCTTTCAGGAGTGCTAGTTCTGCATGTTTCGCAGGAGAGCTTCTGTAAAGTTTGGAAGGTAGGAGACGAGGTACTGGCAGAAGTAAGGCTGTGAGTGCCGGACGTGAGTCGTGCTTCGGTAGCTCAGTTGGTAGAGCACTTGCCCGCGAAAGGCAAAGGTCCCGAGTTCAAGTCTCGGTCGGGCACACAGTTTTAATCTGCCAGGAAGTTTCATATCAGCGCACACTCCGCTGCAGAGTGAAAATCTCATTCTGGAAACATCCCCCAGGCTGTGGCTAAGCCATGTCTCCGCAATATCCTTTCTTTCAGGAGTGCTAGTTCTGCATGTTTCGCAGGAGAGCTTCTGTAAAGTTTGGAAGGTAGGAGACGAGGTACTGGCAGAAGTAAGGCTGTGAGTGCCGGACGTGAGTCGTGCTTCGGTAGCTCAGTTGGTAGAGCACTTGCCCGCGAAAGGCAAAGGTCCCGAGTTCGAGTCTCGGTCGGGCACACAGTTTTAATCTGCCAGGAAGTTTCATATCAGCGCACACTCCGCTGCAGAGTGAAAATCTCATTCTGAAAATAAACGTTATTAACATTTTGCATCTTTATTCTTCATGCTGGCATATTAGTAGCTCCCTGATGATAGAGGGTTCAGAGTTGTAGCGTATAACATGGCGGTGTGTAACATAACGATATCGGTGTCTCAGGAAAAGCGTGCAGTAATCGAGTTTTGAATTCGCAGAGCTGGTCCACACATGGAGCAACCTCGCCTCCAGCATGACAATGGCAGACCACACAAGAGCACTGTCACGTCAGCAACAATTCGTCCCCTTGGTTTTACTGACATCGATCATCCTTCGTACAGTCTCGGCCCCATCCGATTTTCGTCTGTTTCTAAAACTTAAGGAACGTCTTCGAGGACTTTACTTCTGTAGTGATGAAGCGCTGCAAGCAGAGGTGAGGTTTAGGCTCCGTCACCAAACAATCTGCAGTGACGTTTTTAACAAACTGGTCTTTCGTTTGGAGTGATGTGTCTGTCGCCAAGCTGACATTGATTGAGAAATAAATATTCAGACACAAAAATTAAATATGTAGAATGTTAATAACGTCAGTTTTATTCAGTAGCCTTAAGAGCTTTCACATAAAAAATTCGAAGGCATTACTTTTCAGCAAGCCCTCGTACGTGACTGTTTATGGTATGTAGTAATTAAAGAATTATGACCACCCCTTCTACTAGACGAAGTGCAGGAATGGAGCTACACTGGAAGACAAATGCAGGACGAAAAAAGAAGACAGAGAATAAGTCTACAACAGAAAACACAGTTCTGGTGTCTGGCCATTAATCATGCGTAGGCCTCAGTGTGAGGAAAACTTCAGTACGAACGGATATCTGGAGCACAGCACTGTTTGTATGTGAGTCACGGACTGTGGGAAAGCAGGAAAGAAGAGAATCTAAGCGTATGAGAACCAGAGGACAGCTGATAATTGAACTGATGTAAAACATCAGGGTGTTCTCCACAGAATCGGAGAGAATGGGAAGCTGTTGAGGAGAAGGGGCACGATAAATGACATACAAAATTAGAGAATGAAGTCCTATCTGGAAGATGGAGCCGTAGATGTTAAAAACTCTGTAGAAGAAAGTGATTGGAATATTGCAAATGGGTAAGCCTCTCTGAGAGGGGAAGACGCTGACACTGAAGAGGATGTTGTGACGAACCACATCAAATAATTGTGGTCGGAAAGAGACGATAAAGCGGAAAGCCTGCCCTCACTCCCTACTCAGTGTGTATCCCCGGTCCCTGTTAAAATTGTTGTTGTTCGTTCTAATCTCAGCCGACATCTTTATACAGAATCCCTATAACTTGACACATGAGCGTCTCAACTGTATTTTGTGTCCGTTCTCCAGGCAATGCACAGCTATGGACGATTTGCCGAGTTCCCTTTGTTTAATATGTCTCTTGTGCTCGGTACAACCTTCTGCAACTGTGCGAGTTGTCTGGCCTACGTAAGAGGGTTGGAACTTTAATAATGACAACGATTTATTTACAGCTCGTGTAAAATAGATACGTGTTTCAAAGAGCTATGTGGAACTCGTAGGATACTCTTAGCAATGCCAGTTGTGATGACAGAGCAGCGCGGTCTATTGCCCGACGATTTTGTAACAATTCTGAAGCGAATGCCGTGAAGTGTTTCCTTCAGTTTAGAAATCGAGTTGAACTTACGAGGGCTTAAGTCAGGAGAGTGCAGTAGGTGGTACAACACTTAGCATCCGCATCAGCCAAACAAATCAGTAACAGCTTGCACTGTACGTGCTTGAGCATTGTCCTGCAAAATGACAGTCAGGTCCTGCAGAAAGTGTCATCTCTTCTGTCTCTGTGCTATTCATTTTTGGAACACAACCTACGACCAGCTTAGAGACAGATGAGATGACACTTTCTGCAGGACCTGACTATCATTTTGCAGGACAATGCTCAAGCACTTACAGTGCAAGCTGCTACTGATTTGTTTGACTGATGGGGCTGCTAAGTGCTATACCACCTACTGCACTCCTCTGACTTAAGCCATCGTAAGTTCAATTCGATTTCTAAATTGAAGGAAACACTTCATGGCATTCGCTTCAGAACTTCTACACGTTCGTCGGTCAATAGACCGCGCCGCTCGAACTGTCAACACAACTGGCACTGCTAAGATTATCAAAAATGGTTCAAGTGGCTCTGAGCACTATGAGACTTAACTTCTGAGGTCATCAGTCCCCTAGAACTTAAAACTACTTAAACCTAACTAACCTAAGGACGTCACACACATCCAAGCCCGAGGCAGGGTTCGAATCTGCGACCGTAGCGGTCGCGCGGTTCCAGACTGAAGCACCTAGAAGCTAAGATTATCCTACGACTTCCACATCTCTTGCAACGGGTTATGCACAATGCTGGTGACTACTTTGGAGGTCAGTAAAACTTTTAAATACCTATCTATTTTCTACGAGCTGTAAATAAATAGTTGCCACCATTAAAGTTCCAATCCTCGTAGATGCTGCCGTGCTCGTCATGGAACCCATACATGCCGGGCACACGAAGAGCTACATTGTTTTTAACAGGGCGGAGCATATCTCATATCTTGGATGTCGGAAGGAAGCAACGAAGTATGCTTAATTCTTGTAGGGAGGCGGGAGCGGCAATATCAAATGTGGCGCGAGCCCCTGCCTGACATCACTCGGTCCCGCGGCGGACTATGATCAGCCCAACTCACCTCCCGCGCACGCGCCGTTTCGGCCCTCTCTGATAGGTGCCAGCAGCCCTAATCGTGGGTATAGAAGAGAAAACTCGTAGCAGCCCCGGCAGTCAGTAGTTTTAGCAACCAAAAGCTCCAGAATTTTGCTCGAATTGACGCGGCGTGATAACCGAGATTTTATACAAACCTGACGACACGGAAGACTACGAAGACACAGTTCAGTAGGCAGTTCAGTTGAACAGGAACGGGCATTTATGTAAATGGCAGTTACAGTATCTGGAAAGAAAAACATAGGTACAAGGACGATAATTGCTGAAAACATAGGCTACAGAAGAAATATTTCAGTTGATCGGTGAAAGAAGGAAGTACAAAAATTTTCAGGGAAATTCAGGAATTCAGAAACTCAGTTTCCCTCTACTTCCTCTTCCCTGTACTTTATTTTATTCTTAAGAGAACTGAGGTGAAATGGCTGCATGCAATATGTGAAGAAACTGAAAAAAGAATTCACTTTTGGAAAAACTGACTCGGCACTACCTTCGCTGAAAAAAAAAAAAAAAAAAGCAACGGGTCCTAACATTAAGAGTGAAACGGGAATTCTACTGTTAAATGCAGAGGAAAGAGCGGATAGGTGGAAAGAGTATATCGAAGCTCTCTATGAGGGTAAAGACTTGTCTGATAAGGTGATGGAAGAATAAACAGGAGTTGATATAGATGACAAAGGTGATCCAGTTTTAAAATCACAATTGAAAACACCTTTGGAAGACCTAAAATCAAATAAGGCAGAAGGAATAGATAATATTCCATCGAGTTTTCTAAAATCGGGGAAAGTGGTAACTAAATGATTGAGCTCCTTGTTATGTAGAATGTGATGTGTTAGATGACAATCATTTTGGCTTTCTAAGACGTAAAGGCACCACAGAGGCCGTTCTGACGTTGCAAGACTGAAGATAATTCAATGCATATTCGTAGACATTATCGACCTGGAGAAAAGCGTTCGGCAACGTTAAATGGTTGAAGATGTTCGAAACTACGCCGAAAAGAGGGGTAAGATATAGGGAAAGACGAGTAATATGCAATATATAGAAGAACCAAGAGGGATCAATAAGAGTGGAAGGCCAAGAATGAATTGTTCGCACTGAAAAGGATCTAAGACAGGGATGTAGTCTTTCACCTCTAATGTTCAATCTATATATCGAATAAGCAATGGCGGAAATAAAATAAAGGTTCAAGAGTGGAATTAAAATTAAAGGTGAAAGTATGTCAGTGATAAAATTCCCTGACGACATTGCTATCCTCAGTGGAAGTGAAGAAGAATTACAGGATTAGCTGAATGGAATGTGCAGTCTAATGAGTACAAAAGGACTGAGAATAAATCGAAGAAAGATAAAAGGAATGATAAAAAGCAGAAATGAGAAGAGCGAGAAGCTTAACGTCAGGATTGGTGATCGCAAAGCAGATGAAGTTGAGGAATTATGCTACCTAGGCAGGAAAATAACTCATTATGGACGGAGCATGGAAAACGTCAGAAGCAAATTACCAGAGGCAAAGAAAGGCATTCCTGGCCAAGATACGTCTGGAGCACAGCACTGTATTGTAATGAAACATGGAGAGTGCGACAACCAGAGCATAAGAGGATTGAAACATTTGAGATGAATGGCTATACGGAAAACACTGACATGAATAAGGGACAGGAAGGCAGGACATCTTTGAATAACTTCAAATGGTTCAAATGGCTCTGAGCACTATGGGACTTAACTTCTGAGGTCATCAGTCCCCTAGAACTTAGAAGTAATTAAGCCTAACTAACCTAAGGACATCACACACATCCATGCCCGAGGCAGGATTCGAACCTGCGACCGTAGCGGTTGCGCGGTTCCAGACCGGCTTTGAATAACTTCCACTGATTCGTGCTAGTGGTAGATGTAGAGAGTAAAAACTGTAGAGGTAGACAGATTGGAATGCATCCAGCAAATAATTGAAGATGCAGGCTGCAAATGCTACTCTGAGACGAAGAGGTTGCACAGGAGAGGAATTCAGGCGGGTCGCATCAAACCAGTCAGTAGATTGATGACTCAAAAAATCAAAAAGACAACAAATGCTATGGGATACATGTCAATCTCTTGTCAGTTGTACAAACCCGGCTGTGCTTGTTTCTCAAACAATACTGCAAACTAAATAGGATGGTTTTCCTGATGAAAATGATATGCCTAAGAAACTATGGGGTTAAAACATGGTCATTAACACACTGATAGGAGGTAAGTAGCTTGAAGATCTGGCATTACCGGAATATTTTTACGATTGGTACAAAAAGAAACTGGTGCTGTAGAAACTATAGATGTGCACATAGGGAGTAACTGAAATGGACTGCAGAGGTTGGTGTTGTTGTTTGATCTTCGCGCCGAAGACTGATTTGATTCAGCTCTCCACACAAGTCTATCCTGTGCAGATCTCTTCATCTCTGATTAACTACTGCAAGGATTCAACTTTCTTCGTGAGTTTGTTCCTTCATCTTCCTTTACAATTTTTACCACTCAGTTTTCACTTCATTAACAAACTGATGATTCCGTTGTCGATGTATGCTACTAAACGGCCGATTCTGTTAGCCAAGTTTTGTCATAAATTTCTTTTTTCTCCAATTTCACTCAATGCCATCTCAAAGAAAATTCAGGGTTTTCTAAGGTTACGAAAATTTAGCTTCATGAAAGGTAAAGGCAGTGAAGAGGTAGTTCTGACTATATGCTTGATAATGGAAGCAGTACTTAAGAAAGCAACACTTAAGACAAATTACTAATATTTGTCTACCTAGAGTAAGCTTTAGACAACGTAAAATGGTGCAAGATATCAGCAGTTCTCAAGAAAATGTATTTGAGCTGCAGGGAAAGACGGATGATATGCTGTATGTAAGGAACCAAGAGGGAAAATAAAAATGGAAGATGAAAATGAAGTTCCCAGATTACAAAGCATGTAAGACAGGGATATAGAATTCCTCTTGAACTGTTCAGCACGTGCACAGAAATAGCACTGGCAGTTCTGGTGAAAAGACGTCTGCTATTCACAGTATGAAACATCAACCTCGATCTCAGGAAGATATTTCTGCGAATGTATGCAAATGCACATTTGGAACCCAGCATTGTATGGTAGTAAATCATGGGCTGTTGTTGAACAGGAAAATATAGTACTTTAGAAAGATGATGAAATTAGGCGGAGAGATAAACGTTTGGAAAATCCTGTCGTCAAGGAAGGACGGGATGTCATGATATGCGTTAAGACATCAGGGAATAACTTCCATGGTACTAGAGGGAGCTGTAGAAGGTAAATGCTGTAAGAGAAGACAGAAATTGGAATAAACCCAAGAAATTATTGAGAACGTAGGGTTCAAGTAACGTTAGTCCACGTTGGTATACACATTAAATTCGTTACGGCTCAGGAGATGCATCTTTAGCGGGCCCCACCGAACCAATCAGAAGACTAGTGATACGCTGTCCTAAAAATATGTGCACTGGTAATTGAAAATTTTCCCGCCCTTAACGCTTTCAGTTACTTCCCGAGCTCAACATTATCTGCAAACATCTGTGGCAGTTGACGTACCAAATACTGCACCGCCTACTGGGAGGTAACCTCGTCACCCTCTGTACTAGCCACTTCTAAGACTCCCATTTATTTCTCAACAACATCATCACGCGAGTCCTCCCCCTCGTACAGGCCTTCGAAAATACCATTTTCCCTTATCCGCTTTCTCATCTGCCCATACCAGTGTTAATTTAACCGAAGGTTGTTTTGACTTTTCAAATTGCTCAATCAGTTTTTCCGATGAACATTTCTTTTTCGATTTCTTCACAGTTTTCCTCCGGCCATTGCGTTCGGCTTCCTGCTATTTCATTCGTAAGTAAATAATATTTATCTGTTCCCGAATTTTTATAAAAAATTTTGTTCTTCCTTCTTTCGTCGATCAGTTGTAGTATTTCTTCTGTTAAGCAAGGCTCCTTTGCAACTACCTTCCTAGTTTGTCCAAGTTCTGTGACTGCCCATTTTCGAGATTTCCATTTCTCTTTAACTGAACTACCCACTGTCGTGGTCATCATCGCATTATCTACAACCTCAGAGAATATCAGCCTTTTTTCATCATTATTAAATTGTGATCGGACTTTACATCTGACCCTCGAGACGCCTTACATTCAAATCTGTTTGACCATGATGTAATCCATCTGGAATCTTTTTCTACTTTCAGGCCTGTTTTCAAGTGTACCTCCTCCTTTTGTGACTATTTAACAATGTAACCGCTATTACTAGCTTCAATTTATTTTAGAACTCAATCTTTCTCCTCTCTAACTTTTACTACCAATTCCATAATCTTCCACAACTCTTTCTTCTATTCCTTCCCCTACTATCACATTCTAATCCCGCATGACTTTCACATAATCATCTCTTTTTATACATTGAATTACCTGTTCAATATCATTAATCACTTTCTCTGCCTCACATTTTGCTTTTGAAGTAGACATGTGTACCTGAATTACTGTTGATGTAAATCTTCCTGATGAGAAAAAGCCTACGACTGAATGGCTCACGGTAGCCCATTTTCTGCCTTACTTTAGTACTCCGATCAAATCCCACTCCTATTATACCATTTTCTGTTGCTGTTCACGTTATACTATATTTGGCTGCTCAAAAACCCTAATCTATTTTCCATTTCACTTCACTGACCCCACTACATGTAGACTGAGCCTTTCTGCTACCGTTTCCAAACTTCTAGCTTCCTACCACTTCCAGTCTTCTGACATTCCACCATATGACTAGTAGTACGTTATCCGTTTCATCTGTTATTCGATCTTTTTCTCAGGGTTACCACCGCTTTTCAATCTTCTTCAGGAGTTCCGAATGGGGGACAAATCCATAATCATTTTGCCAATAGAGATATTGTGACGTTATTAGTAAGCAGGCGTGGTAATTGGCCACATTGTGTTGGTAGGAGATAAGGTGATTTTGCTTGTGGGTGGCTGGGATTCAGAGAGCGACGTGGCAGCCCCTGCCAAAGTGCCATGGTTGGGCAAGCCAGAGCTAACGTTACAGGCCAGCCAGGTGCAGAGACGAGAAGCGTCACTGGAAATGGGTAAATCCCAAAGCTGGGAATTTGTACGGCTATTGCAAGCATTGCCTTTGTTCAGGAGATACACCAAAAATGGTAGAGTATCAGACAATCTGAAAGATGGCTTGTTACAGCTCTTTCAGAATCTATAATAATCAAGTATTAAAACAAATCTGAATACATATGCGATCTTAGAAAAGCGGAACACATACAGCCTGCCTGTCCCTATCTTCGCCGCAACCATTAAAGCAGCTCAATCTGGCGCGACAGAGACACAAGAGTATATGTGTATTGCAGCGCAGTACTTAAAGAAGGCCAGCTTGAGTTTCCTCTAGCCCGGCAAGCTTCACGGCACCTATCCAGCCTGCTGCATCTGACAAGTTGCGCTGTCAATCCAAGTTGACTACAGAACAGCCAGGTGTAAGTCCGCGCAGATAGTTTCACTGCGGCTTACCTATTTTAACGGTGGGAGCAGCAAAATGAGCAAACCAAATTTTAAAGACGCTGAGGAGAAATTAAGAAATGGGGAATATATATAAGTCAGCATGGGAAAGTTTTTCGTGTTTTTATGAAACTGCTTCAAATAAATCGGTAGGTATCCCGCCACGCAAATTTATTTTACGCTCATTCGGGAACCTCGAGTATTCTCTGAAGTGTCCGTAAATTTTACCAACAGTTTCCACGTTCCATAACTTTTCTTAAGATAAAAAAGACGTAATGATTTATGAGTGTGTGGAAATGTCTGCTAAGGGCAACAGTATACAGGCTTTTTAAATTTCTAGTGTTAGGAAGGACTCCGCTTACAACTGGTAAAATTGATATTTATTGAAACACGACCGGTTTAGGTGTTTTAAGCCGATCATCTGGTGAACCTACTTGGTAAAAAGCGAAGTACAGTGTCACTGTATGTTGCGGATACTAAAAGTAGTAAAGAAATGCCTAAAATTTACTCCCAACGTTAAAATATCATAGGCATACCCATCGCTTCTAGTCAAAATTTACAATACAGAGAATATCGTCAATACTATGGAGAGGGAAAGGTAAAGAAGAAGTGCCCCATTCTTTATAGTGAGCTGAAAATGAAACTTACTAAGAAAAGAGGCCGGACTGGCGATAAAGAATTGTCACTGCTAACGTGAATAGTCACGGCACACGCAAATTACGATGCGGAAAGAATCAGGTGGCAGTGTCTCAGCAGTATGACAGCAGGGCAGCTCAGTGCAGGGCAGGGCAAAAGAAGCCCGCACGAACGACTAAGAGAGACTAGCCGGCTGGCGGAACACAAGCTATCCGTGTGGACAGTGTGACGTCATATACTAACGACTAGGAGCGCTAGGTCTCACCTTCATAAGCGGAAATAGTACAGAATTTTATTGCATACTAGCACCTAGTCATAAAATCAGAATTATTCAGAATTCTATTGTGCTTTATTTCCAACAGGTTATTCAACGTGAACTGAAATTTCCAGTTCCTCCAATATATTCAAAATATGGCTTTTTTCAAGCTATTTAGGTCCAGAATCTGGTTCACTTTTAACGTTGTTACCTTCACATAACACGAAAACATCGTCAACTTGCCTATCGTACAGTAAATATTTTTATGACCAACCACAGCAACTTGTGTTCGAAAGCAACCAAATGTTTTCTCGGCAAATGCGTCAGCATCGTCGTTATACTCTGGTGGAAATCTAAAATATATCTACTTGCAATACCAATCCGATGTTTGTCAATCTTTGTGGGAATGGTCATCGCATAACAAGCATTACATTACTAAGATTACATTTCATTTGGAACTGACGCCTATCGATAAGAGTAGTGTGCAATGTGACATCCACATGCAGGCATACACATTTTCATTCGTTGTTAGATAGATACCAACAATCTCAGAATTTTATCCGGAAGAATCTCTTGCCTTCCGTGAAGCACATGGTATGTCAGTTATTAATAGAGCTGCCAGGAGAATGTTCTGGAAATATTCCATGTCGCATCCCAGACGAGCATATCAGGGTACGGAGGAGCCCAGTAAAGGATCTGTTCATTCCACAAAAGGTTTGTGGTGAGAACCGCAGTATAGGGCCTTTTCTTATCCTGTTCTAATATGTCATTTGGTACCCTTGTCGTAAGGGATACGAGAATGGAGTTTAACCATTCTTGCCACATGCTGGCAAGGATTCAGCCTCACGCAATTAGCATATCGACGTGCTGTTATTTTGAAGAGCTTCCCTACGATGAACGTCAAATTTATAGCCAAGAGTTGTTAATTTCGACCCACATACCATGGTCAGACTCATAAAAATATTTACATCACATTAGGCTACAAAATCAGTGGCGTCAAGTAATAAAATCCATGAAATCGTCATTGTTGTCAAATAGTAAAGAAAACTTTAAGAAATTACATCATATACAAATGTGCAAAACAGCACACTCATTCAAGTTATAGTAATAATCAGCCTCCATTCGAAGTGTTACTTCTGACTTTTACTATAACATGAATCAGTGCACTATGTTGCAGATTTTTATGACCGACTGCATAATTTTGTACTTTTTGTCAACAGTGACAAATTCATGGATTTCATTATTTGAGGTCCATTGATTTTATCGCCTTGTAAATGTTGTTATATTCCGATAATTGTTTCCAGACCTAAACTGTGATATCAGTAAGAAATTTTACCAACAGCTTGCCAAGGTACCGATATCGATCTTTTCCCGGACAGGTGGAATCTACCCTAACGCATCTTTGACTCAGCGAGTTAGCGTCGCTGACGGGGAAACCCCACTGTGCTAGAAGGGCGTTGCTTGGCGCACGTCTTTTGCTTTGGAACGCAAGTGAGTCAGTCCCACCTGAGCCTTCTTAATGAGAAGATTGAGAATGAATGCGTTCTGGAATAAAAGGCGTTAACTCGTGGAACTGAGATTATTTAGGTAAGCAGTGGATGATTTTAAGTTACGAACGACTAAAGGGATCTGCCAGCCATGGCAAATTATATTCAAAATGTGTTAAATGCATGAATGCGTTTTAAGACGCAAAGTGATTAAGTTCGTAGGGACAATCGTAGGTGTGATTAAGGTACACTAAAGCGAGTGTTGTCAGATCAGTGTAACCTTCGTTTGAAATGGCTCAAAATGGTTCAAATGGCTCTGAGCACTATGGGACTTAACAACTGAGGTCATAAGTCCCCTAGAATTTAGAACTACGTAAACCTAACAAACCTAAGGACATCACATACATCAATGCCCAAGGTAGCATTCGAACCTGCGACTGCACCGGTAGCGCGGTTCCGGAGTGAAGTGCCTAGAACCACTTTGCCACAACGGCCGGCAACCTTCGTTTGAACAGACCATATTAATGACAGTATTTTTGTGAGAATTTTCATTAAGACTATGGGAATTGTAGACAGCGACATCTCAGCAGGCACACGGTGAAGAACTTTCCCTAACTGTTGCGTGTACCTTGTGAGTACTTTCGCCCTCCATGCTGTTACAAGCATCAAATCCGTTGATTCTCCTACGTCTTTGTGTTATGCTTAGTGCCAAATACGTTCTCATCCGAGCTCTTAGTTTGTTCCAGAACGGGCCCCCTGGTATCCAGTATGTTCTGGTGATCTGTGACCGGACCGTTGCCTGTGAGGGGTCTGACACCGAATGGGATAAGCTGCAATCTGAGGAACAAAGTAACTGTTGTCTGTCATCCATTGAAACTACAACCAGTTGTGGTGTCATTGTAAGTGCGTATTTCTTCCGTAATGGATTTGTAGCACATACTTATTAAGTCAGAAATATTTAGTAGATGTATTAACTAAATTTTTGCGGGAAACTTTAATCAATTGATTAAATGTGTGAGAGTACATTATCTCTGAAGCTTCTCCTTTCATTTATCATCACTGATCCTAGCAGTTGAGCTCATCTAACTCCTTGTTATCCTGCATTTGTTTTGTGATTGATTGTTTTTGTTGTTAATTAAATATTGAATTGCTAATATGGACGTACGAGGGCGCCCTGATAGATTTTATTTATTGAGTTACAACTTTTATAGCTGTCTGAGACATTAGATTAGATATGTGGGCCTATGTGATTTACTAATTTCAAATTTTTCTTTAATTGGCCCCGATACTGCCTTGCAAAATTTATTTGGGAATCAAAGAGGGCTGTATAGCTGGCCAGAACGGTAATTTTATGTTGGTAGTGTAATAATTTATTGATTTTAAACTTTCCTTCATTCACGTTTATTGCTCCCTTAGTATTTATTTAAACTAACCTCTAAAATACTCACTTACTGTAAGTTAATGGTTGCCATGACCGGCTTACGTAATTGTTGCATTTGATCATTAATTGTCGTTTTTATTGGTATCATAACAAAGTACTGTGAACGAAGTTTGAGAAAATTTCTCTTTACACTTCGGGGTCCGGCCCTTCCACTGAGCTGCTCCCGCCAGAACGGCGCAGTGGTTTCAGAAGCAGTACCACAGGTAGCTGGATCAAGTGTGAGTACGTGCAAATGTGGACCGCGGTGAACGTGACTTTGCACCGGCGGCTAAGGCTGTGAGCAGAGGTGTTAATATACGGGACTATTAAGGCGGAATTACTCAAAGCAGGCTAATTGCCAGGGGGCGGGACGCAGTCCCTTTGGCGCTGTGTATTAACTGCTCCACCTGCCCGTTCCCGTTGTGGCCTACAGCCGCGGAAACTCGCCACCGATAATGGCGAAACGTGCCGCTGACCGCACGCGGCTCCGGGAGCCTAATGGAGCACTTAAGCGGCGCGCAAACCCGTAGGGAGCACTCGGCCGGAAAACGGAAAGGGAGCGCCAGACCCGTTGCCATCGCAATATCAACCGCCTCGTCGAAATGGATTAATCTGCAGCTCTCGAAACACCTGACGAGTCTGAAAAAGCATGCTTCAAATACGAAATTCATTATGAAATAACCTCTTTCCGACAGGAATCGACACCTCCATTTCAGTGAGAGATGAGAGGAAACTGTATGCGAACGTGCCATGGCGATTAATCTGCTTTGGTTACGTAACCCCTTCTCTAGCGCAAAGGGAGTGTGGAAGACGATACTAAACGCAATTGCATTGAGTATGTAACTACATAGTTGGCATTCGTAACCAAGCAGTAGTGTGTCCCACTGCCTGTGCAAGTTGCCCAGTGCAACCAACAATTTCTCTTTGGTAGCAGCATGGAAAAATGGCCGTTCCGTTTCGAAAGGTGAGCTGACTAGCTAACCGAAGGAGACACGGTATCTGTGGTTCTGGAAGTGGTATTCAGGGTCATAGAGGGCTGTATGCCTTTCTAAAGTTGTTGTCGAGGCCGTATTAGACAGTGCATGAAGTAGTGGCTTGCTTATGCATTATTTCAGTTAGAGCGCTATGGAGCTTCATTTGTGTTAGAGTGGCATGTAGTTTCAAATGTGTTACTTTATTTTAAAATATTAGAGATTTTAAACAACAGAGAGATTGTCTCACGTGTCTCCAATATCACCTGCACTCTTTAATTGGTAAATGACCGAATCACAAAATTAAGGCAGTATTTATGTAATTGTATGAGACTTCCAAAAGAATGTCTCGGTTCTCCAGGAGCGGAATAAGACTCGCAATGATTAGTGGACCAATTAAATAAGGCCATAAAGAATAAATTTTGCTGCTCTTTAAAGAAAAGGTGAAACTGGCAGGTTTCTGTTTCTGGCGAGTGATGGATGCCATCAAAAATAGCTTGAAGCAAAATGCACAGTCCACACATTATTTGTCTTTGGAAGACAAACGGGCTACTCTAGAGCAGATAATGTAAGGAATGAAGCTGTGTGTTGGAAAGTGAAGGTGGGCGCAGCTAACAGTAGAATACGTAAGTCGCGTAGCAGGTAGTGTGAATGCACACGGAATTATGGTACCCACAAAATTTCCTAAATTAGTGTCATATAATGAAACTTATGGAGGACGATGCACAGCAACTCCATAAAAGAAGTGAAAAGCTAATTGCTGAATACAGGACAAGATCCAAGAGTTAAGTGACACATTTTGTCAAACCTGCCACGTACCGTAATTGAATTCTAATAAGTTAAGAAATTCAGCCACTCTAATTTAACTTCAAGCTACAAAAAACAGTGCAAGTAAGATTACAGATAATGTCAGTAACTACCATATCTGATACTACATTTTCGTGTTAAATTCTTCTTCTGGAGGTATGCTTCAATGTAGTTAGGAGTCTCACTGACTACAAGTTGAATGAAGGCCAACTTTGTAATGGAGAGAGCCAACATGCGGCCATTAAGAGGGCCTGCAGTCCTTCTAAAAGCTGAAACTCTGCCACTCCAGAAAGGGAAGGAAAATCCAGGTAGAAAGTTTGAGACAATTATATTAGATGTGAACTACACTCTGCTAAAGGGGCGCAATCTGTTTTGTGTCCTAACCGATGGATTTTGATTAATAATCAACAATGACGGCCGAAGACTTCTGGCACAAGAAGTCACCCTCATTCCTCCAACGACATTGTCAAAGAGCAAGAGCAAAGAGCGGGCAAAGATGCAGAGTGCTCTCTAGTCCTTGGTATGGGAAACTGTCCACAAACGCGGAAGAATCAGCAATGATCAACGGCATATGGATGCAGAAAACAACGGAAACCACTGCATTATAGACGCATAACGTGTATTCACAGCACAGGTGGCCTGTAAATGAAAACGTTTCATGATGATCCCTCCATTGGCAAATATTCCAAAATAGTCCCCCCATTCGGACCTCCAGGAAGGGACTGCCAAGAGGGATGTGACCATGAGAAAAAGATTGAACAAACGAGAAAAGGATAACATACTACGAGTTGCGGCGTGGAATGTCAGAAACTTGAAAACCTGAAAAGGGAAATACAAACGCTCAATCCAGATATAGTAGGTATAAGTGAAGAGAAATGGAAAGAAGATAAGGATCTCTGGTAGGATGACGATAGGATAATATCAACAGCAGCAGGAAATGGCACAACGGGAGTAGGTATTCGTTACGCTTAGGAAGGTAGGGCAGAGAGTGAGTTACTGTGGACAGTGCAGTGATACAGTTGTTCTTATCACAATCAACAGCGAACCAACTTCGTCAACGATAGTTCAAGTATACGTCGCAAACTGAAGATGAAGAGATAGAGAAAGTATGTGAGGATATTGAAAGGGTAATACAGTTCATAAGGGGAGTTGAAAATATAATAGTCATGGGGCTACTGCAATGCAGTTTTAGGGAAAGGAGTAGAATAAACTTTACAGAAGAGTATGGACTTGAGACAAGGAGAGAGAGGAGAAAGACTAATTACGTTCTGTAATAAATTTCAGCTAGTAATAGAGAATACTGTCGTGAAGAATCACAAGAGGAGGAGGTAAACGTGGAAAAGGCCGGGTGAAACAACAAAATTTCATTTAGATTACGTCGTGGCCAGATAGAGATTACGAAATCAGGTACAAGATTCTAAAGCGTACCCAGGAGCAGACCAGAACTCAGATCACAATATAGTGGTGATGAAGAGTACGCTTAAATTTAAAAGATTAGTCAGGAGGAATCAAAGAAGCGGGATACGGATGCACTAAGGAATGACGAGATATGCTTGAAGTTGTGTAAGGCTGTAGATACGGCAATAAGGAATAGCGCAGTAAACAGCACAGTTGAAGAGGAATTGACATCTCTAAAAAGGGCAATCACAGAACTTGGAAAGAAAAACATATATATAAAGAAGGTAACTGCGATGATACCATGGGTAATAGGAGAAATACTTCAGTTGATCGAAGCGAGAAGGAAGTACAAAAATGTCCAGGGAACTTAGAAAATACAGAAATACAGAAATACAAGTCGCTGAGGAAGGAAATAAATAAATAGAAAGTGCAGGGAAATTATAACGAAATGGCTGCATCAAAAATGTGAAGAATCGAAAAGAAGATTGTCGGAAGGACTGACTCGGCACATACGAAAGTCAAAACAACCTTTGGTAAAATTACAAGTAAGGGAGATAACATCAAAAATGCAACGGAAATACCGCTGTTACATGCAGAGAAGAGAGCAGACAGATAGAAATAATACACTGAAGGCTTCTATGAGTGGGAAGATATGTCTGATATGAAAGAAAGAAGAAACAGGAGTCGATTTAGAGGAGATACGGGGTCCAGAATTGAAATCAGAATTTAAGAGAACTTTGGAAGATTTAATGTCAGATAAGATGGACGAAATAGGTAACGTTCCATCAGAATTTCTGAAATAATTAGGCTATGTGACAACAAAACGACTATACACGTTAGTGTGTAGAATGTTTGAATAAGGCGACATACCATCTGGCATGAAAAACATCATCCACATAATACCGAAGACTGTATGAGCTGACAAGTGCGAGAATTATCGCACAATCAGCTTAACAGCCCATGGATCCAAGTTGGCAAGAATAATACACAGAAGAATGGAAAGGAAAACTGAAGATGTCCTAGATGATCATTAGTTTGGCATTAGGACAGGTAAAGGTACCAGAGAGTGAATTCTAACGTTCTGCTTGGTAATGAAAGCAAGACTAAAGAAAAATCAAGACGCATTGTACGATATGTCGACCTGGAAAAAGCGTTCGACAATGTAAAACGGAGCAAAATGTTCAAAATTCTGGGAAAAATAGGGTAAGTTATGGGAAGAGACAGGTAATATCCAATATGTACAAAAACGGAATAATATGAGAGGACGACCAAGAACGAAGTGCTCGGATTAGAAAGGGCGTAACATATGGATGTAGTCTTTCGACACTACTTTTCAGTCTGTACATCGAAGAAGCAATGATCGAAATAAAAGAAGGGTTCAGGAATGGAATTAAAATTCAAGATGAAGTGATATGAATGATACGATTGACTGATGGCAGTGCTATTCCGAGTGAAAATGAAGAAGACTTACATGATCTCTTGAAAGGAATGAATAGCCTAATGAGTACAGAATACGGACTGAAAGTAAATAAAAAGACGCAAGAAACGAGAAGTAGAATAAGTGAGAACAGCGAGAAACTTAACATCAGGATTGATGATCGCGTAGATGAAGTTAAAGAATTCTACTACCTACGCAGCAAAATAACCAATGACGGACGGAGCAAGGAATACATCAAAAGCAGACCAGCACTGCAAAAAGTGTAATGCTGGGCAAGAGAACTCTATTAGTATTAAACAAAGGTCTTAATTTGAGGAAGAAACTTCTGAGAATCTACGTTTGGGCTACACCATTATACCGGATGAGTCACTAACTATTACCACCAAGAATAATAGTAGCTGGAATGTTTGTGCGACAAATATTGCATGGGACAACGGGGGCCATAATATGACGGTTTTTTGTTGCTTGGTGGAATCACGTCAGAGATATGAAGGTCAACTTTGTTTTTTTTTTTTTTTAATTGGATGCTGAAGTATGGTACTTATTTTCTGATAACGGCTATCGAGACGAATCCAGTGATGCGTAACTGTAAGGTCTTTGAACGTCAACGAAGGTCGCAAAGGTGGCATGAACATCCGTTTACAGACGGTGTTCGAAGTGATGATCATTGGTATCAATGCAGTGCTGCAATCTTCTTATCATCGATTGTGCTTGTCGAAGCACATGCTCTGACAATTCTCTCTCATATATCGTGCAAAAAGTAAATATTCTCCGAATACGGCGTATCCATCCAACGTGCCATTGACATGTAAACACCACTGGACAGTTTCTCAATACAACACTAACAGGAACGGTAGGATTAGTATAGTCGAATCAAGCGAAAGTGGATGCTGTATTCCTTGGAAGAACAGATCGATATACTTCTCATTTACGGAGAATGCCAACGAAATTCAGTGAGAGCTAGAGGCTTATACGCTGAAAGATATTCATTTATTTATTTACACGTCAAATTTCGTAGGACCAAATTGAGGAGCAAATTCCAAGGTCATGGAACGTGTCTGTACATCAAATTACAACATAAAACTAATAACAGATAAAAACAATACAACAGAAATCAGCTTAATTTTTCAAGGAACTCCTCGACAGAATAGAAGGAGTGATCCATCAGGAAACTCCCAGTTTCGATTTGAAAGTGCGTGGTTTACTGCTAAGATTTTTGAATTCAAGTGGTAGCTTATTGAAAATGGATGCAGCAGTATACTGCACACCTTTCTGGACAAGAGCTAAGGAAGTCTGATCGAAACGCAGGTTTGATTTCTGCCGAGTATGTTCAAAAAATGATTGTTAAATACTGTACATATCCTCAATGTACTCACCCGGCACGTCGTACATTTGAGTATGTGTATGATAAATTAGAACAACTGGATCTTTAACGCAACGGGAACATATCCTGCAAGGGAAATTTACTAACGAGGAAACGGAAATTGGTACCCTTGCCACTGTGTTTCAAAATCTTTATGTAAGTACGCGTCAAATGGCAAGGGAATCTGGCATGAGCCAGAGTAGTGTTGTTCGTGTTCTCCATCGCCGTAAGTATCATCCTTACTATATCAGTCTCTACCAAGAATTAACTGGTACGGATTGTATGCGTCGCATTGAATTCTGCCAATGGGCTCAACTTCAGATTCAGTGGGATGACACATTTATTAATTTGGTTTTATTTACTGACGAGGCTACATTCACGAACCATGGAAATGTTAATTTGCATAACACCCATCATTCGGCAACTGAAAATCCATTTTGGCTGCGGCAAGTTGCACACTAAAAACGTTGGTCGGTGAATGTATGGTGTGGAATTCTGGAGGACAGAATTATAGGCCCCTATTTCAACGAAGGGAATCGTAATGGTAGGAAGTACACCACATTCCTGTAAGAAACAATAGGTATATTATTTTAAGAAACACCTTTAGGAACAAGGAACAGAATGTGGTTTCAACACAATGGGTGCCCGGCACATTTTGCACTGATGGCTAGAAATGAGTTGCAAAGACAATTCCCAAATCTTTGGATTGGACGTGGAGGAGATGTGTCGTGGCCGACTCATTCGCCAGACTTGACGACTCTGGATTTTTTTCTTGTGGGGATTCGTGAAAGACATTGTTTATAAAGACGTTCCATCTACACCTTAAGATATGAGAGAGAAAATTGTCAGAGTATGTGCTTCGGTAAGTGCCGATACGATAAGAAGTACCACTTAATCAACGATAAGGAGATTGCAGCACTGCATTGATACCAATGGTCATCACCTCCAACACCTCCTGAAAATGGACGTTCATGCCACCTTTTTTACGTTCGTTGACGTTCAAAGACCTTACTGTTACACATCATTGGATTCATCTTGATAGCCGCTATCAGAAGATAAGTGCCAAACTATAGCATCCCATTTAAGAAAACAAAGTTGACCTTCATGTCTCTGAAGCGATCCCACCTAGCAACCAAAAGCCAATGTCATATTATGGCTCCCCGCTGTCCCATTTAACTTTTGTCCCTCAAACTTTTCAGCTCGTATCATACTTTCATAGTCATTCTTGGTGGCAATAGTTAGTGACTCACCCATATGATAGTGAAACTTGGACTGTGGGAAAACCAGAACAAAATAAAATCGAAGCATTTGAAGTGGGTGCTATAGACGAATGTTGATAATTAGGTGGACTGATAAGATAAGGAATGAGGAGGTTGTGCGTAGAATCGGAAAGGAAAGGAATAAGTGGAAAACACTGACAAGGACAAGAGAGAGGACGATAGCACATCCGTTAAGGTATCAGGGAATGACTTCCATGGTACTAGAGAGAGCTGTGGAGGGCAAAATAGATGAAGAGGTTGGCACAGGAGAGGAATTCGTGGCAGACCGCATCAAATCAGCCAGAAGACTGTTGACCCAAAAAAATTGCACGTTGGATTTCCATTGCATGATGTTCTCAATGTGGGCACTATCGTAGGGTCCTGACTTCTGCAGCAAGTCAGTATTCTGGGAAAAGCTAAACCCAAAGCGGTGCACAGATATGATCCCCGAAGTGGAGAAAAAAGGAAGGCCACACGGTTCTTTCGTGTTGAAGAGCACAGGATCTGCAGCTATCAGTTTAGTGCCAAGTTAATTGCCTTGCTGTTGACTCTGCAAAGAAATAGTAAAAGCAGCTACCGCTGGATAATATAATTGAAGACCAGAGTGGGAGTAAAAAATCGTGACGAAGGCGTGGTTGGTTAAGATGCAAAATAGGGCAGATTGTGCGAGTCAGGAGCTGCTTGTTTCTGAACTAAATCGCTAAAATCCCAAACAACTGGTTAACAGTGTTGAAACAGAATATGGCGATGAGATCTTTGCATTATTAGGACATACCTGATTGATATACACTTTGAAAAAACATTGCCATTGGTGCTCAAAATCATACAAAAAGTTCACACGTAAAATGATAGAGTAGAAATTCTGCTCCTTGCTTGGAGCGTTCTGTGGAACTTACTTCCATACGAGGAGCACCACTGGACGCTTTAGCCATGAGAGAGACTTTGGAGTCTGAGAAACAACAGCCTCCGATTCAGGAAAGACGACTGAGAAGTTTCAGCCACCACAGCAGCCATTCAAAGGCGCTGGTAACGCTAAGTATGGTGAGCAACTGCAGCGTTCGCAAATCAAAGGATAGGACGTAGACGGTATTTTCAGACTGACATTTGGGCTGTTTTATTTCAAGTAAGTTTATTAGCAACCTCGAACTCCGCAAGTGCTCGAATGTAGGTAGTGGATGCATGCATGATTCTTTCTATAGGTCTGTCCGTACTCTTTGATTAACACTCGGCAAGCACTGTGCTATTTCCGAGAACTTAATCATTTCCTCAAGTGCAGTGTTGACTGACGTACCCCCTCAGCGTCATTACTTGACCGTTTCCAAGGTGCTGCTATTTTCATCACACTGTAAACTTGTATTAATACTCAATACTCAATGAACCTAATGATTTTGTGTCTGTGTTTACTTGTGTTTAACTTGAAGTTCACAAAAATTGTAATAAATATGATTTTACAGTGACCACTGGTTCATTATCTTCTGGGGTGCAGCACCAATGTTTCATCCATGCAATGGCCACCCCGTTGAATAAAGTCAGTCAATTAAGTTATCCATTATGCGAACCTGTAATTAAAATCACATGATTCCTTGGGAGGGACCTGATTATCAGTAATGTCACCAAATACATCTCTTTTTGACATTTACAGGGAAACGTCATGTCTCAGCAGTAAACACATACAAGCTTTATCAGGCGACATGTAGAAGAAAATGAAGAAGATTGATGGAATTTCTTTTCAATGCAGAATTCGCACACATTACTAGATATGACTGTTTGTGATTACACTACATGTAACATCGAGTATTGTTAAATACGATGAAAAAGTTGTATCCTTAGCAGTCACTACTAAATTGGGTTTTTTGACTGTCAGGCATTAACAACAAACTGTAATTACCTTTCCTTAGTTTGACGGTGGTTTCGGCATTGCACTGCAACAAGGACGATACGAAGATTTGCAAAACAATGCAGATATAGAGTACCCAATCTGTTTTCTGCTCCTTACTTGTACATCTCTCATCGTGCTGCAGAAAGGTGCCGTTCCGACATGGTGGCACGCAAATTCCTACGCCTATACCCGATATAAATAATGGCTGCAGTGTACTTTCTCAAAATACGTCCCCCCTTCCTGCGAGGACATCCTCTATTCATTCTGCGCAACACTAATTTACCGTTTATCAGTTGTCTAACACATCCCGCCAAGGCTTGCTGCAATAACATCCAGTTTTACAATCACAAAGCGATTGTAGTAGACTCTGAAGAACACAGTCTTGTTATGCCGTAGATACTTCATCTATGGATCGAGACTTAACCTTGGAAATGAGAAGATAACAGTAGGAGAGAGAAAAAGTGCGAGACTGCGATTTCTCAATCTACAAGGTGTGTAACACAGCGCAACATGCAGATACAGAATTGCGAATTCTGCAGTCAAGTTGACCATTTGGGTTCAGTCTCAGGCCGTTAAAAGTCGTTTGTACAGAGCGATTTGTATTTTATATCCTTATTTCCTAAATTGTTAGCTGCGATGTATTTAATCGTGCTCAATGTAATTCCAAATCATTAAATCAATCCGTACTAATACTGACAATAAGAAATGTGCATTCCGCATAACTTTATTGTCTTTTAGGCATCAAAATCCTCTATCTGAAATAAATTAGCTGAAATGTAATACGTTTTGTCCTAAGATGGGGCACATTCTCAAACTCGCCGTATCAGTTATAAAAAAATGGCAACCTTAGAATCTTGTTGCCTTCTGGAAAATTTTCCGCAGACACCCGTCCTTTGCGGTATTTGGCACGACTTACCACCTGTCCTGTGAGCACACACTCGGCAGTAGAGTGAGACATTTCGGGAAACGACCCATTGGCTGAAATTAGCCATTACTTCACGTTATCCTCTGTACTAATTCAAAAGTTTGACTTTCTTGAAAGTGTGGAAAGTATGAGAGTGTCACTGGTAGAAGTGAAGCAACGACGGTTGGTCATAACTGTCCTTGGACGTTTTTATAATTATTTAATTGTCTTAATCGCAAAATTTTTGAACTCAATTATCGGTTTCGGCTGTACAATAGCTATCTTCCAAAACTAGACTAAAAGTAAAAGAAAGAAGAAAGAAAACATTTGAATCTGCTGCAGGAAGAAACTGAAAACAAAAGACAGAAAATATTATACAAACATAACACCTGTCATTCTGCTGCAGCGCCAGATGTCATAACCATGTAAAAATAATATGAGTCAAAACTGTCAAGCGTGCTTCAACTGGATAAATATAGGATAAAAATTTATTCTAGCGCTCGTTGATCCACGCATAAATTACAGATAATTATACGAAGTAATTACAAAGATTCTTTTTAAAGTGTAGTTCTTTATCGTATTTAAGGAAACATTTTTTTATATTTACCGTAGCCTGTTTATATTACATTTTCTCTCCTTTGTTTCAAATCTGTTGTAGTAGATAGTAACGTTTTTTTCTATTTTACTTCTATTGTAGATTCTGAAGATGGTTATCGTATATCCTAAACCGTTATTTCTGTTCAATAAACTTTGCGATCATGACAATTAAAAAATTATGTTCGGTACATCATATGATCACTCTCCAGATTGTCATTTTATGTCAAATTCTATCCTCCCTGGACGGCTCGGCAAACTTTACCGCTTTCTTTTTCGAATGATAGCGATCTCAGTGAAACGCCAACTCCACTTTCCATTTCTGAAACACCATTACCACTCGCAGGCTATTTTGCCGCTACGCTGTTTCTGCTTTCCCCGGATAGAAATACAGTCGCTGGCCCCGCCGTTCTGTTCATTCAGCGGCAGAATACAGAAACCTTCAACAGCAACTACCGGTTTCGGCAGGCATCGCCCACCTATACATCATACAGGAAAAACTTTTTCTCTGTGACCTAAAAATGTACGAAATCGAAGTTTTGCTGGTGTGTTTTTTCCAGTGAGTAAACAATTTTTCTGCGTAAGTACTTTATTAATCACAGGGTGGTTCCGTTAGGAAACCAAAGCCGTTCCTTGCTTGTGAAATCGGCCGGCGGGCAATGTGAGGTCGTTAAAAGGCGCGGCGACGCGAAGACGAGAACAAGCTGGCAGCGTTTATTCAGCGATGAAAGGCTCCCCCAGTTTTCTTCTGTAATTAGAAGCTCGCCACAGTCGCCGAGTAATAACACTCCCACGGGAGGAGCAGGCCGTTCTGTGAGTGGACGCTTAGGAAACGGACGTAAAGAACAGGCGCCCTCAAAGGTCACAATCCGCCAACATTACGTTTACACAGCATTGAAGCCATCTCTGCTGACTGTGCAACTTCCTTCATAACTAGTGCGGATTCTTTTTCTTTCTTTTTCAAACAGTGAACCATAATGTTCCCACTCGCAAAACAGCCCTCTTGTTTACAAAAAATAAAGATTCGTGGTATTCAGTTTTGATTTAAACATCCTTACCTGTTCCAGTTTCAAACAGACTGCGCAAGCTTTCTCTATCTCTTCTTATTACTCTCGACATCTCCTTTCCCTTGCGGTGTATATTTGTGTATTAATTTAAGGGTTCATTAATCTGCTATCCTTTGAATTGAAAGTGTTCACGCCATTTCTGGCTGACCCTCCTCTACTTTCTGAAGCACGCTTTTTGACGACCAGTTAACTATGATTTCACTATTCTTTATTCGATCAACGAGTCTATAACCAGCTAGTGGTCTCGGGAGGCTCTGTTGCTTCAGTTCTCCGTTGACTAACGGTCACAGGCAAGTCTGTGACACATAAACATACTTCTATCACATTATAAAATCATCTTCTAAAAAATATTGAGAGATCACACACGAATCTGAACGGTCACTTCAGTGGCGGAACTGAAATTATTAGTAGCTTTTTGCGTCGATTTGGCTGGGCAGAACTTGGGCAGCGTTGGCCGGCGAGAAGTGTGTTTAGAGGCATTCCGTGCTGGGTTGGGAGGAAGTCGACCCCATGAAACAGCAGCTGGCGTGGTTCGTGAGCGCAGTGTGCTGGAGGACGGTGTTGACACGGAGCAGACCGGGCGTTCATACTTGAGGCAGTAAACGCAGCAGCAACAACCTTTGACTATCGAGAACACGGTGAAAATACTGCTGACTTGACACACATTTGCTCTTGTACGAGCATCCCTCGTGTGCTGGGTGTGACTGTGTGCTGCTCAATTACGTTACGGCTTCAGGAGTGACGGCGCTTGCCCTGTGTATTTTGATTAGGATTGATGGTTCAGATGGCTCTGAGCACTACGGGACTTAACGTCTGAGGTCATTAGTCCCCTAGAACGTAGCACTACTTTAACCTAACTAACCTAAGGACATCCATGCCCGAGGCAGGATTCGAGCCTGCGACCGTAGCGCTCGCGCGGCTCCAGACTGAAGCGCCTAGAACCGCTCGGCCACACCGGCCGGTTTTACGACTGAGCAGAAGTCATTTGTGTCACTGTATCGGTGTTTGTGTGTACAGGGGAAGTGCGGCTGATACAACAGGTCGGATTGTTAATTTAGATGGTGGTGTTAAGTTTTCCTTCTCTTGCTAAGGCTGGCAAGAGAGTCAGCGGCATTAAGCTCCCAGCTGTAAGCACTGCATCGTGGGACTGAACTTCTAGCAGTCAGGGTCGCTTTACTTAACTATGTTGTGTCTTCAGCGCCGGAAATCTTCTCTTAAGTTAAACTTCTATATAACGACGCACGCTTTTAAGCTTAGATTCAGCTGTCTTGTGTGGCGAACCGTGAACTGTTATTTTCTGTTTTGTGTAGGCTGTTGGGTTTCTTACTGGCTAGTCTGTCGTATTTATGAAGTGATCCTCGATTAAGATCTGTCACGCCATTAGTTAAGCAAATATTTCCCGTCACATTAGCGATGATATGAGCTCACCATAACTGCCCATTATATGTGTTACAGGTTTAAGGCAGTGGTACCGTGACGATTATTACTTCTGTTTGACACTCTACCGAGATATACACTGTGCATTTGTTGTACGTTTCTCACGTATTTGGGTACGTTTGTTTTAAATATATTATCTGCTTGCCTGTGTGCCTCTCTTGGCTCTACTATTTACTTTGTTCAACTCAACGTTTTTGTTTAATCAGTTCTTGCAAAAGTATCCTATTGAGGCATTTGTTCAAGGTCAATAAAAGCGTAATGATTAACAATTGCGAACTGGTAATTCCTTAAAGTAATTGCGGAGAGTGTTTTATTTTGGGCCACTTCTGTTAAATGTCTTGAATTGATAAATCAAATTTATTGGTTGGTAATAGCTGCCGTCTCTGTTTAAAGTAGGAAATTGTGTATGCTCTCCAGAGCCTTTGAATTTATTTGGTTACTATTCTTTGATGGGACTAGGAAGGAGATGTGCACCCTGTTCCATGCTTCGAACAGCGATAGATTTTGTTCGTGACTAACAGGACCATAGAGACGTGGAATCGCATGGGACAACATAATTTGTATAAGTGTGTAAATCATCTATTATAAAATTTTGGTATTCATTCATTTATGTAAACCTTGAGTAATAGTTAGGATACATATTTTCTCAACCTGCCTTATATTGGCAAATCAGCGCTCAGTGCATTCCTGACTATAATTTACTTCGCTGTCCCTGACAGCTGTTTAAACTATGCTTTTATTGTTTTTATGTGGATGCAAAGAATGGAATCTAGATAATATCTGAGACAAGAGTATCTCCTTGTATTGGCAAAATACTTTTGCGCAGACTAAAGATTGAGACTGACTCAGTTATTAGGACAGATGTTTAGATTCGTTTCAGAATTTATCTTATCGGGTTTCATCTGTGTTCATCAGAGAGCCCAGTAATAAACTGGTCAGCGCTACGCCATCAGACTCCTGTTTGCTGTCTACACACTGACTGAGATCTTGAAGGTAAAGTATATGCAGCACTTGTGTAATAGTGAGCGATTAATTTTCTCTGACGCCCTCAGCAGCATATGCTCTGTCTTGGCGCTAGAGTACCAGCGATTTTATATGTGGATTTTTCACAGAGTTCTCATTACCGAGCGGCATTCTGTCATACTGTCATCGGATGTCATTAGCTCTGTTGATTGACCTAATCATAATAGATTACCGTATTCACTATTTCAGAATAGGTGCTCCTTTGAAAATCCTGCCAATTACTTAATCTCAACACCATTATCTTGTGGTTTATCTCTTTCTGATACTTAATTTGTTTCTCATTTAGTGGCCAGATGATAAATTTCATTTCCTGAACATTTTTATAACTTAAGTACATAGACTGATCAGTAACTTTGATAAATTATGGCATATGTGCAACCCTTTTTACTATTCATCTACGTGGCTATTTTATAATTCACTGTGTGTAAGTTAAGGTGGTACATAAAGGGGGGGGGCAGGGTTGAGTATATGAGCAACTCTCATGGAAATTCAATTTGATCCGAGTGTTACATACACTTCTCCATCCTGGTACCTTGCAGCCCAAGAACAAAACTGACGGACAGTATCGGCAGCTCAGAAGGGCGACCTGAGGTGAGAGAAGCGATACTAATGTTTATGTCGAAACTTCCAGGAAAACACAGCCAAAGGACCGAGGAAGTTAAATTGGTGGCCTGTGTAGGGCATCCCGAGGGCACATGGTAGCAGTACCTTGTGCGTGAGAGATCCCTAGGTCTGCGCGCGATGCCACCAACGAAAGGTGGCCAGGATATCTGACCAGGGCAGTGGCCATTGGGAGGTGCAGGATGTCTTGCGATGTCGCCCGGCTGAAAACAGTGCAAAATCATCAGGTGCGTGTTGATTCCAAGAGGAAAGGGCGTGGATTGATTGGAGAAACGCGCAATAAATCTCATGGCGGTGCAAGAAGTACCGGACAAGGATGAGTCGCGGTGTTCTGAGAACGCCGGAGGGCACGAGCACCGACGAAGTCTTCATATCCCCACTATCGGGATCGTGAAGTCGCTGAGAAGTGCCCGATGGAGGGAGGCTAGGCACGCCATATGTGTCACACTCTGTCGGAGCGAGATCCACAGTGAGAAGGGAAAGGTCGGAGAAAAGTGACGGGCACCGGAGATGTGGGAAGAGCCTTCGGGATGGATGGAAAAGAAGGTAATACCAAGGGCAATGTAGCAACAGGAGAAAATCGTTTGGGACTTGCATAGAGAGGTATAACTTCCGGTCAGCAGAGTTAGTGGTGAACGGATGAGAGTATTCGCCACAGCGTATATGCGCAAGAGGTACACTACAAGAGGTAGAAACCGAAACCATGGGGATGGGAGAATAGATAGTGGCGGAGGCGCTGACAACAGAGACAGCATCGGCAAGTCAGAGGCTAAACCAACGAACCCGACCAACACGCGATGGTGCCGATGGGCCAGAGTCCCTCGCGCCAGAGGTGACGGTGGCAACGGGGCTGGCTGGCCGGCGTCGGTGGAGCCGGCTGTAGTGACGGCCGTAGCTTCGTCGAAACCAGCGAACGGCGTCAATGGCTGCGGAGGAGAAGCCACCTCCACAGGCCTGATGCGAGTGCGGCATAAAAACCGAGTAGTGCCGCGTGTTGTTTGTGCAGCCACTACATCAGCTCCCACTGCAAATGATGTTGCTGTTCCTAGAACCATAACTCTCTCACCATAATTGCAGAAATGCCCCTTTCATGATGGCTGCTAGTCACTACGAGGCCAAAAGAGAAAGTCCCACATGCACAGGAAGATCCAACGTAGCTACTTCTGTATTTGCGACTAAGGGTAGGGGGGATGTGGGAACGGAGATGGGGGGGGGGGGGGGGAGGAACAGCAAAGCGATGCAGGACATGTACCCACGTAGTCATAATCAATGAAGTTTAACTAACAAAATATACCAATACAGTTTTTGGGGGCATACTTGGTTTGGCTGCAAGACAACGCTGACGTTGCACTGGAATGTTCCTAACTGGAAGTCCAGCGAGACTATGAGCTCGTGACCAGCTGAAGACGAGGAACAGCAAAGCGTGAGTTCGAGGATGTCAGAGACGAGCTGATCACACCACGGCTACTCTTGAGATACTGGTACATACTGTAGAGGCCCTAACCTGCGCGTCCTGCTTTTCAAAATGCCCTTAACCCGACATGGTGATAGCGCCGATACGTGTAAGCAGTACAATGGTCCTGCCTAGCAATTCGTATGTTCATGGCGAAACGACTTCATCAAGACCTGTATCAATAAATGAAATGAAGTGGAAAACCAAATGACTACGATAGTATTTTGCTGCAGTATAATCAGTTTGCTTAGTAGTCATGCAAGTAGAGCAATAGGAAAAAGCTTTCTAGAGATCGCTAATAGTCACAAATATTGACTTATTTAAAATTATAAAGAAACATATAAAGAAACACATTTCGAGTTTCAAACTTTATCTTAATGGTACTCCTACAATATCAACACAAGAAACATTTAACAAAACTGCACATAAATATCAGCCCAAGCAATACCAACGCATTTTTCGTGACACGCATTATCAAGGGGTGAGGGGAGGGGACTTCATGCCCTCCCTTAAAAACAATTTTAAAATTCATTAAATGTTGACGACATAAATTATGAACATACTTTTTGCATGCAAATATCAAGGGGAAAGTGATATCTGCTACTGTGACTTAAGTTACTGGGTTCAGTTTAACTGAAAAATTTAAAATATTTATGGAATCAGGTTCAAGAATTTGTTAGAGAAAATATTTTTTTTATTTCAAAATCTAAAGTAACTGAATAGAACACAGTATTTTTGAAAGATGAGCTCAAAGCATCCTCGTACCCCTTCTCGGTATTTCAAAGGTTAAAGTCCTGGAATGTGCTGTGGCAAGCCGGCCGCGGTGGCCGTGCGGTTCTAGGCGCTTCAGTCCGGAACCGCGAGACTGCTACGTTCGCAGATTCGAATCCTGCCTCGGGCATGGATGTGTGTGATGCCCTTAGGTTGGTTAGGTTTAAGTAGTTCTAAGTTATAGGGGACCGCTGACCTCAGATGTTAAGTCCCATAGTGCTCAGAGCCATTTGAATCATTTTGTGCTGTGGCCATCCTGCGGGAAAAATAAGGGACAAAATAATATGAGGGAATATTTACTTCGTTTGTTTTTCTGCCCTTCACGTAACTTTTCAATCAAGAGCACTTGCTATGGCTCCTTGCATCTTTTGAACCACTGACTGTAAGTTGTTAAACGGCACATAAAAGACATTTTCACAGTCAACTCCACAATTCAGCAGAAACAACGTTTCATTCGATTTAACTATCGATGTGTCAATACCGGTATTCTGTCACTTGTAGTGTCTTCTGCACACCTTTCTGACTTGGGTTGTAATTTGGATGGTATCTTCTTCAACGATTCCAGACTTTACTACAAATACAAATTTTGTGTGTTTTTTAATTCTTTTTACTATACAAATGCATTGTGTAAATGTATAGCTATTGTATTTTATTTACGACTAGCTTAGAAACTGGGCATTTCCCGGGTATTTGTACGTTTAGTTCCCTGAGACATTGTAGATACGGAATTAATCTCGGACTTACACAGCATTTTTGTACACGATGTTTGAAGTAGACGTACGAAAAGCAACTGACACTAGGATCCCCGTCCGCAACGCGCAGCGTCAGGCTTGTGCTTTGTTTAATGGCATAACATAAGCTCACCAGGAATTGTAATAGTTTCAAGCGAAATGTTAAGTTATTATTAGGAATTAGTTGGGTTCGGGATATAAATCTCACTCGCCTGTGCCACTTCCTGTCAAAATTTCCGTTTTTACGAAGTTACATTGGAGAGAAGTAACTTAAAGCCTCTGTGAGTGAATGGTTCTGAGGAGTGCGATAATGCATGAAACTCTTGATCAGAATTACGTCGTGCCTCGCTTTTGGAAAGAATTTGCAAAGACTGAGCTAAAGCCCGATGTTCTCGAATCGCAACCAGTATCGTGTCATGATCTACATCCTAATACTGATAGTACATAGTCTTCGGTATTTTAGCCATTCTGTTGTATTCGTAAAGACTCCAGCGTTTTCTCGGCATATTTATTCGTAAATAAAACAAAATCAAAATGTACTCGATCGTTTTCTAGGCGTAAATAAAACGAAATCAAAATGTAATAAATAGGCACCCAGATCACAAAGCAAACTTAATAAATTCGTTTTCCTTAGCAAGCAGTGTAAATAAAATCTATCGAAGAAACAAAGTAATGTCGTTAAGTTTTTAATGCACAAAGCGAAAACAATAAATCTATACATCCTAGCCAAGTGAAGTCAATGTTAGTTTATATTTGTAAATATAGGATTGTGGCACATAATGTCACTGAAGGAAATTTCCGAAAATACATCTCTTAAAAAGTAGCAACGCCGACTATTGTCTGTTTGAGGCATTACAAAACTCAGAGTGCCATCTATTAGCTCTTTGGTGCACTACGCTGTGGTGATTAAACATCCTTGATACTAATCTCAGCGGATGATTTTAGATGAAAATCTAAATTATAATATATTTTTATTTCGTGTGCCGATATTTATGAAATAAGGCCTGTACGCTGCCCCAAGCTACACTCAAGTTCCACTCCTGGAAATTGAAATAAGAACACCATGAATTCATTGTCCCAGGAAGGGGAAACTTTATTGACACATTCCTGGGGTCAGATACATCACATGATCACACTGACAGAACCACAGGCACATAGACACAGGCAACAGAGCATGCACAATGTCGGCACTAGTACAGTGTATATCCACCTTTCGCAGCAATGCAGGCTGCTATTCTCCCATGGAGACGATCGTAGAGATGCTGGATGTAGTCCTGTGGAACGGCTTGCCATGCCATTTCCACCTGGCGCCTCAGTTGGACCAGCGTTCGTGCTGGACGTGCAGACCGCGTGAGACGACGCTTCATCCAGTCCCAAACATGCTCAATGGGAGACAGATACGGAGATCTTGCTGGCCAGGGTAGTTGACTTACACCTTCTAGAGCACGTTGGGTGGCACGGGTTACATGCGGACGTGCATTGTCCTGTTGGAACAGCAAGTTCCCTTGCCGGTCTAGGAATGGTAGAACGATGGGTTCGATGACGGTTTGGATGTACCGTGCACTATTCAGTGTCCCCTCGACGATCACCAGTGGTGTACGGCCAGTGTAGGAGATCGCTCCCCACACCATGATGCCGGGTGTTGGCCCTGTGTACCTCGGTCGTATGCAGTCCTGATTGTGGCGCTCACCTGCACGGCGCCAAACACGCATACGACCATCATTGGCACCAAGGCAGAAGCGACTCTCATCGCTGAAGACGACACGTCTCCATTCGTCCCTCCATTCACGCCTGTCGCGACACCACTGGAGGCGGGCTGCACGATGTTGGGGCGTGAGCGGAAGACGGCCTAACGGTGTGCGGGACCGTAGCCCAGCTTCATGGAGACGGTTGCGAATGGTCCTCGCCGATACCCCAGGAGCAACAGTGTCCCTAATTTGCTGGGAAGTGGCGGTGCGGTCCCCTACGGCACTGCGTAGGATCCTACGGTCTTGGCGTGCATCCGTGCGTCGCTGCGGTCCGGTCCCAGGTCGACGGGCACGTGCACCTTCCGCCGACCACTGGCGACAACATCGATGTACTGTGGAGACCTCACGCCCCACGTGTTGAGCAATTCGGCGGTACGTCCACCCGGCCTCCCGCATGCCCACTATACGCCCTCGCTCAAAGTCCGTCAACTGCACATACGGTTCACGTCCACGCTGTCGCGGCATGCTACCAGTGTTAAAGAAGCGATGGAGCTCCGTATGCCACGGCAAACTGGCTGACACTGACGGCGGCGGTGCACAAATGCTGCGCAGCTAGCGCCATTCGACGGCCAACACCGCGGTTCCTGGTGTGTCCGCTGTGCCGTGCGTGTGATCATTGCTTGTACAGCCCTCTCGCAGCGTCCGGAGCAAGTATGGTGGGTCTGACACACCGGTGTCAATGTGTTCTTTTTTCCATTTCCAGGAGTGTATATGTTAAAACCTAAGAAAATTCGTCAAGTAGTTTCGGAGTTTAGTGTGTTCAGCCATACGAACAGACAGACGTGATGGTTGTAGATAAAACTTCAAATCTCGATATACTTCTTTTCGGTGATCCGATTTTGATGACATAAATCCTTTGCTCGTACGTTACCGCAAGTTGCTCTCAGATTACCTGTGCAAACCCCACGGCAATGCTCCTGGTAATTTTGGAAATTAGCGTATTCAACCAGCCAAAGAGACATGACTCTTTTACAGTTATATTATTAGTATAGGTCAAAAGCAGTGTTACGTTTCATATCAACTGTAAGCATAAAGTAATATGGGACAGAGAGAAGTTTTATTTTTGCAATATTATCATTAAAAAAGAGACAGTTGACAACGGAAGTCTGAAATGGAAAGATGGGCATGGTAATTTGCTGGAGGACAAAATGTTGGATTTTGTGGAAGAGAAATTCTACTTTTGCGGTAACGGTTGGACGGAAATCAGAAGAGCTGAAAGACTGGAAAGCAGTTTCGGAAGTTTTGTAAGGAGCTACATGAGGATATTGGCAGAGCTGTTTGGTGGCGGCATTGTAGTAATGAGTAACTGAATTTTTCTAAGAGATGTTTTGGAGATTTCGACGGAGAAGAGAGCCTGGCGATGGAAGAGACGCGACAAAGAAATAAAATTTATAGATGTTGAAGATTTAAAAGGAGAATCAGACGGAACGTCACCAGGGGCGAAGAAATCAAGACATCGGAAGAACAGGAATATGAAGTTTTCGCCCAAAAAGAGCGAGCACACGGAACAAGAACAGTGGGCCGACATACACTGAAGAGCCAAAATAACTGCTGCACCTGCCTAATATCGTGTAAGGCCCCCGCGACCACGCAGAAGTGTTGCAACACGACTTGGAATGGACTCTACTAATTTCTGAAATAATGATGGAGGGAACTGACACCACGAATTCTGCAGGGCTGTCCACAAATCAGTAAGAGTACGAAGGAGTGGAGATCTCTTCTGTACAGCACGTTGCAAGTCATTCCAGATATCTCAATAATGTTCACGTCTGGGGAGTTTGGTGACAAACGGAAGTGTTTAAACTCATAAGAGTGTTCATGGAGCCGCTTTGTAACAATTCTGGACGTGTGTGGTGTCGCATTCTCTTGCTGGAAGGATGCTTACGTACGTTTCACCTGTCAAAGGCGTACCTAGACGTATTAGGGGTCCCATATCATTCCACTTGCACAAGCTCCACACCAATACAGAGCCTTCACCAGCTTGAACAGTTCCATGGTGATATACAGGGTCCATGGATTCATGAGGCTGTCTCCATACCCGTACACATCCATCCGCTCGATACAATTTGAAAAGACAGTCGTCCGACCAGGCAACATGTTTCCAGTCAACAACAGTCCAGTGTCGGTGGTGACGGTTCCAGGCGAGATGTAAAGCTTTACATCCTGCAAGGGTATACGATTGGGCCTTCGGCTCCGAAAGCCCAAATCGATGTTTTGTTGAATGGTTCGCACGCTGACACTTGTTGATGGCCGAGCACTGAAATCTGCAGAAACATGAGGAAGGGTTGCACATCTGTTACGCTGAACGATTCTGTTCAGTTGTCGTTGGTCCCGTTCTTGCAGGATCTTTTTCCGACCGCAGCGATGTCGAAGATTTGATGTTTTACCAGATTCCTGATATTCACGGTACACTCGTGAAATGGTCCAAGGGAAAATCCCCACTTCATCGCTACCTCGGGGATATTGTGTTCCACCGCTCGTGCGCCGACTATAGCATCACGTTCACACTCACGTAAACCATGATAACCTGACATTATAGGAGCAGTAACCGATATCTAAAAACTGCGCCAGATGCTCATTGTCTTATATATGGCGGTGCCGACCGCAGCGCCGAATTGTGCCTGTTTACTTATCTCTGTTTTTGAATATGCGTGCGTATACAAGTTTCTTTGGTGCTTCAGCGTAATAATTGTCTCCCCGTGTGGGAATCACGAATTGTGCGAGGATGAAGGATGTGACAACGTGAGATATGGAAGTTACGTGAGATATCGAAGTTTCGTGATATATGTTGTGGAGTTACGCTGCCGGCCGCAGTGGCCGTGCGGTTCTAGGCGCTGCAGTCTGGAACCGCGAGACAGCTACGGTCGCAGGTTCGAATCCTGTCTCGGGCATGGATGTATTTGATGTCCTTAGGTTAGTTAGGTTTAACTAGTTCTAAGTTCTAGGGGACTAAGTTGAGTCCCATAGTGCTCAGAGCCATTTGAACCATTTTTCTGGAGTTGCGCTCGGATAGCCTAAGTCGTTAAGGCGACAACTCGCTATAAGCGAGAAATCCGGTTTCGAGTCTTGATCCAGCACAGATTCCCTTGTATTTCAGACAGCTGATCTCAATGCATAGACGCAGAATGCGAACCTATTTCGTAAGCTATAGGCATTGGTAAACGTACTAATTGTGATAGCCTTGCTCAGATTTGGTTCGAAAATAAAAGCTTGAAAAAGATAGACACTATGTATTTAAAATAAACTATTACGCGGAAGTCCACTATTGAAATTTATAACTGTGTGAGCGTGAATAAACCCTGCAAATCCCTTGTAGATATTTTTTCTAAAGCGTGTAAAATGGTTTTAGTAGCAGGAAGAGGCCATTGTTTGAGTTATTAAATGTTTTCAGATAATTTTATTTAATTAGGAAATTGTTCATCACCATACTACCAGCTTTGGAGGTCAGCAGAAACATCTGCAGCCCTAGAGATTAGCAGACAGCATCAGTCTCCGCCATTGCTACAGTCACAGGAAGAGGAGAAAAACTGCACATCTCTGGTGAAGCCACTTTCATAATGAACAAACGACAGTGTGCAAGTCAATTTAATAAAGCCCCACTGATAGCGTTTCAATATATTCTACACCAACGTACATTCTGTTTGTTATCCTGAAAGTTAATAATAAAACTAATTAAAATCTACTCTGCAGTGACACTAGGGATATTAATCGCAGTGTGTTCCTTCGCTTTACTTTACTTTATAAAATTCGATTACGAATATCTTGGGCTTTCTTGAAAGAAAAGTGTGAAATCATTCCTCGCTGATATCAAATTCCTTAACAACATAACGTTCTTTAGAGACTGTTCCAAGGGCAACATTACATTTTTGTGTTAATGAAAGACTGCAGCTCGGCATACACAAATACATACGCAGAAACAGGAACCTTACTAACAACAGTTTCACATCACAGTTTCAGTTCAAATACAGTTACAGACAGATTGTTTAACTGCGTATCAACAGATTCACAACGGTTCAAATATTTGTAATATTGCATCTTGGATATCAGAACCCACTGGTTTTCCCTGAGACAACACGTACCATATATATATATATATATGTTGACGACCCGAAATAACTGTTTGTCTAGATGTAAATTACAAAATGTTTCAAGCCGTCAGGGGGACTTCAATCAGCATGATTGCCTTCGCTGTATCTTTCTTTTCTACAAAGATATGATCAACGGAATGCCTTTTTAAATAGCACCCTGTATTTTTTATTCGGTAATTCACTTCCTATGGCCGGTTGGCCGAGCGGTTCTACGCGCTACAGTGTGGAACCGCGCGACCTCTACGGTCGCAGGTTCGAATCCTGCCTCGGGCATGGATGTGTGTGTTGTCCTTAGGTTAGTTCGGTTTAAGTAGTTCTAAGTTCTTGGGGACTGATGACCTCAGAAGTTAAGTCCCATAGTGCTCAGAGCCATTTGAACAACGAACATGCATTATTAGTCCAGCGACAACGCACGATGGTTTAGACAGGTGGAACATCAGCATCAATGGAGAGTTAATGCCTGGTGTGGGATGCTTGGTACTACAATTATTGGCCCTTGTTACATCAAAGGTAGTCTAAAAGGCACAGCGTATGCCAATTTCCACAGCCGAATTCTTCCTCCTCTTCTGGATGAAGTGCCGCTAAGAACCAGAATGGTTATGTGGTATCAATACGATGGATGTCTAGCACATAATGCCTTGTGTTCACGTCGTGTTCTGAACCGAAGGTATCCTGCCAGATAGATTGGTCGAGGAGGAACAGTTACTTGGCCTGCTAGGTCTCCTGATTTAAATCCTCTGGACTTTTTTCTTTGGGGATGCATTAAAGGCGTTCTCTGTCACGATATTCCAACAACTCCAGAGGGCATGCAGGAACGTATCGGTGTTTGCTTGTAATTCTCTTCAGCGGGCAACAGTGCAAGCAGTAAATAATTCTTTCATTCAACGAGTGCACCAGTGTATCCGTGTCCAGGGTCACCACTTTGAGCACCTTTGAATGTTCTACTCCTGGGAAATGGTACAGGAGAGTCAAAGGCAATTTTGTGTCATTTTTATACTTGGTTTTCATTTGTTTACTTACCACTCGAGCAAGTGGACGAGTTTGTGATCCCGGGCTCAAAGTCAATGTTGTGTGTAATAATTAATAACGTTGTGTTTCAGTGAATGGTACATTGAGATTCATTTTTGAATAGGTCTTTAGGAAAGGAAATGAATTACCGAATAAAATATACAGGGTGCCAGTTAAAAAGTCATACCGCTGTTCATATCTTTGTAAAAAACAAAGCTACAACGAAGGTAATCATGCTGATTTGATGTCCCCTGACGGCTAAAGAAGATTTGCTTGAAACATTTTGTAATTTTCAACTGGACAAAAAGTTATTTAGGGTGGTCACCCGAAATATATATATATATATATATATATATATATATATATATATATATATATATATATATATATATATATATACTACCGGCCATTAAAATTGCTACACCACGAAGATGACGTGCTACAGAGGCGAAATTTAACGGACAGGAAGAAGATGGTGTGATATCCAAATGATTAGCTTTTCAGAGCATTCACACAAGGTTTGCGCCGGTGGCGACACCTACAACGTGCTGACATGAGGAAAGTGATCAACCGATTTCTCATACACAAACAGCAGTTGAGCGGCGTTGCCTGGTGAAATGTTGTTATGATGCCTCGTGTAAGGAGGAGAAATGCATACCATCACGTTTCCGACTTTGATAAACGTCTGATTGTAACCTATCGCGATTGTGGTTTATCGTATCGCGACATTGCTGCTCGCGTTGGTCGAGATCCAATGACTGTTAGCAGAATATGAAATCGGTGGATTCAGGAGGGTAATACGGAACGCCGTGCTGGATCCCAACGGCCTCGTATCACTAGCAGTCGAGGTGACAGGCATCTTATCCGCACGGCTGTAACGGACCGTGCAGCCACGTCTCGATCCCTGAGTCAACAGATGGGGACGTTTGCAAGACGACAACCATCTGCACGAACAATTCGACGACGTTTGCAGCAGCATGAATTGTCAGGTCAGAGGCCATGGCTGCACTTACCCTTGACGCTGCATCACAGACACGAACGCCTGCGATGGTGTACTCGACGACGAACCTGGGTGCACGAATGGCAAAACGTCATTTTTTTCGGATGAAGGTTCTGTTTACAGCATCATGATGGTCGCATCCGTGTTTGGCGACATCGCGGTGAACGCACATTGGAAGCGTGTATTCGTCATAGCCACACTGGCGTATCACCCGGCGTCATGGTACGGGGTGCCGTTGGTTACACGTTTCGGTCACCTCTTGTTCGCACTGACGGCACTTTGAACAGTGAACGTTACATTTCAGATGTGTTACGACACGTGGCTCTACCCTTCATTCGATCCCTGCGAAACCCTACATTTCAGCAGGATAATGCACCACCACATGTCGGAGGTCCTGTACGAGCATTTCTGGATACAGAAAATGTTCGACTGTTGCCCTGGCCAGCACATTCTCCAGATCTCTCACCAATTGTAAACGTCTGGTCAATGATGGCCGAGCAACTGGCTCGTCACAATACGCCAGTCACTACTCTTGATGAACTGTGGTATCGTGTTGAAGCTGCATTGGCAACTGTACCTGTACATGCTATCCAAGCTCTGTTTGACTCAATGCCCAGACGTCTCAAGGCCGTTATTACGGCAAGGATGGTTGTTCTGGTTACTGATTTCTCAGGATCCATGTACCCAAATTACGTGAAAATGTAATCACATGGCAGTTTCAGTATAATATATTTGTCCTATGAATACCGTTTATCATCTGCATTTCTTCTTGGTGTAGCAGTTTTAATGGCCAGTAGTGTATAATCAACGTGTGTGTACGTACTTATGTTAAACATTTATTGTCATCTGTACAATTTTGATTTAGTTCTATAAAACAGCAGAAAATGTGTGGGCAAGTATTCGAATTTTCATTTTGGGACTGTGACTATTAGCAGTGTATTATCCGTACATTAGTTATAGAAAAAAAACTGTGTTAAGAGGAGGGGCTGTGTTAGCCAGGATTTGGCATCACGTTCCAGGTATTTTATAACCGATTTGCACTGTTTATAAAATCTGCAAATTACACTTAAAACACATCATTATAATCAACTGTACTGTGCGTTAGAAACAAGAGGGCGATCCAAACAAAGTTTGTTTGGATGTAATTACGGACATCCCCATCCTAGTATTTGAAAGGTCTCTGCTGATGGCCGACGAAATATATTAGAGAAACTATAATAATGTGATGTTACTCATGTCAGTAAAAAATTAATTTAAACAAGTATAGAGATAAAAGGGAGAGAAGGGAACGTAGAAGGTGAATATGGATTTGGGCTAAGAAATGAAAGAGGAAGCCGCCTGGTAGAATTTTGCACAGAGCCCAACATAATCATAGCTAACACTTGGTTTGAGAATCATGAAAGAAGGTTGTATACATGGAAGAACCCTGGAGATACTAAAAGGTATCACATAATTATATAATGGTAAGACAGAGATTTAGGAACCAGGTTTTAAATTGTAAG
The DNA here is from genome assembly GCF_021461395.2 of Schistocerca americana. NCBI lineage: Eukaryota > Metazoa > Arthropoda > Insecta > Orthoptera > Acrididae > Schistocerca > Schistocerca americana. The sequence goes on from NC_060121.1 coordinate 448,068,886, forward strand.
ACATTTCCAGGGGCAGATGTGGACTCTGACCACAATCTATTGGTTATGACCTGTAGATTAAAACTGAAGAAACTGCAAAAAGGCGGGAATTTAAGGAGATAGGACCTGGACAAACTGAAAGAACCAGAGGTTGTACAGATTTTCGGGGAGAGCATAAGGGAACAATTGACAGGAATGGGGGAAAGAAATACAGTAGAAGAAGAATGGGTAGCTTTGAGGGATGAAGTAGAGAAGGCAGGAGAGGATCAAGTAGGTAAAAAGACGAGGGCTAGTAGAAATCCTTGGGTAACAGAAGAAATATTGAATTTAATTGATGAAAGGAGAAAATATAAAAATGCAGTAAATGAAGCAGGCAAAAAGGAATACAAACGTCTCAAAAATGATATCGACAGGAAGTGCAAAATGGCTAAGCAGGGATGGCTAGAGGACAAATGTAAGGATGTAGAGGCTTATCTCACTAGGGGTAAGATAGATACTGCCTACAGGAAAATTAAAGAGACCTTTGGAGATAAGAGAACCACTTGTATGAATATCAAGAGCTCAGATGGAAACCCAGTTCGAAGCAAAGAAGGGAAAGCAGAAAGGTGGAAGGATTATATAGAGGGTCTATACAAGGGCGATGTACTTTAGGACAATTTTATAGAAAGGGAAGAGGATGTAGATGAAGATGAAATGGGAGATACGATACTGCGTGAAGAGTTTGACAGAGCACTGAAAGACCTGAGTCGAAACAAGGCCCCTGGAGTAGACAACATTCCATTGGAACTACTGACGGCCTTGGGAGAGCCAGTCCTGACAAAACTCTACCATCTGGTGAGCAAGATGTATGAAACAGGCGAAATACCCTCAGACTTCAAGAAGAATATAATAATTCCAATCCCAAAGAAAGCAGGTGTTGACAGATGTGAAAATTACCGAACAATCAGTTTAATAAGCCACAGCTGCAAAATACTAATACGAATTCTTTACAGACGAATGGAAAAACTAGTAGAAGCCGACCTCGGGAAACATCAGTTTGGATTCCGTAGAAACACTGGAACACGTAAGGCAATACTGACCTTACGACTTATCTTAGAAGAAAGATTAAGGAAAGGCAAACCTACGTTTCTAGCATTTGTAGACTTAGAGAAAGCTTTTGACAATGTTGACTGGAATACTCTCTTTCAAATTCTAAAGGTGGCAGGTGTAAAATACAGGGAGCGAAAGGCTATTTACAATTTGTACAGAAACCAAATGGCAGTTATAAGAGTCGAGGGACATGAAAGGGAAGCAGTGGTTGGGAAGGGAGTAAGACAAGATTGTAGCCTCTCCCCGATGTTATTCAATCTGTATATTGAGCAAGCAGTAAAGGAAACAAAAGAAAAATTCGGAGTAGGTATTAAAATCCATGGAGAAGAAATAAAAACTTTGAGCTTCGCCGATGACATTGTAATTCTGTCTGAGACAGCAAAGGACTTGGAAGAGCAGTTGAATGGAATGGACAGTGTCTTGAAAGGAGGATATAAGATGAACATCAACAAAAGCAAAACGAGGATAATGGAACGTAGTCGAATTAAATCGGGTGATGCTGAGGGAATTAGATTAGGAAATGAGACACTTAAAGTAGCAAAGGAGTTTTGCTATTTGGGGAGCAAAATAACCGATGATGGTCGAAGTAGAGAGGATATAAAATGTAGACTGGCAATGGCAAGGAAACCGTTTCTGAAGAAGAGAAATTTGTTAACATCGAGTATAGATTTAAGTGTCAGGAAGTCATTTCTGAAAGTATTTGTATGGAGTGTAGCCATGTATGGAAGTGAAACATGGATGATAAATAGTTTGGACAAGAAGGGAATAGAAGCTTTCGAAATGTGGTGCTACAGAAGAATGCTGAAGATTAGATGGTTAGATCACATTAGTAATGAGGAAGTATTGAATAGGATTGGGGAGAAGAGAAGTTTGTGGCACAACTTGACCAGAAGAAGGGATCGGTTTGTAGGACATGTTCTGAGGCATCAAGGGATCACAAATTTAGTATTTGAGGGCAGCGTGGAGGGTAAAAATCGTAGAGGGAGACCAAGAGATGAATACACTAAGCAGATTCAGAAGGATGTAGGTTGCAGTAGGTACTGGGAGATGAAGAGGCTTGCACAGGATATAGTAGCATGGAGACCTGCATCAAACCAGTCTCAGGACTGAAGACCACAACAACAACATAGAGATATTGATATAGGAACACAGACTGATAATTTTTTTTAATTATTACGTTTTTTCTATTGTAAATGTGTTGAAGCGAAAATTGTGAAGGAACGTTAGTTACAAAATCTGTAATTTCGTTTAGGATCTCGTTTATCGATTTTTAGCATTGGATGAATATTAACATTTCCTCTGGGATGTCCATTTTCCGGTTCTTCCCTGTAGTGAGCATTACGTAAAAATCATTGTATATGGCAACACTCCGTCCCGTTTCGTCCATATTCTTTGCAAGAGCTGTTAGTTTCATCAAGTCTTACACAGTCAAGTTAGTCTTGGAAATGAATTTTGAAATTTATGTACGTTTGTCCAATGTAGTAGTTGTCGCAACGACTGCAAGTCATTTACCGAGCGAGTTGGGGCAGAAGTTAGCATACTGGACTCGCATTCTGGAGGATGGTTTAAACCCGTGTCCGGTGATCCGTGTGTAGGATTTCCGTGATTTCCCTAAATCGCTTAAGGCAAATGCCGGGATGGTTCCTTTGAAGGGACAAGGCCGATTCGTTGCTACTCTGTCCCTACCCTGAACTTGTGCTTCGTCCATAATGACCTCGTTGTTGACGGGACGTTAAACGTTTATCTCTTTGATTAAACTGCTGTAAGCTCAAGACGAAAAAACCAATAATAACTGACTTATCTCCGCCTCCCCCTATAAGTCATGTTAAAATTTCTGAAATTTTCAGTATCTCAGCTCCAGTTTCTTGTGTAAGTTGTTGATGGTAGCCACTTTTGATATCTATGTTTGTAAAAAGTGCGGTTCTTTTGTTTCAGATGTTCCGTATATGTGGTGCTGCTTTTACACATATTTTTTACGATGTCGGGGGTGGCGGTCTTGCCAGTCTACTTTTTCACTTTTTTATTGTTTGTTGTAAAAGGAAATCCGTTTCAGCCATTTTATATTCAGTAAATTTGATTGCTCTTTATTCTGACGTTCAGTGACGCTGTCGTCACAAGATGACAAAATTTTCGGTTATCAGCTCTTGGTACACAAGCCCTGACGGCGAAAGTATTATTAATGTCCCGTTGTTTGTGTTTTCTTTTCTTTTTTAAGTATTGCCCTATTATCGTAGAACAACTCGTTCGTAAATTAAGTTACTTAGGTCGACTGTTCTTGTGGGAACAGCTTATTCAGCCTCGTCATTACCGTTGCAATTGTTTATGAGGAGCCCCTTTAAGATCCTACCATGGCTTTCAGAAGAGTTTTGTGCACTTTGAACATCCATTTGCTACACAGTAATGCAGTCTTCGTAAGGGATGTTCCAGTGACACTCAGGCTTTGCCCATCAGTAAGTCGCTCATTTCAGTATTCATCGGACATGTTGGTGGAAACAATATGTAATATGCTGCACGATACACAATGTTACGTAGTAAACTAATCGTCATGATTACGCAAGGCTGTCCCAGCAACAACATACGAGTAAAGCATATTTCCAATTGGAATGCATTTTGTTTCCACTTTGTATCTTTGACACCACACGTATTTGTTTTAAACCAATATATTGCGAATCCATACGAAAAAAATAGCCCGTACCTCGAAAAACTTTCCAAGAAAGAAATATTACGGACAAATACGAATTGTGGCCATTAATTTTGGTTTCACGCAAAGTGGTATTGCTCACTACGGAGAGTGTGTATAGTCAGATACATCATGTTACACCAATAAACAAGTATCTTGATGAAAATCGAAATGGTATTACTAGCTGAATTTATTACTTTCAGCCTATTGATAAACATGCTCTGTAGCAGTGTCACTTTATTACACTCTTTGCAGCGATTCTCTGTAAAGGCGTGTTAATTACCGCTTGCAGTTAGGAATAAAACAGAACCACAGAATCGCTGTTACCACGAAATATTAGGTTCACTGTTCACTGTTCCTTCATAATAGAGCTGGTCCACTAGCAAATTACGGCGAAAAATGTCAATCTGCGTGGCATAATGTGCACATCAATTCAGTGTTGTACGATTAATTAGAAAAGTAAAGCTACCAGTAATACAAGGCTGCTGTTGGACACTGTAAAACAAAGTCAGTCATAGTTTTGCTAATGACATCCGCTGCAAACCATACCTGTTCAGTCAGAGTGGGTCAAGAAAATAATCCAGAAATCCCGGTGGGAGAGGTCACAGAAAAACGGCATGCACTTTCGAAATTTTGTAAACAAACTCTTACATGCAGGTAAATGGGTTCCCGCAAATTTCTTTTGCACTTATCTCGCATAACAGGAAGAACCAAGAGCGTTATCGGGGGTCGTACATCTAGAGAAATATTGTCAAACGAGAATTGTAATGAAAAGAATAACACTGATATACAAGGCGTCTATCTTAACTCATTTTGCCCTTGGATTCTGACCACACCCAGTGTGGATACACACAGATCAAAGAAGTTTTGCATCACCCCGGTTCCCACAACTCCTGAAGATAGACATTGACTGTGGATATTGTATCACAGACACAGTCCCTTTGACTGTTCAGAGATGTAAACAACCAAGCGCGAGCAGCGCCTATTAGACGGAGGGGTCCGACAGGTGATCAGTTCCAGTTATCCAACAAGAAGGAGGTACAAGGCTCATGTTGTCTGTACTTCAACCATGCCTAGACGGCCAATACCGCGGTTCGATTGCATCTGCATTATTACTTCGTGCCAGGAACGGCCCTCAACAAGGGAAGTGTCCAGGCATCACGGAGTGAATCAAAGCGATGCTGTTCGGACGTGGATGAGATACGGAGAGACAGGAACTATCGACGACATGCCTACCTCAGGCCGCCCAAGGGCTACTACTGCAGTGGATGGCCGTTACCTACGGATTATGGGTCGGAGAAACCCTGACAGCAACGCCTCCGTGTTGAATGAAGCTTTTCGTGCAATCACAGAACGTCGTGTTACGACTCCAACTGTGCGCAATACGCTGCATGATGCGAGGTTCATCTTTGTAACCACGACACCAGGCAGCGCGGTACAGATGGGCCCAACAACATGCCGAATGAACCGCTCAGGATTGGCATTACGTTCTCTTGACCGATGAGTGTCGCATATACCTTCAACCAGACAACTGTCGGAGACTTGTTTCGAGGCAACCCGGTCAGGCTGAACTCCTTAGACACACTGTCCAGCGAGTGCAGCAAGGCGGAGGTTTCCTGCTGTTGTGGGGTGGAATTAAGTGGCGCCAACGTACGCCGCTAGTGGTCATGGAAGGCGTCGTAGCAGTTGTACGATACGCGAATGCCATCCTCCGACCCGTAGTGCAACCATATCGGCAGCATATTGGCGAGGCATTCGTCGTCACGAACGACAGTTGCCCCCCCCCCCCCCTCCCCCCATCGTGTACATCTTGTGAATGACTTCCTTCAGGATAACGACATCGCTCGACTAGAGTGGCCAGCTTGTTCTCCAGACATGAACCCTATCGAACATGCCTCGGATAGATTGAAAAGGGCTATTTATGGACGACGTGACATACCAACCACTCTGAGGGATATACGCCAAATCGCCGTTGAGGAGTGGGATAATCTTGACCAACAGTGCCTTGATGAACTTGTTGATAGTATGCCACGACGAATACAGGCATGCATCAATGCAGGAGGATGTGCTACTGAGTACTATGAGGTACCGGCGTGTACACTATCTGGACCACCACCTCTGAAGGTTTCACTGTATGGTGGCACAACATGCAATGTGTGGTTTTCATGAGCAATGACAAGAGTGGAAATGATGTTTATGTTGATCTCTATTCCAATTTTCTGTACACGTTCCGGAACTCTCGGAACCGTGTAGATGCAGACCTTTTTTTACGTGTGTAGTTTCAAAAATAGTAGCTGGCACTCGGTCCTGCATTTCTGTCAGTGCTTCAAAAGTTCAGAAAGAATTAAGTAATACAATTCTACAGATGAAATATACGCAGTGCGTCTCTTTAAATTAGGGGTTCATTCTAGAAAGCGATGTTTTTACGCTGTTCTCCGGCACGTCACCATCTGAGGCACTGACATGGGTGGGAAAGAGTACAACTTCCCAAAATCCCAATATTGGTGTTTTTTTATCGAGAGGGAAGCATGTGGCCATGCTAATGGCACTGAGGCGTTAGCATGTTTAGATACAATCAATCTTAGAACCATTCATGATATAAATCAAAACGATACTATTTTTGAAAGCCGGCCGGGGTGGCCGAGCGGTTCTAAGCGCTTCGGTCTGGAACCGCGCGACCGCTACGGTCGCAGGTTCGAATCCTGCCTCGGGCATGTATGTGTGTGATGTCCTTTGGTCAGTTAGGTTTAAGTGGTTCTACGTTCTAGGGGACTGATGACCTCAGATGTTAAGTCCCATAGTGCTCAGAGCCATTTGAATTTAGAAATGTAGTGATAGATAGAATAGGTTACATGTGCAGAGCTGTTTGCTGGAATAAAGTAGTATCTCCTTTTACAGTGTGTCTGTAACAGAGCGTGTCTAGACGTGTTGGTAGCAATTAGTAGTGTTAGTTGTGATGCAATTTTTTTTTTTTGTGTGTGTGTGTGGACCGCAACGAATTCCTCTCCAATGCTAAAATTTGCATTTCAGTGTAGCTATTGCGTTTCCGCCTTCCTCTGCAGTTTTTACCATCTACAGCTCCCTCTACTACCATGGAAGTTTTCTCCTTATGTCTTTACAGATGTCCTACCACCCTGTCCCTCCTCCCTGAAGGTAACTTCCACACAGTTCTTTCTTCTTCAATTCTCCGCAGAACCTCCTCATTCCTTATCTTATCAAAACATCTAATTCTCAACTTTTTCTGTAGCACCGCATCTCAGACGCTTCTATTCTCTTTTCCGGTTTTCCCACATTCCTTGTTTCACTACCAAACGATTCCGTACTGCAAACGTACATTTTCAGATATTTGTTCCTCAAATCAAGACAGCCTATGTTTGATATTAGTAGTCACATTTTGTACAGGAACGCACTTCTTCCCGGAGGATTCTGCTTTATATGTCCTCCTTGCTCCGCCCGTCATGGATTATTTTGCTTCCTATGTAGTAGAATTTCTTATCTTCATCTACTTCGTGGCCACCAGTTTTGGAATTAAGTTTCTCTCTGTTCTCATTTCTTACACTTCTCATTACTTTCGATGTATTCTCAGTCCAGATTCTGCACGCATTAGATTGCTCATTCGACTCACCACATTCTATAATTCATCTTCGCTTTCACTGAGTATACGAGTACATGTGTCATCAGCGAATGTTGTCATTGCTGCCGGCCGAAGTGGCCGCGCGGTTCTGGCGCTGCAGTCTGGAACCGCGAGACCGCTACGGTCGCAGGTTCGAATCCTGCCTCGGGCATGGATGTGTGTGATGTCCTTAGGTTAGTTAGGTTTAACTAGTTCTAAGTTCTAGGGGACTAATGACCTCAGCAGTTGAGTCCCATAGTGCTCAGAGCCATTTGAACCATTTGTCATTGCTATCCTTTCACCTTGAATTTTAATTCCTCTGTTGAACCCTTCTTTTACTTCCGTTATTGCTTCTTCGACATATAAATCGAACAGTCGAACAGCTGGGCGAAAGACAAAACTGCTGCCTTTCGCCTTTTTAACCCGTAGACTTCGTAACTGATCTTCCAGTCGTATTGTTCCCTCATGGTTCTTGTACGTTTTCTATATTACCCGTCTTTCCACATATATTACCCATATTTTTTCTTAGAATTTCGAACATCTTGAATCATTTGACACTGTCGAAAACTTTTTTCGGGTAGACAAATCCTATGAACGTTCTTGACTTTTCTTTAGTCATGCTTCCATTATCAACCGCAACGTCAGAATTGCCTTTCTGGTTCCCTTACCTTTCCTAAAGCCAAACTGATCGTCATTTAACACAACTTCCGTTTTGTCTTCCATTTTTCTGTGTATTATTCTTGTCAGCAAATTGCATGCACGAGCATTTACTTTGATTGTGCAATAATTCTCGCTCTTGGCGGCTCTTCCAATCTTCGGAACTGTGTGGATGATGTTTTCCGAAAGTTATGTTATATCAACAGATTCACACATTCTACATACCAACGTGAATAAACGTTGTTGCCAATTTCCCCAATGATTATAGAAATGTCGATGAAATGTTATCTATCACTTATGTCTTATTCGATCCTAAATCTTCCAAAGCTCGTCTAAGTTCGGATTCTAATACTGTAACCCCAAACTCTTAGATTTCGACTTTTCTTTCATCACCTCATGAAGCAAATCTTTCCCCTCATAGAGACCTTCAGCGTACTCTTTCCACCTATCCTCTCTCTCCTCTTCTTTTAACAGTGGAAATACCGTTGTAATCTTAATGTTACCACCCTCACTTTTAGTCTGACCGAAGATTGTTTTGACTTTTCCGTATTCTTAGTGCTTCCGACAATTTGTTTTTCGATATCTTCACATTTTTCATTCAGCGACCTCGTTTTAGCTTCATTGCACTTCCAATTTATTTCATTCATAAGTGACTTTTACTTCCTATTCCTGATTTTCCCTAAACACTGTTGTACTTACTTCTTTCGTTGATCAACTGAAAAATTTCTTCTGTTACTCATGGTTTCCTTCTTTACACTTATGTTTCTTTTTCCAGATTCTGTCACTGCCTTTCGGAGATGTCAATTCCTCTTCATCTGCACTTGCTACTGAGCCATTCATTATCGCAGTATCTATAGCTTGAAAGATCTTCAAGCGTATCTCTTCATTCCTTGGTACTTCCGGCTCACCCTTGCGCATTAAATTTTCCTGCTTAATCTATTAAACTTCTGCCTATTCATTATTACTAAATTGTAATCTGAGTCCAAATCTACTCCTGTGTACGCCTAACAATCCAGCATCTGATTTCGGAATCTCTCTCTTGTCATATCACACTGTCATTTCCAGTACACCACCTCTCTTGTGATTCTTGGACAAAGTATTCGCTACTACTAATTGAAATTTATTTCATAGCTCCATTGGTCTTTCTCCTCTATGATTTCTAGTACCAACGAACGTCCAGCACGTCAGAGTCCTCGGATCGGTCCTCACTGGTGGCCAGCCAGTTACTGCTCGCACTGAAGTTGACCCCACAACCGTGGTTGAGTTAGAGGTCGCCCCGGACCGTAGCTGTGTTGGGAAAGTACCAGACCTCCAAGCTCTTATAGAAAGCACTGATGCTCAAATCGTTATAGGCACTGAAAGCTTCCTAAAGCCGGAGATCGGTTCAGCCGAAATTTTTGCGAAGAACCTAACGGTGTTCCGAAAGAGTAAACACAGTTGGCGGAGGCGTGTTTGTTGCTGTTAGATTTAGTTTATGTTGACAAGAAATGAAGGAGATACTTCCTGCGAGTTGGTATATGCAGAAGTCATTGTTGGCAACCGCAATAAAATAATAATTGGATTATTTACCGAGCTCACAATTCAGATGATACAATTGCTGAAAGGTTCAAACAAAACTTGATTTTGATTTAAAACACGTACCCGATTTATACAATTATAGTTACTGTTGACTTTAATTTACCCTAGATGTGTTGGCGAAAACAAATGTTTAATTCCAGAGGTCTCAATAAAACATCATCCGAAAATGTGCTACACTCATTCTCTGAAAATTATTTCTAGCAGTTAGTTCATGAGCCCACGCTAATAGTAAACGATTGCAAAAACACGCTTGATCTCTTAGCAGCAAATAATCTTTAGTTAATAATGAGCATCAAAACGGATACAGGGAGTAGTGAACACAGGGCTGTCTTAGCGAGAATGAGTCTTGTAACCTCCAAATCATAGAAAAATAAACGAAAAATATACGTACCACAAAAAGCAGATAAAAATTCTCTTGACGCCTTCCTGAGAGATATTCCCCACTCCTTCCAAATTAACAATATAAGTGTAGACCAAATGTGACTTGTATTCATATAAATAGTATCGGCAGCAATTGAGATATTTACACCAAATAAATTAACTACGGAGCTGATCCTCCTTGGTACACAAAACGTGTCAGAATACTGTTGCAGAAACAACGAAAACAACATGTCAAATTCAAACAGACGCAAAATCTCAGAGATTGACGATCTTTTACAGACGCTCGAAATTTAGTGCGGACTTCAATGCGAGATGCTTGTAACGGTTTCCACAACGAAACTTTGCCTCGAAACCTGGTAGAAAATCCAGAGAGATTCTGGTCGTATGTGAAGTAGGATAGCGGCAAAAACAATGCCTTCTCTGGGCGGTAGCAATGGAGATACTATCGAAAATAGCGCTGCCAAAGCAGAGTTACCAAACACAGCCTTCCGAAATGCCTTCACAAAAGAAGACGAAGTAAATATTACAAAATTCAAACTAAGAAGAGCTGCCAATATAAGTAACGTACAAGTAGATATCTTCGGAGTAGTGAAGCAACTTAAATCACTTAATAAAAGCAAGTCTTCTGCTCCAGACTGTACACAATTACGTTCCTTTCAGAGTATGCTGATGTAATAGGCCCGTACTTAACAACCATATACAACCGTTCGCTTGACACAAGATCCGTACCCAAATACAGGAAAATTGCGCAGGTCACACCAACATTCATGAAAGGTAGTAGGAGTAATCCACTTAATAACAGGCCCATATCATTAACGTCGATATGCAGTAGGATTTTGGAACATATATTGTGATGGAACATTATGAACTAGCTCGAAGAAAACGGTCTAGTGACACACAGTCAACATGGATTTAGAGAATATCGTTGCTGTGAAACACAACTAGATCTTTACTCTAATTGATTCCGTATTTCTGGATTTTCGGAAGCCTTATGACATTGCACCACACAAGCGGCTCGTAGTGAAATTGCGTGCTTATAGAATATCGTCGCAGTTGTGTGACTGGATTCGTGATTTCCTGCCAGAGAGGTTAAACTTCGTAGTAATTGACGGAAAGTCATCGAGTAAAGCAGAAGTGATTTCTTGCGTTCCCCCAGGTAGTGTTATAGGCCCTTTACTGTTTCTTATCTATATAAACGATTTTGGAGACAATCTGGACAGCCGTCTTGGGTTGTTTGCAAATGACGCTGTAGTTTATCGACCTGTGAAGTCATCAGAAAATAAAAAAAATTGCAAAATTATTTGGAAAAGATATCTGTATTTTGTGAAAGTTGGCAATTGACCCTAAATAACGAAAAGTGTGAGGTCATCCACATCTGTGCTAAAAGGAATCCGCTAAACTTCGGGTACACGATAAATCAGTCAAATCTAAAGGTCGTAAATTTAACTAAATACCTAGAGAGTACAATTGCGAATAACTTAAATTGGAGGGAACACACAGAAAATGTTGTGGGGATGGCTATCCAAAGACAGCGTTAGATTGCCAGGACACTTACAAAATGTAACAGATCTCCTAAAGAGATTGCCTACACTACGCTTGTCCGTCCTGTTTTAGAATACTGCTGGGCAGTGTGGAATCTTTACCATATAGGATTGACAGAGTACACTGAAAAATTTCAAAGAAGGGCAACATGTTTTGTATTATCGCGAGAAAGGGGAGTGAGTGTCACTTAAATGATACAGGATTTGGGATGGACACTAAAACAAAAGCGTTTTTCCTGTTGTAGGAATCTTCTCGGGAAATTCCAATCACCAACTTTCTCCTCCGAATGAGAAAATATTTTGTTGATGTCGACCTACATAGGAAGAAACTATCATCATGGTAAAATAAGAGAAATCAGAGCTCGTACGAAAAGATGAGGGCGTTCTTTGTTTCCGCGCACTGCACGAGATTGGAATAATAGAGAATCGTGAAGGTGGTTCGTGAACCCTCTGCCAGGCACAGAAATGTGATTTGCAGAGTATACATCTAGATGCAGATGTAGAAGCCCACATTCTCCCGTAATTTTTCTTCTACTTCTTCATGTACAGTCACGCTCAAAAGTATCCGAACGACCTGAATTGCATTTCGCCTGATTCGCATGCAAACCACATACCGCAGCTGTCTAGCAGGTCCTCTAATCGCTCCTTGGTACAGTCGTTTGACTATTGAAAATTGTTCCATCAAGTCACCACTAGAAAATACTGCTCTGTATCGCAATAACTCAAGATGTAAAGTACTACAAAAGTCAGGGAACACCTTGCCACAGATAAGACTGTCCTTAAGGCTTGTAAGCTCACATTTATTACAATAAATGACATACCTGAAATGTTACCGCTCTCATTATTACGTCAGACAGGTAATGCACGTAATAAGTTCGTCATATTCATGATTTCCTCTTCAAAGTAACATACCGAACTTATTATTTAACGCAAAATGACATTAAAAATTTCAGTTATTCACGAGGAGCTGGTTGAGAATATGTATGAAATTCAAATGACACGACGAACCGTCTCGTTCTGCATATGGATTCAAACCCAGGTCATGCAGACAAAGCAAAGATTCGGTGAATGATGGAAACTAACAGCCATTCCTGATTAGGCATACAGAGAGTGATATACCTCGATTTTAGACAGTATAAGTTAGCAAATATCAACTTTAAATTACATAACGCAAACATTTTTAACGGACGCGAATTCCTACCCAGCATCTATTGTCCCTGTTAACGAACTACGAGAGATGTTAAATATTGCTTCTTCACAACCAACTTACTTGAAATGCTGTGAGGTAAAGCTTTGTGTTGGACAGGGATTCGAACCCAGAACCTAATCGGATTGATATAGAAGCACAATCACCTGTGACTTATCAGATTTTCTCGGCAGTAGCTAGATGGTTTAACTGAAATGACAAGACGAAACATTTAGTTTTCCTTCCCAGGACTCCAACCCGGCACTTATCGCCGTTATATTCTAAGGAAAACGAACGTTAAATATAGGTTTGATGCACCAGCAGCGACATGTGAGCATATTTGAACTAGAAATAATATGACAAACAGTTCAGTGCTGACTGGGAATACAGCCCCACACAAAGAGACGTCAGCTACCGAATTTTTCTCCACCAGCAGCTCGGAATAACATCTTGGACTTCCAGTGATCTCGCAAATAGTTCTGTGTCTCACTGGGAGTCAAAAACGTCACATATCGAAAGTGTTGATAATACATAATGAAATCTTTAGTGCCGGGCCAGGATTCGAACCCATTCACGCGCAATATTTGGAGATGTCGATGAATCTGCAGTTTTGAACGAACAACAAATTGTAGCCGAGATGTATTGTCACGAAGGGATCAAATTCCGCGTTAAGGGCGGTCTGAGTTGCATTCCCAGTTCAGAACCAATGTTATCGACATACATAAGCTCAGATAAAAGATGGAATAAATGTCCTGTGGGCCTACATAGCGTTTGTTCCGTCATTAGAAATAAATAACTAGTATAAGAAAGGTTACTGGTGATAGAGTTTCTACGTAATGGAACTTGTAACATAACTCCCTTCACTTCTCAACCCAAAATAGTCGCATGTGGAAAAAGCGCTAACTTCAGCGACATTTTGTTCTTTTCAGATTTAATAGACAACCAGGCAGCAGATGCATATCGAAGCTTTTGTATTATGTATGGGGAGAGCGCATCGTGCCAAAATACGTTGGAAAAGTATTTCCTACATTAGCTGTCGTCTGGTAGTGGCATTTTCTTCTTCTTCAAACCTTGTTTGACAGTTTTAACTCAGAGCAAGTTATCTACATGCATGTAATCAATAAACTGCATGTGCATTGTCAGACTGTTATAGGTAAAATGAGAGAATTCGCATATATCGTTAATGATTAATTTCTCTCTCATGTTTACTGTTGTTTTAACAACACTAAAGGAAGCCTTACGAAAATTGTGAGCTGTATTATAAGAAATGAAATAAAACTACCCACGATAACCTTACGACGAAAGTCTGTTTTAATAAAACAGAGTATCTGTACACAAGCGTGCCTCTATCGCCACGAATTAGTAAAATACTACTCACTTAGATTTTGATTGGGTCTGTGTTTAATTGGTATGCTGTGTCATACTCAAGAGGTATGCAAATGTGGCATTTCATAAATAAAGTTATGTATTCCTAGAAACCCAAAATTTGCTTGTCAGCAGCGGAAAGAGGCGTTACCTGTTGTGCAGCATTGTAAGTTTTTCACCATTGCACTATGAGCCGAAAGTATTTTCTTGCGATTTCCTCATCGATGTTTGACCTGGCTGCTTGTAGCTCTTTCACCGAAGGGATGAAAACGCTACAGTCCGTGAGACTTGAACTGCGAACCATAACAGACGCTTTTTCACAGGTCAGCACGTTACCACAGAGCTAGCGAAGATGTATGTGTCTTACCTTCCTCTTACGAGACCAATAGTGGCTAGAGCTCGTAATCCGCTATTTAAAGGACGAGATTAGTTGCGATTTCCAAGTGCAACGACTTTCCTGGGCTGAAAACCATAAATTTACAATCTTTTGTTACACCTCAAGAGATAACTCGGATTATTCAATGGAAATGACAGGTAAAATCAAGTGAACTTTGAGGTTTAATGCCATGCACACCAGGAAGTAACTCGTCGATCACAGAGTTGCCAAACATACGTTGCCTTGTTGCCAAATCTCAGTCACAGTACCAGCAGGAAGAAGACGAACCGATGTGATCCTACAGCGGGCTGGGAGGTGACCACAGCTGGTGTCTCCAAGACGCGACTGCTACGGCCTGGAATACGTAATGCGTCTGATTCGCACTTCTGTAACTAGGTTTAGGGACTGGAGCGTAGTTACTAATAATACTCAGAACTGACTGCAAACTAAGCATCATAAATCAGTAACTCTCAGAGTTGTTTTTATATTTCTTTCGTAAGTTTACTCAAAACTAAGAAACTCATTCGCAGACGTTTTCGTGCCTCGCTGATAGTCGAGCACAACAAACAAATAAATGTAAAAAAAGAATGTGTGTGTGTGTGACAGAGAGAGAGAGAGAGAGAGAGAGAGAGAGAGACATGAAAAGCAAAGAGAAAGAGAGAGAGAGAGTAAAAAATTGTTGTAAGGAAATTGAATCATGGTATGCAAAGAAATCTTTCATTAAAATGACACGTTCCACATCATTACGTAATATCGTATTTATGATCTATGAAACAATAATTAATCTAATCGAATCTAATCTAATCTAATCATATCATATTGATGACTAGCCATGAAGAGTCATGAATTACCGAAATTTTTGCCAATACTAGTAACCGAATCTAAACTTGAAAATAAAAGACGACAATTTTTCTAATAAACCGGGACTTCTATCAAGACCCTTTCGTCCCTGTTAACTAACCACGAAAGATGTCTGATCTACCTCCATTCTGAAGTAACAAAGTGTGCATGCATTTAAAGATGAAGTGCATGATGTGACGTTCTGTGACGGAGATACAAACCCAACACGTAATCGGATTATTAACTAAGTGAAATCAAATGTTACGTATCGGTTTTTCTTACCAGCTGCTAGGTGTTTGAATCTAAAATAAGGAGACAAACTTTTATACCTAAGCGACAATCGAAATGCACACCTACTGTGCATCCATGAATATAGCTTAAGTATCAGTTGCGTACTTACCAACAGTAAGATGTGTGCGTGTTTGACCAGAAATAACGACACCTATCGTGGTTGTTGGCAACACATGAACAGACATTAAAAATGCACGTCAATTTTCACTAGCAGACCTGTGTGCTCGTGATAGGGCTTGAGATGAAATTATGAATATTTTTGTACTGGATCAGGATTCGGACCCACATACTTACCTTTGGAGGAGACCTAGAGAAGATTGTAGTCTTCGGAAAAGGAGGGAAATGATTAAACTATACCGTCCCGAGAGATTCAGATCCTCGAAAGAGGAGATACGAATTCGAATCACAGTCCAGCACCAAATTTTTCAACGTCTCTAGTTCAATCAAGTAAAATAAGAGCCCTGTTCCTTTAAATGGCTATCGGTTCATCAAATAAAATAAAATTTTCTAATGTAAGTAAGTTTACTGGAGACTGTATTTTTGTTTACAATGACTTCCGCTATGTCATTTCCCAACGTAAACCGGCTCTGGCCAGTTGGTAATGTAGGAACGTGATGTTTAACGCGGATTCTGGATTATAACGTCTTTCTCTTGAGGTTACCAGAGGTAAAGTAAATCTTTTTGTGACTCTTGAGGGTAAATGCCTGAACCCATGCATTGCACCTGTGATAGTTCGTTCCACCAGACCATTGTGGCCATATTTCCCAGCCCCAGAAGTGTGCTGTAACGGATGATGTGCTTAGCTTACAAAATTAGTCACGGTGGAAAAAACTCGAGTCTATTAAATGGTTAAGTAGAAGCAAGCTTCTGACGCGGAGAATATGCTATTCTTATGCCAGCAGGATGTAAGGACTCTTCTAGCCATCATAGGCTCGATGTGAAGCCATTTCGAAATTTTCGCAAATTCAGCAAACGTCTTAGTTCGAGAAAATCCACTGGGAAGTGTGACGTTACCGGATAATTCGATTATTACCGTCATTATTACCATCATTTTCTTCATACCGCTGCTGGAACACTGTACTTGAAGATCATTTGATGCCTTTTGGTCACCATAGAAGTAGTTCCTAACAACAGGTTCTTTCCCTGTCTACGGAATCCTTTTCATCTTAATATCAAACATCAACAACTACTCGTAGATTACATTAAAACTAAAGTAATTGATGAAGACGTTACTTGATAACAAAAACGCGCTGCCTTTCTTCATTTACTTGCGCCTAGAAATGGCTATTGAATACCGCCAAACCAAAACGCAAGAGATGTTACTGCCTTCCAATATACGTCGCTTTCAGTTCTTCCATATGATTTGGTCGACATGACCTGTTTCAAGTTGTGTATGACAGACAATGTTTTAGAAACGCAATTGTTTTCCTTTGCAATAAACAGATTTTCATTCTAAGCTATCCAACTACAACATTTTCGCAATCATCATCATCATCATTTAAGACTGAATATGCCTTTCAGCATTCAGTCTGGAGCATAGCCCCCTTATAAAGTTCCTCCATGATCCCCTATTCAGTGCTAACATTGGTACCTCTTCTGATGTTAAACCTATTACTTCAAAATCATTCTTAACCGAATCCAGGTACCTTCTCCTTGGTCTGCGCCGACTCCTCCTACCCTCTCCTGCTGAACCCATGAGTCTCTTGGGTAACCTTACTTCTCCCATGCGTGTAACATGACCCCACCATCTAAGCCTGTTCGCCCTGACTGCTACATCTATAGAGTTCATTCCCAGTTTTTCTTTGCTTTCCTCATTGTGGACACCCTCCTACCATTGTTCCCATCTACTAGTACCTGCAGTCATCCTAGCTACTTTCATATCCGTTGTGGTGTCACCGCCAGACACCACACTCGCTAGTTGGTAGCCTTTAAATCGGCTGCGGTCCGCTAGTATACGTCGGACCCGCGTGTCGCCACTATCAGTGATTGCACACCGAGCGCCGCCACACGGCAGGTCTAGAGAGACGTCCTAGCACTCGCCCCAGTTGTACAGCAGACTTTGCTGGCGATGGTTCACTGACAAATAATGGTCTCATTAACCGAGACGATAGTTAGCATAGCCATCAGCTACGTCATTTGCTACGATCATGTATCATCAAGAGCGATGTTCGCCAATTATGGATTAAAGTTAAGTATTCCAGAAGCCACGTACCTTTTTTACTAGTCTCACCTCCTTTAACTGATCCAGACCTCATGCCAGCCTGCGTGAGCATAAACGCGTGTCTTTCGGCTTCACCTCATAGTGGCTTGACTGTCTTGCCAAGTCACAACAAATGGCGACGAGCATTTTGCCTTCGTATTGATCTTGCCTAATTTACTTGTGTCATGGCTTCGCCACATTCTCCAGATGTACTGTCCGAATTTTATCGCTTGCAGAATCAGCAGACGCAGGCCTTATTGGATGCCCTTGGACAGCTCGTCCAGGGTCAACGTGCACTGCAAAACAATGCAGCAGCCGCCGCCCCACCGCTAACGCAGCCACAACACGCAGTTGCACCACCTTTTCGTCCTTTTGATGCGGCACTGGAAAGCTGGACGGAGTGGTAACACCAATTTGGATTCCATCTCACCGCCTACAGAATTCAAGGTTACGAGCGGCAGCCTTTCTTATTATGGTGCGTCGGCATGTCCACGTACCGCGTGATAGTCAAATTGTTTCCCCAACGCGACGTAGCAGCTCTGTCCTACGACGAAATTTTGTCTGCATTAGATGCATATTTCAAAGAATCAGTCAATGTAGTTGCAAAAAGGTATACCTTCCTTCGTACAAAACGTACGGCAGGTCAGACCAATAGGGAGTGGGTTGCAACTTTGCAAGGCCTTACTAGGGATTGTACTTTTGAGTGTCAATGTGGACTTCCTTATTCAGATACTATGGTACGTGATGCAATTGCACAGAACGTTTCTGATGTTCGTATAAGGGAACAGATTTTGAAACTAGCCAATCCCTCCTTTCAACAAGTGATGGACATATTGGATCGGCAGGACACACTTGACTTTGCTCAGGAATCATTTGAAACTTCGCCAGCCGTGTGTCATGTTACTCGGCCCGCCGGGCGAGCTGCGCGGACCAGTAAATAGCCCTCGCGCCCGATCCGCGCAGCTGCCACCAGGCTCTCCGCCATGTGTGCCGCGCAAGCAAGCAAATGCGGTGCTAAAATCATGTCCGCGGTGTGCTACTAGACATTCGCGTGAGAATTGCCCGTCACGCCAGGCTATTTGCTTTTTCTGTAATAAAAAAGGACATGTTCAGAGTGTTTGCCAGAAAAAGCTCAGAATGGACACTCACACCCATTCCATGCCTTTGCTTCGCGCCGGAATCGGAATCCAACCACGATACTCAGGCTCGTTAATTTTCGCCCATGGACATTCATGTAGTTGATTCCACTCCGCCCAGTGCCACTTTCTCTAACAGTGACTGTGTTCGTCCCACAAAAAGTGTGCGTCGACATCGACGGAAACCCGTCAAGTCACAAGTGATTTTGTACCAGTGTCAGTTCACGTTGCACGAGACAGTCGCTCTTGTCGTCAGCAGGACAATAAACCTTTTGTCGACTTGGACATTAATGGCAACGGGATACCATTACAGCTCGATACCGGAGCTTTCCTTGATCAATCACGACACATACAAACAGCTGGGCACCCCTCCGTTGCGTGCCGCAAATGTTAAGCTCAGTAGTTATTCAGGACAAGCAATCCCTGTGTTAGGACAGTGCAGCCTTCTTGCAACATACAAGGGACAAACAAAACTTGTGTCATTGTACGTCCTTCGTTTTTCTTCTGCAGTGAACTTTGGTTTAGATTTATTTCAGTTGTTTAACTTGTCTATAGTCAATCAGGTCCTATCAGTGAACCAGACAGTGCCTTCGGACAGTGTTTCTCGTCTATGTGAAGAATTTGCAGACATTTTTGCACCGGGCCTCGGTTGCGCTAAGAACTATAAAGCACATTTGGAACTGAAAGTAAACGCGCAGCCGAAGTTTTTCAGAGCGCGCGATGTTCCCCACGCATTGTGAGATGAGGTCGCAAGAACATTACACGATTTGGAATCACAAGGTGTGATTGAACGTGTGCAGGCTTCTCTCTGGGCATCACCCTTAGTAATTTTGCAAAAACCTTCCGGAGAATTGAGACTTTGCGTGGACTTCAAGGCAACAGTGAATCCCCAACTATTGACTGCAACTTTTCCTTTGCCCCGCCCGGAAGACCTTTTTGACAAACTGTGCCCGGGTTGGACCTAGCAGATCCGTACTTGCAAATACCGGTGGACGAAGAATCCCAGCGCGTCTTGATGGTTAACACGCATCTTGGTTTGTACCGATTCAAACGATTGCCATTCGGGTGTGCATCCACCCCTGCATTGTTTCAGCAATATCTGCAAACAGTTTGTGCGTCGGTCCCTACTACAGCAAACTATCTGGACGATATTGTGATCTCCGGACAGACGGAAGAAGAACATTTAGCCAATCACAGAACGTTATTTCAGGTCTTGCGACAAAATGGTCTTCGCTTGCGGAAGGACAAATGTGTGTTTTTTGCTCGTAACTTACCCCATCTGGGCCATGTACTCAATGCCCAAGGCATACATCCGAGTCCAGTGCACCTCCGTGCCATACAAGACTTGCCTTCGCCGCAGAATTTGAAGCAGCTACAGAGTGTCTGGGACAAATCAATTATTATCATCGCTATGTGCGCCACGCCTCTTCCATTTTAGCTCCGCTTCATCGCTTACGCCATTAAGGTGTTCCGTTCGTCTGGACGACGGAATGCGAACACGCCTTTCGCTAGTTGAAATCGGCGTTGCTGTCCAATACTTGCCTTTCGCCATTCGATCCCCGGATGCCCCTTTTGTTGATGGTGGATGCATCGGATTTCGGGATCGGTGCTGTGCTTGCGCACAAAGATGGTTCGCACGATCGCCCTATTGCCTTTGCGTCCAAATTACTCTCGTCGGCGCAAAGAAATTATTCACAGATCGAGAAAGAATAATTGGCTCTCGTATTTTGAGTTACAAAGTTTCATGATTTCTTGTATGGTCGTCACTTTACCATCATCACAGACCTCAAACCTTTGACATCGCTTTTTCATCCGAACAAGCCTGTACCTCCACGTACAGCGCAGAAATTCATTCGCTGGTCTATTTTCCTCTCGCAGTACCGCTACGATATCTTGTATCGGTCCACTGCTAAGCACGAAAACGCCGATGCGTTGTCCCGTTTGCCTGTTGCTGAGGATAGAGCATTCGATTCCTCCGAACTTGCTTGCACGTTCATTGATTCGGAAACCGATGACGTGGTCGAATCGTTTCCGATTGATTTTCGTCGTATAGCTACAGCCACAGCTGCCGACCCTGTCCTTGCTACCGTTTTGCGTTTTGTTGTTACGCAATGGCCCTTGTCAAAGTCACGGATCGAGGATCCGTTGGTTCGCCGATTTTTTGCTCACAAGGAGAGACTTTTTGTACGACGTGGTGTTTTGCTGTTGCGTTCTGATAATGATCTGTCCAGTGTCGTGGTACCACGTTCGTTACAGTCCTCTGTCGTACAGCTTCTCCACCAAGGACATTGGGGTATAGTGCGAACGAAACAACTTGCTCGTCAGCACTGTACTTGGTTCGGAATCGATGCTGCGATTACACAAATGTGCTCTTCTTGCATGGTGTGTGCCGAACTACAATCAGCCCCACCGCGGAAAGTCTTTGTATGGCCAAAAGCCACTTCCCCTTGGCAACGCTTACACATCGATTTTGCTGGTCCCTTCTAGAATGCTCGATGGTTGGTTCTGGTCGATTCATTCAGTAATTTTCCTTTTGTTGTCCGGATGTCTTCCACGACGTCATCTGCCACCAACCAAGCGTTATCCGCTATCTTTTGCATTGAAGGTCTTCCACAGACTATTGTTTCCGACAATGGCCCACAATTCATGTCCGCAGAATTTCAGTCATTCTGCAAGGCCAATGGTATTCAACATCTGCCGTCCGCGCCGTTTTCGCCGCAGTCAAACGGAGCCGTTGAACGATTGGTCCGGACTTTCAAGTCCCAGATGTTGAAGCTGAAGGAGTCGCATTCTCGGGAGGACGCGTTTTTGCTTTTTTTGTCGTCGTATCGCTCTCAGGCCCGAGATGGTCGCTCGCCGGATGAGTTGTTGCACGGTCGCCCTCATCGAACTTTGATGTCTTTGCTACATCCGCCGCATCAGGTTCCTGTGCTCTGGCGCTGTGCCAAAGCTGAATCGCGGCCGCGCGTGGTCTAGAGATCCTACCACGCGCGTCCGGGATTCGCACCAGTCAGTGCTTGCCCAGCGCATGAGACTTATATGAGTAGCTACAGTCTAAGACAGCGTCAGTCGTCGAGCAGCCGCACGAGCAGCAGCACCGGACATATTGTGAGATGCCTCGTTACAGGAGAAGATTCAGATATTCTCGTCCTACTGTGTATAAGGCATTAGAAGACTTGGAGATTACAGTTTCTAACAAAGGAGCACAGACTATTTTGCAAGGTCCATCTGTGTTTTGTGGTTGTGTTATTAATTTTGCAATTAACCAATTAGATGTCAATCAATGTGGTAATGGTTGGATTACTGTTACTGTTGTTCGTTATCCTGCTTTTGCTCCAGGCGGCGTTGTATACTATCGCAACTATCGAGGTTCACGGCGTTGGCTCGAAGGGATCATTCTTCGCTGCCTCGGCCGCGCTATGTATCTGGTTTTGGGGGCCTCTGGTGAGGTGCACAGGCATCTCAATCAGCTGCACCTGTCGTCGCACGGGTTCTGCCGCTCCCTGTCTGCTTTCAGCGACGGTACCGTCCGGTCAGCGCCCTGGGGACCCATCTACTGGCTCGCCTCTGCCCCAGGTGTTACCGACGATGCCTTCCCTTTTGCCCCATGGCGACGCGCCGCTACCGCTGCCGCCGCCTGTTCTCCCGCCGGCGACGCCCGCAGTGGACGCGTCGCTGCAACCGCCGGTCGCCTCCCTGGGTCACGCGCCGCCGATCGCTTCCCGTGACCCGTTGTCCTCCGCCATGGACTTCTTGCCCGCTCCGGACCACAGGACGGACGTCTTCGCCCGTCGGGTGCCCCGACCCGATGGAGATCGACCCTTCGGCCCCTCCTGTCTCTCTATGGGCGCGTACACCGCATGTTGGCGTGCACCCTGGACTAGGTTTTCAGGCGTTTCCTAGCTCCCCTCGGACCGAATGGCAGGGTGCGGTTGGCACAGCCTCGCCTGTTGTTAGGCTCCCCACATCGTCGCATACGTCAACATGGGGTCCTCCCCACAGTGGGCGAAAGCCTTATAACACAACCGTACGCTGATTTGCGGGGGAGGAATGTGGTGTCACCACCAGACACCACATTTGCTAGGTGGTAGCCTTTAAATCGGCCGCGGTCCGCTAGTATACGTCGGACCCGCGTGTCGGCACTATCAGTGATTGCACACCGAGCGCCGCCACACGGCAGGTCTAGAGAGACGTCCTAGCACTCGCCCCAGTTGTACAGCCGACTTTGCTAGCGATGGTTCACTGACAAATTACGCTCTCATTAGCCGAGACGATAGTTAGCATGGCCTTCAGCTACGTCATTTGCTACGACCTAGCAAGGCGCCATTATCAGTTGCTATTGATCTTGTAATTCATGTATCATCAAGAGCTTTGTTCGCCAATTATGGATTAAAGTTAAGTATTCCAGAAGCCACGTACCTTTTTTACTAGTCTCACCTCCTTTAACTGTTCCAGACCTCACGCCAGCCTGCGTGAGCTTAAACGCGTGCCTTTCGGCTTCACCTCATAGTGGCTTGGCTGTCTTGGCAAGTCACAACATCCGTAACCTTAACCTTGTTGATAAGGTACCCTGAATCCACCCAGCTTTCGCTCCCATACAACAAAGTTGGTCGAAAGATTGAACGGTGCACAGATAACTTAGTCTTGGTTCTGACTTCCTTCTTGCAGAAGAGAGTAGATCGTAGCTGAGCGCTCACTGCATTTGCTTTGCTACACCTCGCTTCCAGTTCTTTCAGTATGTTGCCATCCTGTGAGAATATGCATCCTAAGTACTTGAAACTGTCCACCTGTTCTAACTTTGTTCCTCCTATTTGGCACTCAATCCGTTTATATTTCTTTCCCACTGACATTACTTTCGTTTTGGAGATGCTAATCTTTATACCATAGTCCTTACATTTCTGATCTAGCTCTGAAATATTACTTTGCAAACTTTAAATCGAATCTGCCATCACAACTAAGTCGTCCACACATGCTAGACTGCTTATTTTGAGTTCACATATCTTAATCTCACCTAGCCAGTCTATTGTTTTCAACATATGATCCATAAATAATATGAACAACAGTGGAGACAGGTTGCAGCCTTGTCTTACCCCTGAAACTACACTGAACCATGAAAATTTACCGTCAACTCTAACTGCTGCATGACTATCCATGTAAAGGCCTGTAATTGCTTGCAAAAGTTTGCCTCCTATTCCATAATCTCGTAGAACAGACAATAACTTCCTCCTAGGAACCCGGTCATATGCCATTTCGCAATATTAGTTCAAATTTAATATTCGCTTCTATAATGTAGGAAAGTATTTCACAGTTGCAAAACTCGCATCCGACTCATTGACCTTACACAGAGTGACTCCAGATTAAGTAACGTAACGTAGCGAAGACTGTTTGCCATTGCTTTTTCTCACCAGAAAATTCGCAATTCACTCATTTGGCTCCATAAGTACACTGTAACAGTAATTTTTGTGTGTATGCAATGCATACGTAGGATGTAGTAGTGCCCTCCCTTCCATTTCTGTATACAATATGCCTGACCTAAACAGGCCCTTTATCATTACAGGCGCTGGGCAGTGCAACATCATACTGACAACAGTAATGTGCTTATACTGACAACAGTAATGTTCCCCAATTATGGATGATGACAACAGGAATGTGCTTATACTGACAACCTGACTGTTCGTTTTACCTGATTTTGTAATCATTTAAATAAAACATGACCTTCCAGTGGTAGACATTTCGTCCCCCTTTTCATTCTGTGAAACTTGTCAGTAAGCTTTTTGCCTTTCAACCAGCGAAATGTAGCAGAGTACGGCCGGTAAACGATTCAAAAACCACGATTTAGCGCCATTAAGACGATTTATTTAAACATCACAAGACTGCACATAAATGCAATCGATTTCGAGGTGCAAAGTGTTTATCTTACTTTTGTGACAGGTGGGCATAAGTGATTTCCAAAGACTTTTTATTGTACTAAAATAATCTTTCGTCACAAAGTAACAAGGTAAGTGTTTTATTCGTATATATTTTGTAGGAAACTGTAATCGTGATGGAACATTATACACCTGAATGTTTGATACAAGTGGTAGGAGAAAACGTTGCATATTAACCAAACCCTGCGCGTCCTCTCCATATCCTCCTATGACACGAGCACGGGTTTCTTCTCGCATACCTCTACAGAGCTGTTCCTAGCACAGCTGAGAATTGGCAACATCGTCACAAACATTACGCAACACTGTGGCAGTGTAATCACTTCCTCGTATGGTACTGAATTGACTCACTAAACTCACTTGATATTCCCTTTCCATTTGAATGACTCGTGCTATATAATCCTCTTGTAAACTAAGACACTGAGACAGAAAATTCAATTTTTTGGCTTCTTCACATAAGTGACGAATTTTATTATCTTTCACGATGCGTTATGAGGCTGATGAGAGTGGCGCACAAGCAGCAGTGTGCTAGCTTTTTTTTCTGATATATTTTATGGAGCTTCGAATTTCCAGAAAAACTTCTGTATCGAAATCGCAAGAAAACCTTTACACAACAAATCCTCTTGGTAACTCGACTCAGTAAGTTGTGTTTCTGACTGCCAAGCTGTTTCCCAATACCAGCGTCTCTGAAGAAATTCGAATCCACCATCAGCGATACGACTTTCAACATTGTTCTTACTTAAGACACACTTTCGAGGGTGATAAGTATGAAGGAAATGATCCTCTTGATTACTATAGGGCCTCTATGCTAAATTTCCACAGTAGCAATTAGGAACTCCCTGCAGACATTTGCTAACAGTGGCTCTAGCAACTTTTTCTCTGGGTAGCTTCAAATATGGGCAATTTTGTCGCCTTAAATCCAATTGAATATTTTAAGTATTACTTGTGAACAGCGTTCACTTCTCCATTAATTAATGTATCGGCCTCAAAAGCGGGCCGGAGTGGCCGTGCGGTTCTAGGCACTACAGTCTGGAACCGAGCGACCGCTACGGTCGCAGTTTCGAATCCTGCCTTGGGCATGGATGTGTGTGATGTCCTTAGGTTAGTTAGGTTTAAGTAGTTCTAAGTTCTAGGGGACTGATGACCTCAGAAGTTAAGTCCCATAGTGCTCAGAGCCATTTGAATCATTTTTAACGACCTGAAAACAAGCAATTTGCCTGAGTAGCTATAGAGCAGGTTCTGATAGGTATAGATACAATCTTTTGCATCCATTTACCATAGAGAATCAAAGAAAGAAACCATACACATTACATTGCATTCACTCTCTGTGCCTTGACTAACACATATGAATCCATGACAATAATAAATTATTTGAGGAACCTCCAGTGAAAGGAAAAAGAACAGAATGTGACGCTTTAATTGTAGTGCACTCGATCAGAAACATTGAAATTAATTTTGTGAAACATTGATGTATTGCATTCTAATGTAATAAAATAATCATCAAATAAAAACGGTTTTTGTCTCCTTTGCTATCAAGAGTGAAACACAAATCGTAGACAGATTTTATGGGTCACCACTCAACAACATTAAAGCATTTTACATGGTCGAGAGTGCGGAGTGGAGCAGACGTTGTCGGCAGATGGGGAGACAATGCATTGCCTCAGCCCCCGCCGGTAGGCAGTAAACGGGTCCCAAAGAACTCAGACGCACGCGGTGTTCAGAGGCAGATGGTCGACAAAGAAATCTTTTGCTAAAACATTGTTGAACCAAACTATTATTAACAGTGTGACAAAAAGCGAAATATATTGTAGATATACATGAATTACACTCATAGCTTCAGCGCCGAGAGGAAAGGGGTGATAAAAATTTTGACGATGTGTGCTTTCGGTCGCCAGACGTCATATAACCTAGTCTCGCGCTTTACCTCAAGACTACGGTCGTAGTCAAGAATAATGTACTAAGATGAAGTCAAGACTTCCTCTGGGAAGTGACGCAGTCTACAATGTTGCCAGATCGAGCATATTGCCGGACATAGAATTCTGAGAGGAGCACGACTGTATTGTCCACCATATGTGAACGACTCGGCGGTTAATTTTTTGCTCTAAGACTGTCTACAACACATATTGCACGCTGAAGAGGCAAAGAATTAAAAAAACAAAAGTAGTTTATGAGAGAAAAGTTAACTATAGCGTTCAAAGTATTCATAGTATTGTACACGTGTGTGTAAAAGACTTCCAATGCCCACTCAAGGAAGACAAGGATACACAGTCTAGCTTCAATGTTATAAATTCGCGTAAGTTTGCGGATGAACTCAGACATAGGTTGATAATCATTTTGAATATTTAGCAGTGCTGTACCCACTGGTGTTATACTCGTTTTCAACCAACGATTCCCACAGCTGCAAGAACATTACTTGTGATACCTCTTAGACAAAATACTTACACAGTGCTATCAGACGAAAATATCAACCTGGCAAAATGTGGGAAGTCTGTTTTAAAACCGTTTTTCCTATCTGTGAAGGTTGCTGCTTAAGACGATTTCAGAAGATATTAAATTCCTTCAGCTACGACAATGTTTAAAGAAATCGTCTTAACGGCACTAAATCGTGGTTTTTGAATCATTTACCAGCTGTCCTCTGCCACATTTCCCTGGATGGAAGGCAAAAAGCATACTGACAAATTTCACAGAAGGAAAAGGGGGACGAAATGTCTACCACTGGAAAGTCATGTTGTTTCATTTAAATGATTACAAAATCAGGTAAAATGAAGAGTCAGGTTGTCAGTAAAAGCACATTACTGTTGTCAGTATGATTTTGCACTGCCCAGCGCCTGTAATGATAAAGGGCCCGTTTAGGTCAGGCATATTGTATACAGAAATGGAAGAGAGAGCACCACTACATCCTACGTATGCATTGCATACACACAGAAATTACTGTTACAGTGTACTTATGGAGCCAAATGAGTGAATTGCATATTTTCCGGTGAGAAGAAGCACTGGCAAACAGTCTCGCTACATTACGTTACTTAACCTGGTGTCACTCTGAGCTGGAATTTATGGTCAGCAACTAAGTGTAGTTTCAATGAGTCGGATGCGAGTTTCGCAACTCTGTAATACTTTCCTACATTATAGAAGCGAATATTAAATTTGACCTAATATTGCGAATATTTTGTACTTGGATAGCTTAGAATGAAAATCTTTCTGCTTATTGCAAAGGAAAACAATTGCTTTTCTAAAACATTGTCTGTCATACACAACTTAAAACAGGTCATGTTGACCAAATCATATGGAAGAACTGAAAGCGACGTATATTGGAAGGCAGTAACATCTCTTGCGTTTTGGTTTGGCAGTACTCGATAGCCATTTCTAGGCGCAAGTAAATGAAGAAAGACAGCGCGTTTTTGTTATCAAGTAACGTCTTCATCAATTACTTTAGTTTTAATGTAATCTACGAGTAGTAGTTGATGTTTGATATTAACATGAAAAGGATTCTGTAGACAGGGAAAGAACCTGTTGTTAGGAACTACTTCTATGGTGACCAAAAGGCATCAAATGATCTTCAAGTACAGTGTTCCAGCAGCGGTATGAAGAAAATGATGGTAATAATGACGGTAATAATCGAATTATCCGGTAACTTCACACTTCCCAGTGGATTTTCTCGAACTAAGACGATTGCTGAATCTGCGAAAATTTCGAAATGGCTTCACATCGAGCCTATGATGGCTAGAAGAGTCCTTACATCCTGCTGGCATAAGAATAGCATATTCTCCGCGTCAGAAGCTTGCTTCTACTTAACCATTTAATAGACACGAGTTTTTTCCACCGTGACTAATTTTGTAAGCTAAGCACATCATCCGTTACAGCACACTTCTGGGGCTGGGAAATAGGCCACAATGGTCTGGTGGAACGAACTATCACAGGTGCAATGCATGGGTTCAGGCATTTACCCTCAAGAGTCACAAAAAGATTTACTTTACCTCTGGTAACCTCAAGAGAAAGACGTTATAATCCAGAATCCGCGTTAAACATCACGTTCCTACATTACCAACTGGCCAGAGCCGGTTTACGTTGGGAAATGACATAGCGGAAGTCATGGTAAACAAAAATACAGTCTCCAGTAAATTTACTTACATTACAAAATTTTATTTTATTTGATGAATCGATAGCCATTTAAAGGAACAGGGCTCTTATTTTACTTGATTGAACTAGAGACGTTGAAAAATTTGGTGCTGGACTGTGATTCGAATTCGTATCTCCTCTTTCGAGGATCTGAATCTCTCGGGACGGTATAGTTTAATCATTTCCCTCCTTTTCCGAAGACTACAATCTTCTCTAGGTCTCCTCCAAAGGTAAGTATGTGGGTCCGAATCCTGATCCAGTACAAAAATATTCATAATTTCATCTCAAGCCCTATCACGAGCACACAGGTCTGCTAGTGAAAATTGACGTGCATTTTTAATGTCTGTTCATGTGTTGCCAACAACCACGATAGGTGTCGTTATTTCTGGTCAAACACGCACACATCTTACTGTTGGTAAGTACGCAACTGATACTTAAGCTATATTCATGGATGCACAGTAGGTGTGCATTTCGATTGTCGCTTAGGTATAAAAGTTTGTCTCCTTATTTTAGATTCAAACACCTAGCAGCTGGTAAGAAAAACCGATACGTAACATTTGATTTCACTTAGTTAATAATCCGATTACGTGTTGGGTTTGTATCTCCGTCACAGAACGTCACATCATGCACTTCATCTTTAAATGCATGCACACTTTGTTACTTCAGAATGGAGGTAGATCAGACATCTTTCGTGGTTAGTTAACAGGGACGAAAGGGTCTTGATAGAAGTCCCGGTTTATTAGAAAAATTGTCGTCTTTTATTTTCAAGTTTAGATTCGGTTACTAGTATTGGCAAAAATTTCGGTAATTCATGACTCTTCATGGCTAGTCATCAATATGATATGATTAGATTAGATTAGATTCGATTAGATTAATTATTGTTTCATAGATCATAAATACGATATTACGTAATGATGTGGAACGTGTCATTTTAATGAAAGATTTCTTTGCATACCATGATTCAATTTCCTTACAACAATTTTTTACTCTCTCTCTCTCTTACTCTTTGCTTTTCATCTCTCTCTCTCTCTCTCTCTCTCTCTCTCTCTCTCTCTGTCACACACAGACACATTCTTTTTTTACATTTATTTGTTTGTTGTGCTCGACTATCAGCGAGGCACGAAAACGTCTGCGAATGAGTTTCTTAGTTTTGAGTAAACTTACGAAAGAAATATAAAAACAACTCTCAGAGTTACTGATTTATGATGCTTAGTTTGCAGTCAGTTCTGAGTATTATTAGTAACTACGCTCCAGTCCCTAAACCTAGTTACAGAAGTGCGAATCAGACGCATTACGTATTCCAGGCCGTAGCAGTCGCGTCTTGGAGACACCAGCTGTGGTCACTTCCCAGTCCGCTGTAGGATCACATCGGTTCGTCTTCTTCCTGCTGGTACTGTGACTGAGATTTGGCAACAAGGCAACGTATGTTTGGCAACTCTGTGATCGACGAGTTACTTCCTGGTGTGTACGGCATTAAACCTCAAAGTTCACTTGATTTTACCTGTCATTTCCATTGAATAATCCGAGTTATCTCTTGAGATGTAACAAAAGATTGTAAATTTACGGTTTTCAGCCCAGGAAAGTCGTTGCACGTGGAAATCGCAACTAATCTCGTCCTTTAAATAGCGGATTACGAGTTCTTGCCAATATTGGTCTCGTAAGAGGAAGGTAAGACACATACATCTTCGCCAGCTCTGTGGTAACGTGCTGACCTGTGAAAAAGCGTCTGTTATGGTTCGCAGTTCAAGTCTCACGGACTGTAGCGTTTTCATCCCTTCGGTGAAAGAGCTACAAGCAGCCAGGTCAAACATCGATAAAGAAATCGCAAAAAAATACTTTCGGCTCATAGTGCAATGGTGAAAAACTTACAATGCTGCACAACAGGTAACGCCTCTTTCCGCTGCTGACAAGCAAATTTTGGGTTTCTAGGAATACATAACTTTATTTATGAAATGCCACATTTGCATACCTCTTGAGTATGACACAGCATACCAATTAAACACAGACCCAATCAAAATCTAAGTGAGTAGTATTTTACTAATTCGTGGCGATAGAGGCACGCTTGTGTACAGATACTCTGTTTTATTAAAACAGACTTTCGTCGTAAGGTTATCGTTGGTAGTTTTATTTCATTTCTTATAATACAGCTCACAATTTTCGTAAGGCTTCCTTTAGTGTTGTTAAAACAACAGTAAACATGAGAGAGAAATTAATCATCAACGATATATGCGAATTCTCTCATTTTACCTATAACAGTCTGACAATGCACATGCAGTTTATTGATTACATGCATGTAGATAACTTGCTCTGAGTTAAAACTGTCAAACAAGGTTTGAAGAAGAAGAAAATGCCACTACCAGACGACAGCTAATGTAGGAAATACTTTTCCAACGTATTTTGGCACGATGCGCTCTCCCCATACATAATACAAAAGCTTCGATATGCATCTGCTGCCTGGTTGTCTATTAAATCTGAAAAGAACAAAATGTCGCTGAAGTTAGCGCTTTTTCCACATGCGACTATTTTGGGTTGAGAAGTGAAGGGAGTTATGTTACAAGTTCCATTACGTTGATAACTTCAGAAGACAGAATTGCTTTTTAAAAAATGTAGCAATGAATGTACTCGAGCTCGCGACATCTTATCTATGGGTCATAACACTTAACATTATGCTACTACCTGGCACATAGCTACTAGAGCTCCAGAACTCAAAAACAATTCCTCCAGAACTTGTGCATTCCACAGCGCTATGATATATTGCAAATGGCCGGGTCTATATTTATGAGACAAAAACAGTTATACCTTTTCTTTTGCACTGCAGGAGGTTTGAACAAACAGATAGCGCAATAGAGTAGCTCAATTGGAAAGGAACACTTCCGATTTAAATTTCTGCATGCTACGCAGTTGGCAGTTCTCTGTAGGTGGCAGTTACGTGATTTTATTTCGGCGATTACAAAATAAGGTCGAATGCATGCACTGGGTAGCAGAGGCAGCTAGTTCATGGTGATTCGGTCAACCAAGTAAATGAATTTACTGAACATGCTGCAAATTACTACAGGGAGCCTGTGTCTCAGAATTCTCAGCCAGTGTGACGCAACGGCGTTACGACAGAAAACGGAGCGACAGAGCAGAGGAATTGGTGGTCTGTTGGACTGATGATAGGTTCATATACCTATGGTCTGGGTTCGATTCCAACTTCTGTCAATAATTTTAAAAAGGGAGAGACAGATTCCATTCTCTTCTGGCTACACCAAGTGAAGAAGATATAATGGCATTGTGGTCTGAAATTCACATTAAAGATGATATTCCTTCTCTACCAAGTAGACGTTAGGTTGAACCGCAATAAAGTCTGGAGTGGCAACACGTAGAAACTCTATCACCAGTAACCTTTCTTATACTAGTTATTTATTTCTAATGACGGAACAAACGCTATGTAGGCTCACAGGACATTTATTCCATCTTTTATCTGAGCTTCTGTATGTCGATAAAATTGGTTCTGAACTGGGAATGCAACTCAGACCGCCCTTAACGCGGAATTTGATCCCTTCGTGACAATACATCTCGGCTACAATTTGTTGTTCGTTCAAAACTGCAGATTCATCGACATCTCCACATATTGCGTGTGAATGGGTTCGAATCCTGGCCCGGCACTAAAGATTTCATTATGTATTATCAAGTTCTAGCATGAGAACACTTATCTGCTGGTGGATAATAAATTTGATTTTTAATGTATTTTCATTCGATGTCAGCACTTTCGATATGTGACGTTTTTGACTCCCAGTGAGGCACAGAATTATTTGCGAGATCACTGGAAGTCCAAGATGTTATTCCGAGCTGCTGGTGGAGAAAAATTCGGTAGCTGACGTCTCTTTGTGTGGGGCTGTATTCCCAGTCAGCACTGAACTCTTTGTCATATTATTTCTAGTTCAAATATGCTCACATGTCGCTGCTGGTGCAACAAACCTATATTTAACGTTCGTTTTCTTTAGAATACAACGGCGATAAGTGCCGGGTTGGAGTCCTGGGAAAGAAAACTTAATGTTTCGTCTCGTTATTTCAGTTAAACCATCTAGCTACTGCCGAGAAAATCTGATAAGTCACAGGTGATTGTGCTTCTATATCAATCCGATTAGGTTCTGGGTTCGAATCCCTGTCCAACACAAAGCTTTACCTCACAGCATTTCAAGTAAGTTAGTTGTGAAGAAGCAATATTTAACATCTCTCGTAGTTCGTTAACAGGGACAATAGATGCTGGGTAGGAATTCGCGTCCGTTTAAAATGTTTGCGTTATGTAATTTAAAGTTGATATTTGCTAACTTATACTGTCTGAAATCGAGGTATATCACTCTCTGTATGCCTAATCAGGAATGACTGTTAGTTTCCGTCATTCACCGAATCTTTGCTTTGTCTGCATGACCTGGGTTTGAATCCGTATGCAGAACGAGACGGTTCGACGTGTCATTTGAATTTCATACATATTCTCAACCAGCTCCTCGTGAATAACTGAAATTTTTAATGTCATTTTGCGTTAAATAATAAGTTCGGTATGTTACTTTGAAGAGGAAATCATGAATATGACGAACTTACTACGTGCATTACCTATCTGACGTAATAATGAGAGTGGTAACATTTCAGGTATGTCATTTATTGTAATAAATGTGAGCTTACAAGCCTTAAGGACAGTCTTATCTGTTGTAAGATGTTCCCTGACTTTTGTAGTACTTTACATCTTGAGTTATTGCGATACAGAGCAGTGTTTTCCAGTTGGAACAATTTTCAATAGTCAAACGACTGTAACAAGGAGCGATTAGAGGACCTGCTATACAGCTGCGGTATGTGGTTTGTATGCGAATTAGGCGAAATGCAATTCAGGTCGTTCGGATACTTTTGTGCACGACTGTACAATCGCAATACAGTCCTCCACGACTAGGAGATTTTCGCCTCCCTTTACGTGTCAAATTACTCGTTCAATGTCCTTATATACTTTCTTTACCTTTTCACCATCGGTTTGCTACTCCCTATCACTGTACTGTTCACAGCAACTCACTCTCTGCCATACGTCTGTCCTACCTTTTTATTCATAAGGAATCCTACACCCGTTACACCATTTTCTGCTGCTATAACATTACCCTGTACTCATCACTTCACTGACGTCCACTGTATCTTGACTAAATTTTAGCATTTCCTTTTTAGACACTCTAGTTTCGCTACAATATTAAAATTCTGATATTCCACATCCCGACTTGTAGAACATTTCGTTGGTTATGTAATCTTTTCGTCATGGTCACCTCACAATGGGCACTTCCCTCCCGCATGTCTGAAGGGATGACTAATAAGAAATATTTTGCCAATGGAGGAGTCATCATGACACTTTTTCAATTACAGATCACAAGTCCTGTGGATACCCATTGCCGGCCGGTGTGGCCGAGCGGTTCTAGGAGCTTCAGTCTGGAACCGCGCGACTGTTACGGTCGCAGGTTCGAATATTGCCTCGGGCATGGATGTGTGTGATGTCCTTAGGTTAGTTAGGTTTAAGTAGTTCTAAGTTCTAGGGGACTTATGACCTGAGATGTTGAGTCCCATAGTGCTCAGAGCCATTTGAACCATTTTGGATACCCATTGTGTGTCCTTAATGCAGTGGTTTCCATTGCCTTCTGCATCATCATTCCGTTGATCATTGCTCATTCCTCACCCTTTAAGGTCAGTTTTCAACGGCAAGACAGTACCCAGAATCTCTGTCCGCTACTCCGCCTGTAACCGTACCACCGACAGCCTTAAACGACAATCGTTATATATCTGCGAGGAAGTTTTAAAAGTTGTGACCGTAAGATAACCTAATGAATCAGAACATCAAACAGTATAAACAATAGGAGACGAAGGGTCAGGAACAGACGTTCTCCCAGCACCGAAAAAAGCAAGTTGGAACAGTACATATTAAAACAGGTCGCCAGCCTAATTAAACATTCTGTGTCAAGTAATATGATAAAGCAGAAGGCAGTGCTAAGGCTATCCTAACCTTCCTTTACACAAATACTAATCTCTTTCCTGATATTGGTTCACATTACGGCACAGTAACCTAAAATGGTTCAAATTGCTCTGAGCACTATGGGACTTAGCTTCAGAGGTTATCAGTGACCTAGAACTTAGAACTACTTATACCTAACTAACCTAAAGACATCACACACATACATGCCCGAGGCAGGATTCGAACATGCGACCGTAGCGGTCGCGCGGTTCCAGACTGAAGCACTTAGAACCACTCCGGCCGGCCACAGTAACCTAACCTTGCAGATAAACGTGCTACTAAATAATAAGTCAGCTAAACTAATGGCCAGCGAGTAGTAAACAGCAACATATGCATCCCAAATATAATTTTGAGTAGGTCAAAAGACTGCTTATGAAATCACATTTGTTATTTAAAGAGTTGCAATTTGTTGTACTTTATTTAACTAATAATTAATGGTATGAATACTTTCCTTTGCTCATACATATTGGTGTAGTTTTGTTAATGAGCATGGTTCTTCAAACCATGAAAGTTTAAGGGTCGTCATGTACCTGCTTACTTATTTATTTAATGAAGCAATGCAAAGCCTCATTCAGAGCCGGTGTAGTTACATTTGTATTCTATTTAGTTGCTTCAAACCGAGTTGAAGAAAGAACTGTTTACACAAATTATCTATTCTAATTCAAGTTGATTAATGAGCAGGCATAGAGACCCTGTATTAGGCAATGATGTCATAGATTATGATCATTAGTAGACGATTTAAATTCAGAATCATTTCAAACTTTCCCCTGTTCAATATTGCTACTAGTTTCATGTCTGCCGGGATTTGGTTTTATAAACTGTGGCACCCAGTACATTTAAGGTACGTATTAAAATCAAGCAAATATAACAAATACTTGGTCCATTTAGAGAGTACCAAATACAAAATAATTTAGTGGAAGGCTGGTGGCACTGGTGGCGTAACTTGCAGTGGCTATTAACCTGGTGAAGATGCACTCGTTGCAGCACTGTTGGCCTCGCCCTATTCCTGACTTTATTAGCGTCGAAATAATATTTTTATAGGGCCAAAAACCATGCCCTGATAATGGTAACACCAAATTCAGCATCCGAGGCCCGTAAAAACTGCCCTTAAGCTCTGCTCTCCTCAAAACTCCAGGAATATGAGCCACTGTGATCCGCTGCTGCTAGGGAGGTGTTAACCACAGCACTGCTCAGCCCAGACTCCTGCGCGCCAGCCACTTGCGCACCACCCACGACTTCTCCACTCCGCCAGACTGCTTCCGTAGCTGCGGGGCTTCCCCACATCTTTTACATTCAACTCCACGTTCCCTAATTATAGACCAAGTCATTTACAGTTCATTACATAATAATCATTTCAGTAGTTATTCAAATTCACAAGCATAATTTTAAACGTCATTCAAATATTCACTTAACTGCATCACCTATACCTAGTCAAAGAATTTCCATGACAGACTCAACACTATACATATGCAATACTACAAACTGACATACAAATATCGATACAGAAACAAAATAGGTCGAAAACAGTTGTTACTAGCCCGTTTTGACAAGGCCGTCGGCTGAAATAGGGTGACGTCTTATGCCAGAAGTTTCGGTCGCAATTGCTGATGGTTTTTATTCAAAATTTAAGCGATGGTGGGGTTCTAACCCGGGTGCAAGGACTTTTGATTACTAATCAGAGGCGCTACTTTGCTTTCGCGATTGTTCGTTGCATTTGGTCGTAGTGAACGTCACATGACACACATTGAAGTTTACCATTGATACTTTCACTCAGTTTTTTTTTTTTTTTTCTTTAGTGAGCAACCAGCTCTCTGACCGAAGACACTGAACTACCGTGCCGGCTGCCATAGATCGCAGCACTATTCCGCGAGCGGTTGCAGCTGCGGGCATGTTTATAAATCAGAATTCCGCCAAAATTTCCTCCATTTACAATGGTAAGATGAAATTATTGAGTCTTTACTCTTACTTCACTATGTCGTGCGTAGTTAATCAGAATCGCTTATACACAAACTTCTTTCATAGATAGCATATTAGTGCTGTTGTAAGTGTGATGGTTTCGTTTACGAGGATATAAAAATTCGTACAGAATTTTCGAAACAGACAACTGGCGTTCAAGAATCACATATGACTTGTCTCATTAACATCATTAATATTCAGAGATGCTGTGACGGAAAGTGAGATGACCCAGTATTAAGTATGAGGCAATTTTCTGTCACATATTGCTTACCAGCCGACACTGGCCATGTCCAAGTTTGCAGCAGATTTTTTCAAAGTACATTGACGGATAAAAGTTGCAACATCAAAAAATAATTAATGTACAGTAATGAAATTTCGGGAAAATACTTGTTTTTATTATGTATTTAAGTTATTAACATTGAAAGATGATAGGTTAAGTAAGCACGAGATATGCCATTGCACATGTGACATCCTGGTGTATTAATAACCATTGTAATCGCCAGAATGTTGAAGGCAAGCATGCAAACGTATATGCGTTGCGCAGTTTGTAAGCTGGCGTTCTATGCCTGTCGTCCTTGGTCGGTCAATACAGGGACGGTTACTGCTGGTTGTGGATGACGCTTGAGGGGTCATCCGATTATGTCACTTATATGCTCGAGTGGAGAAATATCTTGTGATTGAGCAGACCAAGGCAAAATGTCAACACTTGTATGCTCCGAGTTACAACAGCGGTATATGAGCGAGCGGTATCCTACTGGGAAACATGCGCTGAAATGCTGTTCCTAAATAACTGCCAACAGGTCTAACCACAAGATTGACGTACATATTTGCAGTAGGGCTGCGTGGGATAATCACGAAAGTGCTCTTGATGTCACACAAAATGGCACGCAAATCTCGAGGTTTAGGGTGTGTCTAGCACGCAGACGGGTTGGTTGCAGGCCCTCGACTGGCCTCCCTTTAACCAACACACGGCCATCATTGACACCGAGGCAGAACCAACTTTCGTCAAAAAATACAACAGACCTTCACCTGTCCTCCAATGAACTCTCGTTTGAGGTGCTGAAGTCGCAAATGGGGTCAGTGGAATGCAGACCACAGTACGTCTGGTTCGGAGCTGTTCTTGAAGTAACCGATTCGTAACAACTCGTTGTGTGACTGTGGTGCCAGCTACTGCTCAAATAGCTGCTGCAGCGAACAAGATCGTCTTCCCTATCGGTAGTGCCACATGGCCGCCTGGAGCCTGGTCTTCTTGCGACCGTGCATTCTCGTGAGTACCACTGTCAACAATCAGGTACAGTTGCTACATTCCTGCCAAGACGTTTTGCAATAGCTTAGAAGCAACATCCAGCTTCTCATAGCCCTGTTACACGACCTCGACCTCAGCGAGGTCTTGTTAATGGCCTGTCTGTCACCTTAAAGGCATTCTTGACTAACGACACATCACCACGTCCAGCCTCAAATATAACTAATGTTCAGGACCGTTACAGCGTGTACTTAAAGCAAAATTGATTTTCACTCTGATGCGACTGGTGGGAAATTTGAATGGACGTCCTTCAGATGTAGAAAGACACCTACCAATTTCATTTATGTCACAAAACTTCTTCTTGGTGTTGCAATTTTTTTCCGTCGGAATATGGTGCGGGCTTTCAGACAAACGTTTGTACATTGGATTACAGAAAAATAAACTGGGAGCGGAAATCTGGCAACCACCGTGATAAAAATCCTTTTCATCTATAATGAACTTTCATGATGAGAAATCGTGCATTTCACAGCAGAACTTGTGCATAAAATACAAATAACAGTAATTCTATCCTTGGTTAAGGAGTGATTTTGTACTTTTAATGTACAGAAAGTCGCATTACACAGAAAAAAATGTAATTTCTTCAAATGTCAAACTTAACACAACGCACGAGTTTATGCCTTCCATTCCAAACAGTTTCTGTAAAAATATTTAGTGGAAACGAAGTCATAAATTTGTTTTTTGATTCCCCGACAGCTTTTTTTTTTTTTTTTTTTTTTTTTTTTTTGCAATTACTACCTTCCTCAGGTCACTGCCTAAGTTATGCAGCTCCACTTCCATCCATTTTCCGTGTGGTGTCTTTAAATATCTCTCGACTACTGCAAGATGCAATTTTGTTTATTTAATTAGTTGATCTTATTTCATTCTTCACAAACACATCTCTTGACATATCTCCATTTCTGTCCTTAGTAGACTCTAGGCTTTTACGCACTACGTAAACCTATCATCCTGTTTCAACGTTGATGTATTTGTTCCCTAGCTGCTTTACTTGTCATGGCTAAATAGAAGTAACACAAGAAACGCCATGGCAGCAGATCAAACCGAGTGTGGCCAGGCACGCTTTCATCAGGGACTACATGCTAATACTGCAAGTACTGCCACGCGAGACCCTTGGGGCAGTTACCACTCTCTTCGCCACTAACGGTGAAGCCAGAGCCGTAATATCACTGACACACCAGAAAGGCCGAAGCAGCTGTGGCGCTGGTGACCTGACTGCTACGAGATAGAACTGGCTTAGAACTGGCGATAGAATACAATGCGTAGGCAAAACAGAGACGAGTCAGTCCGCGATAAATAGCTATGCTTATGATTAAAGTGCAGCTACTCATGGACGCCCTGTCTGGGTTGTAACTATCGTGTGGCAGCGAAACTTGGTAGATGTTGAAAGGAGTCTACTGTGGTACACTTATATGTGGCACCCGAATATTGTAATGATACTAATGTAAACTAAAATGAAACTATTATATTGTAAACGATGTATGTCTCTGACGGGCTCTATAAGGCGGGTCGCTGACTTCGCATGACCGCAGAGCCAAAGATACGTTTTCTGGTCTGAGATTGCAGGGTTGGAGTAAGAGAGAGCTTCACGCACTGCATGGGGTGTGTATCAGCGTGTGAGCGAAAGAGGATGCAGTAGGCACTTTTTGTGGTGTGCTCTGCAAAGCCACGAAGTTTTAGATCATAATATAGGAGTTTCCTCATACCAATATTTTGTGTTACACCGCATGTGAAATAGGTAGCTAAAATTGATGCGTGATTTTACAATGGAATGTAAAGTGAAATTATGAAATGTAAATTTAATTGTGACTAGAAACGATTACTGGATTGATATTACAAAGAAGCATTTCGAGAACATGTATTATTGGAAATATAAATGTGGAAGTAGAAGTCTTCTCGTAGTTAAGGTAAAGAAGTTACTTGTTTATTACTTTCCTTTTGCCAGCGCGTTAGTGCAAATGAGTTGTCTGGTATTTGGTAACTGTGAGTTCTCTGTTGAGTAACCCCAGGAGGTCCGTACACAAATTTGTTTTATAAGCTTGTTAATATTTCTCTTTTTCATTGTTTCTAAGATTTTTAACACAGGTACACATAATTTGTTGATTTGTCTTTATGCTTTTAGCGTTGTCGGATAGTACTTGCCCCAAAAATCTCATTATTTGTGGCTACGCCAGCTAAGAAAGGTTTTCATTTACTAAAAAGGATGTAGCTTCTCTGTGTTATGTTACTTCAGTTATCAGATGTTATGATAAGCCAAACTTAACTTCGAATACTACTACACTACTGAAAAAGTGAGTGTTAGTACTTCACCAAAATCACTACCGCCTCCCCGTGCTGGTCATATGACTTTTGAAGACACTGAATTTTTCTTAAATGTTATTATTTATTAGCCAAAAGTGTTACGGGCTGCACTGCACACCGCTGAGTCGGTAGCAAGTATATTTTAGTCTCCTTTGTCAGAGATCTGAAAATAACGCAATACACCGTTGCTGCGTTAGAGGTAAGACAAATTTATTTATTTGTCATGTGCACAGGGACCAAAGTTATCACTCCTAAACAGGACCAGACTATTCAGTACCTAAGGAGCTGAATTATTTTGCAGTGACTGTATTTCTTTATTGGTATTGGGAGGTTCGAGTCCTGCCTCGGGCATGGGTATATGTGTTTGTTCTTAGGATAATTTAGGTTAAGTAGTGTGTAAGCTTAGGGACTGATGACCTTAGCAGTTATGTCCCATAAGATTTCACACACATTCGAACATTTGGTATTTGGAGTTTCATTGCCCAATCAGTTCGTATATAATTTTGCTAACAATAACACAGAGTAAGCACACCACTTGCAGTTACTACATGCTACACGATAATTCCAGTTTTGTATGCATTACCATTTTAGCTATAGATTTAAGTATTCAAATAACTTTTTAAACCACGTTAGAATATGTTAACGTGTTAATACGAAACCGATTGACGCTCTGTAAAGAAAGAAAACTAGTTCCATTTGTGACCAACAGGTACCAATCTAGCGCCGTACGCTGTTTCTACGATGGTATTACATCCACACTGTCATTTGGCAAGGCGTATGTGACCAAGATGAGAACGGTATGGCTATCGAGAAAAGAGACAGTGCCCCGTTACTATCTGTTTTATGTGAACGTCTAAAATAACAGCGCTGCGTTGAGAGAGTATCACGGACTGAAAGGTCTGATGATAGGCCCCATGTCATTTAATGATTTAAAGGTGGTGTGGTGAAATTCGAAAGCACGGGTCGGCTTGATATGGCACGTAGAAGAGGAAGGCGTTCCATCCCGTTGGAAGTTATTGACGAGAGGTTGTCGTTGTTGTTGTACCCGACCATACAGCAAGTGCCGCGGATACTGCTAGCGCAAGCGCAGTGTCACGAGAATTGTCCGTCCCACGGTCAACTGTACAGAAAGTTTTGCTGTCTATTGTATACTTGTTACCGTACAGGATGTATACAGTACAGCAACTGAAACGCCATGATCCTCAGCAACGTTCTGAATTCACTCTTCGGCATCGGCACAGATCGAACTTCGCGACATGTGGCCCGGCAATATTCTGTGGAGTGACGAGGCACATTTTAGAGTACAGGGTGCAGTGAATACACGGACGGACAGAATCTGGAATACTGTAAAACCGTTTGTTGTACACAAAGAGCCACTGTACTCGCCGTATCTGTGTGGTGTGGATTCAAATGGTTCAAATGGCTCTGAGCACTATGGGACTTAACATCTGAGGTCATCAGTCCCCTAGAACTTAGAACTACTGAAACCTAACTAATCAAAGGACATCACACACATCCATGTCCGAAGCAGGATTCTAACTTGCGACCGAAGTGGTTACGCAGCTCCAGACGGAAGCGCCTAGAACCGCACGGCCACACCGGCCGGCGGTGTGGATTCACAAGCACCTCTATTCTCGGTCCGTTCTTCTTTTAAGAATATACACCCAAACAGCCTCTCAAGTGTACCGTGACGTCTTCGCCTTACTGAAACCTCCTTGCACATCGTGTAGTTCCTGATTTGGAAGAGCGCAACTGTTTTTATGCAGGGTGGGCCAACAACTCATGTTGATCACCCAACGAAAGATCACTTAATTCCATTTCACTCGAATGTGTTGTCTCCGGGTGTTTTCCAGATTCATGGTTTGCAAGATCATCTGATGAATCCAGGTGGCTTTGACTTTGGGGATATCTAAAGTTGCTCAGATCACACCGGAAATGTTGTGAACAACAGATGCAGCATACTGTCGTCGTCTCCGGTGCTCATATTCAACAAATT
The DNA here is from genome assembly GCF_021461395.2 of Schistocerca americana. Classification (NCBI taxonomy): domain Eukaryota; kingdom Metazoa; phylum Arthropoda; class Insecta; order Orthoptera; family Acrididae; genus Schistocerca; species Schistocerca americana. The sequence continues at coordinate 448,111,410 of NC_060121.1, forward strand.
TTGTATGCGGCCGTTAATAATGAAGACAACATTACAACTTTCTCACTTTTTTTCCGCGCCCCTTTCCTACTGCATTACATATGGAAATATTTCTATATGTCTTCCTTGCCCTTCCCAATGCCGGATTTGCACCTGGTGGCCAAAATTGGTACTAACTTTTAACCAGTGTAAATTGGTTCCGCATTAACGCAATAGAATGTCTACCAAGTGTCGCTATCATACGATAACATTACAGCCCACTCTCGAGCTCTGTGAGTAGCCGTACTTTAATTATAACCACCCTATACTGCTCATTTTAGACAGGCAGTATTCAGTTCACTAACTGTCACGTATTAGGGGAGTACGACGCCACACTTCAAGCTGGAATGCGTTTCCATTGCTGAATCCATCCAACCATGACAACATTCGCGCTGGCTGCTGCGCGGCTAGTGGCAGAATATAAGATCACATTTTATTACGGAAATAACTGTGTCAGATACTGTGCTGTATGTAGGAACAAAACACTTTACTCCTTGCACTAAGAAACGTGAACATTATCATTGCGTTGTCTTTGATTTTTATTATCTCTGTTCTCGCTCTGAATAAGACGAAGGGAATTTATATTCAAGGAAGAAATAAACGAGTGCTCATATCTGATAAATAATTAAGTGTGACTCGAACGTGAATATTACTCTTTCTAGTCATTGTAATTACTATAGAAAGTTTCAGCTACACTCCTGGAAATTGAAATAAGAACACCGTGAATTCATTGTCCCAGGAAGGGGAAACTTTATTGACACATTCCTAGGGTCAGATACATCACATGTTCACACTGACAGAACCACAGGCACATAGACACAGGCAACAGAGCATGCACAATGTCGGCACTAGTACAGTGTATATCCACCTTTCGCAGCAATGCAGGCTGCTATTCTCCCATGGAGACGATCGTAGAGATGCTGGATGTAGTCCTGTGGAACGGCTTGCCATGCCATTTCCACCTGGCGCCTCAGTTGGACCAGCGTTCGTGCTGGACGTGCAGACCGCGTGAGACAACGCTTCATCCAGTCCCAAACATGCTCAATGGGGGACAGATCCGGAGATCTTGCTGGCCAGGGTAGTTGACTTACACCTTCTAGAGCACGTTGGGTGGCACGGGATACATGCGGACGTGCATTGTCCTGTTGGAACAGCAAGTTCCCTTGCCGGTCTAGGAATGGTAGAACGATGGGTTCGATGACGGTTTGGATGTACCGTGCACTATTCAGTGTCCCCTCGACGATCACCAGTGGTGTACGGCCAGTGTAGGAGATCGCTCCCCACACCATGATGCCGGGTGTTGGCCCTGTGTGCCTCGGTCGTATGCAGTCCTGATTGTGGCGCTCACCTGCACGGCGCCATACACGCATACGACCATCATTGGCACCAACGCAGAAGCGACTCTCATCGCTGAAGACGACACGTCTCCATTCGTCCCTCCATTCACGCCTGTCGCGACACCACTGGAGGCGGGCTGCACGATGTTGGGGCGTGAGCGGAAGACGGCCTAACGGTGTGCGGGACCGTAGCCCAGCTTCATGGAGACGGTTGCGAATGGTCCTCGCCGATACCCCAGGAGCAACAGTGTCCCTAATTTGCTGGGAAGTGGCGGTGCGGTCCCCTACGGCACTGCGTAGGATCCTACGGTCTTGGCGTGCATCCGTGCGTCGCTGCGGTCCGGTCCCAGGTCGACGGGCACGTGCACCTTCCGCCGACCACTGGCGACAACATCGATGTACTGTGGAGACCTCACGCCCCACATGTTGAGCAGTTCGGCGGTACGTCCACCCGGCCTCCCGCATGCCCACTATACGCCCTCGCTCAAAGTCCGTCAACTGCACATACGGTTCACGTCCACGCTGTCGCGGCATGCTACCAGTGTTAAAGACTGCGATGGAGCTCCGTATGCCACGGCAAACTGGCTGACACTGACGGCGGCGGTGCACAAATGCTGCGCAGCTAGCGCCATTCGACGGCCAACACCGCGGTTCCTGGTGTGTCCGCTGTGCCGTGCGTGTGATCATTGCTTGTACAGCCCTCTCGCAGTGTCCGGAGCAAGTATGGTGGGTCTGACACACCGGTGTCAATGTGTTCTTTTTTCCATTTCCAGGAGTGTACATTCCGTCGACGTGTAGTTGCAGGAGCGCTGCAGAGACTGGCGAACAAATCTGCAAGTAAACATAACGACTTTCAACGGACTCAAGAGCAACCAATAAGAAATCTGCCACAGCCCCTTACCAACATATTACCACACGGCAAAACACACACGAGAAGAGTTTAGTTTCAATGGACATTTCGGCACGCCACGCGGCAAAGCCGTGCGGTCTTAGGCGTCTTGTCACGGTCCGCACGGTTCCTCCCGTCGGAGGTTCGAGTCCTCCATCGGGCATGGGTGTGTGTTTTGTCCATAGCGTAAGTTAGTTTAAGTTAGAGTAAGTAGTGTGTAAACTTCGACAGCGATGACCTAAGCTGTTTGGCCCATAAGATCATACCACAAATTTACATTTCAATACACCATTTGAAAACAAAAACATGTTAATCTTGTCTACAAAACCATAAAATACAATAAAAATAACAATATAAGAACACAAAGCACAATCATTGTAATAACATAAAATGTCCACGAAGTGACAGTCACAGACACACCTGCAATGGATGCTCGACGAAATCAAGCACCCCAGTGATGAGAGGGGACTCACCGATATCAAGCAGCCTAGTGGTCTAAGGCAAAGGGCTCACTAAAAATCAAGCAACCCGACGATGAGAAGGAAGGAGACTCACCGAAGCCAAACACCCCAATGATGAAATTCCAGGGGACTCACCGGTATGAAGCACCTCGATGGGAATAGAAAATTATAGAAATTTATTATCTCCAAGCCGTTGTTACTGGATGACGCTAAGCGTAGTTGCTACCCGTACTGTGCTATATAATGGAATTTGCAACAGTACAGTAAGTTTCGAACATAATGTCAGCTGTTAGAATACAAAGGTTTACGGTTACATCGTAAATGAATCAAACTGATTCCAAAAACACACACACTTTCTATTTGTCTATTAAAGTGCCTTGTACAGCGAATGAGAAACAATGGTTTGAGTAAACCGTATGCATGTTTTGGCATAGAATCCGAATATGTCATGAAAATTGGGGTTCGGTTTGAAAATACAAAGTTGACCCCACCCATGCATGGGGTTGGAGGTTCATCTAGAACATTTGTTACCTACTTGTCGTTTTAGGGATAGTTGTCTCCAGTTACAACAGACGCCCTCAATATTATCGTGGAATAAAAAAGTGTATTTAACATTGATGTTTATACTGTGCAACTATCTGATATCCAGCCACCACACAAACTACGCCGTGGGTGGTAAATTCAGATCCAGCTCCACCGCCTACCACAGACGCGAGCTACTCCCGTCCTCTGCAATTCAATATTGTGAGCATTGCCAGTCTTATTGAGTTTTAGCAATGTGTTCCTTCTCTTCAGTGCTATAGAAATTTTATCGATTGATGTGCAGGTGTGTAGTAACATTAATTATGATTTCTTGTTTTATTTTTTTATTTACTTCCTTAATCGTTTGCTGTGGCCCGCCAAGAATTCTTCTCCTATGCCAAACCTCTTCGTCTCATAGTACCACCATCCGCTAGTAACATGGAAGATATTCCTCGATGTCTCAACAGTTGTTCTTTCATCCATCCCTTCTTGTTATTAGAAATTTCCATAAGTTCTGTTCCTCGGCGAACCTGCGGAGAACCCACACATTTCTCATTAGTTCACATAATCGTAGCTTCCTTCCCCGAAGCGTACATTCTCGGTCATTTTTACATCAAGTAAAGGGTTTTATTTGATACTGATGAGGTATTGTAGTTAGAAAAGCACTTTAGCACCGCTAAACAGAGCATTCCTATCATTCTTGCTTCGTCTGTCACTTATTACGAAGATAAGGCGCTTATAATAAATGTATTTATTAATCACCGTAATTATTTGCTGTAATTTGTTGTGATGCTGTATGTATGAAGTACACTTCAAGTTCTACTGCAAGTATTGAGTAGTTACCAGCTCGCACACAGAGCACACAGAGCACACAGAGCACACACACACACACACACACACACACACACACACACACACACACACACACACACAAATGATGGAGAAAGATCGGCAGAAGACTTGACTACAAAAAATGGATAGATTGCTCGCCAAGATATATATAATAAAAAATGCATGTCCAGTCAGACACTATAACACAGTAATCAAGTCAGAAATACGAAAAGTGACATGGAAAGCATACTGCAGAAAGAAAGGAAGTCATGAGAAAAATTCTCGGCCCAAAGCTGACAGGAGAGGAATACAGATTATACGTACTTTATGGATACTACAGAGAAGGTGTCAAACATAGCAGTAGATGTCAGAAAATGAAAGGTGAAGTTCTGTGGGTACATCATCAGGTTATCACCAAGACGATTCGCCAAGAGATCGAACTGGTAGCACCAGCTCTCATCACCCGTGAAGATGGCGATCAGAAGCAATGGATGCTAGTCACACATGAAAATGAAATCACCAGCGGTTTCCATTTGTTTGGCCTTCTACTCATCTGTAAGCCTGTGCGGCACAAATCGGCAACAGTTCTTCCGCTTACCCAAATCATCGCGGACGATGGTGTCCACCGTGTCCTTGCCATGCCCAATTCCTCCACAAACAATCAGAGAGTGCGTCGCCGATGTTGTGCCGGCATTTGTCTCACTTCCTCGTTTTCTTCTGGGGTTCTGCTTGCCAATGGCCGACTTAAATCCCTCTATGCTTGCTGCAATTAGTACAATCTTTTCTTCTTGGCCCTACGGGAGCGATACGTAGAGGCTGATCTCTAGATTATTGACTTGGTACTGTACCTCAAAACATTGTAAGCAGGCTTTCGTTGATCAATTGGCATTAATCTTCAAGCGTCTGCCAATTTTGTCTGCGTTTCGAGGGGGTGCCAAAGTGTATCAAATAATCTGTGGACATACGGGAGACTATATTTCAGTATGCTAAAATTATAAACAAGATTGTATATATAAACAGGGCCTCCGTTGCATCTGGGTAGGACTTTTCAACTTATTTAATGATCAAGTCGGATGTTTCTTCTTTCCTCCATCGGATATCCACCTCTCTTATATGAACAAACTGAACTTAGAGAGTGGCGCTACTGGGGACTCTTTGATATTTATAGGTCTATACCAATCTAAATCGACCTTAATTACTCCATAATGAGTGGACTTCTCTTCGGAGATATTGGGAGAACAGGTAGAACACACATTATTTGTTGATATTATACTTTTTCAAATTTTGCAATAACGTTACAATGCACGGAAGGATGGATGATTTTAATCTCTAATTGGTTATTACCTGAATAGTTAAAACTGTGCGTTATAGCAGTCTCATAATTATGTGGTGTCTCGTGACGCAGACTAGTACGCAGGGAAAATCGTGACGGGAACATGCAGCCACGTACCAGCTGCTGAGCATCCTCGAGTGCCCTTGTTCCAGACCCATCCATCATGTCTTGCTAACACTAGTGCTTTGTGGCCGATGAAGGACGGGCTGTGGCGGCCACGACCTAGATTGACTGAAGATGCAATAGCTGCTAGAAAATTCTAGGAACGTGTCAACGGTCATAAATCCGAATGTCGCTCTCAATGGCAAGTGACTTTAACAATGCTCATCCTATTGGATGGGATAAGCCATTGCACTGATTCACCAACAAAATTAAAATCTACCTATTGCTAAATATAAGGAACAACTATTTTCAAATACAGTAATGTATTTTATCACTTCTCAGATATCTGATTCGTATCTCTGATGGAAAATGGTAGTGCCGGGGAAGACACATGTTGTATTTTAAAACACTAAAAGCCCGCCTCGATTGGGAAAAAAGCTCCTAGTGTTAAGTGTTAACCCAGGTTTCGGCGTAGATAACTACACCTTCTTCAGAACAACAATAAAACCCACAAGTACCTAAGGAGACCTTTGTCAATGATTAAAATAACACCACAGCTATACATTTATAAACGAAAAAGGAAAGGAAAACACAAACAGTACATACGTCAAAGTCAAAACCACTACTTAGTGGTGTACGCTCCACCTCACGCCGGCCTATGATCGATGGGCCAAAACCCGCCATAAACTTGTGGGTTTTATTGTTGTTCTGAAGAAGGTGTAGTTATCTACGCCGAAACCTGTGTTAATACTTAACACTAGCTGCTATTTTCGCAATAGAGGCGGGTTTTTAGTTTTTTAGTATATTAACCAACGATTGCTGACGCGCTGTGATGTTGAAGGTTCTTAAATACATATTATATTGTCAGTATGTGTGCTGCCCCCTGCGTGGAGTTAATAACCTGGATTTCTAACACCTTGCCACGATATTTTAGGATTTTTGTGTCCTATTAAAAGATTTTCTGGCAGCCACAAGATGTCCTTTGCGAGTCCTCCTTCGGGTGCTCGCAGAGCAATGCCTGCAGCATCTGAAAAGTTAGAAATGAAAGCGCTCCGCCTTCTTTTGTCATCTTCGTTTGCACTCCCGACGAGAGATCTTTTAATGAGCACTTTTTCATTCTCTACCGATGAATACTCTCCTCCAAAGATAAATCCATTTTTCGTATCACAGTCTGACAAACCACTGTAGATTGATTAGCCGTCAAAAGCAATATTGAGAATTCGCTGTGGAAACGGAAGACCGTTTATACGTCTACTGATGAGCGAACTGAGACACCATTCATATATCTCCTATACTCTCCATTTTTACGTTTTCTTTAAGTGCAATAACAATTTCTCAACTGTTGCTGATTGGACGACAATATTAAGCCTCAGTCCAACATAAAAAAGAAATGGTGCATGTGTTATTTCCCACTCTATATTTAAATAAAATACTGCTCTTTCATACGGAGAATGTCCCACTTTGACGAGTGTAGAAGGGAAAGTTACAAACAAAATAAAGACATTCACCGCGTGTGTGAAAAGATCTCTCTTTGTGTGTGAAACTACCTCTGTTTCTCCTCAGGTATGGAATGCAGTGTTCCTGTTCCTGTCTCTCTTTGACTGAGTTCCTATAGGCAGAGGAAAGGTTATGCCGCCCGTGTACATAGTTTTCCGCAATCACATCTGGCAAACATTGCAGAACATGTTTCACTTTTTCTGTACATAACGTAAAAAATTTACAAAAATGAAGAGAGAAAATAACAACCTGGTCGTAAATGGAACACCTAAGCAAGGCTGGTCAACCTAGACATACTGTTGTACACGTACGCTTTACTGTTTATTTGTTTATAGTGAAGCCTGTTTACTAATCTGAGACTAAAAGTGTAAAGAAGAGTCCAACGCGGAAATTTAGCTTTTATCTGTCACAGAGCTTCATTTTGAAAATATTTTATATCTATACAAATACTATAAATCCTCTGTAACAGTAACTAGTTAGCATTGTACAATACGTCAGGAATTTTTCCCTTGCAGTCGCTTATGGAGCGTGGGTAGAATGACTGCTTAAATCCCTCTGTGCGTGTTGCAACTAGTACAATCTTTCCTTCTTGGCCCTACGGGAGCGATACATAGAGGTTGTACCTCAAAACATCGTGAACAGGCTTTCGTTGAACAATTGGCATTAATCTTCAAGTGTCTGCCACTTTTTCAGCGTTTCGAGAGCGTGCTGAAGTGTATCGAATAATCTGTAAACATACGTGCGACTATCTTTAAGTATGCTAAAATTATAAACGAGAAATTAATCCCGTTAGCCGAAGCACATGTTTTAGAGGTGGACCATGGTTTTAGAAAGCTGGATCATGTTCTGATTGTCTCTTCACCGTGCCAAAAGTAACCGAAACAAGAAGGGAATTTAGATTGCAAACTCAATGTTTTTATCGACTGTGAAAAGGCGATGACAAGGTAAAGCGGAAAATGTTATGGGAATCGCTTAAGGAATTGGGAGTTCCCCACACCTGATTGCGACAATTCAGTCGTTATACAACAATAGTAATAAGGATACGTACTGTGAGGAATGGGACAGAATCTGCCGATATCAGTCGAGGAGTCAGACAAGGCTGCCCGTTGTTCCCCACGCTTTTGTTAAGTTTAGATTGAAGATGTCATTCCCCTAAGTGGTTGTATTTATAAAAACACACATTAAGAAGTGATAATTTTAATTTTATGACGAGGGTATTTGTTGCTGGTCGCATTATAGTATGAGAATCTGAAGGAGTAGTTAAAATTTCGGTAAACACATTGAGTCAAAGTGCCGCTAAATGGTTAATGAGAATATCAACAGATCAAACAAAAGTGATGGCATTTCAAGAACTGGAACCTGTAAGAGCCCGCATTCTTACAGATGGAAAAATAATTGAACAAGTAAGAGGTTTTAAATATTTACGGCGCAATTTTAAATTTCCGAAGTCAGGTGATGTACAGCTAAAATTAGCCAGATACATTTCTGTGGAACTATACGACTACATTAAAACATAATATAGGAAAATGAACGTTACTTAAATTCTACAAAGTAATAGCATTAGATTTGCTACTTTACATAAGTCAGTGTTGTACCTTGACATCTGATCAATTACGACGAAACGGATCATGAGAGATGTAGTTTGTCAGCTTTGTAGCGGGGTATTCATTGTTGTAAAGTAAAAGAAATAACGATATTAGACAAGAACTAAATGTTGAACCTGTTACGAATAAAACTAAAAAATACTGACTGAACTGGAAAGACCATGTCCAAAATATGCCTAGTGCTAGAATAAGTAGAGTAGCAAGCAATGTAACCCAGCCGGAAAGAGTTACGTTGAACGTACCTTAAAGAGATGGGGTGAACAGTTCTAAGGCGGAACAGGCCAAAAGACCCAATGCTTGAAGAATATGATGCTTGTGGTGATGATAGTTCAATATGTGCATCAGTCCCTCTGACGCGTATTTAACAAGGGTCGCATACACTTGAGTATTAGTCTAAGTTAAGAAGGACAAGACGTTAACTGTAAGCATACTTCTTAGTACTCCCACTACATTTTCCCCGTATCCTACCAATGAATCTAAGTCTATCATCTGCCTTATCTGTTGCTAGATCTGTGTAATCATTTGATTTATACCCATGCAAACTGTTACATCTAGGTATTTGAAGGTGTTGACAGATACCAACCCTGATTTATTGATTTTATAGTCATAGAATAATAGTTTTATGCCTCCTGTGAAGTGTACCATACACTTGAAGTATCTCTGCACAACTCTGAAATCTAACCAACATTTGATTGACTATTTCTGCACCTTTATTCAGACAGTGCTTCAATATAGATACTTTATTTATTATTTTCTGCAATTTGCAAATGCCCTTCCACCTAGTTACTAAGACAGGTCTATTTTCACAATATGAAATTGTACTTGTACAGATTGTGAAATTTATTTGCAGTTGGGATTAATAATATTAAAGCATTAAACACGTACTTAAAAGTAATTAAGATATTAAAATCTTAAAATTGATAGTTTATGAATAGAAGGTGGAGGTTTAGGAATGTGTTATTTAGGAATATGTTATGACATATTATAACTACATGACATATTATAAGTTTAAAAATTTTTTCAATTGCAAAACGATTCTTGCATTTAAGAAGGAGAAATAAAACATACCAGGAAAGTATATAGATCTATATTGTAGATCCCACCAACTAGCCATTTCTGGTGTGACGACTTTCATCATCGGGCCTGTCATATCCGAGGTTGCGTACAAAATATACCTGTAACATTCAATTGATAAATTTATACGTAAATAAGAGTATCTGCATTACTCTTATATTTGTTACAGGTCGTATGTGTTTTACAGAGGGCATAACAAGTACATTATTCCTGCATCTTTGACTTCCTCATTTCCACATGTTATATGTGAGGTGTTTGTGTTGTATGTAAGGTAAAACGGTATCGAAGCTTAAAAAGCAACCACATCATTTTCATTACAGTTTTTACTTCACTGGTTCTACCTTTCAGTAAAGAACTCTTTAACTTCGTTTCAAAGCATGCCATTCATTTCTTGCTGCACTTCTTAGCTCAGCACTGCTCAAATAGCTGATAGGTATAAAACAACAGGCAGTGCGTGACAGTCCTGAATAACAATAACAAATAACAATAACAAATAACACTATTTCGCAGTCTTGCTGATTATACGCGACGGTACACAGATGTGGCCCTTTCCTGACTCTAATAATGCACTATTTCTTAATAGTTGGCTTCAATCATAACCTGTGCGACGGTACACTGTAGCACCAGTCACTTCACTTATACAATGCACTTTTGTGACGCAATTGACACTAACAGTGAAAGAATTAACGCATTTAGCAAACTCCTTTACAATGACCTAATGTGCACTACCATTCACTGTGGCCTTTGCACACGAGTCGTCACCGGAATTACTTCATCAAACATTTCCGGCAGCCAGGGCCCAGAAAGTTCCTGGCAACTAAATAAGGCTCTGCTTGTCTCAGCCAATAGGAAGCGACCATTCTGTCCTCAGTTACATTGTGATAGCGACACCTTCAGCTCAAATGGCTTCGCCAGCTGTAAAGCTTGCTACACATTGCACCAAATTACACGTGGATTGACTCTAAATATTATGAGGATACCATTAATATTATCTGGCACGTCATTAACGTTCAACATAAACACAAATGATAGCAGTAAGCTCCTTTGCGGCAAGGCTGAAGCTGAAGTTACTTCTGCAGATGACTACCATCCAAGATAACATACTGTATTCATCATGGGAATAAATCCTCACACCGCAGGAGCATGCGATAGAGAAGTGCCACTATTTTATACTACTTGGTATTTTAAAAAGTTATTTTTTTTACCAGAAAGTTTTGATTCTGGGTAATGGGACACCTACGCACTTCCAAACGTGCAATAAAATATAATGACCGCTGTGAAAAAAATTGCATGTGTTGCAACCACTTTGTACTCTTTGGAACCTCTTCCTTTTCCATCGGTTATCATCATATTATTATAAAAAATTAGAGAATAGAAATTTTTACGACTTGGGTAGAAGCAACACTCAAGTTGAGAATGGCTGGGAGTGACCTAAGTTTTACTGTTTTTTATTCCAAGGTTTTTACTTACATAGTCTTAACACTGATGAAAACCAAAATATTACTTTTTACAATAAATAAACAATATTTCTAGCTTATCCGTATAAATATGTAATAATTAATAGCTCTCATCCCCACTGGAATCACTGTAATTATCATTAGGACTGCAAAGGCTTTCACCTTTTTCTTTGCATTCCGTTTCTGAATCTCCTGTGAAAATACTGTGTAATTACAAAACAATCATAAAATGTATGAAAGAAGTATTCGTAGTTTTATACAGGAAAATGTGTGCCTAGTAACTGATCCAGTTGAATGACAGTTTTCATTGAATTCGGTGTTTCGTCTCCATTGAAACAGTGTCATTTATATAAATTTTGTAAGTCTTGCCATCCGTTGTTTGAACGTGATTCAAATGGTGATATTTTCAAGTTATCATTTCTCCATATACGGGCTATGTATGCAGGTATGCAGCTCTTTCAATTTGTTTGTTGAGTTCTTTCCGGCAGGAGGAGTCAGTTACCTTGGTCATTATTTCGTCGCTATTTTGAAAACTGTACGTTTTGAAAAAGTTCCTAAGCTTGCATCGTTAGGGAACTAAGATCATTTAAGCTGTACAGATGACACCCAAAGTCTTCTAGAACTTTAGAAACTTCATGTATGACAGGCTTGTCTGCCACTTAATATTTCTCAGTGTAGTAAAGGTTCCCTTTTTTTCCTGTTTACTGTAGATGCGGGTTTAATATAGTTACCTAATAATGCGAGAAAACGAGCGAGTGAACTACAACAACTCTCCTAACATTTCGTGTAACACAATGAGCTCAGCGCATCCCCGTGTGTTTCCCACTCCCATATCAATCCAAATTGTGGAGTTATTTTCCATGTTAGTTTTTGTTACTTAACATGATGTTAAATACATCAGTATTGGAACAACGATCAAAATGTTAAACCTATTATTAATAGTAGTGGCATGTTAGTCTTATTACCCGCTACTTCGTGTGCAGCCCTTTTTTTCAACTCGCGTTTCAGATAGTCATATTCGTAACATTAATAATAATTGATTTTCACTCTTTTCATGGCAGGGAATCGTAGTATTACGTCGCCCTTCCAATGACTAATTAAATACTTAACAAAAGCCTCTATGAATGTGATATTCCTCAAGTCATAGCTGGAATCCGGAGAACGATTTTGATCGGTTCCGCTAATACGGTAGTCTTGTAATTGAGCTTTGTTGCGAAGACAGTACTCAATACGTATATTTTATAGAACTCGTTTTGTTGCCATCAAAAATAACAGTCATTGTGAAACACTACAGAACCTTCCTTACTTTTTTTTCATGCAGTGTCAAACGACAAAACCGTCAATTAAGCGTCAGTGTGTAGCGGTGATGTTTTGTGGACTCATTTATATGCACTTCAAAAGTGGTTCAAATGGCTCTCAGCACTATGGGACTCAACATCTGAGGTCATCAGTCCCCCAGAACTTAAACCTAACTAACCCAAGGACATCACACACGTCCATGCCCGAGGCAGGATTTGAACCTGCGACCGTAGCGGTCGCGCGGTTCCAGACTGAAGCGCCTAGAACCGCTCGGCCACAAGCGGCCGGCTATATGCACTTCACAGGCGGAGATTTCTCTGTTTTCCACTTAGAATAAACAACCAGTAAAACCCAGGCGCGACGCTGGCTGTCAGGGTTCCAAAAAATTTGTTTTCTAGTTTTTTGTAATAACGCGTTGCGAAACCAAGTAAAAGACAAAGGTTTCAAGCAGTAAAAATGGTTGCACCATATACAATTTTTAACACCTTTGGAACGTTGCTGACCTCGTTAGACTGCACAATATGCTTTCTGACTTTTCTGTCAACAATATTCATTGCTAATAATGCTTAAAAATGTCTTAGCTAGAACTCATAAGACAGTTTCCGGAAATTACAGTTTGCAAGACGTTTTGAGAGTACGTGGGCGTAGCTTGTCACAAAATCCAAACATTTTGATAGTGGGCTTTTCTTGTTAAGCTATCAATAAAAACAGGTTAACACAGCAAGGAGTGTAAAATAGTTGCACCTTTAGTCGTGGTTTGACAGACTATCAAGCCAGCAAAAAACAAACTGGTTTCCGATACACCATACCATCGTTCGGAAGCATGGTGTTGTTCCAATTGAAATGCTTTTCAGAAATCAAGGAGTACTGTATCCATTTGACTGTCTTTACTCATGGCCTTCAGGATATCGTTTGAGGAAAGTGTAAGACGAACATCGCATGACCGGTGTTTCCGGAATCGTGCTGATTGGCAGGGAGGAGGTTATTCATTTCTAAATTCCTCATTGTGTTTGCATTCAGAATATGTTCTAGGATCATGCAATTGATGTTACTGGAATGGGTAGGCTTCAGAGATAGAAGACAAAGAGACATTCCTATATTCAGCATCCATTCAGTTGCAGCCACTGAGTCGTCTAAACTGTAGTAATGAATGCAGTTTGCTTTTACTGTATAAATTACCGCTAGGTAATTGACCAGTGGCGTCTCCAGTTGATTTTATCTCTGTCTTACCAATGCCTTCTTTCACTGGTGCGAATTTAATTTGCAGTTTTCAGATCATCGCTGGCTTAAAGAGTTTGAAATTGTTGGACAGTAGGTTGTGAGATAAGAAGGGGCAGGAGGGCCTCAACGCAAGAGTATCACTCGTGGGTATTCGGGTGCAACAGTGCCTTCGGCCGTTAATTCTGTTTATGTCGAGATCCACTTGTCACTACTTCGGGAAGTGGCAGTCACGCTGCTGTACGGATGGTGTCTTCCATACGTCCTACCGGATTTGCTCTTCCTTGTTTAGCCATGCTGTGCGGACCTGTAGCCTTGCAGTGCCCCCCCCCCCCCCCCCCCCCCCCCTCATCGTTTCCGCGTATGCAAGGACCTGTATGTGTCTCCCCTGTTGGTGCCTTATGGACCACTGGAACATTTTAGTTTATTGTGATTAATCTCGGCCACAACCGTGTTATACCTTTGCATTTATTTCATTGGTGGAAATTTTGGGCATAAATTAGTGACTGTCCCTGCGTTGGCGATAGAGTGAACCACTGACACCTGGATTACCAAGGCTGTAAGCCGTGCAGCACTTTCAAATTGAGTGGTTTACTAGCGAAACTTAACTTTCGCCTCGTGTGTATGGCAGTTTGCTGATTTAGCTGCAGTGTTTAAAGAAATTATTAACTTAGTTTTATGAACTTGATCATGAACTTGATGGCATAATTACTGTACAGTGAGTTTCAGAATCTTTTTACATTTTATAAGATTCGTAATGTTATCTTTTAATTATTGTAAGGGGAATTCCCTGTATTAATGTGTGTTTCGAAACTAGATGGTTGTCAAACTTGAGAATTGATTAAAGGAAACGATGTAATGCCTAGTCACTAAATATTCCGTTGGCGGGGTAAGTTTAATCATATATTTGCTCTACGTGTTTGACTCAAGTAGGCACCTGTCCACGCAATTTTGGTGAAAGTTCATCTGCATTGTTTGGGGTGACAATTTTTTTTTTTTTTTTTTTTTTTTTTTGGCTCTTACGAGTGATTCAAGTTCTATTTCGTTTTGGTAGCTATATTTTGTTTTTAGAGTGTAATATTCGCTACCGTATCTCATGATGGATTTTATGGGCTTATAAACGAGATCTCTTTAGAAGGTGTAGCTTGTTCTTGATGCAATTTGTATTAATGTAGCCTTTACCTCACCTGTGTGGGTACAGTGGCTTGTATCACATGCGTGTCAGCACGTTTGTGGGTAACCAGGCGTGTTCAAATAAGTTCTTATTCCTTTGAGAAGGAGTTCTGAGGGTGTCATAAGAATAAATAGTATCCATATAAAGTTCCATCTGTAGCGTCAGTAGACAGGCTTTTTTCGGGGAATTGAACATCTATATCTACTCAAGTATTTGTCTCAATCAGTATAGCCTCTTGTAAGAATTCGGTATGTATTTTTAAACACGCCGTGTAGAATGAGGGCCAGTCGAGGTGGCCGAGCGGTTCTACGCGCTTCAGTCTGTAACCGCGCAACCGCTACGATCGCAGGTTCGAATCCTGCCTCGGACATTGATGTGTGTGATGTCCTTAGGTTAATTAGGTTAAAGTAGTTCTAAGTTCTAGGTGACTGACGACCTCAGATGCTAAGTCCCATAGTGCTCAGAGCCATTTGAACCATCTGTAGATTGAGGAATATGTAACGTCCACGCTCGGGCGTACGTTAACACTTTAAAGCCTGTACTATGATAAGTTGACGGGCTTCTCCTTATAGGAAAGGATTTTAGTAAATATGTTGACCGCGTGTACCTGAATGGAAGCAAAACCGGACTTATACCCAGTCAGTAACAACAATGATACGTCAAGCAAGTATAAGTGCAACTACACGTTAGGACGGGTAAGAAACATACACCGCAGATGCTACCAATGGTTAATAATACGGTCGCCAGCCAAATTAGGCATTGAGTGAGTTTTTCCCTTGTACAAGTGGATGTACGTACAAGCATAACCACACGTAGTAATACTGTATTATATGGTGAATTTTAGAACCAGAAAAATCTACTGAACTAAGATTTTCCCTTTCTGTACTAATTTGAACAAGCTATAAATACACAACATTACACTACAATGATTACTACGAACTGCGTTTTGTCTATTGATCCGACTGAAATCGGACATAGGTCACCCTAGAAATAGCACTTTTGACACACACACATACAATGTCAATTTTAATAGTGGTAAAACACTGATAAATTTAGGTTTTATATTGACTTTAACTTTGCTGGTCAAATCAGTTCAGTCACTTCAGAATTTAAATGAATAGAAAAGGAAAGAGTGAAAGAGGGGGGGGGGGGGGGGGGGGGACCCTGAAACTGTTATGATCACGGTGTTGAAACCATTAACTATTGGAAACATTAAGTACTCAAGATTTACAAAATATGAGTTATTACTCTTATTGTCCAATTACTTCCTCATCTAACTACCATTATTTTTGTCTCAAATTAATTAAGCTTCCTTACTAAGCCAATTCCAAAATTATCTTACAACTTTGTCAGACCTTTGCTCTTTACTTATATTTTCATTAACCATAAAGCTCCTTAAAATTCATTCTAGCATAAATAGGTCTGCAGGTAATTCTTATTAACATAAACTTTAAATCTTCATTTCGGGACACTCAGATTGCACAACATGTGGAAAGGACCCTGTCTAGGTTAGTGATGAGGATAATTCATTGATAGGACAAATCTGGTAAAAGTTAAGTTATTATTGAACAGTCAGGAACAAAATTAACACTGGTCCACCCGAATACAATTCTAAAGATTCAACCTGTGCGAGTCGATGCGGCGGTTGGCGGGCGGCGAGATGGCGAGGCGCACTGCACACATACAATCATAGCTATGGCTTTTGCTGTATCGGCACTTTGCTTCTTCTTAGCGTCGCAATCCTTTTCAACTCAGTGCCTATAGAATATAGCCATGCCGTATAGTCGTCGGAAACGGCACATCCGAGGCTCAATGAAACCACTTTTTCCAGGATAGCCTCCTCGATCCGGAACGTGTTCCTCAGACCGATGCCCAACTCCGACTATATCTGCTGAGCCCGTTATGCCGTGCCGCGCCCGTGTGCATTTTCCCGCGCTCGCCTGCCATCCACCTTTTACCGCTCCTCCACAGATGGGGTATTCACCAAAGGTTTTACATACCACATATCCTAATACATTGCCTACGCATGGACCAGGCGCACAATTACAGTTTCAAACATGTTACAATAGATTCAACAAGGATTACACTTCAATTTTGTTATAGCATTGCTTGAAATCTGACATAAATATTAATATTCACATCTAAAGTTGCTTACATTTTCTTTAACATAATGACACGAAAAGAAAAAGAAATGAAATCAAAACATTGCTTACACTAATTTATCAAAAATACGAAGAAAAAATTATTATATGTACAGTTGTTGTTGTTACAAATATGAGGCATCTGGTAATATGATTGCGATTCAATATGGTACACTGAGTTTGGTGACTGAGTCAGCGTGTGATACACTACGAAACTGAAAATTTGATAATCAGTCTGTCGTCGGTCCTACTACTTTTTTATTACTTTTTGGGTGTTTCACCTGTAGCAACGCTTTTATATCTGGGGAATCGGATTTGTATTAAATTTCTTCTGCACAAACTTTCTCAATCCTACAAAAGCGTTATCACGCTAAATTATAAATGGCAGAAATGTATTAACCTATCAGTAACACACAAAATTTAATAGTTCGGCTCCTCCAACCAATAACATTTCTAAGCACCTTTCTAGTAAATTCAGTATCTGCTGAACATCTGCGTAACAAGATCTTTCGGCCCTGTCACATCAGGTTTCAGTAGGAGCCACCAGATGAGCAGAGAGAGGTGTCATTAATTGCGACGGCGAGAGCAATGGACGCGCCGTTGACAATTTCAGCTGGACAGACAGCTGCCGGCCGCTGGCACAGGTGGCGCAGGACGAACACCTGAGGCCCGCGGGACAAACGTCTTCGACCCATCCGCCTACGTACTGTCTGTTACTGGAACGTTCTAACATCCGTCTTCAATATCATAGCTGTTTAAGCGCGCTTGAAATGAGAGACTATGTATCGTCCGGGCACTTAAACAGATTAAGTTCAAAAATGGCTCTGAGCACTATGGGACTCAACTGCTGAGGTCATTAGTCCCCTAGAACTTAGAACTAGTTATACCTAACTAACCTAAGGACATCCATGCCCGAGGCAGGATTCGAACCTGCGACCGTAGCGGTCTTGCGGTTCCAGACTGCAGCGCCTTTAACCGCACGGCCACTTCGGCCGGCAAACAGATTAAGTAGTGACATTTATTGCTGCTTATTGCTCTGCGCTTTGTACTCGAAATGTTTTCATTTCCGCGCAACCATTATGGTCACAGGTTCGAATCCTGCCTCAGGCATGGATGTGTATGATGTCCTTAGTTAGGTTTAAGTAGTTCTAAGTTCTAGGGGACTGATGGCCTCAGATGTTAAGTCCCATAGTGCCCAGAGTCTTTTGAAGCATTTTTTTGTTTTCATTTGTTGAGATACGAAAGCAATTATTAAATGGGTGTGTTATTGACATTCGATGTATCTTAACAAGGATGGTGACACGTCTTACGTTCACATCGTAAGATATCATTCCATATCGGTGTGGCAGAAGAAATAAATTCCGTATTCACTGACCCACTGTAAATCATACATTTTCTAGTTGTCTCATTTTTTTAAATGTCTCTATTTGATGTCAAAACATTTCCGGAATTATGCTGTGGTATGCAGACAAGTAGAGCCGGTAGAAAATTGTAGCGAAATGCAGGAAGACTTGCAGAGGACCGACCTTGGTGCAGGGAGTGGAAATCGACCATAAACATAAACAAATGTAATGTATTGCGAATACGTAGAAAAAAGACCCTTTATTGTATGAGTACACGATTTCAGGTCAATCACTGGATGGAGCTACTTGCATAAAATGTCTAGGAGTATTGCATACGGAGTGATTTGAAATGGAACGACCACATGAAATTAATTACGGGTAAGGAAAACGCCATACTGGGATTTATTGGCAGAACCCTCACGAAATTAGTTCATCAACAAAGGAAATAGGTTCCAAAACACTCGTTAGATCAATACTTGAATGTTTGTCGTCACTATGGGATCCGTACCAGACAGGACTGATAGAATAAGGAGAGAAGATGAAACAAATAGCAGTGCGTTCCATCAGAGGTTCATTTAGTAAGCGCGATAGTGTCACTTAAACGCTCAGCCAAATCCAGTGGCAGGCGCTGACAGGGGTTAACGATCCGAAAGCGATACATTGCTTCGAGAAAAGACCACGAAAATAAAAATGAAACATTCGAACCCACGTGAGGGTTTACCAGCAGTCGTTCTTTCCGCAGACCATACACAGCTGGAACAGGGAAACGGTGAAATGACGCTGGTACACGAAGTGCCCTCCGCCACACACCGTAAGATGGCTTGTGGAGTACAGACGTGGACGTAGATGTGGATATACCTTGTTATGTCATACTTCATACTTCTGAGTACACAGAAATTAAAGAAAAGCAGATACACTGTATTTAGTAGCTCTCAAAGCATCTGAAGAACAATTTACGAAGTAGAGAACGAGTGAAACAAGAAAATAAGGCCAACTGGAACGACCCTCCAGGGCCATTGATCAGATGCATATGTGTTTTGGTGACTAATTCCTCCCAAGATAAATCGTTTCAGGCAAATGCCGGGATAGTTCCTTTGAAAGGGCACGGCCGATTTCCTTCCCCATCCTTCACTAACCCGAGCTTGCGCTCCGTCTCTAATGACCTCGTTGTCGACGGGACGTTAAAACAACACTAACCTAACCTAACCTCCCAAGAATAAGTTCTGAAAGGGAATGGTCCAGTGGCGGGTTTACACATAGGTCCACTAGGCACGGGCCTAGAAACGGAACTTTAAGGGGGGCGGCATTTTTTGCTCTGTACTCATTTTAACCTTTTACGTTTTAAAATAACTGCGCTTACAGACGAAAAAAAAATTTTAATATTGCTAAACAACTTGCTAGTTTAAACAACCCCTAACAACGAAATTCGACAATACAAGCTTGGAAATATACATAGTTCATTTGGTGACTGTATGGAAATTTAACATTGGGTTAGTGTCTGGTATCATCTTCATGATTGTTCCAAATATTTTGAAATAAGCTGTCAGGACGGCATTCTACAATACAATGTTTGAAACGTTATTATTCCGTGAATGTTGTCGGCTTCTACTTAACCCTACCACATTTTCTCCGTGAAAATACCGGGACCCCTGAAAAAGCTGTGATAAACTAATCAGCAGTTTCTTAAATACTGCAACATGTGTGTTCCTCAGTATGTAGAACCCGACTCTACTTAAATTTCTTGTAGAAATTACGGGGAAGTATCAAGTCAACCCTCCATTACTGTAATAAATGTGAAAGTTCTGTGGTCTTTAATATCTGAGCTTTGATTTAAGGACATCCGTTTAACAAAACATGTTGGTACTAGTAATGTTTACATAAACATATGTTTGTACGAAAAGAACGTAAGTAGAATACCTAATAATGTGTGAAACACACTTCACAATATTTTAAGAATTTATTTTTTTAATTAGTTACTTTTTTGGCCAAAAAGAAGAAGAAACCAACTTTGGTTTGTCTCATTTATTGTGTTGCAGCCTACACGATATCGATATCGAAGTTCCCACTCCATGCAATAGAATAGTAGTGGCATTGCAAATTTCGTACCAAACTTCTTAACTAAGGATTTTTTTAAAGGAAAATTTATTTTTATTTTATATCGGAACAAAAGGTGCATATGCGTGTAGACATAACAGCTGTGTTCACACAAATGACAGCACACCAAACCAACTGCCAACAAGACTACTTAAACTTTGTAGTTTGTCTTCTCTGCCCACAGAAACCGCTAAAATGTTGTAAAAATAAGTGGGATAAAAGTCGATCACGCACACCTCACTGCAAGAAATTGGAAAAATTATTTGATTTTTTAAATTACATAGACAGTGACAAGAATATTCAGAACAGAATATTCAGAATTGCGTCCCAGCTACGATTCCGGCGACGTGGGAAACAGAAGCCAAAAAAGGGACTGTCCTGTTTTCTTTAGGAGACGAATTCCAGCCTTCATGTGTGCTTCTACTGTTCATTGACAACAGGGAATCAAGTGACAATGAAATTAAATTACTTTGCACTGTCCTTCTTTCATAGCACAGTTACGTTGAGGAATCCGAGTTGGTCAGTTCATCGCTCCGTGTTTAAAGGAAAGATCTTTGTGCTCGTGTGCCGTGTTAAAGCAAACAGCTTTGTCCTCATGTGCAGTGTTGTACGATTGGAACTGGATACAGTTTTCCTTTCTTTCCTTTTACGAACTTTTTTCTTTTGTTTTAACTATTGGTTATCAATTTTTTTAAATGCGTTAACATGAATAACAGTGGAAAAGCAAAGGTGGAGCGGCATTTCGGAAATTATAGAAGGAAAGGCGAGAACGAGAAGCAAGTGTTATAAAAACGTATGGCAGAGTAGATAAATTTTGGGCAAAAAATGTTGCTGGTCCAACTTCGTGTTCAAGTAGGACGGATGATATTTCTGGCACTGCAGCTTTTGTAAAAGAAGTAAATACAGACGAAATAAAAGTTAAAAATGAAGAAAAACAAATTGTTTCTGATTTCGAGATTCACGAAAAACTGTGTGTCGAGTCAGACAATACAAAAAGAAATAACCTCGTTAGTGATGATCTTGCAGAATAGCGTGTCAATGAATCATCAATCGACATTCTCTTGCAACGTGGCATTAATCAAAATTGCAACGGTGTTTTTTCTAATTCAGAAAGCTCAGTAGGTGATAAAACCAGATATTTGAACAAAAACTTATTTTACCTTAAACTTTTAAATGGTGAACCAACTATGCGTGATTTTCTAGTATACTCCTGTAGCACTGGTGCTGTTTTTTGTGCACCATGTGAATTGTTCGGAGGTAACGCCGCGATTGCTACTAATGGTACTGCAGATTGGAAGTATATTTCTAATATTTTATCTCATCATGAGAATTCACTTGAACACAAAAATTCTGAGTTACCATACTTAAGAGGAGAAAAGTCACTTGGAACAATAGATAACCATTGCGAGTCATATGTTGAGAGAGAAAAAATGTACTGGCACAGTGTATTGAAAAGGTTGTTTGCAGTAGCGAAGAAGCTAACAAGTCGTGGACTTCCCCTACGTGAACACGTTGAAAGATTCCATCCATTTATAACTGTTAGTTTATGATGTCTCTTGAACTTATAGCCGAGTTTTATCCTTTTCTCGCAGAGCACATTGAACGATATGGAAATCCAGGACATTGACATAGAAGTTATCTTTCTTGAACAATGTTTAATGAAATAATAGAGCTTCTTTCTGAATGAATAAAAAGAATTAACATAAGTGAAATAAAACAGGCCAAATATTTTTCTATAATACTATATTCTACTGCGGACCTGACTAAATTGCTGAACGTGCAGCAAAACTCCAAGGGTCATATGACACAGATTTAGAGCCTTCCTTCCCTAGTAAATGTGTACATTTCGCGAAGCTTTTGAAATCTGAGATTAGTTTTATACAAGTCGAAATGAGTAAATTTTTACGAAATTGCTCTTAGAATATTTCTTTCTTTTTAGCTCTTAAAAGACTATCATACCTACGTTCTACATTGTCTGAGAAGAAATTGAACGCTTTATCCATTGTTGTCATCGATGCCGACCTCCTATCTGATAACCGTCTGAACTATGAAGATATGATCAACGAGTTTTCTGCCGCCAAAGTCAGACGCATACTCTGCTGACTGGTGGGGTGTGTTTATTCATATTAGTTTTAAAAATTTACGATTACAATATGATTTATATTATAACCTAGAGCACATTCACTGGATTTACGAACTATTTGTTATGTGTTTCTTTTACAACTGCCGATGGTAGAACGCGGAACTAAACCTCGTATATGTGCAGACGTGACCGAAGGCTCCCGACAGTACTAAACAATACCCGAATGACCCATGCCGCTCGGCGCTGTATAGTCAAGTCCTACTCAGACTGCAGTATACTACAACTGATGCGTATTCTTGGCGTCTACTGAAATGTACAGTTATCGCCGAAATATACGTTATCGGAGAGTACGATCGGATGAAAAAGTGTTAATAAATAACGTACTTTATTTCTGTCGATAAATATGTAAAAGCTTTGCTAATACCGTTAGAAAGAGCTATGGTGAGAGCAGTAGCTGCAGTGCAAAACTGTTCAGCCTTTATATAGATTAAAGGTATTGTGTACACTTATTATCCAGCATCTAGCTACACTGACCCTAATGCTTTACACGTTAACTATTAGATTATAAAACAAATTTGATTTTTGCACACGAGTCTGTAAAATTATGAACTGCCAAATCCAGTTCTGTGTTGGTTCGTCTATATTTAGTAGTAGGTCGAGCATCGAAATCTCTATTTCATTCTCATTTCTTACGCTTTCCTATAGATTCACGTATTAATACCAACCGTGTTTTTTTATCTGCTACACATTCAAGTTGTTAGATCGTAGACCGACAGTTTAATTTTGAATGCGTCTCTGTAAAAGTACCTATTAATTTCTAATGTATGACACGTTCGCTTCAATTTTGAGATCGTGATAACTTTTTTATTTTCATTTTGAAAGGTTTCGTGTAAAAGAACATATTAAATGTGAATGTATAACAAAAATCCGTTGTCTCCTACACGCTCTGCTGAACTTTTAAGCCATAAAAGAAAAGTTATTTTCCTTGTGTTCGTTTCTGTTGTATTTCGACAGAAGAATGTGTTAACACAATGCAGTTTTAATGTGACTACGTAGGCTTTCCCGGCGTAATAAGTCTTGAAAGTCTTTTCGGGTTTGCTGCCGGATCCTAAAATCAACTTGACTCGATATTTCGGCGATCCAACTGTTCGCCATCTTCAGGAAATGCTGCTTCTGCTGATGAGTCCCGCTGAGAACTGACGCAAGATTGCAATTCGACGTCCTATATAGGCCACCGTTCAGTACACGGCACATGTGCCGCCCATCACGGTTTCTGACTTCCAAAACAGGGAGGTGGCGCCGCCCTTAGTGAAACACTGCTGGCAACGATATATCGCAATCAAGGCCGCACCGAAGAACGTTCAGTTTTGATGCGAGATAATACAGGATTCCACGTTTAGCTAAGAGGAAACCCATTGTCCCTGTTGATTAAATTATCAGCCAACCTAATTTCGATCGCCTCTTTATACACACTATTCCAAAAACCGGAAATGTTGGCAATTACAACAGTTTCCTCAAATTTCATTTTGTGTCTCTCATTCAGGCAGTGTTCTGCTACGGCCGATTTTTCCGGCTGTTGTAGCCTCGTGTGACGGCGATGTTCCACACACCTGTCATTCACTGTGCGAATAGAACGGCCAACATAAGCTTTCCCACATTGACACGGGATTTTGTACACCCCGTGTTTCCTAAGTCCCAAATCATCTTTCACAAAGCCGAGCAGAGCCCTAATCTTAATGTTAATGTTAAAACTCCTTAAAATTCGCCCAATCTTAAACGATAAGCCTCCAGCATAAGGAAGAAAGCCCACAGGTCTATGTTCCTCTTCGGACACCTCCGGAGACGGTCCAAATTCCATAGCCCGACGAATCTGTTTCTCGGTGTATCCATTTTCCTTAAAAACAGTCATCAAATGCTCAAGTTCTTGGGTTAAGCTGTCTGCGTCGGAAATGGCATATGCTCTCCGTACCAAAGTCCTAAGGACGCCACTACGTTGGTGTGGTGGATGACAACTCTTAGGGTGCAGATACAAATCTGTGTGTGTCGGCTTTCGGTGAACGCTGTGTCCCAAAGTTCCATCTGGTTTTTTATAAACCATTACGTCTAAAAATGGAAGCATCCCATCATTTTCAACCTCCATAGTAAATTTGATACGGGGATGAAGACAGTTGAAGTGGTCCAAAAACCTGTTAAGAGCATCACGTCCATGCGGCCATACGAAGAAGGTATCGTCCACGTATCTCCAGAAGCACGTTGGTTGCAAAGCTGAAGTCCTCAGTGCAATAGCCTCGAAGTCCCCCATAAATAAATTGGCGACTATGGGTGACAAAGGACTACCCATAGCCACTCCGTCATTCTGTTCAAAAATGTTACCGTTAAATAAAAAATACGTGGAGGTCAGCACATGACGACAAAGCTTCACCCGCACTTCATCCAGTTTTTCACTGATCAAACTAAGGGACTCTTCCAGAGGAACTCGTGTAAATAGCGATGCAGTTTTAAGTTTGTTTTATCCGCTGCCGTACACCAAGTACAGTTCAGAAACCATATTACATTTTGATTGAGCGCGACTAGACCGCTGACGCCTTCTTAAGAACAACGAATAGCAGCGTGCGGAAACGTCTCACAGCGCTCCCACCCAAAACGCAATTGTGAAGTGATCGGGTAATAGTTATTATTTAAAACAAGAGTTTTTTGGGGTGGGGGTGGGGGGGTGGCATATAATATAGTGTGGCTAGGGCCACAAATTTTTAAAGGTGGCAGGGTTGCCGTACTGAAGGCCGATAGTCATCTTCGACAGTCGAGAACTGTAACTGAATTTGAATGCATCTCTGCTCTGGTGGTATAACGAACATAGAAACTGAAGGGAGTATAGCACAAAGCAACGTTTAGAGATAGGAGCAGATTCCGAATTCAGCGATAATCGTCTCTGAGAGCAGCATCCACTTTTACAGCGGCTGTAAAAGGCAGCGAAATGCGTCAAGTCCGGCTGTTATAGAGGGAAGAGCCGTCGGCAACAACTCTGATCGTTTTGAAGGAAGAACGACGCGTGGATAATGTAATCTACTCCATAATTTTAGTACCGCTCTTCGAACATATCTGTACCCACGAACGCATAGCAACATTCAAAACGTTCTCTTGTGTTTAAACTCATTGTCCTGCCGCCGCCACTGACCTCCTCGCCCCTTCCAACCCCTTCTAAAAGATTCTACCTGTTACGTTCATCATTCTCGTTATCAAGTGTAAATATGTTGTTCTGCCTGTCTTGTCCGGCTGTCGGTTTTCGTGATTTTACTGCAATCGGGAAATATAAATTACACACACACACACACACACACACAAACCATTACTCGCATTTCATGTAGAGCAAAAGAATGATACAAAGATATTCGTCAACATGACTTCTCAAAGAATTTGGATCCAGTCAGAGATATTCCATTTTGCAAGGAACAAATAATACAATCAATTGTGTGGCCGGGACGTTTTTTGTAAGTTACATTTCCCAATAAACAGCAAACCCGCTTTTTTTTTCTTTTGGTCATCACCCTACTGATTGGTTTGATGCGGCCCGCCACGAATTCCTTTCCTGTGCTAACCTCTTCATCTCAGAGTAGCACTTGCATCCTACGTCCTCAATTGTTTGCTTGGCGTATTCCAATCTCTGTCTTCCTCTACAGTTTTTGCCCTCTACAGCTCCATCTAGTACCATGGAAGTCATTCCCTCATGTCTTAGCAGATGTCCTATCAACCTGCCCCTTCTCCTTATCCGTGTTTTCCACATATTCCTTTCCTCTCCGATTCTGCGTAGCACCTCCTCATTCCTTACCTTATCAGACCACCTAAATTTCAACATCCGTCTATAGCACCTCATCTCAAATCCTTCGATTCGCTTCTGTTCCGCTTTTCCCACAGTCCATGCTGTACTCCAGACGTACATCTTCAGAAATTTCTTCCTCAAATTAAGGCCGGTATTTGATATTAGTAGACTTCTCTTGGCCAGAAATGCCTTTTTTGCCATAACGAGTCTCCTTTTGATGTCCTCCTTGCTCCGTCCGTCATTGGTTATTTTACTGCCTAGGTAGCAGAATTCCTTAACTTCATTGACTTCGTGACCATCAATCCTGATGTTAAGTTTCTCGCTGTTCTCATTTCTACTACTTCTCATTATCTTCGTCTTTCTCCGATTTACTCTCAAACCATAGTGTGTACTCATTAGACTGTTCATTCCGTTCAGTAGATCATTTAATTCTTCTTCACTTTCACTCAGGATAGCAATGTCATCAGCGAATTGTATCATTGATATCCTTTCACCTTGTATTTTAATTCCACTTCTGAACCTTTCCTTTATTTTCATCATTGCTTCCTCGATGTACAGATTGAAGAGTAGGGGCGAAAGGCTACAGCCTCGTATTACACCCTTCTTAATACGAGCACTTCGTTCTTGATCGTCCACACTTATTATTCCCTCTTGGTTGTTGTACATATTGTATATGACCCGTCTCTCCCTATAGCTTACCCCTACTTTTTTCAGAATCTCGAACACCTTGCATCATTTTACACTGTCGAACGCTTTTTCCAGGTCGACAAATCCTATGAAAGTGTCTTGATTTTTCTTTAGCCTTGCTTCCATTATTAGCCGTAACGTCAGAGTTGCCTCTCTCGTCCCTTTACTTTTCCTAAAGCCAAACTGATCGTCACCTAGCGCATTCTCAATTTTCTTTCCCATTCTTCTTCTATTCTTCTATTATTCTTGCAAGCAGCTTCGATGAATGAGCTGTTAAGTTGATTGTGCGATAATTCTCGCACTTGTCAGCTCTTGCCGTCTTCGGAATTGTGTGGATGATGCTTTTCCGAAAGTCAGATGATATATCGCCAGACTCATATATTCTACACACCAACGTGAATAGTCGTTTTGTTGCCACTCCCCCAATGATTTTAGAAATTCTGATGGAATGTTATCCATCCCTTCTGCCTTATTTGACCGTAAGTCCTCCAAAGCTCTTTTAAATTCCGATTGTAATACTGGATCCCGTATCTCTTCTAAATCGACTCCAGTTTCTTCTTCTATCACATCAGACAAATCTTCAGCCTCATAGAGGCTTACAATGTATTCTTTCCACCTATTTGCTCTCTCCTCTGCATTTAACAGTGGAATTCCCGTTGCACCTTAATGTTACCACCGTTGCTTTTAATGTCACCAAAGGTTGTTTTGGCTTTCCAGTATGCTGAGTCTGTCCTTCCGACAATCAGATCTTTTTCGATGTCTTCACATTTTTCCTGCAGCCATTTCG
Source organism: Schistocerca americana (assembly GCF_021461395.2). NCBI lineage: Eukaryota > Metazoa > Arthropoda > Insecta > Orthoptera > Acrididae > Schistocerca > Schistocerca americana. The sequence continues at coordinate 448,139,178 of NC_060121.1, forward strand.
TCTTAGCTTCCCTGCACTTACTATTTATTTCATTCCTCAGCGACTTGTATTTCTGTATTCCTGATTTTCCCGGAACGTGTTTGTACTTCCTCCTTTCATCAATCAACCGAAGTATTTCTTCTGTTACCCATGGTTTCTTCGCAGCTACCTTCTTTGTACCTATGTTTTCCTTCCCAACTTCAGTGATGGCCCTTTTTAGAGATGTCCATTCCTCTTCAGCTGTACTGCCTACTGCGCTATTCCTTATTGTTGTATCTATAGCGTTGGAGAACTTCAAACGTATCTCGTCATTCCTTAGTACTTCCGTATCCCACTTCTTTGCGTATTGATTCTTCTTGACTAATGGCTTGAACTTCAGCCTACTCTTCATCACTACTATACTGTGATCTGAGTCTATATCTGCTCCTGGGTACGCCTTACAATCCAGTATCTGATTTCGGAATCTCTGTCTGACCATGATGTAATCTAATTGAAATCTTCCCGTATCTCCCGGCCTTTTCCAAGTTTACCTCCTCCTCTTGTGATTCTTGAACAGGGTATTCGCTATTACTAGCTGAAACTTGTTACAGAACTCAATTAGTCTTTCTCCTCTTTCATTCCTAGTCCTAAGCCCATATTCTCCTGTAACCTTCATTCTACTCCTTCCCCTACAACTGCATTCCAGTCACCCATGACTATTAGATTTTCGTCTCCCTTTACATACTGCATTACCATTTCAATATCCTCATACACTTTCTCTATCTGTTCATCTTCAGCTTGCGACGTCGGCATGTGTACCTGAACTATCGTTGTCGGTGTTGGTCTGCTGTCGATTCTGATTAGAACAATCCGGTCACTGAACTGTTCACAGTAACAAGCAAACCCGCTTAGGTCACATAAAGTGAAAGTAGCTTTTTACGCAAACAACAAACTACAAAAGAAATTAATTCACTCTCAAAAAATAAAGAAAAATTAACTGATTCAGAAACACACAGAACCACATTTAAAACTTGCTAAAACTACTGATTAGGACAGACTGGCAAGAACTGTCACACTACATAGATACACTGAGCAGAACTATTACACTCATAACCAATTCGCAAAGTCAGCCAAAGCAACACACATAAGAAACAGAGGAACCATTTCAGAGCCATAGAAGAAAATCTCAACATAATACATGATTTATAGAAATTATTATACAGTGGATTTTTTAGAGGAGCTGAAAGTCATAAACCTTACAAAAAGGGAGGAGACAAATGTCACACTGACAAAGTAGACAGCGATTCTCATAAAATCCTTCAATATTTTCTCCTGCATATTATAACCATAGTAGATTCATAAACATAATTACTTCTTCATACATTCCACTCCATTTTTGCAACAAAATAGTATAAAATAGAACGTGAACCTTAACTGATGACTTTGACAGTAGTGTTAGGGTATAAATCGTGACAACTTGACGTAAACAACGAGTCCACGAAAAATAGAACACCTCTGACTGTTTCCAAACTCTTTTGGAGGCCATACTGACGAATACCTTTGTACCATTTTTGTCCTTCACGTAAACAAACACTGTGAGCGATGGTATGCGTGTGTGTGGATTATTGTACAATGAAGGGAGCACGATACCTGTAAGTAGACGAAAAAAAAACAGTGTGTCCTAGCACTGGCAAGTAAAAAACACAAGATTTATATTTTTCGATTGGAGTAGAACTACAAACAACGACTGCAGGCCAGTTTTGTGTGTGTGTGTGTGTGTATCGCTGAAATCGTAAGTTTGGGGTCTTTAGTGTTCTTTACTTATTCTCTCTTGAGGAAGACTGAGATGTCCTTAAAAGGTCCATTAAACTTCATTCTGAGTTTTATTATTTTATTATTTTTTTATTGGTGGTAGTAGTGGACTGATTATATATTGACCTAAATCTTTGTTGACATGGCACTGCAAACAATACCCTTAGTTATTCCTATATCTCGTACATATCTGGTAGTGTTTGCAACGAGATCTACTCGTTCATGAAGAGATGTTGCCCTTTGCACGATTTATTCATCTGTCAAGGCTGCATTTGTTCCTACATGTACAATATCTCTTGATCTGGCTTTTCTGCCGTCTTTCAGAATCCATTTGAGTGTCCTGTTTTACAATATTTTTATTTCCTTCCTGTGTTTATTTCTCGCCAGACCGCATGATGTGGAGCTCTATAACAAACTTGAGAGTATTGTTGCTTTGTATAGCCATGTCTCGGTATGAGTCTGAAGACCTATATTGCTGAATATTGGTTGGAGCTCTTTCCATTCCTGTATTCTTCTAACATAAATTCTGGACATAGTGCTGAAGTGTCATTTCTTTATCCACGGTGACTTCCAAACACCTAATGTTTGAACTCAAAAGGATATTCTGTCAGTAAAGTGTCAATGTTGTGTCACATTTGGGACGATTCTGGCTGAAGTAAACTACAGCAATTTTTAGGCGTTTATTACAATTTTGTTTCTGTACCATTGTGCTTTTTGGTTAAGTAGCATCTGTAGTTCGTCAACGTTGGCAGTGTAGTGTCTTCCACTAGTCTAGAAGGCCAAGTTGTCGGTAAATTGGGGTAATTTTACATCGGTTCCTGTCGGAATGTCATTTACATAATTACTGTATAGTAGAGGCGACAACTGTGAGCCTTGTGGTATTCTTGTTCTTGCAGTTTTAACTTTCCATCGTTTGCTCTCAGTTTTAACAATTGTTTTCATATCTTGTTAAACGCCGCCAGTGATTTTAGTGTGACAAAGAGGGATAGTGATTGGTTCATGGATTTTTCTAGTTAGGTTGGCCCTACAGACATGATCAGACCTTCTGTTCAACTAAACAGACCGATGCCGTTTATTTTCCCAGCTGAACTTCGGTTATTCTTAGAGCTTGTAATTCCGCTGATACCTTCTTCTGGAATCAAAAAAGTCTTCGTATTGTTTCGTCATTTGCAAGTGGTTCCTGAATTCTTGTCGTATAACTCTTTCCAACACCTCGCCGAGGCTGCTTATAATACTTAGATTCATAGATGCGTGGTTCTGCGCTCTGGAAAAGTCCTTATTAGGACCTGGGGCGGCGTTTGTTATCTTCCACTTGTCAGGAAACTAACTGTCAAGGAGATAACTGTTGCAAATTCTAGTTTATAATACCATCGCTTTACGTGGAAGAGCTTTTATCTGACTGTTATACCGTCAGCCCCAAGGGCTTTAGAATTCTTCCATTTCTTGTTCACGGCGTGCACTTAATTTGGAGTTATTAATCTGGTACCTTCATCATTTGCAGTTCTGTTTGCCCCTTGATTCGTCGTTACCTCCCTCTCGCGCTCGTGAGGATTCAGTTCTTCCTCGGTTAGTGTATTTTGGTTTTTATACACTTCTGCAAACATTTCTGCCTTAAGTAATGGATCACTTATCAGTCCACAACATGTATAGGGGGTTTAGGTGGTTGTTGAGATCTCGTTCGTTTGGCAACCAGCCACTCTCCGTTGGTCTGAGGCATAAAGATTTCCATGGTCTTCCCATTTATCCTGTTTCCATTCAATTAGGCGTCCCGTAGTTTCCTATCCAGGCAATGCATCTGTCTTCTATCTGGTGGATCTAGGGACTCTTTCCTACGTTTTCTACAGTGGTATTTTTTATTTTTTAGTTCCAACAACAAAGGAGACAATGGTTTTGATGAGTATCATCATATAATACTGAAGTTTGTTTCGCTGCTGTGTGAATCTGCTCCGCGCTGTGGCCGAGCGGTTCGAGGTGCTTCAGTCCGGAACCACGCGGCTTCTACGGACGCAGGTTCGAATCCTGCCTCGGGCACGGATGTGTATGATGTCTTTAGGTTAGTTATGTTTACGTAGTTCTAAGTCTAGAGGACTGATGAATTCAGATGTTAAGTCCCATTTGAACCATTTGAAATTTGCTCCTTGATATATTCTACCGCTCTATCTGTTCCCGTGTCTTGACGTCAGTCGTAGATCTAGTTTTATTTTTCATGAATCTGATGAGACGACCCAATCTATTTCCCTGTGTATTGTCCTGGAAGCAGTGTAGTTTGTTGTAGGTTTCCAATTACTGATTGGTGAGCCAACGGTAGTTAATAGCTATGTCTAAAGCATCTAGCGTTTGGTTTATATCGAATGGCATATTTGTGGGTTCTGTAGGTCCCTACACTAGTGGCCTGCAATTCGTCTTCTAATTCTAGAAATCGAACGTCCTTAGGATTTGACTTTCTAAAATTCCACAGAGTAGCCTCTTCGTAACTGTTGAAAATGTTCCTGAATTCTTGTTCCCCTAGTTGTCCGTTTAGTGTAAGGTATGCTGCTATGAAGGTTATTTTTCCGGTCGTGGTCTAAACAGTTATTGCTGTCGCCTCTATTTCTTGTAGATATGATAGGTTTTCTTCCCAGTGAGTTATGTGCCTTATTAGGAATATCGCCGTTCCTCTCCCTCTTCTGTTTATTCTCTCAGTCCTATCCAGCCACCTAAGGTAGTAAAAAGTTTGTTTCCTTGTAAGTGCCTCACTTAGGAGCAATTTTTCAGAGTTGTTAGTCGTTAAGAAATCTTGTAGTTCAGTCTTCTTTTCCCGAATACCACCGCACACAGATGACGTTTCTTGTTCTGTTTGTCGTTATTGTATTAATCGAAGAATTTCGTAATTTCTTCTACCAACACTATGATCTTGGACATTTTATCATGTACCTGATTGTGTTTGTCGCCAACTTAAATTATCTCTTGTATCAGATTTTCTGTAAGAAGTGAATTCACTTATTATGAGGGTCCGCTGATCGCCTCACCAGTCTCAGATTTTTCTGTAACATTGACTGCGTTTTGCTCTTCTTTTCCATTCTTTCTTATTGCGTCGTTTCTATTGGTATTGCTTTCGCTACGGCTGTTCCAGGCTTGGCGAGCCCTTACTGGCGGATGAAATCAGCTTACTCTGTCCATTAGTAGCCGTTTGGGGTGAACGCTCAGTTGATGTTACAGTTCGCACTCCAGTTCTGGGTATAACGTTTGGTGGTCTGTATAGTTTCTGCACCTTTCGGTATTCTTCACAGATTCTAAAACATGCAGGATGTACTATCTTTTTGCAATTAGCAAATCGTGATTATTCAGTCTTTTTCATTTGGCAATCTGTCGATCAACGATTTTCATTACATTTAACACAACATGCGGGTAGCCAGCAGTAATTAGTAGCATTATTCCATCTTTGGACCATCTCTTGAAACATAAATTTCAATTCGTACTCTCGTGTTTAGTATACATTTCAGGTCATTAACTGCATCAGATGACGGATTTAGTGGTAGTGTCACTGAAGGTTGCGTCCGTGATGATAGCTCCTGTTTTTTCGTTTGTTTTTCTGTTTTTGTACAACGGCAAATCCTTGGCTTGTAAACGACTTCTTCTTCTACTTAGAATGGAAGACCTTTGATAATCACCTTGCGTTCTCTCTCGTCTGCCTTATGGTTGGTGTTAATGGAAATGATGATGTCCTGACAAAGTAGAATCACCTTTCATGCTCCTCCATCGTATCAAAGTAATAGGCCACACGATCTCTTTAAAAGATAGCTTCCAGTTGTCCTTGGATCTGTTGCTTCATGTGTTTGTTTAGTTATATGTAGTAAAAAACCAGTCGTGAAACTCGTTGTTTGGACTGTCTTTTGTTTGATGATCCTTCCTTATTGGCGGACAGTGCTTCAATGTAGTCTCGCAGTGTTTCAAACTGATTTTTTTGTCTCAATGTTGGTCCTCCAACTCTTTTGATCTTGCAGTGCCTTTGCTCTATTATGTCGCAACATCCTCTTTTGCTAACAGGAGTGCAGTCATCATCTGTGCCTTCATCTTCAGCTTCTCCACACAGTTGACAATCCAGCTCACTTGTGTGCGATGCGTTTTCTTTTTCAGATTCCGCTCTGTTATTTTCCTGCTGTTGCTCTATGGTGATGTCATCGATGCCAGTTGTGTTACGCACCCTTCGATTTTCTGCCATTGCTTGTTCACGTCGACTTCTGGCTTCTCTTTCTTTTTCTTGTTTCGGTTTTTGTCTACGAACAGTTATTTAATCACGTTGTTCTTCTTCTCCCGTCTTTCTAGAGAAGACGTGTTTGCTCGTTTGTCAGGTTGGGGTCTGATTCCTACTCGCGAAACTAATGGCGTCTAGTTTCTGGTCTAGCCTACAGACCGTGGGTTGGTCCTGCTACAGCAGGGGCCCTGGAATTAAATATCCCTATTCCTATTGGTCTTGCATCCCTCTAGTACGGATTATTTATACCATCGATCGCCCTAAAACTCGTCCGGCGATCCGTCTGAGCGTTAGCACGACCATTAAAACGACGCTCTCAAAGCTTCAAGAATAATCTCCAGTCAGAGCGAGGTAGTCACGTTATCACTTCGACCACGAGGCTGTGACTGAAAGGCCAAGATAGGCAGAAAACACACACACACACACACACACACACACACACACACACACACACACACACACACAAAACCTCACAAATGCAAATAGTTGCAGTTACTAATGAGAATAAATTCTCGAAACGTCTCATGCTATGCTTGAAGAAATGTAACTGGTGCGCTGTTTTAGTATTCAGATAACGGACTTTCATTCTACTTCAGTCACTATTCCATCCGAACAAAATGTGCTTTTTAAAACTCTCCACAGATGTCTGAGACCGGAATCATGATCCTGTAAGGTGTATCACACGCATGATATCTGCGTAAAATTACGTAGACTTTGGCTTATTACTTGTGCTCATTTGTTTTTAATTACATCGTTAGTCTGAGTGGAAAAATATATACGAACCTATACAACTGACGGTTTTTCTGGGTCCTGAATTCTATCACGTCTGCGTAGGAGCACGTGAATAACTTCGGTATATACGACGGTGTATGTGCCGTCTCGTGAATACGCCTCCATCATGAACAAGCTCCAAGCGAAATCTGCCGTTCTGATTTTGTGATGCATGTGCTATTGGAAAAGTTTCCATATGCAACGGTCAAACCTCTTACAACAGCAGACACTGAATATTTATAAAGTCAGAAGTAAACATTTGTATTCGATGTTACAGAGTCTTCGAACAAATTCCATTTCTGGTGGAAACTCAAAGAAGGCATATGCCTGCAAGGGAAAATGGCTCTACATTTAACTGTGTAATCTGTTTTTCTGTGCCTCGTTTCTCTCTGGCCACCATCCCGCCTCCCCTCCATCCCTCCTCTCTCTCTATTTAGATAACAGACTTTCATTCTACTTCAGTCACTATTCCATCCGAACAAAATGTACTTTTTAAAACTCTCCACAGATGTCTGAGACCGGAATCATGATCCTGTAAGGTGTATCACACGCATGATATCTGCGTAAAATTACATAGACTTTGGCTTATTACTTGTGCTCATTTGTTTTTAATTACATCGTTAGTCTGAGTGGAAAAATATATACGAACCTATACAACTGACGGTTTTTCTGGGTCCTGAATTCTATCACGTCTGCGTAGGAGCACGTGAATAACTTCGGTATATACGACGGTGTATGTGCCGTCTCGTGAATACGCCTCCATCATGAACAAGCTCCAAGCGAAATCTGCCGTTCTGATTTTGTGATGCATGTGCTATTGGAAAAGTTTCCATATGCAACGGTCAAACCTCTTACAACAGCAGACACTGAATATTTATAAAGTCAGAAGTAAACATTTGTATTCGATGTTACAGAGTCTTCGAACAAATTCCATTTCTGGTGGAAACTCAAAGAAGGCATATGCCTGCAAGGGAAAATGGCTCTACATTTAACTGTGTAATCTGTTTTTCTGTGCCTCGTTTCTCTCTGGCCACCATCCCGCCTCCCCTCCATCCCTCCTCTCACTCTCTCTCTCTCTCTCTCTCTCTCTCTCTCTCTCTCTCTCTACACACGTACACGCATACACTGATACACACACACACACACACACACACACACACACACACACACACGCGCGCGCGCACGCACGCGCGCGATCCATATAGCATACGGAAGCTACTATTTTGTATCTATAATTTTAAATGTGTAATGCCTGGATAAATACTACACCAAAATATGGAAATTGTTGTCAGTTTCGACGCCGAATACACTCCCGTTCATAACAATAAAAAAAATTACACAAAAGAATTTTATGATGCCACCACTACAGACAAACAATGCAGCTGACGAGAACTGAAGTTAAATAAAGTTAATACCTACTTGCTTCTACCTGACACCGTAGCAGAGGTCGCTAACAGAGATGTACGGGTTAGTGCTGGACTCGTGGATAACTGGATAGTATCCTGTTGAGGAGAACTTCTCACTGGAAGTTTCTGACAAGAACTTGCGATAAAGTTGTAGATTAAATTCTAATTACGTCCTTACTGTTACACGGAGTTAGGGCATGTGCACCGTTAACGGTACCGTCTGACCACCTCGGTGTTATTCTAAGGGACAGACCTGGAACCTGTGCTGCATTTCAGCCTCTCTCTTCCCTTCATCCATGACGACACAAACAATATACTACACCTCTAACATTCATCACAGTCCTCCACACGACTCTAGTATACACTTTAACAGGTCGGAGAAAGGCAATGGCTCAGCATCTGCTCCCCTGCAATCTTTACCTGAGAATGAGGCCACTTTTTGGCACAAAAAATTTACTCAAGACACAACTCACATAGCGCAAGGAAAGAGGCCATTTGGGCTGAAGGAAGAAAGCCATTTGCGATTAGAAGGCGGGACCCACTTCTCTGGGTCTCCTAGCCAACAATGCCATACGACTCCGCTCTTTCTATCTTCTTTGATTGGAAAGTAGGTGAAGCCTATATATAGCTCTAAATGCAGATATGATTAACCGAAAAAAATGCAGTGGCTTTTTGTCCATTCGGATGTCATTTTCGATTCGAATGTTACTTTGTGGAAGTATCTCACAAATACTGAATATGGCACATTTCAACGCAGCTTTTCCAAAGTCTGGTCCTTAAGTCCTTGACAACATCTAACTGATTACAGCCAAGACGACACATTATAATTAAATGGAGCTGTTTCTTGAGTGCAGTATTTTGGAGCATACCATACTGCAGGGAACTTAGGCTATAGTCTCAGGATACGCTTAAACATCATAAGATAGTTCGTTATGTCGATGGAAATTTTTCAGAAAGTTAGTTTATGGTACTGAGAGACATCAGCCGACAGAAGAGTGAAACTGGATCAGAACACATGATGGTAGCAAGAAACAACGGAGTTTATACTAAAATGTGATAGCTACTACCTTTCTTCCAACACAGGAAGTACCCACCTTCGCGAGTTCTTCAGAAGTACGGCCCACCTTGAAGCGATGTACACTGAGGTAATAAGAGTCATGGGATACTTCTTAACATCAATCGGACCTCATTTTGCCCGCCGACAACTCGACATGGCTTAGACTCAACAAGTCATTGGAAATCTCCCGCAGAATACTGCGCCTTGCTTCCTTTATAATCGCCCATAGTTGCGAAAGTATTCCCAGAGCAGGATTTTTGCACGACCTGACCTCTCGATTATGGCCCGTAAATGTTCGATGGGATTCATTTCGGACGATCTGGAACGCCAAAGCATTAGTTCGATTTGTCCAGAATGTTCTCCAAATCAATCGCGATCAGATATGGTTTGGTGACATAGCAGATTGTCATCCATGAAAATGCAATCGTCGTTTGGGAGCATGAATGGCTGCAAATCGTCTCCAGGTAGCCGAACAGCCAGATGAACAAGTCCAGTCCACGTAAACCCAGTCCACACCGTTATGTAGTCACCACCAGACTGCAATGTGCCTTGTTGACAACTTGGATCCGCGGCTTCGTGAGTCTGCGCCAAACTCATCTTACCAACAGCTATTACCAACAAAAATCGGGTCTCATCTGACCAGACTACGGTTTTCATCAGTGGCCACGAGCCCAAAGTGGTGCAGCAGGTGATGTTAGCAAAGGCAATCGCGTGGTCGTCTGCTGCTCCGGCCCATTATCGCCAAAGTTCGCGGCCCTGTCTTATCGGATACGTTCGTCGTACGTCCCGAAGTGATTTCTGAGGTTATTTCACTCACAGTTGTTGACCTGTTATCACTGAAAGTTCTATGCACGTGATGCTGCTATCGGTCGTTAAGTGAAAGCCGTCGGCCACCGCATTGTCCGTGCCTGAAATGTGGTATCGTTAGCACACTCTGGACTCTGTGGGTCTCGGCATAATGAATTCCACAACGATTTGCGAAATGGAGGATCCGATGCATCGAACAACAACTACAATTCCGTATTCGAAGTCTGTTAACTGCCACCGTGCGGCCATATTCACGTCGGAAACCTTTTCACGAGAATCACCTGTCTACCAATGGTAGCTCCGCCAGTGCATTGCCCTTCTATATTTTGTGTACGGGATACTATCGCCATATGTGTATGTTCATACCACCATCCTATGACTATTGTTACCTCAGTGTTTAACTTCCTCAGATAATAAAAGCTGAAATTTTCGACTTACCCATGTTTCAACAAAGTTTACAGAGTTATTTACGTGCATTATATTGATATAGTGGCAGTAACTACTTAATGAAAAAACATATGTGTATCAAATATACACTTTTTTTTTCATCAGTCTACTGACTGGTTTGATGCGGCCCACCACGAATTCCTTTCCTGTGCTAACCTCTTCATCTCAGAGTAGCACTTGCAACCTACGCCCTCAATTATTTGCTTGACGTATTCCAACCTCTGTCTTCCTCTACAGTTTTTGCCCTCTACAGCTCCATCTAGTACCATGGAAGTCATTCCCTCATGTCTTAGAAGATGTCCTATCATCCTGTCCCTTCTCCTTATCAGTGTTTTCCGCATATTCCTTTCCTCTCCGATTCTGCGTAGAACCTCCTCATTCCTTACCTTATCAGTCCACCTAATTTTCAACATTCGTCTATAGCACCACATTTCAAATGCTTCGATTCTCTTCTGTTCCGGTTTCCCCACAGCCCATGTTTCACTACCATATAATGCTGTACTCCAGACGTACATCCTCAGAAATTTCTTCTTCAAATTAAGGCCGTTATTTGATATTAATAGACTTCTCTTGGCCAGAAATGCCTTTTTTTGCCATAGCGAGTCTGCTTTTGATGTCCTCCTTGCTCCGTCCGTCAGTGGTTATTTTACTTCCTAGGTAGCAGAATTCCTTAACTTCATTGACTTCGTGACCATCAGCCCTGATGTTAAGTTTCTCGCTGTTCTCATTTCTACTACTTCTCATTACCTTCGTCTCTCTCCGATTTACTCTCAAACCATACTGTGTACTCATTAGACTGTTCATTCCGGTCAGCAGATCATTTAATTCTTCTTCACTTTCACTCAGGATAACAATGTCATCAGCGAATCGTATCATTGATATCCTTTCACCTTGTATTTTAATTCCACTCCTGAACCTTTCATTTATTTCCATCATTGCTTCCTCTATGTACAGATTGAAGAGTAGGGGCGAAAGGCTACAGCCTTGTATTACACCCTTCTTAATACTAGCACATCGTTCTTGATCGTACACTTTTATTATTCCCTCTTGGTTGTTGTACATATTGTATATGATCCGTCTCTCCCTATAGCTTACCCCTACATTTTTCAGATTCTCGAACAGCTTGCACCATTTTATATTGTCGAACGCTTTTTCCAGGTCGACAAATCCTATGAAAGTGTCTTGATTTTTCTTTAGCCTTGCTTCCATTATTAGCCGTAACGTCAGAATTCCCTCTCTCGTCCCTTTACTTTTCCTAAAGCCAAACTGATCGTCACCTAGAGCATTCTCAATTTTCTTTTCCATTCTTCTGTATATTATTCTTGTAAGCAGCTTCGATGCATGAACTGTTAAGCTGATTGTGCGATAATTCTCGCACTTGTCAGCTCTTGCCGTCTTCGGAATTGTGTGAATGATGCTTTTCCGAAAGTCAGATGGTATATCGCCAGACTCATATATTCCACACACCAACGTTAATAGTCCGTTTTGTTGCCACTTCCCCCAATGATTTTAGAAATTCTGATGGAATGTTATCTATCCCTTCTGCCATATTTGACCGTAAGTCCTCCAAAGCTCTTTTAAATTCCGATTCTAATACTGGATCCCGTATCACCTCTAAATCGACTCCTGTTCCTTCTTCTATCACATCAGACAAATCTTCATCCTCATAGAGGCTTTCAATGTATTCTTTCCACCTATCTGCTCTCTCCTCTGCATTTAACAGTGGAATTCCCGTTGCACTCTTAACGTTACTACCGTTGCTTTTAATGTCACCAAAGGTTGTTTTGACTTTCCAGTATGCTGAGTCTGTCCTTCCGACAATCATATCTTTTTCGATGTCTTCACATTTTTCCTGCAGCCATTTCGTCTTAGCTTCCCTGCACTTCCTATTTATTTCATTCCTCAGCGACGTTTATTTCTGTATTCCTGATTTTCCCAGAACAAGTTTGTACTTCCTCCTTTCATCAAACAACTGAAGTATTTCTTCTGTTACCCATGGTTTCTTCGCAGCTACCTTCTTTGTACCTATGTTTTTCTTCCCAACTTCTGTGATGGCCCTTTTTAGAGATGTAAATTCCTCTTCAACTGTACTGCCTACTGCGCTATTCCTTATTGCTGTATCTATAGCGTTGGAGAACTTCAAACGTATCTCGTCATTCCTTAGTACTTCCGTATCCCACTTCTTTGCGTATTGATTCTTCCTGACTAATGTCTTGAACTTCAGCCTACTCTTCATCACTGTTATATTGTGATCTGAGTCTATATCTGCTCCTGGGTACGCCTTACAATCCAGTATCTGATTTCGGAATCTCTGTCTGACCATGATGTAATCTAACTGAAATCGTCCCGTATCTCCCGGCCTTTTCCAAGTATACCCCCTCCTCTTGTGATTCTTGAATAGGGTATTTGCTATTACTAGCTGAAACTTGTTACAGAACTCAATTAGTTTTCTCCTCTTTCATTCCTTGTCCGAAGCCCGTATTCTCCTGTAACCTTTTCTTCTACTCCTTCCCCTACAACTGCATTCCAGTCGCCCATGACTATTAGATTTTCGTCCCTCTTTACATACTGCATTACCCTTTCAATATCCTCATACACTTTCTCTATCTGTTCATCTTTAGCTTGCGACGTCGGCATGTATACCTGAACTATCGTTGTCGGTGTTGGTCTGCTGTCGATTCTGATTAGAACAACCCGGTCACTGAGCTGTTCACAGTAACACACCCTCTGCCCTCCCTTCCTATTCATAACGAATCCTACACCTGTTATACCATTTTCTGCTGCTGTTGATACTACCCGATACTCATCTTACCAGAAATCCTTGTCTTCCTTCCACTTCACTTCACTTCACTGACCCCTACTATATCTAGATTGAGCCTTTGGAATCCCTTTTCAGATTTTCTAGTTTCCCTACCACGTTCAAGCTTCTGCATTCCACGCACCGACTCGTAGAACGTTATCCTTTCGTTGATTATTCAATCTTTTTCTCATGGTAACCTCCCCCTTGGCAGTCCCCTCCCGGAGATCCGAATGGGGGACTATTCCGGAATCTTTTGCCAATGGAGAGATCATCCTGACACTTCTTCAATTACAGGCCACATGCCCTGTGGATACACGTTACGTGTCTTTAATGCAGTGGTTTCCATTGCCTTCTGCATCCACATGTCGTTGATCATTGCTGATTCTTCCGCCTTTAGGGGCAATTTCCCACCCCTAGGACAAGAGAGTGCCCTGAACCTCTATCCGCTCCTCCGCCCTCTTTGACAAGGCCGTTGGCAGAATGAGGATGAATTCTTATGCCGGAAGTCTTCGGCCGCCAATGCTGATTATTTATCACAATTTAGGCAGTGGCGGGGATCGAACCCGGGACAGAAGACGTTTTTGATTATGAATCAAAGACGCTACCCCTAGACTACTGGCCATTAAAATTGCTACACCACGAAGATGAAGTACTACTGACGCGAAATGTCACCGACAGGAAGAGGATGCTGTGATATGCAAATGATTAGCTTTTCAGAGCAATCACCCAAGGTTGGCGCCGGTGGCGACACCTACAACGTGCTGCCATGAGGAAAGATTTCAACCGATTTCTCATACACAAACAGCAGTTGACCGGCGTTGGCTGGTTTAATGATGTTCTGATGCCTCGTGTAAGGAGGAGAAATGCTTACCATCACATATCCGACTTTGATAAAGGTCGGATTGTAGCCTACTACGATTGCGGTTTATCGTATCGCGACAATGCTGCTCACGTTGGTCGAGCTCGAATGACTGTTAGCAGAATATGGAATCGGTGGGTTCAGGAGGGTAATACGGAACGCCGTGCTGGATCTCAACGGCCTTGTATCACTGCAGTTAAGATGACAGCCATCTTATCCGCATGGCTGTAACGGATCGTGCAGCCACGTCTCGATCCCTGAGTCAACAGATGGGGACGTTTTCAACACAACAACCATCTGCACGAACAGTTGCAGCACCATGGACTATTAGCTCGGAGACAATGGCTGCGGTTACCCTTGACGCTGCACCACAGACAGGAGCGCCTGCGATGGTGTACTCAACGACGAACCTGGGTGCACGAATGGCAAAACGTCGTCTTTTCGGATGAATCCAGGTTCTGTTTACAGCATCATGATGGTCGCATCCGTGTTTGGCGACATCGCGGTGAAAGCACATTGGAAGCGTGTATTCGTCATCGCCATACTGGCGTATCAACCGATGTGATGGTATGGGGTGCCATTGGTTATACGTCTCTGTCACCTCTTGTTCGCATTGACGGCACTTTGAACAGTGGACGTTACATTTCAGATGTGTAACGACCCGTGACTCTACCCTTCATTCGATCCCTGTGAAACCCTACATTTCAGCAGGATAATGCATGGCCGCATGTTGCAGGTCCTGTACGGGCTTCTCTGGATACAGAAAATGTTCGACTGCTGCCCTGGCCAGCACATTCTCCAGATCTCTCACTAACTGAAAACGTCTGGTGAATGGTGCCCGAGCAACAGGCTTATCACAATACGCCAGTCACTACTCTTGATGAACAGTGGTATCGTGTTGAAGCTGCATGGGCAGCTGTACCTGTACACGCCATCCAAGCTCTGTTTCACTCAACGCCCAAGGGTATCAAGGCCGTTATTACGGCCAGAGGTGGTTGTTCTGGGTACTGATTTCTCAGGATCTATGCACCCAAATTGCGTGTAAATGTAATCACATGTCAGTTCTAGTATAATATATTTGCCCAATGAATAGTCGTTTATCATCTGCATTTCTTCTTGGTGTATCAATTTTAATGGCCAGTAGTGTATTTTCTTTGTCATTTTGTTTGGTAAAATATTGCTACCATATCAATCACAGAACACAGATTCAGAAAAGAAAATCCGAAAATAAGTGCAGTATAGAGGTTCGTTGAGTTTGGGAGGATACCAAACAGCGAAGTCATCGGTCGCACCGGACTAAGGTTCAAAATGGTTCAAATGGCTCTGAGCACTATGGGACTCAACTGCTGTGGTCATAAGTCCCCTAGAACTTAGAACTACTTAAACCTAACTAACCTAAGGACATCACACACATCCACGCCCGAGGCAGGATTCGAACCTGTGACTGTAGCGGTCGTGCGGTTCCAGACTGTAGCGCCTTTAACCGCTCGGCCACTACGGCCGGCTCCGGATTGAGGGAGGATGGGTAAGAAAGTCGGCCGTGCCCTTTCAAAGCAACCTACCCAGCATTTGCCTAAAGTAATTTACGGAAATCAAGGAAAACCTATCAGGGCGTCCGGTCGCGGGTATTCAGTATAGAGGTATGTGTCTCTACACCATCCGGATGCGACGGTGAGGCTCTGTCGAACCCCCGACGGCACTAGTGAGTCTCTGTCGTCAGAATACAGCTTTATTGATCAGAAGTACACAGTTGTCTTCCTTTGTGGCTGTCAGCAGTGTAGCGGATGGAAGAGCATCGGCCCCGTAGTTATGCACTGACACCAGCGCATCTCGCAGCCTCGGCTTCAGCGAAGTGGAAGGCGCGGCCTCGGCTACTCACGACCTCGCATCCAGCTAATCTCAGCAGGGCCGGCGTTGCTTGCGCTTCCTCGATGGTCAAGACATCCATGACTCGGTACAAGATGGCCGTAGACCTGGAGGTAGTGACAGTCTCTTCTCCACGAGAGACCAGCAAGCGACTTTGGAATTTACTAATAGCGGCGAAGTGGTGGTGGTGGTGGAGGGGGAGGGACAACAATTACAGCTCTTTCTCAGAACGATGGTGGTTGATGAAGTTTGGCAAGAACCATCAGTGAGGCCTGCAGGGTGGTGTTGTTAGAAGGGGCCAAATTCTTCCCATTTGCGACAGTTGCAGCAGCAGCTAAAGGCAGAGGAGTTTGCCCAGTCTAGTTGGAAATAATATCGTAAATGAAATTACAGTGAAATCCAGACCATTAGCTGCTCACAGGCGTTGAGTCATATCAATGGGGGAATGTTGAAAAATGTGTGCCCCGACCGGGATTCGAACCCGGGACCTCCTGCTCCGAAGGCAGACGCTCTATCCGACTGGGCCATCGAGCACATATAGTGCAAATGCAGGGACTGATTTCTGGCATGCTCCCAGTAAAACCCACACTTCCAATTTATTGTCCACACACTACATTTGTAGCGCCCCTGCCTATTATTACTCGGCAGCCAATCTACAGATTCCCGTAAGAGTTTGAGCAATGTGAGTGCATCCTCACTGAAGAAGATAATTGGCCCGTAAGCCTTATCTATATGTCCGAAAGAACAGATACCATCTTCATACAGATGAAGGTGGTATAGATTATAGTCATCCCAGTAGGGTGCGAATGGACGTCACAGGCTCTGCCTCGGTACTAGTTAGATGCAACACTGAGCTACAACTGAGAGGTAAGCCATGGAAGTAAGAGAATATGTATTTTTTGGGCTACACCGACGACATTAACCTTCTGTGGGGTTGAGAAAATATACCCTACTTTCCTGAGCTCGTCGCTTCTTGATTTCACAACATCGTCTAACGCTTTTTTCTGCTGTATCAGAAACTGACTGTTACCTCTTCCATTCGACCTCAGCTTTCTTGTGACACTTTGCACACTTAGCATTATGACGATGCCAGTCTGTCACCATGATGGCATTCTGCAATGTCAATTGTTAGAATGCTCCGCTCTTCTAGGGTAGTGCAGTTGCTTCCATGCTTGCTGTTAGCCCGTCAGCATTTCTCTGTCCCCGGCATTCTGCCTGAGCGTTGGTGCATTTAATAGCTGCCCAGAATATTACTCTCAAACATCAGTTTGTATTGATTCTGTCACATTTGCGACGCCCAATCTCTAACAACCAGCTCAATATTTGAATCCTGCGATGTACGTCTTTCCTCACACCGTTTCTGTGTGTCAGAAGGGCTAACTACTCGTAACTGTGTGATTACTAAAGTTCTGTGGTTTCGTATGTGTATAGGGTTCAAAAATGGCTCTGAGCACTATGGGACTTAACTTCTGAGGTCATCAGTCCCCTAGAACTTACAACTAATTAAACGTAACTAACCGAAGGACAGCACACACATCCATGCCCGAGGCAGGATTCGAACCTGTGACCGTAGCGGTCGCATGGTTCCATACTGCAGCGCCTAGAACCGCTCAGTCACTCAGGCCGGCTCCTCAGAGCAGCCGCTGCCTTTGTGTAGACTTCATCCGTTGTTACAGATCTCCTCTGTTAATGGCCGAATGGCACATTAACCAATCGTCTTCTCATTTCCTTTAACTTAACCGACTGCTCTCCCTCTTTAGACTAATCAGGGATCAGAAATCAATTGAAACGAAAATATAACTTAATACCGTCCCAAAACCATTTGTCTGAAGGACTGAAGTAACTATTGCATGTCTAAGGTACCGAAAACTGACTACTTTACACGTACGTGCCTCACGTCAAAGCTGCATAACCTGATTCCTATGCTCTTTCGCACTTAGTTATTACCAATTTTAAGGATTCATTTTTCACATTCACTCCGATAACGAAATAAATGAAAATATATAGTCCAACATGTAAAATAATAGTGGTCTGAAATAAAACTGTTACATATCTTTCCTATTGTATTCATCAAAATATTTCTGTTCAACTATTTAATGATGAACTGTTTAGTTAAATTTTTTCATCGATTTTTACGCAAGTATCGGTATTCAGAAACTTATTTCTGATGGAAAGTCCTAAATTTTATGTTTTAGTAAATTTTTCATGTATCAAAAATTAATTTAGATCATAAACTGAAATGACTGCTATAATTGCGAAAGGGCATACATAGTTTCATAAAAAGTTACAAGAAATTTCTTTAACGGTTTAAAGGACTGTACGTAATACACCGTTACCATTTTGCGACAAGGTGTGTGTCCTTGTTTTCTGAGCTGATGGCTGCAGAGGATGACCGACACATCTCAAGTGGTATCGTAAGCAATAATGAGATAGTAAGAAAGTCGTAGCACGTGGACTGCCCAAGGGTGACGTGGGGAATGTGTAATCACCGCGCAGCAGGACGATGAGCGAAGTGAGTCTTGGGAGGTAGCCAAGAGACCATGTTTGGCGTGCGCGTCTTTCAGTTGCCGAAGTTAAATTATCGAGTAGCTTTTAACTTCCTGATTCAGTTCATATTCTCAGTCTTGCTTAAAGTGTATTTAGAACATGGAAATAACGTTGTTCGAAAAGGGACTGCTTATTCATGTATCCATGTCCCTCCTGGCCAAGTAATTACGCTTTGCCTTGTATCGTTTAGTCTTTTCGTATCAGTGTTTCTATGCTTTCCAGGTGTGCGGTGAAACAAGCAGTGCGCAGCGCAGTTTACCGACTACTTCAAGAGCAGCATGACAGAGAAAGTACCTGAACATTAACGCGCCAGGCAAATTGTGCGAATCGGTTAATTCGTTTTGCAAAAGACGTGAACTGGGCTGAAATGAATGCTCAGCTAACGGTTATATGTGCATCGTTAGCATTTTACATGCAAACATGTGCAAGAACACGTGCTGCGAGGTTTTTTAAGAGCGCCATTTCTATACTTCAAACTTGTTCAAACTTTGCAGAACGGTAGATAAATGATTAAAGTCAAAATGAATTTTTGAAACCTAATAATCGTTGCCGAGATACGATGTTAAAAAGTCGAGCTACATATCGAACATCAAATTCATTGTTATGTGAATTGAATGCGTGGAAACTTTAAACTGATTCAAACAAATAAATGCAGTCGTAAGAACAAAATTGGAAAATCGCTTTCACAAATCTAGCTTTATTCGGATTTTAATTGCAAAAAAACATTTTCTGTGACCCCTTTTTTTCGCTTGCCACTTCCGTGTTTCAGACTTGGGCAATTCGGTTGAAATTCTGTAGGAAAGTAGACACATACATATAATTAATGGTCGTCATGTTCTGTGAAAGTATTGTTCTTTGCCACGGTATAAGCAACATGGGTCGAAAGACAATACAGAAATTTATACCGGTTCAGTCGTCACTCCAGTCAACAAGAATGTACATCGGTTGTCAAAACTATGGTAGAGTAAATGTTAGGAACCAGAATGAAAGTTCTCCTATCACAGCACAAAAAAATGAGAACATCTCCTGGTCAGAGTTAGGGATATAAAAGAAGGGAATTTGCTTTTGGACTTATCTGGCCGCTTCAAAGACATTTAAAGAAAAGCGTCTTGACAAATTCGCCCATTTTTACTAGTTATCCCTACTTCCCCAGCGCAGAAAGCTCTCTTAGCTGCAAGGTGTTGGCACACCCGTATCTTGCAATTTATGGACTGAAGTCTCTGATCCCGTGCGAAAAATCCAGAAGATTCACCAGCCATAGTAAAAAATATATAATATCGTATGGCTGAAGAGTATACATGTAACTGCTAAAAGAAATTCTTCCGGGGGATAAAATTTCTGGGTGTGGATTTGTTCCTGGGAGAAATGAGATCATATACCATGTTACCTTACTTGACACAATGTATTATATTACACGACATAGGAATCATATCAGAGATCTTGCGTATTTTTGGTAAATACTAACTAGTAAAAAAGAGCGAAAATGACAAGATGTTTTCATTTAATAAGTTGAAAAGCTAGTTGACTCTGTCACGTCCTTAGGACTGTCCAGAACGTATTCGCCTTTTTTGTTTTGTGGTTTGAGCGTTTTTCGTTCTAGTTAAGGGGCGTCAAGTAAGGCGGTTCATAAGACACTACGTCTCCACAGTAAGTAAGCAATAACTGTCTGTTCATACTTGTAGACTTCACGATCTTCTACCCTGGCGTAGTTAATTTTATCATTCTGTCGTAAGCCAATCGTGTCGAGCAGAAAGACGGAATACCTGGGAGCGCTCCTGTAACAAGAAAATAATGTAGGTTTACAGTAAAATAAACTGCAGAACGGCTATAGAGCTCAGCCTCTACACAACCTAAGATCGTCCCTGAAGCTAATCGCAGGCACCAAGGGGATGTGCAGGCGAGAAAATAGATAGCAATGAAAATTAAGGTCGTAGCGAAGCTCCCTAATGCGTACCGCAATTCTAGGTGCAAACCTGGAATTTATTTAAATTTTTCGGTAGTACCCTTGTGCTTTGCCTTCAGAAGAAAATGGAAAATTGTAAGGTTGTTAAGATGTTCGTTGGAATACTGTTACCGAAGAGAAAGATAAGTTGTCATTCTAGAGATATTTTAAGTAAGCTGTTTAGGTTTTTATGTTGGTAACGCCATGTAGCGCTCTATATGAAAATCACTGACTGTGCTGTGTGCAGTCTGTGACTGGTTTGCATTGTTGGAAGTCGCTATTGTAGTGTTGGGCAGTTGGCTGTTAACAGCGCGTAGCATTGCGCAGTTGGAGGTGAGCCGCCAGCAGTGGTGGATGTGGGGAGAGAGATGGCGGAGTTTCGAGAGCGGACGATCTGGACGTGTGCCTATCAGAGAGAGTAATTTTGTAATACTGTATGTCATGAACTGATATTATGACTTTTGAACACTATTAAGGTAAATACATTGTTTGTTCTCTATCAAAATCTTTCTTTTGCTAACTACGCCTATCAGTAGTTAGTGCCTTCAGTAGTTTGAATCTTTTATTTAGCTAGCAGTATTGGCGCTCGCTGTATTGCAGTAGTTCGAGTAACGAAGATTTTTCTGAGGTAAGTGATTCATGAAAGGTATAGGTTATTGTTAGTCAGGGCCATTCTTTTGTAGGGATTATTAAAAGTCAGATTGCGTTGCGCTAAAAATATTGTGTGTCAGTTTAGTGTTGATCAGAATAAGTAAAGAGAGCAACGTCTGAGTACGTTCAGTTTTGCTCAGCTGTTTGAAAAGCAAACAATGTGAGAGGTTTATTAACACAGTCATTCATAAATTTTTCTAAGGGGACGTTTCAATATGAACTGCATTTTCTTTTAGAACAGTAGTTTACTTAACTGGAATTTGGCTTCATCACAAGTGTACCGTGATGGACACGGGACCGTTCCGAGGCTGCCAACTGCGGAACTTTGAATTTCGTGGCGATCCCGCTAAGCACCGCCTCGGTGCAAGAGGATGCGCGACGACCGCACTGTGGAGCAGCGAAATATCCGCAGACAAAACTACTTCTGGCGCCGAGCTGATGAGATGATATTGGATAGGTGGCCGACCTTGATCGCTGCTGGCAAACACCAGAGGCTTCACCTCTGCTGGTACTTGTACGTCGTACGAGAAACCCCTTGTATGCGAGGTCGCAAAAAGTAAATGATGTTTACGGCATTCGACGCCCCCACATATAGTCAGTCTACCATGCAGCCACAGTATTGGCTCCTAATGGCCACAGGGGGCGGGACTGGAAATATCCTATGCTGAACACAGTATGAGGTTACGGAGCGTAGTTGAACTGCTTAGTCGACGTGTAACACACAACAGTGCTACGGTGCTAGTGGTGTTGATACAAAACAGAGCAATGGCAACGATAAAGAAAGCAAAAATTGCTTCGTATCTACAACAACAGTTCCTGAAGTTGGCATTTCGTCAGAAAAGAACCTAAGGAATTTAACAGAGTGAGAAAGGAGTGGCATATGAAATAATAGCGTTTCTGCAAGATGAGTCAGAGGAATATATAGTATCGTATAGGCTCCACTGTGCAGACAATGTACATGACTACAGTGATGACGATATGTGCTTAAATGTGATAGCGTTATTGAAACAGGTGTCGAACCATATAGTTCATCATCATTGTTGAACAGGGGGCCACAAATACCATCTACAATGGAACTCAGTGAAAGCCAATCGTTGTCCAAGGAGCTGGTATTAAACGCAATTGCATACATGTATCGAATAAGCTCGCAGCAATATGACGGTGTAGTGCATAAGAAGAACTAAGGGTATTCAAGGGAGGACAAGGAGCACCTGTTACTAAAACTGGTGTTTGAGCGTTTCAAGAATGCTCGAGACAATTTATAGGAAGTGTGATGGTGACGTACTATGTTGTTCACATGAAATAGCGCGCGACATAGATTACAGTAATGTCAAGAGAAGCAGTGGATGGTTCCATAACTTCAAACAGAGCTACACAATTGGAAATCTTAAGGAAACGAAATTCCAAACGAAGCGTCAACTTCAACATGCATAGCAAACTGCGGGGCCAGCCGGGGTGGCCGAGAGGCTCTAGCCGCTTCAGTCTGGAACCGCACGATCTCTACGGCCGCCGGTTCGAATCCTGCCTCGGGCATGGATGTGTGTGATGTCCTTAGGTTGGTTAGGTTTAAGTAGTTCTAGGGAACTGATGACCTCATATGTTAAGTCCCATAGTGCTCAGAACCATTTGAACCATTTGAGTAAACTGCGGAATCGGCCTGAAAATTTATAGATGAGATAAAGAACAGCATGGAATTTGTAGTCAACTCAGACGATCTGGATTTGTAGAAGAAACGAATATGAAGTAAATCTGGAAATTAGAGGTACCAAGAGAGTTGTACCAAGACCGACAAACATCAACGCCTTAACGCATTCCTATACAATTATGCCGACTGTTAATCTGGATGATAATTTGGCTGTAAAGTTATTTATTGTGCTGTGAGAAGTTGGAGGGACTCTGCCCCCTATGATTCTTTCTCGTGCGCGTGATCTTGCAAAGGCAGTAGGGAATATTTATGTCACAGTAGACAACAGTGGGAAAATGGGAGTAAGAGAACTACAACTATTGAATGAACACTACTTTTGGCCAATAGCTGGTCAAAATACCTTGCTTTTGCTTGATTCTTGGCCTGCCTATAAAAATTATACTCCTTTAGAGCAAACTACCACTCCTGAAAAATGTGTTACATTGCAATTCATGCCACCTTGAACCACTGAACAAACTCAGTCTTTGGATGTTGGCTGATTTTTCCGTGCCTATGAAACATATTATCGCACTATCTGCCGATATGCCTTAAAGGATAGCCGGCTTAACAAGAAGCTGCGCGGCAGAGTGTTTCGCATTCGGTTGTGTGCCATCTCAGTCAATCAGTTCATCACCCCGTTACATCAACATGATTCTATGAGTGTTGTGTAAGAGTGGATACCTAGCACAGTTTGTAATTCGCTTGCGATCTTGACGGTGCGAACCACAGCCTAATAAATACAGTCTCTACGCTCTCTGGTGTGAAAGTTGTTACCGTTTGACAGCTGGCGCGACACTAGCGCTCCAAGCGGTAAGAAAGGAGATACGTGTGTCGAAAGGATGTTTGTTTTTAATTAGTTTCTACTTAATTAACTGAATAGTGATTATATTTTTGCGTTCCCTGCCATAGTAAGTTACCAAGAGACATGAATTTTCGTGAAATACAGGTAAAAACAGCCGAATCACACTGATTCAGTGACAAGCGCTGCAACTCGTCCATGAAGAAATACTTTCAAATATTTCTATATTTGCAGCTTATTGGGCTGAAAGTAAGTGAACTTAAATATATTTCATACATGAGAAGCAAGTATTCCTGTTGTTGTCTGTTTTATTGTCATACGCACTGCCGTTGACACTTTTGCTTCCGACTATTTATTACCACATCTGTATGGTTTTCCGTTAAGTTTCATTCGTGGTGGCTTGTTTGATACGTTGTATAATGTAAGTTTTCATTGCGTATAGGTTTTCTGCGTTCCACATTCACTGATTTGGCTGGAAGTGTAGAGAACAAAACTCTGCTTTCTGGATAACTGTATGACGTCTTTCTCTAAAAGGTCAGTTCTTCTCGTGTTTACTACAGATTTTTGTTATTGAAGGAAAACCACATTATTCAGTAAACGTCTGTACGTTACAAGGTAATTGTAAATAAAAGGTCCTGTAATGGACTGCTTCGTATCTTCCAGGACGCTTCGGAAAGTAAATAATTACAAATGTGATATAAATTTTTAGTTATTGACGATTTTATGGCACTACATACACAGCCTATTGTGAAAACTATGCTACAGATCAACGTAAACATTATTTGCACTCTTCCGATATCGTATTCAGAAGTTTGGCTTGCTTGCCGCTTAGGGCGTTGCCGCAGCTCGGGTAACAAAACCGAGACGGAGTGCCGCAGCTGTTATGTTAGACTGTGTTGCGAACCTTTGTGATCACCGTGACGCGCCATTTTTCATTCGATTTTCATGATACAAGTTAATGGACTTCGTTTTGAAAATTTCTTGGATTTCTACTATGTCACTTTTGTAAAATGTATTACATCGCACGGAAGTTTGATCTCTGCATCTCCCGGACATTCATGTTCTGCAGAGCTCCTGATGAATTTGTTGAGTCATTAGCAGCTAATATTTTTCCTGTCATCATCGTTAATCCCAATACTTTCAAATAAGCGTTACTACAGATTGAACGTGCGACCTCGCACTCAAGGGGTTCCTTGTTAGCAGGAGTGGTAGGGTCCTTCCACTCTGTACGTCAACAGGGGTCCTATGGCAACTCTTAGTAAGCAAGGAGGAACCTGAAGAAGGCTACATCTTTTTTAAAACAGTTGCTGAAGGCGACGATCGTACTTATATTTGTATAAATTAAAATTCAGCCTTTTAAGATTCAGATTATCGGAATTACAAACTGCTCATCTTGTTGCTGTTTTATTCACCGAGCTTACTCACTGAGCCATGTTGTTTCCGGAAATACAACTCGGTTTCTCAGACTATTCCAGTACAGAAATTTGTCTATCTTACTGCAAAGCCAGTCAGTATGTGAGAGTAGTATATGCTGTTTCTATGTTACAGTTCCTTCTCACAAATTTACATCCAGTGTTAGAGCGGCCATCTTTTTAATTTCTAGGGAGCCAGTGACATCGAACTGTACCACTGAAGACCGACTAGATATTAATGTACACTCCTGGAAATTGAAATAAGAACACCGTGAATTCATTGTCCCAGGAAGGGGAAACTTTATTGACACATTCCTGGGGTCAGAAACATCACATGATCACACTGACAGAACCACAGGCACATAGACACAGGCAACAGAGCATGCACAATTTCGGCACTAGTACAGTGTATATCCACCTTTCGCAGCAATGCAGGCTGCTATTCTCCCATGGAGACGATCGTAGAGATGCTGGATGTAGTCCTGTGGAACGGCTTGCCATGTCATTTCCACCTGGCGCCTCAGTTGGACCAGCGTTCGTGCTGGACATGCAGACCGCGTGAGACGACGCTTCATCCAGTCCCAAACATGCTCAATGGGGGACAGATCCGGAGATCTTGCTGGCCAGGGTAGTTGACTTACACCTTCTAGAGCACGTTGGGTGGCAAGGGATACATGCGGGCGTGCATTGTCCTGTTGGAACAGCAAGTTCCCTTGCCGGTCTAGGAATGGTAGAACGATGGGTTCGATGACGGTTTGGATGTACCATGCACTATTCAGTGTCCCCTCGACGATCACCAGTGGTGTACGGCCAGTGTAGGAGATCGCTCCCCACACCATGATGCCGGGTGTTGGCCCTGTGTGCCTCGGTCGTATGCAGTCCTGATTGTGGCGCTCACCTGCACGGCGCCAAACACGCATACGACCATCATTGGCGCCAAGGCAGAAGCGACTCTCATCGCTGAAGACGACACGTCTCCATTCGTCCCTCCATTCACGCCTGTCGCGACACCACTGGAGGCGGGCTGCACGATGTTGGGGCGTGAGCGGAAGACGGCCTAACGGTGTGCAGGACCGTAGCCCAGCTTCATGGAGACGGTTGCGAATGGTCCTCGCCGATACCCCAGGAGCAACAGTGTCCCTAATTTGCTGGGAAGTGGCGGTGCGGTCCCCTACGGCACTGCGTAGGATCCTACGGTCTTGGCGTGCATCCGTGCGTCGCTGCGGTCCGGTCCCAGGTCGGCGGGCACGTGCACCTTCCGCCGACCACTGGCGACAACATCGATGTACTGTGGAGACCTCACGCCCCACGTGTTGAGCAATTCGGCGGTACGTCCACCCGGCCTCCCGCATGCCCACTATACGCCCTCGCTCAATGTCCGTAAACTGCACATGCGGTTCACGTCCACGCTGTCGCGGCATGCTACCAGTGTTAAAGACTGCGATGGAGCTCCGTATGCCATGGCAAACTCGCTGACACTGACGGCGGCGGTGCACAAATGCTGCGCAGCTAGCGCCATTCGACGGCCAACACCGCGGTTCCTGGTGTGTCCGCTGTGCCGTGCGTGTGATCATTGCTTGTACAGCCCTCTCGCAGTGTCCGGAGCAAGTATGGTGGGTCTGACACACCGGTGTCAATGTGTTCTTTTTTCCATTTCCAGGAGTGTAGGTTAAACTACAGCACATAGCCTATCTTTATTCATTATTTTAGTGCTTGAATGCAAGACATTTTCTGTGCTTTATTTCAATGCTGACCTCGTCATCAAGCTCGTTCGTATAAATCATTTGTGAATGACTTGACGCTACGGTCGCATGTTCGAATCCTGCCTCGGGCATGGATGTGTGCGATGTCCTTAGGTTAGTTAGGTTTAAGTAGCTCTAAGTTCTAGAGCACTGATGACGTTAGAAGTTAAGTCCCATAGTTTTCAGAGCCATTTGAACCAATGACTTGCCAGAGTAGCTCTTTGAGCAGAAAAAAGGCAAAAATTGTAGGACTAGTGAGGTATTTGTTGAAGTAGAGCATTCAGTGAGACTAAAAATCAATTTAATGACCTCAGAAACATTTAATTAATCTCATATGTCTCGACATTTCTCCGTCAACTGCTGTCTATACATTTTATTGACGAAGTAGGCAACTAACGCGCACCATGAGTAGCTGATTAATATGCTGTTAGTGAAGACTATCTGCAAATTTCAGAGTCAGTTTTACCCTTAATATCTCTAAAGAGATACTCCATTTCTGTCACACGTATTTGTTACACAAATCGTTTCTGCCATTAAAAATAAATTTGGGTGCTAATCTTTAAAGACCAACGTACGTTTCGCCAAATTATGGTATTAACGCGAGTTGTTTCTCAATATTTATACTCAACTTCCACGAGATATGTTTTTCAACAGGGCTCCATCTATCTGGAAATCGCAAGAAGAACTTTTACAACAAATGAATTTTTTCTGCATTGCAAATGATTCGACCCTTCAGCGGTCGTCATCGGAAGAAAACCACTGGAGGAGTCGAAGGCACCGGGCGTGCTGTAAGATGGATGCCGTGGAGATCAAGTTTACTTTTACTGAAGGCTATGGAGCGAACTTTACGGTTACTGTTCTCTCTAACGGCCTCTGTGACACCGAAAGTGCTCCGGAACTCTGACAAAAGAAGACCTTTGAGAGTTCTGATACCATAAGCCTCGAAATTTCGAAGATACTCAAAACTACCGCAGCATTTCGGAGTTTACCTGCACCCTGTCATCACAATATAACATCTTTCATACTAGATGCGGACTAAAGGCGTCGTTTATAGTTAAATATAGTTATAGTTAAATATACGTCGGAAAGTAAAAGAAACTATTTTTTGCCATGATACGTGTGCTGAGTACAACATAATGTTATTCCTCTGTCACTGAGGTGGTATAGTAAGCTGAGACTAAATTACCATTTCAGTAAATACTTGGTAATCTGCGTTACTACGGAAAATTTCAGCTATCTTTAGTGTGAGTGGCCTGGTACTAGTTACAGATATTTAGGCAAAATGTTAAGAAGAATCGTCATCTGGGATGAAATCATCAAATTAATTTATGAAAGGAAAATGCAACTCAAACTTCTTAGTAAAATTCTGAAACGAATAGACAGAGCTGCGAAAGATATCGCCTCCAAGACTTCCACGCAACTTATTCCTTGGTACTGTGTACATCATTTAACATCGTTAATGGTCTTGATCAAAATAAAGTGAATAAAGAAATTCGGAATAGTGTTGCTAGATATGTGATAAGCCACTTCAGTCAGTTAAGACCCTTGCGGAGATACTCACTCAGGGACTCTACGGATAATTGTCGACTTTCTTACCTAGGAATGTTGAAAGACAAATTTAAGAAACTATTCCAATCTGTGCAATGATGCTACTGCATCCACTGAATGTCCATCGAAAAGGCTACAGGATAAGAAAGAATTGTTATTAGAGCACTTGCTAGAGAACGTCCCACTGCTGCTCCTTTAGAGTTTCACTCCATCACTATTCGTCGTATTATATTTAACTCTTTTCAAACCTATTCTGTCTAGTACTTCATGAACTTTGTCTACCCATGCAACAATGTCAAACAAACCCTTTACCTAAAGGGCTGACTTTTTCTTTCTTTCCTTTTTTGTCATCAGTCTTCTGAGTGGCTGGTTCGAAACGAATATCTTTCCTGTGCTAACCTTTTCATCTCGCAGTAGCACTTGCGCAACCTACGTCCTCAATTATTTGCGGATATATTCCAATCACCGTCTACCTCTGCAACTTTTCCCCTCTACAGTTCCCTCCACTACCACGGAAGTTATTAATTGAAGTCCTGTCACCCTGTCCATCCTTCTTTCCAGTGTTTACCGTATGTTTCTTTCCTCTCCGATTCTGCACAGAATCTCCGCATTCCTTACGTTCTCAGACCACCTAATATTCAACATTCGTCTGTAGCACCACATCTCAGATACTTCAAATTTCTTCTGTTTTCGTTTTTCCACAGTCCATCTTTCACTACCATACATTGCTGTGCTACAAACGTACATTCTCAGAAATTTCTGCTTCAAATTAAGGACTATGTTTGATACTAGCAGATATCTCTTGTCCAGGAAAGACCTTTTTGACAGTGCAGGTCTGCTTTTTAATTCCTCCTTGTTCCGTCCATCCTTAACTTCATATACTTTCTGAGCATCAATCCTGACGTTAAGTTTTTCGCTGATCTCTTCTGCTTCTTCTCATTACTTTCGTCTTTCTTCGATTTACTATCAATCTATATTTTGTACTCATTAGACTGTACATTCCATTCAGTATATCGTGCAAATTATCTTCACTTTCACTCCAAGGATAGCAATGTCATCAGCGAATCGTATCACTGATACTCTTTCACCTAGAATTTTAATTTCCCTCTTGAACCTTTCTTTTATTTCCAACATTGCTTCTTCGATGCACAGATTGAATAGAGGGGTGGAGGACTACATCTCTGACTTACACCTTTTTATCCGAGCACTTCCTTCTCGGTCTTCCATTATTAATATCCCTCTTGGCTCATGTACGTATTGTATATTACCCGTCTCTCCTTATAGCTTACTATTTTTCTCAGAATTTCGAACATCTTGAACCTTTTGACATTGTCGAACACTTTTTCCAGGTCGATACATCCTATGAACGTGTCTTGCTTCCATTATCAATCGCAGCTTAAAATTGCCTCTCTGTTGGCTTTACGTTTCCTAAAGTCAAATTGATCATCACTGAACACATCCTCAATTTTCTTCTCCATTGTTCTGTACACTGTTCTTGTCAGTAGCGTGGATGCATGAACTATTAAGTTAACTGTGCGTTAAACCCGCTCTTGTCGGTTCATGCTGCCTTCGGAATTACGTGGATGATATTTTTCCGAAACCCAAATGGTAGTCGCCAGACTCATACATTCTACATACCAACGTTACTAGTTGTTTCTTTGCCACTTCCCCCAATGGTTTTAGAAATTCTGATGGAGTGTTATCCATCCTTTCTGCCTTATTTGATCTCAGGTCTTCCAAAGCGCTCTCAAATTCTAATTCCAATACTAGATCGCCTACACCTTCTGCATCGGCTCCCGTTTCTCCTTCTATCACATAAGACAAGTCTTCCCCGTCATAGAGACCTTCAGTGTACACTTTCCACCTATCCGCTCTCTCCTCTGGATTTAATGTCAACACTCTTGCTTTTTATTTCACCGAAGGTTGTTTCGACATTTCTATATTCAGTGTCAGTCCTTCCGATACTGATTTCTTTCCCGATAACTTCATATTTTTCATGCAGCCATTTCGCCTTGTGAGCTAACGAGCATTGCGCTCTCATTTAAATATATGGCCGAAAGAGTCAGTCTACAGGAATTGTGAAACGAACCCTGTTGTTCAGGACCGCGTGCCACAAAGAGCGCAGATTCACCACGAGATGGGGAAACTGACAGGCGTCTATTATTTATTGAGGCCTAAGCGCTGTAGTGTGCGAGTGAGACAGACGAGAACCTACGTCATAGGGAAACCCAGCAGAAGCCTTTTGTGCCCAAGAAAACGTAGCATTTTTAAAAAGGGAAACATTTATGAAAACTACTTAATTCTGTTGTAATGCAGGGAATGAAGCCACAGTAATTTTAACCTGCCATCCTCCATAAAATTTCTTGGTGATACCAATAAAACTTGAATATTGATCATATCTATAATAGTTTAGGATTTACTGGTAAAGTGCAATTAACAAGTTTTGTAACAAAAACCTGAATGCTAAAATCTGAACGCTTTGGTCGACCTTAACGATTGACATTTCGTATAGAAGCGCTTCATTAAAATGACGAATGGTGTAAAGATCAACTCTAACTTTATTGGTTTAAAAGATGTAGTAAATTTAAATTATCAGTATTTTCAGTTAAGCATCAGATCATCATTTCCTCCACATAAAAGACATTGAACGATGACAGAATGCCACCTTATTGAATCATTAGGTAATAGAATATTTGTTGTAAGGTTTAGTGCATAATAGTTACTTTTGTTCTATATTTATTTATCAGAAAGCACATTGGTGCAAGTATACTGGTCGTGGCATTCAAAGCTAAGAAGGAAATTGCATTGATTTTATGTAAAAGAATGTAACGCTTATTATGTAGTGAATATTATTGTTGCTTTATTTAGAACGTAAAAGTGGTCAAGATTTTATTATTTAAATATCTTAAAATGTAAACTAATGTAGAATAACCTGTAGCCCATCAGATGGACGGCTTCAGGAAAGGGAATTGCAATAATAAGTTAAGCGAAGATGTTCGGTGCGCGGGAAACGCGGTCGGAGACAGGCAGAGGGCAGTTCTGGTGTAGACACCAAAGAGGACAGTTTGGCTGGAGACAGTAAAGGGTACAGCTCGGATTGAGACGCGAAAGCTGACGGTCGGTCTTTGGGTAGCTGGGAAGTGAAGTGACTTAGAAAATTTCGCGTTGTGTGGTATCGCTGAACTTAGTCTCTGAGCGGTGAGCAGCCGCGTGCCTAATGTGAACTCTAACTTTTCGTGAAGACAACGAGGTGGAATATTAGACTTGTATTTCGCGATGAGATTGTAAATGATCGAACTGTGTCATACGGATATGCGCTCGAGTGTAGCAGTAACTCGAAATACGACCACTTTGGCTATTAGTTTGCTTTTTGAATAAACATTATTCTAACCAAAACGCAACTATGTGGGCTACATGATTTAAGGGTCGTCTCGATATTATTATTACCGTTACCAAATGTTATGTTAAATTTGTACTGTGCAGACTTGCCATCAGCCAGACAGTTTAACGAAAGGGTCACAAGTGTTTAATTTAGGCCGTGTAATTAGACATGTGCGGTTCAACCCCTAGACGAGTTTGAGCCAAGACATTTCGACGAAGAGGAACCGCATATGAGCTCGAACAACTTTGGGATGTTAGCTTGCAGCCTTAGCTTCCCTGCACTCCGTATTATTTCATTCGTAACTGATTTGTATTTCTATATTCCCAAATATTGCTGAACATTTTTTAAACTTCCTTCTTTCCTTGGTCAGCTGAAGTATTTCTTCTGTTACTAATGGTTTCTTCACATTTACCTTCTTTGTATCTATGTTTTACTTTCCATTTTCTGTGATTGCCCTGTTTAGAGACACCCATGGAAATCATTCAGAACCTAAATGCAAATACCCGAACTTTGGTTTGAAGCTCATTCCTTCGTGAAGCCAGTGTAATAAACCACCGCGCCAGCTTGTCCGTAAGTTCTATGGTTGCAGAAAGCTTTATTCCCGAGTACCAGTCTTCTTGTGATATTTCCATTAATTTGTCAATGGTGCATTGTACCTTGATTTATCACTAGCTGAATTTTCACTAATGTTTTACGTTAATCTAGTCACTATTACCGTACTAAAACATACCTCAATGTTTGTCTTTTGTTCTGAACAAACTAATAGCTCCGTAGTTTTATGCCTATTTACTGACGGCACAAAGGCAGTGATAATAATGTATTAAAATTAGAAATGCTTACCATTTCAGATACCGTCGTAATACACACGTAATTGAAAATACATATTTTTGGAAAATTTAAAGTACGTTCAGTGGCATTGCATATCAGGTACTGGTCTACATCTACATCTACATCTACATTGATACTCCGCAAGCCACCCAACGGTGTGTGGCGGAGGGCACTTTTCGTGCCACTGTCATTACCTCCCTTTCCTGTTCCAGTCGCGTATGGTTCGCGGGAAGAACGACTGTCTGAAAGCCTCCGTGCGCGCTCTAATCTCTCTAATTTTACATTCGTGATCTCCTCGGGAAGTATAAGTAGGGGGAAGCAATATATTCGATACCTCATCCAGAAACGCACCCTCTCGAAACCTGGCGAGCAAGCTACACCTCGATGCAGAGCGCCTCTCTTGCAGAGTCTGCCACTTGAGTTTATTAAACATCTCCGTAACGCTATCACGGTTACCAAATAACCCAGTGACGAAACGCGCCGCTCTTCTTTGGATCTTCTCTATCTCCTCCGTCAACCCGACCTGGTACGGATCCCACACTGATGAGCAATACTCAAGTATAGGTCGAACGAGTGTTTTGTAAGCCACCTCCTTTGTTGATGGACTACATTTTCTAAGCACTCTCCCAATGAATCTCAACCTGGTACCCGCCTTACCAACAATTAGTTTTATATGATCATTCCACTTCAAATCGTTCCGTACGCATACTCCCAGATATTTTACAGAAGTAACTGCTACCAGTGTTTGTTCCGCTATCATATAATCACACAATAAAGGATCCTTCTTTCTATGTATTCGCAATACATTACATTTGTCTATGTTAAGGGTCAGTTGCCACTCCCTGCACCAAGTGCCTATCCGCTGCAGATCTTCCTGTATTTCGCTACTATTTTCTAATGCAGCAACTTCTCTGTATACTACAGCATCATCCGCGAAAAGCCGCATGGAACTTCCGACACTATCTACTAAGTCATTTATATATATTGTGAAAAGCAATGGTCCCATAACACTCCCCTGTGGCACGCCAGAGGTTACTTTAACGTCTGTAGATGTCTCTCCATTGATAACAACATGCTGTGTTCTGTTTGCTAAAAACTCTTCAATCCAGCCACACAGCTGGTCTGATATTCCGTAGGCTCTTACTTTGTTTATTAGGCGACAGTGCGGAACTGTATCGAACGCCTTCCGGAAGTCAAGAAAAATAGCATCTACCTGGGAGCCTGTATCTAATATTTTCTGGGTCTCATGAACAAATAAGGCGAGTTGGGTCTCACACGATCGCTGTTTCCGGAATCCATGTTGATTCCTACATAGTAGATTCTGGGTTTCCAGAAATGACATGATACGCGAGCAAAAAACATGTTCTAAAATTCTACAAGAGATCGACGTAAGAGATATAGGTCTATAGTTTTGCGCATCTGCTCGACGACCCTTCTTGAAGACTGGGACTATCTGTGCTCTTTTCCAATCATTTGGAACCCTCCGTTCCTCTAGAGACTTGCGGTACACGGCTGTTAGAAGGGGGGCAAGTTCTTTCGCGTACTCTGTGTAGAATCGAATTGGTATCCCGTCAGGTCCAGTGGACTTTCCTCTATTGAGTGATTCCAGTTGCTTTTCTATTCCTTGGACACTTATTTCGATGTCAGCCATTTTTTCGTTTGTGCGAGGATTTAGAGAAGGAACTGCAGTGCGGTCTTCCTCTGTGAAACAGCTTTGGAAAAAGGTGTTTAGTATTTCAGCTTTACGCGTGTCATCCTCTGTTTCAATGCCATCATCATCCCGTAGTGTCTGGATATGCTGTTTCGAGCCACTTACTGATTTAACGTAAGACCAGAACTTCCTAGGATTTTCTGCCAAGTCGGTACATAGAATTTTACTTTCGAATTCAATGAACGCTTCACGCATAGCCCTCCTTACACTAACTTTGACATCGTTTAGCTTCTGTTTGTCTGAGAGGTTTTGGCTGCGTTTAAACTTGGAGTGGAGCTCTCTTTGCTTTCGCAGTAGTTTCCTAACTTTGTTGTTGTACCACTGTGGGTTTTTCCCGTCCCTCACAGTTTTACTCGGCACGTACCTGTCTAAAACGCATTTTACGATTGCCTTGAACTTTTTCCATAAACACTCAACATTGTCAGTGTCGGAACAGAAATTTTCGTTTTGATCTGTTAGGTAGTCTGAAATCTGCCTTCTATTACTCTTGCTAAACAGATAAACCTTCCTCCCTTTTTTTATATTCCTATTAACTTCCATATTCAGGGATGCTGCAACGGCCTTATGATCACTGATTCCCTGTTCTGTACATACAGATTCGAAAAGTTCGGGTCTGTTTGTTATCAGTAGGTCCAATATGTTATCTCCACGAGTCGGTTCTCTGTTTAATTGCTCGAGGTAATTTTCGGATAGTGCACTCAGTATAATGTCACTCGATGCTCTGTCCCTACCACCCGTCCTAAACATCTGAGTGTCCCAGTCTATATCTGGTAAATTGAAATCTCCACCTAAGACTATAACATGCTGAGAAAATTTATGTGAAATGTATTCCAAATTTCCTCTCAGTTGTTCTGCCACTAATGCTGCTGAGTCGGGAGGTCGGTAAAAGGAGCCAATTATTAACCTAGTTCGGTTGTTTAGTGTAACCTCCACCCATAATAATTCACAGGAACTATCCACTTCTACTTCACTACAGGATAAACTACTACTAACAGCGATGAACACTCCACCACCGGTTGCATGCAATCTATCCTTTCTAAACACCGTCTGTACCTTTGTAAAAATTTCGGCAGAATTTATCTCTGGCTTAAGCCAGCTTTCTGTACCTATAACGATTTCAGCTTCGGTGCTTTCTATCAGCGCTTGAAGTTCCGGTACTTTACCAACGCAGCTTCGACAGTTAACAATTACAATACCGATTGCTGCTTGGTCCCCGCATGTCCTGACTTTGCCCCGCACCCGTTGAGGCTGTTGCCCTTTCTGTACTTGCCCAAGGCCATCTAACCTAAAAAACCGCCCAGCCCACGCCACACAACCCATACTACCCGTGTAGCCGCTTGTTGCGTGTAGTGGACTCCTGACCTATCCAGCGGAACCCGAAACCCCACCACCCTATGGCGCAAGTCGAGGAATCTGCAGCCCACACGGTCGCAGAACCGTCTCAGCCTCTGATTCAGACCCTCCACTCGGCTCTGTACCAAAGGTCCGCAGTCAGTCCTGTCGACGATGCTGCAGATGGTGAGCTCTGCTTTCATCCCGCTAGCGAGACTGGCAGTCTTCACCAAATCAGATAGCCGCCGGAAGCCAGAGAGGATTTCCTCCGATCCATAGCGACACACATCATTGGTGCCGACATGAGCGACCACCTGCAGATGGGTGCACCCTGTACCCTTCATGGCATCCGGAAGGACCCTTTCCACATCTGGAATGACTCCCCCCGGTATGCACACGGAGTGCACATTGGTTTTCTTCCCCTCTCTTGCTGCCATTTCCCTAAGGGGCCCCATTACGCGCCTGACGTTGGAGCTCCCAACTACCAGTAAGCCCACCCTCTGCGACTGCCCGGATCTTGCAGACTGAGGGGCAACCTCTGGAACAGGACAAGCAGCCATGTCAGGCCGAAGATCAGTATCAGCCTGAGACAGAGCCTGAAACCGGTTCGTCAGACAAACTGGAGAGGCTTTCCGTTCAGCCCTCCGGAATGTCTTTCGCCCCCTGCCACACCTTGAAACGACCTATTCAGGTACTAAAACACGATGCTACACTCTCAAATACTATAATACGCCCGAAATTTATGAATTAAACAATGTAAGAACCAAAAACACGCAAAGAAATTAAGAATTAAACTATGTAACAAATGAGTGAGCTAGGAGTATACGACTTGCTGCTCAGCTGCTTATCCAACGGCGGCAGGGAGCACACTGACTGCGACCAACCGACACTGGCCGTTCAAAACAAAACAGTAGACAAACGACTACGCGAATTTACACTATTCAGGTACTAAAACACGATGCTACACTCTCAAATACTATAATACGCCCGAAATTTATGAATTAAACAATGCAAGAACCAAAATCACGCAAAGAAATTAAGAATTAAACTATGTAACAAATGAGTGAGCTAGGAGTATACGACTTGCTGCTCAGCTGCTTATCCAACGGCGGCAGGGAGCAAATATTCTTTGATGCCGTATGGAACGAGTGAGGCTGGGAGTACATCGGAAAAATAAACCGATATTTACATTCTCCTTATTCGACTGAAATATTACTTTTTCCCCCATTCGTTTTACAATCTGGAGGTCTGATCACACCACCGTGTTATAGTAACTTAAAACATGTCATCTTATGCTTTGTGCCAGTCTGCCTCAAAGTGAGTAGCGTAGATGGAATCGCCGGCTTGCATCGAATCATTTACGTTTAATATTTAGCATTTTGTTCATCTTCAGCAACTGTAGTGTTAAATAATGAAATGATGAGCAACCAGTTGCATATAAGAAGTTTGGTTTTTTGATCGGTTTCTCGCACTTACTGCCCTTCTTCAGAAGGTTATGCCTATCGCATTATTTAGGAGTGTCATTTCATTCTGTCATTCCATATTATATAAGAAAAATACTTCCTGTGAACAAATATTGTTAGTATTCCAGAAATCAAGCTATCTCCACCTTCTTTAATTTGCTGTCCTATTTCACAAGAAATGACCATTAGATCGTCTACGCGGGAATACTAAGAAAAGTAGCTAGTAATATTCCATCACATAGCCCCTGTCACTGATCACTATCAGGGTTAGCTACTTATCAGATCTTTAACGACCATTGATGTGAATAAGCCACTTGACAATGTGACCCCCACTTCCTTACAAGACTGACTACAAGAATAGATAGTTAATCACAGCAATTGTGACGGTCCACTCGATTTTAGCCAGGCTTCCGGAGTCAGTGCAAAAGAAGCGACTTAGCTGGAAGCTGAATTCTAGTGCGTATTGAGTGTGCAAGACGGCAGGCCTTCCGGCCTCTTCACATACTTATTAAGGGCCGTCAAAGCAGTATGTTTTGCATTTCTAAAATCTGAATTTGCATACGTGCAAATTAAACTCATATTCCTACCATATTACACTGTGAGGCAAAGTAGATAATCAGATGCTATGTACCGGTATGTACATAATCGGGAGTAGGATGTGTGCGTATCATAATTCCGTTCATTTCATTTGGGGGACTAGAGGGAGCTTTTGTGCTATGAGGCGACCAACCGCTCATAATAGCAGCGAACGGTTAGAAGGCAGGGAGAACATCCGATCACTGGGAACTGTGGACGGAGTCTCATCCTGCCCGTGGCTGGCGGCTTCCTGTTTTGAAGCCACAAAGGCTCAGTAGTGCTGAGATCCGTGTTGGCCAGGAGAGATGTAACAATTCATACTCGTGCTCAAAACACTAGTCCTCAACTATGCGAGCCGTGTGAAGAGGGGCGCTGGCGTTAAGGAACACAGTTCACCACTGGGGAACAAATACTGTGCCGTGGAATGGACATGATCAGCCAGAATGGTCACATAAGCCTTGGCAGAAATGCGACCTTCAAGGGTATCCACGGGTCCCACATACGAAGGAAGGTTTGAAAGGATGCGTATATCTGTAGTTGAGCTGGGTAGATGGTATAAAAGTTCATACAGTAGATGAAGAATGACGTCATTGTTCAAAAAGTATGTATGACACGTTTGGAAATTATTTCCATCTTCAGAAATCCAAGTGCGAAGGTATCACTGTTACTAGTTGCGTACGTAACGCGAGATGACATACTATCTGTAGTCTCTAGTCTTTCATCTCGTGTTAAGTACACAGCTAGTAACGTCCTTGTCCTTGTGCTACCTTTACAATTTGGATTTCAGAAGATTGAAATAGTTCCGAAATACGTCATGCGTGGGTTGTGATCAGTAAAGTCATTCTTCAGCAGCTGTATGACGTTTATGCGATGTAGCCAGCTAAACTGCAGGTCAACCAATATTTACTGGAATGGTCGTTAGCGTACAACGTGACTATGTCTCACCTTTATTAAGATTAGAAAGAACAGTATTTAGCGTCTCGTTGACAACGAGGTCATTAAAGACGGGGCATAACCGCGAATTGTGGAAGGAGGAAACCGACCTTGTCCTTACAGAAGAACCAGCCCGGAATTTACCTTAAGCGATTTAGGGAAATCACGGAAAATCGAAATCAGATTTCTCGGACGCGAATTTTACCGCTGTCCTCCCGAATGCGATTCCTGTGCGCTAACCACTGTGCCAGCTCGTTCGGTACAGTCTCATGGAATACCACGATATGGCTGCTCGAATCCTCACCGAACCTCCGTCATGGTTCACTCTTGGACCGTATAAAC
Source organism: Schistocerca americana (assembly GCF_021461395.2). NCBI lineage: Eukaryota > Metazoa > Arthropoda > Insecta > Orthoptera > Acrididae > Schistocerca > Schistocerca americana. The sequence goes on from NC_060121.1 coordinate 448,178,087, forward strand.
TCGGCTAGGTGTTGGAAACAGTGTAAAGCAATACTCATTCGACGAAATGACTTACTTTCTTCCCTTGCTCCATTGAATAGGTTTTACGGCTTCGGCGCCACTGTTTCCTGTTACGGGCATTTGCATCACTGATGTATAGTTCAGGAATTCCAGTTCATCTTGCAATTATCAGCTTATGGACCTCCCCTCGTGTTGTTTTGCTGCTGCCAGTTCTACGGTGACTTTAGCAGCTGTCGTCTTCACAATCCACTTCAGCAATGGTCTGTCACAGTCACTCAACACAGATTCGTCCGCGTTGTGACTTACCGGAAGATGTTTTTCCACTTTTCTTAGATGTGATGCCTTCTGGAACACAAAATATTTCGGCTACCTAGCTTACGGAATCACGAAACATATGAACACCAGCAATTCGTCCGTGATGAAAATCACTGAGCTACGACATAATGCACTCACAACTACACAGAACACTGTTCTGACTACGATTGACGCTTGTAACGTATTAAGAACGTTGTACAGTAACCGTTCGTTCTCAAATACAAGAATGCCACCTGCAGGATTGGCTAGCACCTGCATTTGTATTCAGGCATGCATTTTTCAAAGTGTTTTCATATTTTTCCCCTGCCTACTGTAATTCTGTTACTCAACGAATAAAATTTTTGTTGTAGAACCCAGTTTTGTTAGTGGAACGAGTGCGCGTTCGCTACATTGAGTCTTGCGTAATTTTAAGTTAGTTTAGTTATTCCACCATTTTCCTTCGTCATTTTAAGTCATTTCAATGGCGTATGCTAGCTGTCCCGCTGATGTTTGCTCGGAAATTCTTGAAATTAAAGGTGGATCCTTTGTAATATGTTGCACGTGGCATTATAGCAGTAGTAGTGACTCAGGTTTTTATGTCGTTCAAACACCAATTTGTTGTCTGTTTAAAGTAATTTGTATTTGAAATTAAGCGGTATCTAGAAAACTTTTCACGCTTTATTTTTGGATTTTGGCCGAGATTCCTTTGTCAAACTGGCACAAGTAGAGCGAAGTAAACTTCGGAGTCGGGTGGCTCATAGTTATCGAGTCGTTTGCATTTAATCATTTCCAACTTTAGTTGCGTCCTTAAGGGGGGTAGGACGTCAAACGGGCCAACTTGGAGCAGGAGAGGCACCACAGCACATTTTATTTTCTACTGTCTATACTTCTACAAATAAATTGATAAAACTATGTCAGCATGACCAGGAAGGATTCAGGATTCACACTCATAGCAGTGGAAGTGCAAAAACATAAGAAAATATTGTCTTAGATATGAAATTTCTTCATTATTTCACTTACTGTTGGCTGCATTTGCTGCTATAGGTACATTTTTCTTCACAAGTAAGACAGATTCTTTGATGAATTTTGCACAGCATACACACCATACTTACAGGTGTATGAAACTCTAGAATTTTCCAAATCTATTAAAAACTGTGGTAAAAACTGAGATAATTGACTACAAAATTTGATTTTTTTTTTCTAAACATAAAGTTCAAAATTTAATAGCTCATTCATTTTTTGAAAAATAAAAGATTCTAGAGTTTCGGACACCTGTAAGTATGGTTTGTATGCTGTGCAAAATTCATCGAACAGTATCTCTTACTTATGAAGAAAAGTGTACCTATAGCAACAAATGCAGCCAATAGTAAGTGAAAAAAATGATGAAATTTCACGCGTAAAAAATATTTTGTTATGTTTTTGAACTTCCGCTTCTACGAGTGTGAATCCTGAATCCTTCCTGGTCATGCCGACAAAGTTTTATGAATTTACTTGTAGAAGTATAGACAGTGGAAATTAAAATGTCCTGTGGTGCCTCTCCTGCTCCAAGTCGGCCCATTTGACGTCCTACCCGCGTAAGAGATCGCTTGTGAGAAATTACAGATCATTTCGATGCGTTTTTAATGGAACCCACACGGGTCATATGGATGCTACCACTCATTTCCCTGTCAGTAGTACATAACTAAACTTTCCTATGCTCATCCGCTTCTGATGCCATAATCCGTGCAATTATTTCTTTAGGGATACATAAAGAAAAAAAACGTATAAGACGGGGCTTGCAGTTCTAAGAAATCCTCTACCTCCACATTTGAGCGATTTATATCTCTCTTTAGGTTGAATTTGATGAATTCTTACGCGATGAATAAGTTAAGCACGTCGACCTGCACCAAAATAAATGGAATTTAGGTGACCTTCCTTTCCTTTATTAAAACGTATGGAAAAACTAATTTTGCACATATCCGTACCAGTAATTCTTGTACGAGGGCTGTATGTGGGTGATCAAACACTTTCCGTCGAAAACGCTGCAGTATCGTCCTCATTGCTGCTGCAGTGTGCGGCTTAGAATTCTCAGGTAGGACATTCATGACTGTTACGTTGTATGGACTGCATCAGATCGGGCGAAAGCTCTCGCCGGCACTCATGTTTGGAGGGAGACACTGTTTTCTAAGCATTTAAGTGCTCACTGTGCGCTCAGAACTGAAGACAGTGACGTGACTCGATCGACAGCCGTACTGGAGACATTGTACAACGCAAGTCTTCATGGATTTTCGCTGTTGGTTCCTTCCTTTCCGAATATCCCAGGAAGTTACGTCCTTTATTATCAGTGAGCGATCTCGTTACTACACTGCCCACCTGATAAACACAAAAGGCGACACGCCTAGATCTCTCACGGCCTCCTCCTCTTTCTCTTAATTCTTTTTTTGCTGTGAAATTCACGAGCTTTATTCAGTAAAAATATCGTTGCGTCTTACACCACTGGAGTGAGGTTTTAGTTTTTCTGTCACAGTTTTGATGACCATTATACTGATACGACCTTTTGCACACTATTTCCATGCTTCTCTCAATTGTTCTGTGTAAAATAATTCAAACAAAATTACAATACACTGTATCTCATTCTTCACGAGTAAACATGGAAGAGAATAACTGTTACTTACATGACCGCCGGACATTTTGAGATAAAAATATCGTCTAGACACGTAAGAAATAAACTTAAAACCCTAACTATATTCTTTTTGTCTGTCATGTCGTCATCATTAAAAATATCGATGAATACAAATCCGAAACACTTATTGGAATGGGTTCGATTGTTTTCCTTGGTTTGCTTCTTCCTGTCCGTAGACGTGTTTTCACTTCCGTAAAATGTGTACGTTTTTCATGTGCTGACAACACTTCATTTGAAATCGATGTTGCTTCATTTTAAGTTGGTTACATCAGCAAAATATTGTTTCGTTTGTGAGAATCTTTCTGCAGCTCCTTAGAGGATATTGCATTCATGCTTACTGTAACTGTGATTTTCGAGCCAAAAATTTTTGAGTGGCTTTCTAATTGTGACGTACGTGGGAACCCGGACTATTCCTACAAAATTTCAGTAGTTGTTTAGGGATATTTATTTTTAGAGTATTTTGGTAAAACTGTTCATTTGTCTCTAGTGGCTCGTTACAGAAAATGGCAATTTGTTTGATTTCTCACCCCATTTGTCTATACAAGGTGTTTCAGAGTCTTCACCTTAACTGTATGAGTATACTGTGATAGACCGTATCGGAGGTAACTTTCGTTAGAGACATCGTTACAGACATAATGATTGCTGAAGCTTTCTCGGTAATGGTAGGCATCTTTTTGCGTTCTTTATGCCTCCGAGAGGTTGTTTGTTTTGTTATGCTTTAAGGTGCAAAAACAACTGGGGTCATACGAGCCCAAGTCAAAACTACTGTACACAAAGACAAAGAGAAGTTCAGAAACGACTATACGTCAGTCCCAATTGACATAATAGAAGACAGCTAAAAAAAAAGCACGGGGAATAAGACACCATACAGAAACAGAGGTCCAAAACTATAACTTAAATGGCCATCACCATACTGCTTTGACGGATAAAAAGTAAATCGTGATCAACAGCTGGGCGTCATTTGTTGAAACGGCCGATAACGCAGCCGGCAAATCCAAACGGGAACGTAAAAGGTTAAAAAAATGATCACGAAGTGGCGGACAGTTAAAACTTGGCACAATGTGTTCAAAGTGGTGGGGTAGCGCCACTTAGCAAGTGACGATGGCTGAAAAGGCAGTGCCCAATACGCAGCCGAGTTCAAATAACCTCCTCCCGGCGGGAGGACCGAGAGGAGGCCGTCTAAGTCACTGGGAGGGGATAATAAACCGGAGCTTATTCTGATGAAGGAAGGACCATTGGTGATGCCAAAGGGACACCACCTACTGACAGACAGCAACACAGATATCATCGAAGGGAACATAGGAACCTGCCGGCTGAGGTACTAGGACTGCAGCTTTGGCAGCAGCGTCAGCAGACTCGTTTTCTGGCAGACTAACATGACCAGGAGCCCACAGAAACATCACACTGGCTCCATCAAGAGTGATCAGTTGACAGTTTCCCTGGACCAGCTGTCCTAAGGGATGGGCGGTGTACAGTGCAGATAGACTTTGAAGGGCACTGAATGAGCAGAGGACATAATTGATACAAGGCGAAGAGCTCGGCTGTAAAAATTGAGGAGTGTGCAGGAAACTGGTATCGAAAGACATGTGTGCCTATGACAAAGGCACACCCGACACCAGTCAGTCAGTCAGAGCGCCATCAGTGTATAAAAAGGTACCATCGTGAAGTTCCATGTGAAGGTCGTGAGACTGAAGGCGACAGACCGAGGCTGGAGAAGTGTCCTTAGGAAGCGAATGAAGTCCAAAGTTAACATGGGCCGCTTGACGAAGCCAAGGTGGTGAAGCGTTCTCACCCGCCGGGAAGGGTGCAGGTAGTGTGACATTAAGCAGCCGTAGTATGTGCCGAAAGCGGACTCCAGGAGGTAACAGAGAAGGACGAGCCCCGTAATGTCGATCAAAGGAATCACCAAAGGAGGAGGCATAGAAAGGGTGGCCACGCATGGCAGACAAATGGTTCAAATGGCTCTGAGCACTATGGGACTTAACATCTACGGTCATCAGTCCCCTAGAACTTAGAACTACTTAAACCTAACTAACCTAAAGACATCACACAACACCCAGCCATCACGAGGCAGAGAAAATCCCTGACCCCGCCGGGAATCGAACCAGGGAACCCGGGCGTGGGAAGCGAGAACGCTACCGCACGACCACGAGATGCGGGCCATGGCAGACAAACGGCGTGCATACCTGCCGATGAGAAAGTCACGGCAGTAGAACAAAGGTAGTTCAGAAGCTTCGGTTTCCATGATGGTGGATAGTGTTGAAACGGCATAAGGGGGATGGGCGTGCAGACGGTTAAACAAAGCACACAAAGTCGAGTTTCGAACGGACAAGGGAATGGTACAAACGCAGGAGGGTGGTTCGATCGGCACCTCAGGAAGTACCATTGAGGACACGTAGGATACTGAGGAACCTCGTACAGCGAGCTGCCAGGTAAGACACGTGGAAGGACCAACAGAGTTTCCCATCGAGCATGAGCCCAAGGAGTTTCGTAGTTTCAACGAACGGAAGAGCTTCAACGAACGGAAGAGCAACAGGCAAAAGATGTAAAAATGGTGAGAGAAACCACTTGCGTCGCCAGAAATTCATACAGACTGTTTTTTCAGTGGAAAAGCGAAAGCCATTGTCTATGCTCCAGGAGTAAATACCATCAAGATGCCTCTGAAGACGCCGCTCAATGAGACAGGTCCGTTGAGAACTGCAATAGGTGGCAAAATCTTCAACAGAAAGGGAGACGGAGATGCCCGTTGGGAGACAGGCTATGATAGGATTAATGGAGATAGCAAAGAGGACGACACTCAGGATGGAACCATGAGGCACCCCGTTTTCCTGGATGAAGGTGTCTGACAAGAAAGCAACCACATGCACCCTAAAAACTCAATCTTTTAAAAATGCCTGAAGGAAAGAGGGCAGGCACTAACGGATGCCACACGTGTAAAGAGAACGGAGAATACAAGTTCTCCAGCAGGGGTCGTAGGCCTTCTCCAAATGGAAAAACATGGTCACGGTATGGGATTTCCGCAGAAAATCATTCTTGACATGTGTGGACAAAGTAATGAGATGGTCAAATGCTGAACGCCGAACTCGAAACCCACATTATTTATTCGTCATGGAGCCATGCGCGGCTCCTGTTCGTGCCATTTGTTTCTAGACATCTTGTCCTTCTGGTACTGCCTTCCCGTTCTTTATTAGATTTACTGGCGTCACTAAGTTGGTGGCTTGCCTGCCCGTAGGTGGCAGCAGCAGCACTTACCGATAAGAGCACTGTCATACTATCTCTGGACCAACCGCTAGTATTTTCTGCTCATCGTGTCTCGGCAGTTGAGTTGGGACGGAGCAGCAGTGAGGTCCGGACAAACTCGCCCGACGGTTGCTGACACGTGACTTTAGCGTGGACGACCTTGGTTGGTCGTTCAGTCTGTGGTCTCATCGTACGACGTTTATTTGGTCGCCGACCGCTTCTGGGTTCTCTGTGTGTGTCGACTTGTGATTCGTCCTTGTTGTTCCACAGTCACTTGTTTTAGCATTGTTCAAGTTGTTTGTGGAAGTGTTTTCATGGAACCATGTGTAACTTCTGTGGTTTTGACTGAGCAGCTATTTTAATGCTGTCTGCGGCGTGCTGCATGTAGTCGGTCGGTTGGGGCAGAACAGCTGGGAAGTCTCCTCGGCTCGAGGTCAGGCTAGGACTGCTGGCAGCGTCCACGCGCGGTCGAATTGTGCGTCACTAGCTGCGAAAGCTACAAAATTCGTTGCCCAACGAACCTGGACACTGAAGTTGAGTGATCAGTTAACCTGTTATGAAACCTCAACTGCTGTGACATCTCTTAGTTCATTACCGGCTGTTGCTTCCTGGGCTGTTCTGGCTAGCAGCAACATATGGTGTGTTGGAGCCGGCGAAATTTTGCAGCTGTCTTCCTGTATGGTCTTTAACTGTTAAATTGGTTTTGCCTTATCAGTGAATTGCACCAGCAGTATTTTCTGCCTTGTGGCCCTGAACGCCCCAGTTACCTGCCCTGGTCGTTAGCGTATTTTTCTGGTGATGTGTTTTTCCTCGCCATGTTGATGCAGTGCGGCACGACGTGTAGTTCTACAGCCTTTTAGTTGTTTGTTCATATTTTTTCTTATGGTGATTATTGTACCTTGGCTGTTTTTAAACGCCAATTTTGTAGACGTACTGCTGCTGGTATCTTCGTTCTCGGCTGATACCTTCTGTTGTCATGCTATTGGTTGGGCGGAAGTGAATTGATTAGGTTGTTGGTCATTCCTTCAGCCATCCCAGGGTCAGATTGCCATCTGATTAGTTAACCTTACTTTTGGCTGCCTGTCTCACATCACCTTATGTTAAAGCTACCTCCTCAGGTCGACCCTTGGACCACTCTGAGCACGACTCTTTTGTTGGTTTTAGATTGTGATTTTCAGTTTAGTCTGAAGTACTGTACAATGCCGTCAGCTGTCTACAAATTTAGTTTGTTTTAATTTTAAGATAAGGCCTTCAGTTGACTTAAATTAAAATTTGGACATTAATTTGTTTAAAAACTAAATATTGAAAGTTTGGTGTATCTGAAATTCTTGTTATCCAGGCCCTAAGACCTGTGTGGTTCAATATCTTGTGTGTGTGGCCTTCAGCTGAGTGTTTACGTGAAATATTTTTTTAAGTGAGGCCTTCAACCACATGTATTCTTTAAAGCAATTTTTTATAACTTGTGTTCAGTCCTTCAGCCATTCTTGTTTATGGTGTGGTTTTGGGCCTTCAGCCCAAGAGGTATCTCAAGTTTTGTTAACTAGACCTTCAGCCATATTGTTTTATTTTGATCCTTTTAAGGCAATGTGTAATTAAGTGTTTCTTAGGAAAATAAAAGTTTTTGTGTTTGGTGCAACTGACAGTAACTGATTATAGCCCCCTCCACAACCATAACCTCATTCGCTCTATCCTGTGAGACCAGTCAGTAAATTGCGATTCTCGAGCCACCGTAAGAGCTGGGCATGAATCATACATTCCATCACTTTGCAAACGCAGCTGGTAAGAGAGATTGGGCGGTAGCTAGAAAGAAGTTTTTTTTTCCTTACCCGACTTAGGTATGGGTATGACAGTGGCTTCACGTCAACGTCCGTGAAATGTGCCCTCTGCCTAGATGCAGTTGTATGTGTTAAGCAGAAACTGCTTGCCTGCAAAGAGAAATGTGCTGCAACATCTGAATGTGGATGGCGTCTGGCCCTGGGGTGCAGGGTTGGCATAAAAGCATGATCGAGCTCCCTCATAGTGAAGGCGGCATTGTAGCACTCGTGACTCAAAGAAGAGTATCGCTTGAGCCTCCTCCGCTCTTTTCCGATGTAGGAAGGCAGGTGATAGTGGGAAGAGCTCAAAACTTTCGTAAAATGGTGGCCCAAGGGGTTGGAGATAGCAGTAGGGTCCATGATAACATCAGCTGCTACTGTGAGGCCGGAAATGGGGGAATGGATCTTGGTCCCAGAGAATCGTCGGAGGTTGGCCCACACGACAGAGGAAGGGGTGGAACTGTTAGAAGATGTAGTGAATGAAATCCAGCTAACTCGTCTGCTATCTCAAAGAATGCGATGACACTTTGCAAGCATCTGTTTAAAATGAAATCAGTTTGCCACCGTAGGATGACCGTTAAAAACGCGGAGAGTATGTCTCTGTGCGCGAATTGCATTGTAGCATGCCTCAGTCCACCAAGGGACAGTGACACGACGTGGTAAAGAGGAAGTGAGGGGAATGGAACATTCTCCAGCAGTAAGGATAATGTTGGTGAGATAGTCCACCTGGTCCTCACAACTGGGGAAATCTTGTTCTTCAATGTTCGCCAGGGAGGAGTAAAGCTGCCTGTCAGTCTTAGTAAACTTCTATTTGGGCATGCACGCATATGGGGTAGTAGTTAGCAAACGGACAGCACACTGGAAATGGTCGCTCGAGTAGGTGTGAGAAAGAACCGACCACTCAAGAAGATGGGCAAGCTGGGCAGTGCAAAGGGATAATTCCAAATGGCCGTAGGTGTGCAAGGAGTTGGAAAGGAAATTGGATGCTCCAGTGTTAAGGCAGAACAGGTTAATTTGGTTAAGAAGGTCAGCCAAGAAGACACATGTGTGACAGGTCCTGGGAGAACTCCAAAGGGGATGATGTGCATTAAAGTCACCGACTAGCAAAAATTGGGGAGGTAGCTCATCAGGAGTCTGAAGGAAGTCTACCCTGGTGACATCGAATGATGGAGTTACATAAATGATACAGAGGGAAAAAGTCAGGCAGGGAAGGAAAAGGCGAACTGCAACAGCTTGAAGATGGGTAGTCAGGGAGAGGGGTTGACTATGTCATACTGTACGAGCAACACGACGCCCCCATGAGATGTAAAGTCGACCTCAGGGGGAAGGTCAAAACGAATCGGGAAGTAATGTGAAAGCTCAAAGCTATCGTAAGGGGGCAATTTCGTTTCCTGAAGGCAGAATACAAGGGGATCCTGCGATGCTAAAAGCAGCCGTAAATCCTCTTTCTGGGACTGAAGGCCATGAACGTTCCATTGGAGGACAGTCATGAGGAAGAAGAGATGTAGGCGTGTCAACTCGGTGGCTGCCGAATGACAGCCGGTGTAGAGTCACTACTACGGGGCACAGAAGCAGGAGGCTCCTGCTCCACGGGGTCCACAGAAGCATCGGCGTGCGTCGGCGTTCGGTCTGTGGAGTCCGATGCTAAAAAACCATTGGTGGTGCACATTGGCGAGACACAGGCTGGCAAGGCTAGGGTACTACGTGGTGACACCGTCGAAGAGGAGAGTTGGCTAAGGAGAAGACCGTTTGCCTTTGGTGGACTTCTTTGAGCCCTTTTGGTTAGAGGAAGACTTGGGTGTTTGGCTGGAGGGACAGAAGAAGTCTTCACGGGAATACTCCTTCTGTCCTTTCCACCCTACCAGATGTGTAGCTGGTGGCTTTGCCCCTTGAGGCCAGAGTTTGACGGATTTTTTCACAGCTGGACAGGCGATGGAGATGTCACCTTGACACTGGGCGATTTGACGACCTCAGATCTGAATTGGAGGTCGCATTCTGTGTAGCCACGTCCTTCATGGAGCGAGGGGTAACGAGAACAGAACTATATGCACCAGACGGGAGAACCCACGGTTTGTGACTAGCCAGTAACTAGCAGCGACTGAGTAAAGCACTTTTTCCTTTACGCAGATCTCTTGAACAGCCCGCCCATCAAGATACATGGGACAATCTCGAGAGGAGGCCGCATGGTTGGCATTGCAATTGATACTGTTGGGAGGAGGAGGTATCGACGCAAGATAACTATCGGCTACAAAACTCGGCCGCCGGCTACGGCGAGACCACGTCTTTACGTCTCCACTGCCGCTACACTCCCAGAACAACATCGTTCCAGTCTTCTTGACATGCCGAATTCGTCATTCGCTCCTGCTGTAGGCTTTTGTCAGCAGTGATGAACTACACGTGATGTACTCGGAATCATTTCCTCTCGATATCTGTGCTACTGCCAGCTGTTACTTCTGGATCACGCTGAACTTGAGTAAGTGATTATCAAGTGATGTATGTTAATGCTCTGTAAATGTGCATGTCAGTTCTTTCTACTTCGTTCATTCACTTGTGCACTTCAATTTTTTATAGAAAGATATAGCGATTTGACTGTTGGTCATAGCGCTACATGAAAAATTGTCAAAAAAAATGGCTCTGAGCACTATGGGACTCAACTGCTGAGGTCATTAGTCCCCTAGAACTTAGAACTAGTCAAACCCAACCAACCTAAGGACATCACAAACATCCATGCCCGAAGCAGGATTCGAACCTGCGACCGTAGCGGTCTTGCGGTTCCAGACTGCAGCGCCTTTAACCGCACGGCCACTTCGGCCGGCGAAAAATTGTCAGAAATTTGTCAAAAATCCCGTTATCGTCCTTTATTGTAATTTGATTTCAGTTTTAGAAAACTTTGTGATGCAAAGAAATTAACAATATTTAAGCCAATGGCACTGTTATCGTACATTTCGCCCTTGTGAGGCAGGTTTAGCAACGACAGCTAGACTTGAAAATAGAAAGGCGCCCGGCCAGTATGGAATACATAACGAAACTCTTCAAACTACTGTCACACGGATGATACATTTAACGGCGGTGTAAAGCGCTAAGACTAACGATGAATGCTAATGCAACTGTATTACAATAAATTAATACGCATCTCACCCTGATGAATATGTAAAAGGCACAAAAACTGTGATACTTAAATATAAATGTGCACATATATTTTGCTGCTGCATTAGACACAATGAATCTATCTGGCGTTATTTTAACATGCAAGTAAAGTTCTAACACAATTTGAAATCACGTCTCACCTTGTTCCCCACAGTTTATGCAGTAAAAAGTAAAGACTGTGATGCTGTTCTACAGTTTATAGTTAGCAATCATAGAATGGTCTATCTTAGTTCTGACCACATGGTTCCGAAACAATGTAATGAATACAGTTAACAAAATTTTCTCGCATTAATATTGCAGTTTTCAGAAGGAGGGTCTGTTTAAAAAAAATATTCCAAGCTGGACATATAGGGGGATTTGATGAACAAGAGTGGAACACATCGTGGTAAGTTAGCAAACATGAGCAAAAATGTCCGGGAAAATTTAGTCTCAATAAACTTTCAACTAAATGACATTGTGTTCTTCACATTTCCCACATGGTTCTACCTAGAATAAATCAATCTGGACTATGGGTATCACTAACCACAATTAACAAAATCTAAGTCCATTTAAGTTGTGTATACAAAGTGCTCTATTCCATTCATGGATAATGCAAAACAACACAACGACAGGAAGTCTTAAGGACGTTTGCCACAAACGCCTTGGTTTCCCGGAGTTAATGTAAAAATGTAAATCTCTCGAAATTAAACGCTCTTTGGCGTAAGTCCACATCAGTACAGTATTAGATCCAAAAGATCTGTCTATGACGCCGTCACCCACGCATTAAGAATAATATACACGAAAAACGAGCGATATATACTCAGTTGCGACTATAATCGAAATCGCGGGTGCTTCTGATAATATTTCCTGGCTTGCGTTGTTCGGTAGGTTGAGTGAGCTGCAACTGCCCTGAATCACAGTTTATAGATCGGTGCAAAACAGGACAGTAGAGAAGGAAGCAGGACACTAGAAAGTCGTCAAGAAAGTAACGAAAGGATATCTGCAAGGCTCAGTCTGTGGACGAATGTTTCGGGACATTGCTTTCAAGTCGCTCCTAAGCAGTTTAGTTGTGGATGATATGGTAAATGGGATGGTCGATTATGCAGATGACGGATTTGTCATTGTATCTGCAAACTCACGAGAACACCTAGAAAACAAAACTACAAAATTTCTCATTACTGTAAGTAACAGCTGTTGAACCGTTGCACGATCGATAGATTGCGCCACGTCTCCTAGAACACAGTCTTTGGCGTGAAGGGGGCGCGGCGCGGCGCATTTGCCACGAGCGCTGTTGAGGCCGTTTTCGGAGAGGCAGTCTGTGAAGCAGCATGGACAGCGCAGGTCTGCGGGCTGTTTGTTCTGCTGCCAGTGTGACATCCAAGCTGATCTGGCTGAACACTTTTCGAACACGAGCGACGTGCACAGGAAACGGGAGTGGCCCCATTATTTCTTTGGCCGACCAAGTCTGGAGGCGAGCGGCGGGTCGTCGTCACCCACACATCTCCTGGCGGCTCCAAGATTTTCCACGGTTTGTCACCGCATAGCGTACTTGTATGCTAGGTGAGCTACTTTGGTTTGTTGCTTCGGAGCCTAGACCACGTGGCATTCGCAAAGACTAATCTTGTTTCGAATTGTAAGCGTGATAATTGCAACTGATTCGTGTTTGTGCCCTGCCGCTTCTCTATTGTACTCGGTTCAGCCTCCCGTTCTTGTTCCCTGTTCCTGTGTCTGGTCAGGCTATTTGAGAAGCACGTGGCTCGTATCAAAACATAAGTATTCATTTGGTAACTGTCATTGAGTTATGAACCTAGTGTGTGTTTTAAATTATTGGTCAGTGTCGTTAACCGTGACGTCCACAACACTTTTCTTGCCAAATACTTTGTATACTAAATCGCCAAGTCGTCTTCTTTTATTCTTTGGAGCCATTAGCTTCTGCGTGTAAGGTCCGGACATAGAACAGACGAAGGCCATGACACGTGGAAGGGCGAACTCAGGCTCAGCACATCGTTTTTCCTTAAGAAAGTACAAAATTACTTCAAAATATGCCAACAACCAAAAAGATAACTAAAATCACTATCTTCTCTTCCACCTGATATCTAATAATGAACAGCAAGTTTCTGTTACATACACAGTCTATAAACAAGAGAAATATCAATATAATCAACAAGCTTCCCTTGCACAAGCAAATTTAAAACGGAGAAACAAACATTGAAATATCTACTGTTTATCACGGTAAGTGTCGCGAAACCACCCTTACACCCGCAGGGGCCACTTTTAAAACTCGGAAGTTAAAGTCACACAAAATTTTAATTCGCCGTGAGGCCCTTCAATAGAACCCATACAATTACGAAAATAGAATTAAATAAAGGTTACTAAGTCAAAATTCACAACAACCAAGAACAAGAATCCATCCTCAGAGAAAAGGAGCAAATTTACAACTTTAAGCCTGGTAATCTTGCGAAGTTTTACAAGAAGTGTGCAAACTGTTAAGAGCAGTGAATTACGTATGGAATTTGAACGTTCAAAACTTAGGTACAGTAAATGTTCATAAACTCAAGCACAAAAAATAGATTCTTACGTGAGTTACGGTAGGTCAGAATACAGGCAAAACTTGAAAGGGCTGTTACATAACACTACCCACGGAATAGAATATCCGGAAAACAACTTGTTTCGCAGCTCCAGCTGCAATCAAAACTCCAGCTAGAGCTAATGGTCACAGGAGACGCCGTCCGTGTACTTGCACAGACCGAAACACAGGAGTACGTTCACGCGGGCAAGCGCTGCGTCAAAACTTAACAAATATCATATACATTACGATACTAAAGTCCAGAGCTCCGACAATTATGTCTTCAGGTCTTTCAAGACTGAACAAAGCCCTTAAAGTGACGTATATTCGCTAAGCAATTACTTAACTCTAAATTAGGTGAATAACTTTTAAACCTTTGAATTACAAATTTCAATTAATGTACTAAAACTGCTAATATAAAAGGTTAAGACGCTTGTCATAACCGGTAGCAGATTTACCAACAGACTTCGAATGCTCTTTCGAAACTGCAGGATAATAAATATAACCTTATCCACCTGGCACGGACTTTAGGCTTAACGTTTCCAGCTAAAACTGAGGTTGCAGACCATGAAGACTTAAACCCATTTAAAAGAAAAATAGTTTAAAACATCAAAAGCTGATTCAACATTGCCTAAAGTTTACAACAGATAAGGAATGACTTAAACCCAAGGAAAGAAAGGAAGGCACCACTGCAAATTAAGTAGCTTAAAGACAAATTTACCACTTCGGTCAGAGGCCATCTAAGTAACCATTCATGCAACCCGAGACTAACTCGTGGATTCTAACAGACCACTCGCCCGTACAACACTTCTTATACACACATAAACAGAAGTTACAGTCGTGACTTCCAATAGGTTATAGTAATTTCAAGAAAATCTCATCTTTTTTAACTCCGTAGGCGAGGTTCACTGATAGAATAAACACGATACCCACGATAAATTCTTAGTACGCTATATGCCAACACTCAAAACACTATTCCGGGTGCCAACATCCAAACTTCACTTGGCGACAACATTCAGAAGGCAACCTGCCGGTTCACTCTCTCTCCAAAATCCAGAAATCAGCCACAATGTATGCTATCGTGCTTACAGCTCCGAATACACCGAGAGGCCCCAACGGCCACTATGTCAACAAACTGGCCCCTTGGGTGGTAACTACTGTCCATCGTACCAACCAATCAAACCGCCGCATGGGTCCCGCCTTTTGCTTATTCGGAAACACAGATAAACCTGAGCGAATCAGTGAGGCACTCGCGCCTCCTGCAGGGACAACAGCCAATCAGAGGATCCAGAGATAGCACAACGCCGCCACCGCTCAGTGCGCCGCACCAGGGCGAATCTTGTTGTTTGTATTTTGGCAGGTTATACATCCCAGCTAAGCATGTGTTTATGTAGGTGTAGTTCATCAGCCAACCATTCGCTTCTTCTTACACCCACGTTGCCAGACCCAACTGACAGTTAAGTATCTCCCGTTTCCGCCTGGGGGCGTGATTTGAATTTGAATTTCGTTTGGCCGCTAAACTTCTTTATTATCAGGTGTAAATGGGTGGTGGTTTCCTTGGCCAGTTAGCTTATCATCATCTTTAGCGACATTTCCAGAAATGTTCTTCCTACACTGCCGCCGTGTAATCAGATGAGTGAAGTTTAACTCGTTTACTCGTACTTAAAAATTATTTCTCTCTTCATCAGGCTACCACGGTATGCTTTGCCTTGGGGTGTGTTCCCACTGGTTGCTTAGAAAAGGAGGAGTGTGGTGGTCAGCGTATTGGACCTGCCCTAAGTAATTTCGGATTCATTCGTCCAGACCGCACTGCCTGACGCATGATGGCTTTATATCAAGCAGCTTTAATTGTTTTGTTTCCTTTTAAAGAACTCCTTTTATCGGTATATCTGAATTTTTTGTTGCTTTTTAGTCAAACGCAGTCTAAAATTGTCTGTTGTCTTCTTGTTTTGATGACTGTTTTCGTAGAATCGGTGAAGATCGTTATGTAACTTCAACTGGTGAAATATTACCTTGTTCTCTTATTCAGATTTTCTGTAAATATTCCGACAACAGTAACTAGCGACGCACAAATCTTGTGTGTGTTAGGGGAGAGAATAACATTTGCTATAAATTTAAACTTTCATACTTCATGTCCCCTTGAATGACTTTTGGAGAGTTGAGGGCAAGTATTTGAACTAACACAAACCTTTTGCTATTTTATCTCACTGAAATATTTGATAACGTTATTGATCCATTATCATTAATTTTTCTTAAGATTTTGCATAGTTTAGTCTTAATATGTCAAGCTATTGTTGACGTAATTGGTAAACCTATTTCTCCTGAGAAGTGCAATTAAAAATCTTGAGACAAATGACGTTCAATCCGTATTGAGACCGGTGCTTCTACTCCCAGGCAACCTTATGCCAGTAGTAGATACCAGCTGTAGCCAAAACAAATTCGAAATTGCAGCAAACAAAACACTGTGTTTATTACTAAAAGGGCCATTGAAATGGGACCTAATTATTAAACTGCAAAACATTAACAAAAAGAGAAAACAAGAAACACGATTATATATATATATATATATATATATATATATATATATATATATATATATATATAGATCATTCATGATCCAGCAGCTGTATATAAACATGCAGAAATTGAAGTTCAGACATTAGCAGCAATCAGACATCAAAATAAATTTAATAGGGACAAGTGATGGTTTAGACTGAGACCCGAACCTGGATTTCCTGCTTTACGTTAGCTGTCACCTTAACTGCTTAGGCTACCCATGCATGCTTCCCATCAAACCCAAATACTACACATATACTAGATACGTAGAGTCCCCTGCCACTACCCTCAGTGCTCGCAATTAGAGCTTAACATTAGAGGTACTGATACCCTTAATAATACCATGTGAGTAATTTTTTACCCACAGTAGGAAACCAACGTGTTATTCGTATTTGGGTGGTGTTTTGAGTGTCGACATGTAGACAATACGTTCGGGACGACTCTAAACTGTAATCAAAGGATAATTTGGTCTCTAAAATGAGTATTACACTTGAAACGTCCCCTTAGAAAAATTGTACATGACTGTGCTTAAAATGACACACAATATTTTTTAGCGCAACGCAATCTGACTTTCAAAAATCACTACAAAAGAATGGCCCTGACTAACATTAACCTATACGTTTCACAAATCACTTACCTCACAAAAATCTTCGTTACTCGAACTACTGCAATACAGCGAACGCCACTACTGCCAGCTAATTGAAAGATTCGCCGGCCGAAGTGGCCGCGCGGTTCTGGCGCTGCAGTCTGGAACCGCGAGACCGCTCGGGCATGGATGTGTGTGATGTCCTTAGGTTAGTTAGGTTTAACTAGTTCTAAGTTCTAGGGGACTAATGACCTCAGCAGTTGAGTCCCATAGTGCTCAGAGCCATTTTTTGAATTGAAAGATTCAAACTACTGAGGGCACTAACTACTGATAGGCATAGTTAGCAAATGAAAGATTTTGATATAGAACAAACAATGTATTTACCTTAATAGTGTTCAAAAGTCATAATATATATATCAGTTCATGACATCCAGTATTCCAAATTTACTCTCTCTGGTAGGCACACGTCCAGATCGTCCGCTCTCAAAATTCCGCCATCTCTCTCCCCACATCCACCACTGGTGGCGGCTCACCTCGAACTGCGCAGCGCTACGCTCTGTTAACATCCAGCTGCCCAACACTACAATAGCAAACAACAATGCAAACCAGCCACAGGCTGCACACAGCACAGCCAGTGATTTTCATACAGAGTGCTACCTGGCGTTGCCTATATAAAAACCTAAACAGCCTACTTACACACTGTCAAACATTAATTTTCAGAACTAAAGTTTTATATTTTCAATTTTACAGAGGACATTGCACAGTCTTTCATCATTCATCGTTAAAAGAAGTAAGTAAAGCAATGTTACAATGTTTTTGTTTTTTCTTTATAGGTTGGAACAGAGTCAAAACATACTGTTTATGTGACCACCAACAGTATTATTTCGTTTACAGACAAGTAAGTAAAGTTCCGAGTATTTGTGAAAAATTCTAAAACGCAGCGTTTGACTAAAATGCTCTGCGGGTTTTCTTACTTATTGCACTCAAGGAACTAAAACATAAGACCAAACAACCTCGGCGTATAATTATAAATATTTGGAAATACACTCCTGGAAATTGAAATAAGAACACCGTGAATTCATTGTCCCAGGAAGGGGAAACTTTATTGACACATTCCTGGGGTCAGATACATCACATGATCACACTGACAGAACCACAGGCACATAGACACAGGCAACAGAGCATGCACAATTTCGGCACTAGTACAGTGTATATCTACCTTTCGCAGCAATGCAGGCTGCTATTCTCCCATGGAGACGATCGTAGAGATGCTGGATGTAGTCCTGTGGAACGGCTTGCCATGCCATTTCCACCTGGCGCCTCAGTTGGACCAGCGTTCGTGCTGGACATGCAGGCCGCGTGAGACGACGCTTCATCCAGTCCCAAACATGCTCAATGGGGGACAGATCCGGAGATCTTGCTGGCCAGGGTAGTTGACTTACACCTTCTAGAGCACGTTGGGTGGCACGGGATACATGCGGACGTGCATTGTCCTGTTGGAACAGCAAGTTCCCTTGCCGGTCTAGGAATGGTAGAACGATGGGTTCGATGTCGGTTTGGATGTACCGTGCACTATTCAGTGTCCCCTCGACGATCACCAGTGGTGTACGGCCAGTGTAGGAGATCGCTCCCCACACCATGATGCCGGGTGTTGGCCCTGTGTGCCTCGGTCGTATGCAGTCCTGATTGTGGTGCTCACCTGCACGGCGCCAAACACGCATACGACCATCATTGGCACCAAGGCAGAAGCGACTCCCATCGCTGAAGATGTTGGGGCGTGAGCGGAAGACGGCCTAACGGTGTGCGGGACCGTAGCCCAGCTTCATGGAGACGGTTGCGAATGGTCCTCGCCTATACCCCAGGAGCAACAGTGTCCCTAATTTGCTGGGAAGTGGCGGTGTGGTCCCCTACGGCACTGCGTAGGATCCTACGGTCTTGGCGTACAACCGTGCGTCGCTGCGGTCCGGTCCCAGGTCGACGGGCACGTGCACCTTCCGCCGACCACTGGCGACAACATCGATGTACTGTGGAGACCTCACGCCCCACGTGTTGAGCAATTCGGCGGTACGTCCACCCAGCCTCCCGCATGCCCACTATACGCCCTCGCTCAAAGTCCGTCAACTGCACATACGGTTCACGTCCACGCTGTCGCGGCATGCTACCAGTGTTAAAGACTGCGATGGAGCTCCGTATGCCACGGCAAACTGGCTGACACTGACGGCGGCGGTGCACAAATGCTGCGCAGCTAGCGCCATTCGACGGCCAACACCGCGGTTCCTGGTGTGTCCGCTGTGCCGTGCGTGTGATCATTGCTTGTACAGCCCTCTCGCAGTGTCCGGAGCAAGTATGGTGGGTCTGACACACCGGTGTCAATGTGTTCTTTTTTCCATTTCCAGGAGTGTATTTAGGAACAAAGAGTTGACAGAACTGTCTAACCTGGGATGAGCTCACAGTATAGACATTCGACAAGAGTTTTTACTTGCCAACTTTTGCACACATATTTGCTACACTTGTAGCATGCATTTGATGTCTTACTTCCCTTTTGTTGTTTGCAGGAAACCTGAATTTCACAACGTCTTCTATTTCCATATTGGCCAGTGCCAGTATTGAGTGCCTGCAATGGGAGATTAGCTCCTCTCTGCAGTGTATAGAGAGCAGCAAGCTCATCTGATACTCTGGGGATGTAGTCTCGACTTGAAGTCTTCTTAGAGATAAAAAACTAAAAAATTATGTGCGCATTGATTATGGCAAATATTGCAAAGACATGCACAGGCCATCGTTGCGTGGGAGCTAGGACACTAATGTCTAGCCATTTGGTCAACTTTATCGACTCAACCTTCACAGTTTCTGGAAGTTTCTCCTTGTTACCCTCATTCACCTGACATCCAGCATGATGTTACTCAGAATAAGGACTTTTCTTCTTTTCTTCTTGGTTTACTGTGAAAAGATTGTTGCCTGAATTGTACACGTGTGTTGTATACAAAGCATTGTCTCCATTTTGTGCCACACGAGGGAACTCTTTCAGTGATCTCCTAAGGGTGCCAACTAAACTTGTTCCTTTTTGTTTCATCTCATCCAGAGTGTTTTACACAGGTGAAGAAGTTGTCAGTCTGATGTTACGACCACATACCGATGTTGTGACCAAGAACCTCGTCTGGATCACGAGATTCAAAAAATGGTTCAATTGGCTCTGAGCACTATGGGACTCAACATCTTAGGTCATAAGTCCCCTAGAACTTAGAACTACTGAAACCTAACTAACCTAAGGACATCACACACACCCATGCCCGAGGCAGGATTCGAACCTTCGACCGTAGCAGTCCCGCGGTTCCGGACTGCAGCGCCAGAACCGCACGGCCACCGCGGCCGGCTCACGAGATTCATGTTTGGCATGACAAGGGAATCCATTCAGGATGTAGCGCTTGTCAGCATTACACAAAAGTCAGTATTTTATGCCATACTCATCAGTTTCGTTCAGCAGGTACTGTATGAAAGAGCACCTGCTCTGACAAAGACAGAGTTCAAATGGTTCAAATGGCTCTGAGCACTGTGGGAAGTAACATCTGTGGTCATCAGTCCCCTAAACTTAGAACTACTTAAACCTAACTAACCTAAGGACATCATACACATCCATCCCGAGGCAGGATTCGAACCTCCGACCGTAGCGGTCACCGGTTCCAGACTGAAGCGCCTAGAACCGCACGGCCACACCGGCCGGCAAAAGACAGAGTTGCTCGACGACAGTTGTGTGCTCCTCTGTCTTGTAGCAGGCAATATAACTGTCAGTAAATAGATTCCTTATTTCTGGAACAAGGCAAAATTTATCAGTTTCCTTGCTTTTTCTCCTTTATGACATAGAATCAAACTTAAGACGACTGCATTTTTCTGCAAATCTGTTCCTGGAAATGGTGCTGTGAAAGAAAGGAGGTCTCCACTTATTGCTCCGTATGTCTGTATAAAATCCCCGAGAGCCATATGCTCCACGAGTGTAGAGTACTTGAATGAATCAATCAATTTCTTCCAGACTTAGGGACCAATCGTTATTACCAACTGTGCCTAAGCATTTTCATCAGGTACTTTTTTATCAGTTTCAAGGTCGTGTCGCTGACATACAGCCGCAACACAATGTGTGGCGAGTCATCTGCAACATGTCAAAAATGGTTCAAATGGCTCTGAGCACTATGGGACTTAACATCTGAAGTCATCAGTCCCCTATAACTTAGAACTACTTAAACCTAACTAATCGAAGGACATCCATGCCCGAGGCAGGATTCGAACCTGCGACCGTAGCGGTTGCAACATGTCGTTTGCCGTGCCCCGTCGGCCTGGGTATCTCCCGCAACACATTCTGTGTGCTGCGCCTATCTGCTGTGTTGGCTGACCCAATACGTGTCGACTTGGATGTCTTCACTTCCTCGCCAGGAAGTGGATGCCACAACGTGCATCTTCTTCGTCGTCCACAGTGAGCTGCTGAACTATGTCTCGCACCCAGTGTACTGTGACAAAGTCCATATCTCGCCGCTCTGTCAACTGCACTCGCTGCCAATCTGCCGCCGTCTTGTGAGTCGTTCACAACACCTGGATCATCGGCATTGTCAAAATTCTTTGTAACTGGAGATGGATAGGGAATGACGGGAATAGATCGGACATGGCACAGTATAAATTACGCGTTTACATTAGATGATCAGTGGCATTGCGTTTGACTTTCTAATAAAGATCTATTGATAAGTGACTTACGGACTCCAGCAGATGGACTGCGAACTCATTGATTCAAAAACGTTGGCAGAATGGTTCGTGCGTACGTTGTACAAGTGGTAGGTCATCAAAAGAAGATGGATCAGATTCTGCTTGCTTGCCATCTGGAACAGAGTCATCGTCGTCCTCCTCCGTATTCGTCTCATTACCGGACTCATCACTTAATTGCGTTGGTGAAACGTTCTCGAGATAGTAGAGAATCTCGTTTTCTTTAAGGTCATGTCTTTTGTTGCTTCAATGACGCGAACTCGTGAAAATAAACTGTAAGCTCATGCAGAAGACTTCACGACTACCTGACCTGGGTCGGTTTGACCACACACGAGGATACACTGACAGGAAACTACCGTAAGAGCGACGCGCCTGTCATCTGTTGTCGCGTAAGAGAACTATTAGCAGTGCACCAGACAGTGGTATTGGATGTAGGGGGTAGGGGGGGGGCTTCTCCACTGTATAATATGTTGCTCTATGGTTTCCCAGTGTCACTCCATAGGTCTGCGTATCGCCAATCCGTAGGAAATGGGAAGCTGCACTGATATGAACTACCGATCGACCGTCGAATTCTTCATATTTCACGTTATTTGTGGCCCAATGAGTTGTAATATACTGCAGTATCTCGTGAATAACGCCGAGGCACGCCCAGAAACTAGAGTCTGAAAACCGGTGTTACTGAAATCAAATTGTGTTGAAATGCCTATGGGTCAAAAGTCACCCATGTGTTACTACAGGTGTAACAGGTAGATTTTTCATACTTCTAGATGGGCTAGGGGAATGAAAGCTTAGTAAATTGTACAAACACACAAATTATGAACAGTCATGGGAGTGTTTGGTCCTGTGATGATTATGGAGGGGGTCAAATACGACCCAAGTGATACTGCAAAATTATAGGAAATCGCGTGTATTAGCTTGTACACTCCTAAAAGTATCTGATCACATACAACATAGTTATCACTAAGTATTCTGAAAGTGTGAAATGCGGCAAACATTTTGCCTTGGTTCCATCAATAGTTAGAATGTATTTTTCGTTATGATGCTGCCGACAGAGAAAATCGGTATAAAAATGTTAAACAAGTGACTGGAAGCGCGTACCCTGTATTATTTTCATGCCTCATTTTATTAACCCAGTGATGGCTTTTGTTGGAATATGAGTGAATATGGGGTGTGTGCGAATGTGCAGAGCAGTGGATTTGAGGCAGAGCAACAGATTACACCTCGGCCAAGCATTTTGGTGACCGGTGGAAAGGATCACCACCTGGTTGTGATAAGATTCTTGGGAGTAATGTCAGCCTGGAACCACAGCGGGCAACGACCATTGTCCTGGTACACGGCTGCTTGTGGCTACGGTCCGGCCACGGGCGGGCGTGGAGGGCGCCTTTCTCCGTTGTCTGACTTATTTTGAGGATTAGCATCTGCTGCTTGTTGAAAGTAGACGCCAAAGAGATTTTTCGAACCCAGTTGCGAGGCTATGGCCACTGGCTGGAGAAAATGCGGTTGGCGTGAGATGCGTGACGTCCGTATGCACCGTTGAAGTGAATGCTTATGTTGTACAGTTTCATGTTGTCATTGGTAGCTGGAAAAGACTCGCTATTTTCGGTGGTATTCTTCGTTGGAGTGAATCTTCTTGTTCGAGTCGCAGTGGCTCGTAATTCTGCGATTCGCGATTGGCACTTATTAGTGGCAAGGAATACGCAGGGCGTAAGTGAATGACGCAAGAGGAGCATTGAGCGTAGGACGCGAGAGAGTCTGGTTCGACATTCTAGTAGGACGTGAGGGTGTCCTGACTGACTTTGCATAGCAGCGTGCTAGAGGCTGCCATACCTTGGAGTCCTGCTGAAGACTCCGCGAAAAGGCCACCATGTTAGCAGCGCACAGCTCGGCGCAGCCCAATCATACTTACGATGAGCATAATTCATACCACTGGCACAGTAATTCATTTTGATTTCACACCTGTGGAATCCATGACGATCGACTGTCTCATCTCACTTTGCACTGGTAATGAATGCATGGACTTTTGGGTTCTAGTCACCAGCTTCCAGTCGCCGTTACCATCGAGAATTACAGGATTAAATAGATGCCAGTTATCGTGAACATCAAAAATGGTTCAAATGGCTCTGAGCACTATGGGACTTAACATCTATGGTCATCAGTCCCCTAGAACTTAGAACTACTTAAACCTAACTAACCTAAGGACATCACACAACACCCAGTCATCACGAGGCAGAGCAAATCCCTGACCCCGCCGGGAATCGAACCCGGGAACCGGGCGTGGGAAGCGAGAACGCTACCGCACGACTACGAGCTGCGGATATCGTGATTATCGAGAGAGAGTAAATTCTTAAGAGGGCAAAAAGTAATTTAACTGACGGGAAAATGACACTGTTTTCCATTCAATCTTCACTCAAATTTGCTTAGATGTAACTGTCATAGGTTTCTGATTATTTTCTATGTTATTCACATAACTGTGTTTATGAATGGCAGTATTGAATTTGATCACTGTTTCTGCTCAACCCTTTCACTTAGTTTGAGTTGTAGGCTTTTAACCTGTGTCCAGAGAGATATTAGCAATCAGGTCAAAATTACAACTAATATATTCCTCCAGACAGGCAGTGTTAGAGTGAGATAATTGTTTTTCAATTTACCCGGTTTAAGAGATATTCCTAGGACCGTGAGTTTCACGTTATCCATTTAACTGTATGCACAAACGTTTAGAGATTAATTCTACCCACAATTAGTTATGGAGGATTAAGCTAAATCCCACACTGAAGGGTTTTGCAACAATTTAGTTGTATATACCTTGAAATAATTTAGCAGTATCAAAAGCTGCCATTGATTTTATATTTGCGATTCAAGCAACGTATTGTCAAGTGATAACGTACGTTTTACAGTGAAAACATACGGAGCACTGACATTTCCAGCCATTATCGAAAAGCAGACGAGTATGTTGCCTTCAATTTCTTTTGTGTAGCTGATACCTGCGGCAAACTACCCCTTAGTCTAGCAGCCTGTTTGGAGTGAAGCTTCGGCTTTCAGCTAGCGGGTCAGCGCCGGCCATCAAAGGTGATTGCACAAAGCTGGTGTCGATATTCAGCGGCGCGGCGCCCCCTGTTTGATCTGTGCGCGCGTCGCGCGTCACCGCTATTCGGAGCCCCCTATCGCCTATCACCTATCGGTCGTCACACAGCTGTGGGACGCACGCTTATTGCCCGACCACGATCAGCGTCCAGTCAAAGTGGACGCTTTCGTTTTGATGAACGACAGCCACTGCAGAGTTGCGTAACGCCACCCTGATACTGACCTTCCTTTTTTCCGTTTTTCTTTAAATGAAACTTCAGAATTTCAGTCCTCACGCATAAAGTTAGGGTGTCAGCAGCACGTTTCATTTCCTCATTAGTACCTGCAAAATACAATCTTATTTGCAGCACATTTGAAAGAGGAGAAAATATGAGAATATTTTTAATACATATTGAAAAGCTAATCCCGATGACAGGCGGTGTTATTGCTCTACGATTGCGTCACGTTGACAGATGATACTTTGGGAAGATGTGAACTCTTTTTCCTCTTCTTCTTCTTCTTCTTCTTCTTCTTCTTCTTCTTCTTCTTCCCCCTCCTTTCTTCCTAGGCTGACCCCTGTTGCCTCAGTTTACAGTGACGTTGCCGCTCCATCTTTACCTTGGACGGCAAACACTTCACAATCTTCCTTTTATTCCTCCTGTCTATGTGTTCGTTCCATTCGTGCTTTCTCTTACGTACTCATTCATTAATGGAATTCACTATACATCTTTTCTAATGCTTTAACTCCTCTCTCTTTTCGGATGTCTTCCTGTAATCGTTCGTAGAATTTTCAGTGCTGTCGTTTCCAAAAATCTCTTTTACTTTTGATGTCTTCGGTCTTGTCTCAGCTGCGTGTATAATAAATGGCCTCACTATTGTTTTGTATTGTCTTTCCTTTACATCTTTTCCTATAAGCTTGTTTTCCCAAATACTATCATTTAAAGACCCTGTCGCTTTGTTTGCTTTTGCTACTTGTTCTCTAACATTCTTTTCGACGTTTCCACTGCTGAACAATTCAGTACCAAGACATTTACCCAATGAATAATTTTTCCCTCCACTACCAGTTTTAATCTGTTTCAAGAGACGTCGTCGTACATTTGGTGTTTTTTTTTAGTGGATATAAACATTTTAGGTTTTTGACGGACGCTAAATATATGTAAAAATTTCTGCCGGTTATCTTCGCTGTTTTTCGGCAGAACTGTATCTTCAGCATAGCAAATGATTTTTATTTCTTCGTCTCCGATTCTCTAACCACTACCAGCCACTACTTTCTTCGTCACTCGTCCATGATTGTATTAAAAAGTAGCAGGCTCAAAAACTCATTTTGTCTAATACCTTTATTAACTGCTATACTGTTAGTTAATCTGGAACTAATTTTAGCCTGGATGTTGTTTTTGGAATAAATGTATTCAATTCATTTTATTAATGTTGAATTCATCCCTTTATTGTAAGGCAGGTTTAAAACACCTCTTAACGGATTCCTTCTGTAAATGAATAAAACAATCTAGTCTGTTGTATTCAATGGACCTATCTACAATCTGTCTAAGAAATGAATTCTGCATCAGTGCATGACCTACATGATCTAAGTCCGTACTTCTCCTCTGCAAGGGTTCTAACACTTTATTTTATATTACTTTCGTTACGAGTTCAAGAACCGAACTCAGAACTTAATCCTTCTGCAGTTGGATGGATCTTTCTTATCTCTTTCTTTCTAAATGAGAATCGTAATAAGAGTTCACCATTCGTTTGAAATTTTATTTCCAGTTATAATACATTTGTGTCAGACTAACTTGGTTAGTTGTTTAGTTAGTGGATATCCTCCAAAATTCATTAATTCATTGGGAAGCCTATCTTTCCTTGGAGGCTTCTTATTTTTTAACAGATTCACAGCTCCATCTACATTTGCATGTGAAACATTTGTATCATTTACTTGTATACTGATCTCTGATCTCTCTTATCTGTCTGTAGGTCTTTTACCTTTGCAGAACCCATGATTCCTAATTTATGACGTCCACTTTCTGCTTTCATTGAATTCTGACCTCTGCTGTTGTATAATTCTGCAAATTCGTTACTGCAACTCATAGAAGCATGTTCTAAATTTTTAGAAAAAATTGTCCAGTGTTCCTGTTTAAAACGATTCACTGGCGATTTTGTCCCATTACTAGTTTTTTTTGTAATGTTCAAAAGACTCTTGTGTTTTGAGCGTGTTATATTTCAAATAGGCACTCATCTTTTTCACGCATTTCTTTAACCTCTTTGCGAAACTGTAGTGTCCTGTTTGCTTTCTTCTCTTGCTTTATAACTCGTGTATGTAGTTCTTCTTGAGCTCTTGCTTCAATACATTTTTTAATTTTCTCTCAAGTCAAATCTACGTTATCTGGTACGTTAATGTACTTCGCTTTTATTTTCTCTGATAATCGTTTCTGATATAATTTTTTATAAGTTCATTCCATAATGATTTATTATCAATTTTTTCTGAACAGTGAACGACTAAGGGAAGATTAAAGAGATTGCGCTATCATAGGTTCAGACCGGGTAGGTCCATGTAAAGTCCTGCTAATGCAGTTAAGAGCCGTCAAACGAAGTAGAAACTCCGAAATGTCTGGTTAACTAATACAGAACTGCATCAGCATGTGACTGCGGACACGATAATCGGTTCCTGAGAATTTGGTTTGCTTTAACACGACAGTTGGGCTCGTGGAAGATATGTTCTTACAGTGAAACTTCTTTGGGACTAGTGTCAGAAAAAGGTCGTGCATGGTGAGGAGAGATTATCGATCCATGCAGATTAGTTTTTCGTTACATTGATCCGTGCTGAGGAGATCCTCGTGGATGTGGAACATGTCAATTTTTTTTTAGCTGAAATAAAAATACTAATAGCATGAATATATACAATACATCATTTGTTTCTATTAAAAAATTCGTCAATGGAGTAGAAGGAGTTGGCCACTGGTAAGTCTTTCAGGCTCCTTTTATACTGATCTTTACTTGTAACTAATTTTTTTATGTTTGCTGGAAAATTATTGAAGTTGAGTGTTCCTGAGTAGTGGACCCCTTTTTGAACTAAAGTATGTGCTTTTAAGTCTTTGTGCAGATCGTTTTTGTTCCTGGTATTGTATGTGTGAACTGAGCTGTTTGTTCGAAAAAGAGATATATTACTTAGCACAAATTTTACTGAGGTGTAAATATACTGAGAGGCAGTAGTTACTATACCCAGTTCTGAGATGAAGAGGTTGACACAGGAGACGAATTCGTGGTGGGCTGCATCAAGTCAGTCACAACAGTGACGACTCAAAAAAATTGAGAATGAAAGCACTTAGTAACTTGCACATAATTACAAACCTTTACTAGACATGTTCTCACGTCACCCACAAAATGATGAAAGGAGAAATGTTCGTCGCTTCCTACAATTTCGCCTTTCACGCAGTAAAACTTTTGCAGATAGTATTCACAAATACCACTGAATGTACCTGCCGGAACTTGTTATTGTACTACACATAGTGCAGGAGATATGGTCATAAACAATGAGCTGCGTGAAAACGAAACTATTGGCGAAATTCACTACAGATACAGGTAAAATGTGTACAAATACGTGTGAAATATGTTACGTATATGTGAAATTTGTGTGATATGTGTGACTATTCGGACAAAATCGAGGGTAAAAAGCTCCTTCCAAAACCCTGGATCGATTTCACACATTATCATCTTTAAAAAGATTCTATGGAGGTAAGAACCAGCAACCTCCCATAGGAATGAGGGTCATAACATGGATAGAGAAGGGTGACAAACAGATGGACAGAGCACGAGAATAAGGAAATGGAAACAAATGTGAGGCGAAGGAGATGAACTGTGATAGGAGGAGGGAAATGAAGGAAAGAGATGGACAAAGAAAGATGGGAAGAAAGGAGGGAGGAGGAGATCGACACAGAGAGAGAGAGAGAAAGAGACAGAGAGATAGAGAGAGGGAGGGAGAGAGAGGGAGGTGGGGTGGCTCAAGGGAGTTAGGAGGAGGTAGAGAGGGCAGGAGGTGATGGACTTTTTCTTGGGGGGGGGGGGGGGTGGCAGGAGGAGAGTAAGGCAACCGAGTGAGTTGAGAACCCGGCTGAGAAAATTAAAGTGAACACATGATGGCCAAGAACCTCACATATAATCACATTAATTCCAAGGACTTGAAGATGAGTCTGGTTCTTAAAATTTCCAGGTCATACGAGGTTTCACAAGTGGATGTATGCACGTCAGGCACATGTGACAAAATTATCTTCATTCAATGTCCACTGCCACAGCAGGTAGGACATATTTGCACGTTCGTTCATAACTCATATTTGGCATTGCGTTCATCGCTACGATGAAACAGGCGGGTTGGAAGTTTCTAATTATTTTTTTTTAATTTAGGATATAAAACTTTTTCATTGAGCAAGGCAACGTCGTCTACATATTGTAAAATAAGTAATATTTTTCAGGATCATCGAGATTTACAAGCCTTCTGACCCTGCGGCACTGACAGTTAACTCGCTGGAAGATGCTACCACCGTCCGACAAGACCCCAAGCATGGGGATATACATATGTTTGTAATAATGATCACACAGTACATAGCTGTCATCCTGGCGTATTCAGGTATGACCGTCGACATGGCGTAACGAAAGACGAATTTCATCAGATCAGGCGAGACGTTTCCATTAATCGAAGTTCCAATCTCGGTAAGTATGTGTCCACTACAGTCGTAACTGAATGTTGCGGCAACAAGGGAACATTTAGGGCCTTCAGCAGCGGAGTCCAGTGTTCAACAATGTGCACTGTACGGTTGGCTTTAATTACAGTGTATTCAGAAACGATAATCGACTTGGTGTAGCAAGCAACGTGTTCAAATGGTTCAAATGGCTCTGAGCACTATGGGACTCAACATCTTAGATCATAAGTCCCCTAGAACTTAGAAC
Organism: Schistocerca americana; assembly: GCF_021461395.2. Lineage (NCBI taxonomy): Eukaryota > Metazoa > Arthropoda > Insecta > Orthoptera > Acrididae > Schistocerca > Schistocerca americana. The sequence goes on from NC_060121.1 coordinate 448,207,669, forward strand.
TACTTAAACCTAACTAACCTAAGGACATCACACACACCCATGCCCGAGGCAGGATTCGAACCTGCGACAGTAGCAGTCCCGCGGTTCCGGACTTCAGCGCCAGAACCGCTAGACCACCGCGGCCGGCAAGCAACGTGTGAAACATCCAACCACGCTACACATTTACACTGATCTGCTGTCCAATCTCGATAACTCCGTATTACTGCAGTTGTAACTGACGTCGACAGATCAACCCCGGAACACGTAGGGGTTCTCTGTTGTGGAATGCAATGCACTGAACAGTGTGCTACGGAGCGCTTGTACCTGAACCAGCATTGTACTCTGTGGTCAGATGTGATCCGTACACCGAGATCGATAGCTCGCGGCCGGCTCGTTGAGCACCGTCTTCGACGATTACAGTGTCTTTGTTTTTTCTCTCTGTTGGAACAAAGGAAGTGAGTTTCGCGAAAAGGATGAGGCAGTCAGAACTGGGTGGATGGTGTGTCTGGTGGAAAGCAGGGGTTCTTGGAGAGCAATTATCGCCACACTGTTTTCCTTGTTTGGGCATTCGGAGGTCGGCCTTCTCCGTGCAGAGCGGTGCGGTTGTTGACGTGCCGTGCTGAGCCACCCTGCCCTGGCTGTACTTGTTTACGCAGTACCCGGGTTTGTCGAAAAGAATTTGGCGCGATTCGGTGAAGCCCACCGTTCCTGTTCCCCTCTGCACTATACGGCAGAACGTCATCACCGTTGTATTTTTTCGGGCACCGAGTCAAATTCTTCTTGGGGTTCGTTGGTTCTTATGTTTATGGTTATGGTTAGCGTCATTTTTGTGTTCTCCTGCGACTTGCCTCCATATCCTGTTGTTGGTTGTGTTTGAAGCAGCTTGGCTCGAGCCATCTGCTTGGTTTTTTGAAATTTTTGTTGTGCTACGCAACTCTATTTTCATTTAACGTGATTTCGAAAGAGATTCCGGGACGTGTTCAACTCTCTACCGTGGGGGAAATTGGCCTACGCTTAGAGTAAATGTTTTAAAAAAATTTTCGACATCCAATTTTAAGTAAAGTGCAGACAGTTGTTTTGCTAACTTAATCTTGCAGCCTAAAAGCCTATGGCTAATTGTAAGTCACATCTTGTCACTATGCTACCCCTTTTCCATTTAGCGCCTCTAACTTGTTTCGTGCAACCAGTAAGATTTTCTTTCCAGTTAGATACCATAACAGACTTTAAGAAAATTAAGAGGAATTTCTTATGTGATGCTTGCCTCTTCTACATTATATATAATTTTGCTAAAAGCAATTGCTTGAGAAGAACTGGAGCTCTTAAGAACCTCTGATTTGATCATTAACCTAAAAATAGGCCATTGGTGTACCTGATTCTGCATTTATTATGATTATGATGATATTGGTTCTACATTTAAGATACTAGTATTTTTGGTCCTTGACTGGTAGCAATTCCGACTCGGACCTGTTATCTTTAACTAGCACCATGAGGCGAGTTAACAGTCAGTGGTGCTTTAATCTGAGCTTTATATTAGTTATTGGATTTCTTTTCGAGCCGGGGCAAAGGTTTTGATTCTGTTTAACCTGTTCATTGCTTAAGAGGGCTTCGCTCTATGTGTTTTAGTGCACGATCTATCTTCTCTCGTCTTGTTGTCGCCGAGAGGTTGTGTCCCGATGTCTGTGTCTCGGGTTTTTTGTACCGTTTGCGAGTGTGTACCCTGACCTGACGTGGTGCCGCTCTATTACTTAACTGTAATTTTCAGGTATGGTGTAGCTTGGTGTGACTGTCAATGCAAATTATTAATAGATGTTATTTTGAGGAATTTTAATTTTCGTCGAGAATAGATTTAAAGAATATCTAAATTATTTCGCTTGTGGCATTTCGCATTTAATGCCTTTTCTCAAGGTGAATGCTCAACTTTAATCTTTAATGTGTTTCTTTTAGTTAAGCCGTTGTATGGTGGGTTAATAAATTGTTTGAAGGGGAGCTTGGTAACAACTGATAGTTTTACCTAGTCGTTTCTGTAGGACCTACTGGTTGGTGTCCTCTTAAGGAACATGCTCTTCTTTCCTGTGTCGAGATCTACCACAATCTCCACTTAAACTGAATTACAGTGTCCACGTTCTGTGAATGTGCGAGGACGGACGACTCCTTGTCACCTATTTGTGGTTTCATTTTGTTTCAACCAGCTTCCACGGATATTCACGACAGTAGCTTCGCCACTGGGCCGCCACAATCTGTTCTGTGTCAGTGGCTCTTTCAGTTTTTGGCCACTATCGTCGCTGAAATGATTCCCCACCCGCCTCCGCTACACTCAGACACACTGGCTGAGCAAACAAGTTAAACACACAGAAAGGGAGGGAGAAACGAAGTGACTCCACAGGTTGTGAGGTATCTGATGTTACTAAGTGATTACTAAACAAGGTCAAATTTACAAATAATTTAGCTGTATAAGCCCACTTATCAGTATGGGTGTGGCTTGGTGCTGAATGATCACCTTCAGGCATGTCTTCTGGTGCTTCACTTTTTTTGTCAGGTATTGTATTTTCCTTATAATGTCATGTCCCCCCCCCCCTATCTCTTCAGCCAAATCAGGCTGCAGTTGACCTCACCGTGGGCAACTGGCCTAGAAGCATGCACTGATATAACTGGAGTGTCATGAAGCCATTTGGTCCCCTCCTGAGAGTTGGTCCACAACTGTTGTAACTAAACGTCGATGTCCTGGAGAAAGTTGACGACCGAGTAGGTTCCATCGGGTGCACGTGTTATATCAGGGACAGATCTGAGCGTCTTGCCGGCCACGTGAGTGCCTCATCTTCACACTGACAGTCCGTAGGGACATTTGTCACGTCCGGACGAGCATTGTTCTTTTCAGTAATGGTAGCACGACATTATCGCATAACAGGTAACACATAAGGAAGCAAGATGTTCGTGATTTACTATTACGCCGTCAGAGTTCGCTCAATCACCTCACAGTTGTGACCTGAAATCATACCTAATGGTTCCCACACAGCGAAACCAGGAGTAACATCTCTGTGCCTCTCTAAAACATGGTAAGAATGGGATCCTTTCCTCATACGTTGCTGACAAACGTCATCCAGGGTAGCGCAGAACCGCGTGCATGACTGAACACTTAACTGACGCCGTTCATCAGCAGTCTATACTCCTCAGCCACGGAACCATTCCAGACGTAGCCGTGTCTGTTGTGGTGGTAACAGCAGTCTGAGGATGCAAATGTAATCCTCTCGTCCGGCAGCTGGTACATTCAGACCATGACACAGAGTCAGTAACTTTTTCTCGGATTGCAGGTGCTGAAATGAATGGCTTACAATCTGCTTGGTTCTTTTTGAAATCAGACGTCGTCGACCGTAACCTGGACGGCAAGTATACCCGGCCCCCCTCACATTCCTACACTATCCAGCATCGGGACACTGTCACATCCGAATGTCCTACAAAACTGAATATTGACCAACTGGACAAATGGAGACCCACAATAAGGCGCTTTGTAAGTCTGTCGGGTGCTGGAAACACTGTTTCACATGAGTACTCTGCATCTCTGTGTGTTTCACAGTGATCAACTTCCGTTGGTGTTCACGCTAGTTATATACTCTACCAGTCCTGCTAACAACACTAAATACGAAAAACTAATGCACTCTGGGGTCTGTTCTATATGTCCCAGAGAATTGTAGCTAATTAACTGCTTAACCACACATTGTGTGTACACGTACGAGGCTACATTAACCTTCAGTCCTGTCTACTGATGCTTCACTTACAATGTCAGGCAGCAGTTGACCTCACCGTGGGCAGAAGTTATATTGCTTTGGGTCATCTGGGTACATACACTAGGAATACTTGAAGAGTTGATTAAAGCTAACAAAGCAGTCGAGTTAATGATAGATGTTTTTTTCGTTTCTGACGAAGTCTGGACAATGGACGTTGGAAGGAAAGATGACTTTGGCAAACAGACTCACATTGCTACTAGCATTTAAGATCATGATTAGAACAGATGCCAATATGAACAGTGGGAAATAATAGTTAATAAACCACATATTAAAATATGGATCTACTAATTGGGTGGCAAAGCACATAACAGGTGTAACGTGAAGAGGTGTGGTCCCATCTTCACGTAATTTGAAAGCGGTAACAGTACTATAATGGACGCTATAAAAATGCATGTAAGTCACCGTTTATGTGGTGCGTACATTTTTAATGACACATTTATATTTGCACATCATCAGATAAATCAAGATTAAGGAGAACACGTCATACATAGGTCTGGAGTCAAGTATCTCATCCACACAACAAGCTGAAGCTGTAGAAATGGAAATACGTCATTAAAGAATGTAGTCCTCACACAGAATATGCCTTCCATGTATTTTTATAGCGTCCACAACAATCTTCAAATAAAGAAATCAAATGCCGGTTACAGGTACAAATTTTATCTTTTAGATAACAACGCAAGCGTTACTGTAATAACGACATTGCATTACAATTAGGAATTGGCACTCCACTCTCTCACTTTAACTTCACTGTCACTCACATTAACATTCGTATTTAGGACGTGATCTCTGTGTTCCCCGATACAACATTTGCTATGTGTGGTTAATGACTTTTTCTACATGAGGAAATTGTGGGTAAGATATTCTTTTAACTTCATGTGTAACCTGTAGAGAACTTGTACCCGAGAGGCTGTAGCAGAGCCGACCGAAAACGGGGAAGGAGATTAATTGGGGGCCATAAATGCTGAGCACAGTGACCTGACAGTGCGAGTGTTTCTGTGAATCAGTGTTCAGTGGTTGTTACTGGCAGTGTGACTTCTGGCGGAACCCCTCTAAAATGCTCAAATGTATGTGAAATCTTATGGGACTTAACTGCTGAGGTCATCAGTCCCTAAGCTTACATACTACTTGACCTAAATTATTCTAAGGACAAACACACACACACACACACACACACACACACACACACACACACACACACACACACACACACACATGCCCGAGGGAGGACTCGAACCTCCTCCGGGACCAGCCGCACAGTCCATGACTGCAGCGCCTGAGACCGCTCGGCTAATCCTGTGCGGTGAACCCCTCTCCTCTTTCCGCTTAGGATCAGACAGAAAGGCTCCAGTTTGCAGAACGTTTTCCCTGGGCCAGGCGCCAGTCCATCATGGAAGACGACCAAATGGCTGAAAGTCGGTGGAGGAAGAGAGACTGCTGAAAATTGAATTTTTGTGCAAACATTGGGAAGATCATAAAACTCTGAGCGTAATCATGTTAGAAGCTGGCGTATGTATCTAGTGGAGGTAGGACTGTAACCCTCCACCCTGACGCCAGGAAGAAGACAGGTCCTTTTTAGTGAGAGATAAAAAACATATTTCACAGGCAGAACTATCTAGGAAGCTTACTAGCCTCCTTTCCGAAACTGGAAATCTTCAGCCCAGGGAGATGAGATCACTCCGTAAATGAGGGACTTTGATCCTGTCTGCATATGCTTCTCCAGCCTGGGAAACCTCAGTGCTCTATCTGGATTGGGCACCAGGCCAACGGAAGAGTCAAGAGGGGAGATTCAATGAGTAGAGGATAGTTCGAATGGTTTGTGCGATATGGAAGCGGTTTCGTTTTGGTAAGTCAGCTCTCGTAGCGAGGCCTGGTGGAAAGTGGTTGTAATTCTTTGGGACTTCGTTTTCTCGTCCTCCCCTCGTGGAGACCTTCAGGTCTTTTCCTGGTGGATGAGACTTGTGATCTGTATATTGTGGTGGATTAAGAGCCTCTGGCAATATCCAACTGCACCGACATTGGAACTGTGTATCATCTCTAACATACCGTGTGTCACGATGGTGAACTCGTCCTAAGTCTTTTATCTGATATTTGACAGTTCCAGCACGCACCGTCGTCCCTGTGAGTCAACTTGCTTTGGCCAGACCAGCGAACGGGTGTACCTAACGCTGAAATCTCCCAGAATATCAGGACTCTGATAGGGAAATTCCCCGTGTTGTGATGATCAGAACGCCAGACCGCGTAAATCGCATATTTTCGTGGACGCGTCATAACATTATAGCTACCGCAGCGACCGCTCCTCGCCCACAGCGCGCCGTTTTCTTCTGCCACCTCAATAAAGAATCAAGGTGAAAGGTAAAGTACTGCTGCACCGGCGTAGAGTTGTTAAACGATTCTCGCAGTTCTCTGTTCTCAGGTGAACCATATTTTTTGTTATACTTGATCGTCGTTGATTCCATTTAAATAGAGTTGGGCCTCACAGTGGATTCACGTAGACAGTCAGATTGCGTTGTAAAAGGGGTTAATTCAAGGGAGGGGATTGCGTATCATGCACCATTCGTTATCTGATTTCTGCTTGTCATTTTTTGTGTAATATTTATCACCTAGTTCTAATTACTAAAGGCTTAATAAAACTTTTCATTATTTTTTAAACTTAAATATGCCACTGTTTTCATTCACACAGTCTCTATTATTTACTGCTTTTATTCGATTGTTGTCGTACATGGGAAACTTCACTCAGACGTATATTTATGATTAAAGCGAACGACGGGTTGCACAATGACGCCCCATTCCATGAATCACGGACCTTGCAGAGGTGGAAGCGCTTGCGTGCCTCAATGATAAATATAGCTGTAATGTAGCTGCGATCACGACAGATGGGTATATGTGTAGGGGCCAGACAAACATGTGGTTCCCGAAAAGGGACAGTAGCCTTTTCAGTAGAGTACAGGAACAACAGTCTCTATTATTGACTGATCTCACTTTATAAAATCTGTCCACTTAGCCTTGATGTGTAGGTAAAGCGAACGGCTGAAATCAAGGACAAGCTGCAGCTGCTACTTTTCTGTGGTCATGCATCTCTACTGTATGATCTAATGATGACGGAAATTTGTTCGGTAAAATATTTCGGTGGTAAAATAGCCCACCCACCATTTGGATCGCAAGGCACAGACTACTCAGGAGGAAGTCAACCTCAGGAAAAATCAAACTGGCATTCTACAAGTTTGACTGAAACAGGGGAAACGAATACATTTGACGGTGCATGGGCTGTTTTGAGAGATGAAATAGTGAAGCCAGCAGAGAATCATATAGAGAAAAAGACAAAAACATTATCGTAAATCACAGGAGATATTAAACTTAATTGATGAAGGAGAAAATATAAAAACGCAGCCAATTAATCAGGCGAAAGGGAACACAGTCGTGCACAAAATGAGATTGACAGAAATTGAACAATGTCTAAGCAGGAATGAGTAGAGTACACAACTCAACATTAACAAGTGAAAGCTAGGGGAAAGATAGGAGGGCTTACATACATAAAGAAAACGGTTTATAAAGCTCCGTACCCTCTTGGATCTGCTTAAAATTGATGGTTACATTATATCTAACTGTGGTCTACTAGATTATGTGCACCTAACAACAGAGCAACCGTGTGTAGCGCTTAAATCCAACAAAAAACTACATTTAGTGACCACTCAATTGCAGAAGTTCTAAACATCGCGCTCTACATTGAAATTCCGCAATAATGTGGAGCAGAAGAGCTGGTACCTTGCACAGGAAACTGTGGAGAGTTAAAAAATGGTTCAAATGGCTCTGAGCACTATGGGACTTAACATCTTAGGTCATCAGTCCCCTAGAACTTAGAACTACTTAAACTTAACTAACCTAAGGACATCACACACATCCATGCCCGAGGCAGGATTCGAACCTGCGACCGCAGCAGTCCCACGGTTCCGGACTGCAGCGCCTAGAACCGCAAGACCACCGCGGCCGGCGTGGAGAGTTATAATAATGTTACACAGGAAATAAAAAATTTTATTAAACCCCACGAATGCTCTCGGCTAGAAGAATTCCAGGACGAAGTATTGCTAATTGTTAAAACCGTAAAATAGAGAGTGCACAAGAAAAAGATATAATGGAATTCGCAAACGTGCCTTCCTTCTACTTGCTAAATTACTGGCTGGAAATGCAAACTCGATTCAGATGTAGTTTTAAATTATCAACTAAAATTAAACCAAACAAAAATAAAGAGTTGTTTAAAATGTGTAAACGAATATGTAGAACTGAATAAAGATTTTGTACAAGAAAATTTGGTTTCTCGTATCCTATACAATGCCAAAATTCGAAAATTTATGTGTATTGCGGTGTCTATTTGACGACATTGAAGAGTAACCGAAACTAGGTGGCTGAAAGGAAGGCAATCCTATCCTCTTTCATACCTATACGATGTGTTGGCCACCCATGAACCATGGACCTTGCCGTTGGTGGGGAGGCTTGCGTGCCTCAGCGATACAGATGGCCGTACCGTAGGTGCAACCACAACGGAGGGGTATCTGTTGAGAGGCCAGACAAACACGTGGTTCCTGAAGAGGGGCAGCAGCCTTTTCAGTAGTTGCAGGGGCAACGGTCTGGATGATTGACTGATCTGGCCTCGTAACATTAACCAAAATGGCCTTGCTGTGCTGGTACTGCGAACGGCTGAAAGCAAGGGGAAACTACAGCCGTAATTTTTCCCGAGGACATGCAGCTTTACTGTATGATTAAATGATGATGGCGTCCTCTTGGGTAAGATATTCCGGTGGTAAAATAGTCCCCCATTCGGATCTCCGGGCGGGGACTACTCAGGAGGACGTCGCTATCAGGAGAAAGAAAACTGGCGTTCTACGGATCGGAGCGTGGAATGTCAGATCCCTTAATCGGGCAGGTAGGTTAGAGAATTTAAAAAGGGAAATGGATAGGTTAAAGTTAGACATACTGGGAATTAGTGAAGTTCGGTGGCAGGAGGAACAAGACTTTTGGTCAGGTGATTACAGGGTTATAAATACAAAATCAAATAGAGGTAATGCTGGGGTAGGTTTAATAATGAATAAAAAAATAGGAGTGCGGGTTAGCTACTACAAACAGCATAGTGAACGCATTATTGTGGCCAAGATAGACACAAAGCCCATGCCTACTACAGTAGTACAAGTTTATATGCCAACTAGCTCTGCAGATGATGAGGAAATTGATGAAATGTATGAAGAGATAAAAGAAATTATTCAGATAGTGAAGGGAGACGAAAATTTAATAGTCATGGGTGACTGGAATTCGTCAGTAGGAAAAGGGAGAGAAGGAAACATAGTAGGTGAATATGGATTGGGGGGAAGAAATGAAAGAGGAAGCCGCCTTGTAGAATTTTGCACAGAGCATAACTTAATCATAGCTAACACGTGGTTCAAGAATCATAAAAGAAGGCTGTATACCTGGAAGAATCCTGGAGATACTAAAAGGTGTCAGATGTATTATACACTCCTGGAAATGGAAAAAAGAACACATTGACACCGGTGTGTCAGACCCACCATACTTGCTCCGGACACTGCGAGAGGGCTGTACAAGCAATGATCACACGCACGGCACAGCGGATACACCAGGAACCGCGGTGTTGGCCGTCGAATGGCGCTAGCTGCGCAGCATTTGTGCACCGCCGCCGTCAGTGTCAGCCAGTTTGCCGTGGCATACGGAGCTCCATCGCAGTCTTTAACACTGGTAGCATGCCGCGACAGCGTGGACGTGAACCGTATGTGCAGTTGACGGACTTTGAGCGAGGGCGTATAGTGGGCATGCGGGAGGCCAGGTGGACGTACCGCCGAATTGCTCAACACGTGGGGCGTGAGGTCTCCACAGTACATCGATGTTGTCGCCAGTGGTCGGCGGAAGGTGCACGTGCCCGTCGACCTGGGACCGTACCGCAGCGACGCACGGATGCACGCCACTACCGTAGGATCCTACGCAGTGCCGTAGGGGACCGCACCGCCACTTCCCAGCAAATTAGGGACACTGTTGCTCCTGGGGTATCGGCGAGGACCATTCGCAACCGTCTCCATGAAGCTGGGCTACGGTCCCGCACACCGTTAGGCCGTCTTCCGCTCACGCCCCAACATCGTGCAGCCCGCCTCCAGTGGTGTCGCGACAGGCGTGAATGGAGGGACGAATGGAGACGTGTCGTCTTCAGCGATGAGAGTCGCTTCTGCCTTGGTGCCAATGATGGTCGTATGCGTGTTTGGCGCCGTGCAGGTGAGCGCCACAATCAGGACTGCATACGACCGAGGCACACAGGGCCAACACCCGGCATCATGGTGTGGGGAGCCATCTCCTACACTGGCCGTACACCACTGGTGATCGTCGAGGGGACACTGAATAGTGCACGGTACATCCAAACCGTCATCGAACCCATCGTTCTACCATTCCTAGACCGGCAAGGGAACTTGCTGTTCCAACAGGACAATGCACGTCCGCATGTATCCCGTGCCACCCAACGTGCTCTAGAAGGTGTAAGTCAACTACCCTGGCCAGCAAGATCTCCGGATCCGTCCCCCATTGAGCATGTTTGGGACTGGATGAAGCGTCGTCTCACGCGGTCTGCACGTCCAGCACGAACGCTGGTCCAACCGAGGCGCCAGGTGGAAATGGCATGGCAAGCCGTTCCACAGGACTACATCCAGCATCTCTACGATCGTCTCCATGGGAGAATAGCAGCCTGCATTGCTGCGAAAGGTGGATATACACTGTACTAGTGCCGACATTGTGCATGCTCTGTTGCCTGTGTCTATGTGCCTGTGGTTCTGTCAGTGTGATCATGTGATGTATCTGACCCCAGGAATGTGTCAATGAAGTTTCCCATTCCTGGGACAATGAATTCACGGTGTTCTTATTTCAATTTCCAGGAGTGTATAATGGTAAGACAGAGATTTAGGAACCAGGTTTTAAATTGTAAGACATTTCCAGGGGCAGATGTGAATTCTGACCACAATCTATTGGTTATGAACTGCAGATTGAAACTAAAGAAACTGAAAAAAGGTGGGAATTTAATGAGATGGGACCTGGATAAACTGAAAGAACCAGAGGTTATACAGAGTTTCAGGGAGAGCGTAAGGGAACAGTTGACAGGAATGGGGGAAAGAAATACAGTAGAAGATGAATGGGTAGCTCTGAGGGATGAAGTAGTGAAGGCAGCAGATGATCAAGTAGGTCAAAAGACGAGGGCTAATAGAAATCCTTGGGTAACAGAAGAAATATTGAATTTAATTGATGAAAGGAGAAAATATAAAAATGCAGTGAATGAAGCAGGCAAAAAGGAATACAAACGTCTCAAAAATGAGATCGACAGGAAGTGCAAAATGGCTAAGCAGGGATGGCCAGAGGACAAATGTAAGGATGTAGAGGCTTGTCTCACTAGGGGTAAGATAGATACTGCCTACAGGAAAATTAAAGAGACCTTTGGAGAGAAGAGAACCACTTGTATGAATATCAAGAGCTCAGATGGCAACCCAGTTCTAAACAAAGAAGGGAACGCAGAAAGGTGGAAGGAGTATATAGAGGGTTTATACAAGGGCGATGTACTTGAGGACAATATTATGGAAATGGAAGAGGATATAGATGAAGATGAAATGGGAGATATGATACTGCGTGAAGAGTTTGACAGAGCACTGAAAGACCTGAGTCGATACAAGGCCCCGGGAGTAGACAACATTCCATTAGAACTACTGGTGGCCTTGGGAGAGCCAGTCACGACAAAACTCTACCATCTGGTGAGCAAGATGTATGAGACAGGCGAAATACCCTCAGACTTCAAGAAGAATATAGTAATTCCAATCCCAAAGAAAGCAGGTGTTGACAGATGTGAAAATTACCGAACTATCAGTTTAATAAGTCACAGCTCCAAATACTAACGCGAATTCGTTACAGACGAGTGGAAAAACTGGTAGAAGCGGACCTCGGGGAAGATCAGTTTGGATTCCGTAGAAATGTTGGAACACGTGAGGCAATACTAACCTTACGACTTATCTTAGAAGAAAGATTAAGAAAAGGCAAACCTACGTTTCTAGCATTTGTAGACTTAGAGAAAGCTTTTGACAATATTAACTGGAATACTCTCTTTCAAATTCTGAAGGTGGCAGGGGTAAAATACAGGGAACGAAAGGCTATTTACAATTTGTACAGAAACCAGATGGCAGTTATAAGAGTCGAGGGGCATGAAAGGGAAGCAGTGGTTGGGAAAGGAGTGAGACAGGGTTGTAGCCTCTCCCCGATGTTATTCAATCTGTATATTGAGCAAGCAGTAAAGGAAACAAAAGAAAAATTCGGAGTAGGTATTAAAACTCATGGAGAAGAAATAAAAACTTTGAGGTTCGTCGATGACATTGTAATTCTGTCAGAGACAGCAAAGGACTTGGAAGAACAGTTGAACGGAATGGACAGTGTCTTGAAAGGAGGATATAAGATGAACATCAACAAAAGCAAAACGAGGATTATGGAATGTAGTCAAATTAAATCGGGTGATGCTGAGGGAATTAGATTAGGAAATGAGACACTTAAAGTAGTAAAGGAGTTTTGCTATTTAGGGAGCAAAATACCTGATGATGGTCGAAGTAGAGAGGATATGAAATGTAGACTGGCAATGGCAAGGAAATCGTTTCTGAAGAAGAGAAATTTGTTAACATCGAGTATAGATTTAAGTGTCAGGAAGTCGTTTCTGAAAGTATTTGTATGGACTGTAGCCATGTATGGAAGTGAAACATGGACGATAACTAGTATGGACAAGAAGGGAATAGAAGCTTTCGAAATGTGGTGCTACAGAAGAATGCTGAAGATAAGGTGGGTAGATCACGTAACTAATGAGGAGGTATTGAATAGGATTGGGGAGAAGAGAAGTTTGTGGCACAACTTGACTAGAAGAAGGGATCGGTTGGTAGGACATGTTTTGAGGCATCAAGGGATCACCAATTTAGTATTGGAGGGCAGCGTGGAGGGTAAAAATCGTAGAGGGAGACCAAGAGATGAATACACTAAGCAGATTCAGAAGGATGTAGGTTGCAGTAGGTACTGGGAGATGAAGAAGCTTGCACAGGATAGAGTAGCATGGAGAGCTGCATCAAACCAGTCTCAGGACTGAAGACCACAACAACAGCAACAACGATGTGTTGATTCAAATATTTGAGCCATTATAGAATTTAAATACGCTTGGACTCATCTTCTTGACTAATCGTTCAATTTACAGAAAGTACTCAAAGCAGGCACACATCTGATGGTAGTCCAGTTGCAGTGTAAGTGTTGAACACAACTGTTCGCGTCAGATTCATTCAAATAATATTGGTGACCTGGAAGGGAAATATATTGATTGCTGAAATTGCTCTCACAGTACGGAGAACTGGGAGGAATTCCCCTTATTATTTAGACAAGTGTTACGTGTCCGTGATTGGTAAGCAGAGAAATGTTTGTGGTCATCCGGCTGTGAAACTACGTTTTACGATGCATCAGGTAACTGTAAACACTCAGTGGACGTTAAGTGCAGGTTCTGAGAAGAGATTCACTGCTGCTAATATCCCTTGCATGGTACCTGGAAGAACAAATGACTCCAAACAAACTACTGTAGAAAAAGTTTGAGTAATGAGAACATAATGGGCGGTTGTTTGTTTACAGAAGCCTTCAATTGTGGTAATATTGGCCACAATTTTTAGGTTCAGTCACTCACAACTCACGTATAGCAATAAAATTTTTGGAGTATCATATGTTAATATTTACGACCATTTTTGCGGAATATGTTGTGACGTCACACACACTGCAGTGTTAAAGTATCTTACCTTCCCTTTATTTATTTAATTTTTTAGTTCGGCCTCTCACTAAAGCGCATACGGATGCCAGCGGTTCAGCAATCACTAAGACGTAGCAACTGAACACTTTTTAATGTACTGTATACACTCATCTGCAAGAATGGACGCATTTACACGTCTGCCAATTCTTTTCCGGATGGTACATCTGCATTTTAGTTGATAATACAAACTGTGACAATTTTTTATTTGAAGCTTTACATAATTGCTACTTTTATAGTAAATTTCACCAATTTCCAAATTGGTGTCCTACCTAATAGCCAATTTTTCCAGTTTCAAGAAGATCTCTACTACCATTTTACCAGTTCTACAGTCATTTTGGCAAACAGCGGAAAATTGCTCTTATCGTAGCACAAATAAGGCGAATATGCTCCTGTTTACAAGACTGACTGGAAAGTACGTTACCAGCAGCCACATTCTACCTTCCTCAGCACCTTCACAAATTCACCCAAAAATCTTGGCATGCAAACATATTCATTCTCTTTTTATTATGCATTACACCTCTCACCCCATCAAGGTCCCATAAGAGTAAGTCGCTCACAGCGACTAGGCGAGCGCTGTAAGTCGCTCATACCCATCCACTCCCACTTGCGCATTTTCACTTCCTCATTCAGCCCGAGGCATTGGCGTTATGTCTCATTGTGACTTCGTCTCTCTGTCATTGTCTCGTGTGTCACCGCCACAGTCTCCTTCATTGTGTCCTATTACTGCAGTGTCCTCTCACCGGAACAGTCTCCCTCTTGCTCGCACTTACTACTATTATCTCATTCACTCCTTCCCACTGCTGCTGTTTCTTCTCGCTGTCACTATCTCTGTCTTCCTCGGTGTTATTGTCATAGACTCCTCATTGATTTCATCCACTTCCATTTGCTCCATTTATTTTTCCTCTCCCACTAGCACTGTCTCCTCCACTCTTTTTTTAGCACTGTTGGTTCACTGTCAACTATGTTCCACTGCCATTGGGTCTCTCTCTCTCTCTCTCTCTCTCTCTCTCTCTCTCTCTCTCTCACACACACACACACACACACACACACACACACACACACACACACACACACACACACACACACTGCCATTGCCTTCTTCGCTCTTTCTATACTTTTTTCTCTACGTACAAAAAAGCGGGAATGTGACTGCACGCCAAAATTTTTGGAAAATATTTTAGAGGTACTGAGGAAGTCAGAATGAGGCAGCTGGTACTCCACTTCTTAGAGTCTTTTAAAAGGGAGTAAATTCGCCTTTTTTGTGCTCTGATACGAGAATTTGCTCGCTGATTCCCTTCTTGTCCCTGCCACAGCAGGGCGTGACATATGAAAAGACCTTTATGGGTCAGTAAAATTCTTACAGTTTACTTGTGTGATCCTGAATTAAAGCAAAGCTAATTTTAGACCTCAGACCAGATTTTACGTGCACAAAAGTTTTGCGTGTGCTTCAGTATTACAATATTGCGTTCGCAAAACCCTTCTGATGATGATGGACGCACTTTGCAATATATTTCTCCGTGCTACGCACTACATAAACTACGTTTTCATGTCATATCGAATTTTATGTGCGTGTACGTGTAGATATACAAATTGGGTAACTTTGAAGGTCTGTATCTATGAAAAAGATAAAAATACCAAGAAAATTAGTAAGGTTATTCGAGATCAGGATCTTAGGTATATATCTTTAAAATTTCAGCTATTTTCAGTGCATAGCCATCTTAGAATATGCACCTCGCTTTTGGTACGAAGGAATAGCAAAACAAAAGTCGGAGTTTTCTACAGAACCACGCGTAAACTAATGGTGTTTTCCATAAGCCCTTAAGGCCCACAGTAGACCACATCAGATGCAGAAAGAACCAACCGATTTGCTCCATTGGCCTAACCAGGAGGAAGTGTGTAACATTCATACTTTGACTATAATGTAGGATAGTGATACTAAGACGATCCTTATGTTGGTATACAAATGGTCCATAGCCCAAAAGCTATCCAAAACACTTGACCTTACCTTCCTAACACCAATAGACGAATTATGAGCGCTGGGAGAATACCGTTTTCATACGCGGCATTTTGCCAAATATTAGGTAGAGCATTCTGTCGCATGCGTACCGATATCCTAGTAGGTGTCCTACGAAATTGGCAATTTTACCAATTTCTGATTTGGCATTCTACCAAACTGCCAGTTTTACATTCAGTTTCACCAACTTCCAAATTTTTCATCCTACCAATTTACCAATTACAGAGTCCTTTATCAATTTCCGTATTATCGTCATGCCAAATGGCCAATTTTACAAGCAGTTTTGCCAATTTCCAGATTTGAAGCTCTACCAATTTCCAAATTACATCGACAATTTACAATTTTTGAATGTAGCATCCTATCAAATTCTTAATTTTACGTCCAACTGATGGACACATAAAAGAATTATGGGGACATATCTGCTGCACAGCCTCGATGTTTGTCATGTACTTGAGGAAGAAATGTATAATACTTTGCTGTTGGATACGAAACTTGACTGCATCCGTGAATTACAGTAATATTGCTAACAATTTTTTAAGTAGAATAGCCCCCAGTCAGACAAACAATTCGCCTAATGGAGTGGGTGAACTAGCAATTCCATTAAATGTACAGTGTTCTGGTACCACTTAATTGAAGCTAATAGGGCAATGGCGTTGGTTTATACATGGCAGTAGACAGAAACAGTGTCCAGCTGCAGCAGTTTCTAACAAGCTGGGGCTTGAACAGAAATGCACGCGTCTCAGGACAGGCTAAAGCAATACTCAAACATAAGCGATTGCTAATGAGTTTTCACAGCACTCGAATACTTAATGTAAACGCATTACACAGTCTCATACTTCGACCGGATATTTGCAGAATGCTTACAGAAAATATCCAGTACCTTTTAACTTGCTGTGTTATGTCAGATACCAATGTCATTCATTATGGTAGCAATGGCTATTTTTTTAGGCTGATGTACTGCAATATCAGAGTCCATTACCTCGTATTTTTAACTCTGCTTCTCACTGCGGAACCTAATTGTTAAATAATTCAAGTATTTCTGAGCCCAAAATTGATTATGGTTCTCAGGACTACTTGATGACGTTCAAGTAAAGCGATGCTTACATGACGTCGGTGTGATACTGGCATATCACTAGTGCTATACTGGCATAAGGCTGGTGTGATGCCGGCGTATCCACTGCAGCTATGCCACATGTACAGTACCTTGTGTAATAGGTGCGATACCATCACAGTGTTCAGAGCGTTTTGGGCACAGGTCTTCTCAAAGGATTTGGTGCCACTCGACCAACATTTTGCAGACCATGCGATGACGTCATTATTTTATACTGTGTGCTTCTCACCAGAATGTTGCATCTTTGGAGTAATAATAAAACATTGATTTGTAATAAAAGTGGAGAGCATATTGCTCGAAAACTGTGGGAGCCCCTTCAAACTCGAAGTACAAAAGGCAAATCATGGCGCCCACAATCGAATTAGCAAAGTTAAAATGGCTTGAGGCGTACGCCATTTGCACACCCTTGGCCAGTGATCCAGGACTCCGCGGTCCCTCAGCGATTGGCTGCGAGCATGACGACTTCGACGCACATGTGTAGCGAAACTGGCTACAGGGAGAGGGGTGGGGCCGAGGGGGAGGGAAACGGTGGAGGGAATTCCGAAAATGGGGAAGGGGGAGGGGAAGGGGAAGAAATTCCGGGAATGCTGATGTCATCTACTCTGGTGTACACGTTGCAACCACTACAGACTGTTTAAAACCGTTCGTCGAAATTATAACGCGATTTGAAGCAGCGAAGGGTGCATATATAAGCCTTCCTGTTCTGCACCATCCTGCAGTGCCCTCACGCAGGGGTGCAACACTGATACATGCGTGAATAAAACCGCAACGGATCCCTCTGTTACGAGAGTCCTAGGCACCTGCAAGTTATGATACGCTGCTGCTCTTGAGCGATGTCAAGGGGTTGCCTGTCTGCAAGGGGTTAGGACTTCGTCGCGGTGTGTCACTCCTCAGAAAAATTATTAAAGTGCTCAACGAAGATGGACGGTGGCTCCAAGGACGTTACCAAATTGCGGGGGTGGGGTGGCAGGGGGAGGGTGGTATCTTGGAGAGACCTCTTCGCCGCTTTATTCGTGCAGAATGGGTGTTGCACACCTCCGTGGTCACAGGAGGTCGTGGAGTGCTGGAAAAGCTTCGGATTTAGTTCGTATTTCGTCAAATTGTTCTGAATGCATTCCAGAGGATGCGATCATTTTCAGCTGGATTTCAGATCCATCATATCCTTAGAAAAGACTTAAATCGTCCGGGGAGGTCATGAGTTTCATAGGTTGATATCTTCAACTTTTGTAGTCCTGTCTTCCCCAGTTGCGTGTATATTTTTACTTAATGAACCGTCTAATCGCCTAGATCGCCGTCCTGTTGCTCATCATGCTGCGAACTGTCGTTTTAGACTGCGAAATTTACGGGAATCAACGCCCCAAGGAAAGGGGTGGTTTCACTGCTCCCTTTTCGCCATTTTCTAAGGTATTTTTGCTTAGATCCCAAGCGCGATGTATGTGAAATGTCTTCCTAAACAACCCATTCGAAACCTGCGATACTTCGACTCTGGGCGTCGTGGTTCTGGGGTCCAACACAGATGCATCAAAGAGATGGATGAAATTTAGTTAAGAGGGAGTGTGACGACCTTCCCATCATGTGACGAGCCCACGGTGGTGTTCGGTAGAAGAGTGATGAAATTTTGGGGCAATGTGACGTCAGTACTCCACCTTACACCTCACAAGAACGTCCGAGCCCTGAACTTCTTTTCGTGAGTGTCGACACCTTGATGTTTGAAGCGTTGCGAAGTTGATTCTGATGTCGCATGACACCATGCATTTGCAGAATTACAAAGCGAAATTTAAAATTTCCACGTCGCAAGGGGTAGTAATTACGGCATTTCGAAAAAGTTATCCCTGAATTGTGATGCACGGTGTATTTCTATTTAGTGCCCAGTTATGGTACAAGTTGTGGCAAAATCTTTGCAAACGCTATGCCTATAGCGTCCTCGCACAAACCTATCGAAAAATATTTATCTATGTTGTCTCGTTGGTGAAATGAGCTGCGGCTTATTCATGTACTGACCACTCAGTTGTAATTGCTTGCACTCGACCGAGTCACGGGTTTTTAGGTATTTTGTCGTATGTGCTAATATTTGACAACCCAATGATAATTTGGCCTCCCGAAACGAATTGTTGAATTGTGTTAAGGACAATTAAAATGATTTAATGCTAACAATTACCACAGCTAAAACATAACACCCACACATCCGAAAAAAATCGGTAGTATTTAACTCTGACCTGTGCTTTTGGTGTATGGCTAGATAAATGCTGGTACTGATGAAGGAGCTTACGCAGTTACTTGCTTACCACTCTTTGGTAACAGCTCGCAATTGTCCATTTTTTCATTAAAAATGCCCTTTATTGACATCAGGCTTACTTCATTGGCGGTTCAGAATGAAACAGATAAACTTTCTGAATTGCCAAAAACCCAGATATAAATCCATTACACAGTGCTTATAGTAGGACTACGGGATAAGCTATTTCCATGGTTTGGTTGTTTGCAATATTGATTATTAACGCCGTTGTTCTTGATTTGATTCTGTGTAAATACCCTTATGTATGATTGAAAGGTCTGGAACTGGAATGGGTTCTATTAAGGCAAAGGGGGCCAAATGAAGACGTGCTATATAGTACAGGGAGTGAAAACGACACACAAGCTACATCAAATAGGAAGTCTTAGACCAACTTAGTGTATCAGGAGAGTTCGCTCATAAGCTGAGATAGATCCATCCACCAACCTTAACTTTAAACAGAAAGCATTTCCGCCTTTAGTGTGTCTGCACTTCGAAAAGACTAAAAGACGCATCAGTGGGGAGAGGAATTTGTAAGAAAGTAATTTTTCGTTACGCGGTAGCAAGATTGTTCCTTTCCTGTTGATGGTCATATCGACTGTCTTTGTTTTACTTATTTTTAATCCGAAATTTTTAATGTGTTGTTCCAACCATTAAGTTTCTTCTGTGCTTCAACTTCTGTCTCTGCCCATACCATCAAATCACCAGCAAAAATCGGGGCTTTTGGTTTGTTGATAGTTTTTATGATCTTATCCATTACTGTTAGAAATAGTAGTAGTGTCCTTACTGGACACCTCTCTTTCTTTCAAACCATTCTGTTCGTCCATTGCCTACCTGAACACAACTGCAACACTTTTGGTATAGTATCTTGACTGTCAGTTAGGTATTTTGGCACCTTTAGGTCTTCCAAACAGTCCCATATCTTGTTTCAAGGATCACTGTCATATGGTTTTTCAGTGCCTACAAATACAATCACAAGATTTCCTCCATGTTCCCACAACTTTTCCATCAGCATCCTTACTGCAAGAATAATATCCACAGAACTTTGGTCTGCAACATTCTTCCTCAAGAAAAGGTTCTGCTATCTTTCTACGTCATATTTCTATGATTTGTCTAACAGTTCCATGGTATTTGACAGCAGCGCCAATTTTTACAGTCAAATCAGAACTGTTCTCTGGGATGCTACAATTCTACGAAAAGCAATCTTAACGTATGGCTTAGAAACATGTACCCAACTAAACAAAGACCTCAGCAGAATTCAGGCAACAGAAATGAGATTCATTAGAACTATGAAACAACTATAAAGGACAAAATCAGGAATGAGGTGAACAGAAAGGTAGCTGGTAGTGAGGTTCCTGTCACCACTGTCAAAGAAATGCAGGGTTCAGTAGTTTGGGCACATAATGAGAATGAACAGCGCAAGACATGCCAAAAAGTTTTTCAACGTGAACCGTGTAGGAAGAAGACCACGGAGAAGACCAAGAAAACGCTGGATGGAGACTGTAAGACCCGATGTGGAGGAGAAGCGACACAAATGGGAAGTTGTCCCTGGAACAGAAGATGTATGAAGACCAGGAGATGGCGAGCGCTTGTACCCCACCCCCGGGAAACTGGAGTTGGAGAACGATTATGATGATGATGATGATGATGATGATGATGATGATGATAACGACGACGATTTATTGTTAGCGACAAACAATGTCTGGAGAAGTCTAAGTACTGTGTGTCGGCTTAGACATTACAACTTCCAAGATAATAATTCGATGCACATCCGATCTTTTTGCTGACAAGATGGGCTCTTGGCTGTGTGTAGATTACGCCCTGACGTGTGCGGAGAGCGGCTCCTGGGATGGTACGGGTGGGGTATGTCAGCAACGCCTGCTATGTGACGCGATCCGTCTCCATGACACCGGTGGCCACCTTCAATATTGCGGCGTGGCAGACATTGCCGCCCCCTCCCTCCCCCCCCCTCCCCCCCCCCTCCCCCCCCCCCTCTCCTCCTCACGGCTGCTCATCCTCCTGGCTGGTGGGCGGACGATATTACTTACTGTTTTTGTTTTCTATATCGAAGAATGTTGTTTTTCACATACCGAAACAGGCGCCGCACAGAAATTTAATTACCTATATGGCAGCGCTAAATGAGTCGTTGGTTGCCTGTAGCCCTGGCAGTCACTGCTACTTAAATATCTCATCCCTCTCTAACTGACGTACCTGCTCTATGTATCTCCTTGCCGCTTTGGAAGCATAATGAAATGGCGACTTCAGGAAAATGTGGAAGGGTGCAATACTGGAAATTTAATGCTAAATTGATATGGAACATATTTGCAACGGAGACCTACCCCATATCATCGTTCGAAGTTAGCGCGTCCGTTCCATGTGTGAGAACTATTCCGCCTGTAACCCGAAGATATTAAGGACAGCCACAGTAAAATTCTTTAATTATGGAGAATAAAGCTATTATCTTGTGGCAACTCAAACTGGATTATAGCTGGTCTTACAGCCTCACATCGGGTGACGGAGTACATTAGCCGGATATACAGATCAGAGTGATAATAGAGCTAATGTGTCTGATGATGAAGTGTGACTGCTTCATGATCAATAGCGAATAAACGTAGAAGCAATAAACAAAATAGAGTGGAGCAAAAATAGTAACAGAATAGCATTCGTTCTCTTTATTTTACAGGTGACATGACCAGATACCCAAATTTCAGCAGCAACAACATGATAAAAAATTGGAAGGTCCGTTTTTGGATTGGAATGCCCTTCCTAATGACTAGGAGGGTCACAAACAATGTATTTGAATATGTGAGTTATACTTCACTGAGTCGCTCATCAAGCTATCAGGTGTTTTTGCGACAAACAAGCCAAACGTCGTCTTCAATACTATTTGTGTGGACTGCTTTGCACTACTTGTTGCGAGAACAGGAATAAATATTAAGAAAGGAAGAAACTTTAACTTTTGCTAGGCAGGTTAGTCTGTTAAACTTCATAGGTAACCGCTGCAGTCAAAGTTAAAATATCGACAACGAGACAGAAGAATTCACCGTCCTTGTATTACATCTCAATACAAAATAAACATCAGTCTATCATGTACGTATCATTACGGGAAAGGTAAAGACTAAAGCCTGGGACGATAAATGATATGAACAAAACAAGCCTACAGTGTACAGTTTTGTCACATGGAGCTCATCTACCACTAAATGTAGATTATTACTTTATGTTCACACTTAAGTGTTTGACAGAGAGTATGTAGCGCCATTTTCAGACTCTCTCTCACCATTCTCGACTAGCAAGTGGTAAAATGAAACCTAAATCTTTCCATGTGAGCTTTGACTTATTTTTATTACGATATTCATTCCTCCCTGTGTACACTGCAGTCAACAAAACACTTTAACTTTCACAGGAGAAAGCAAACCAACATCTACAACGATAGTTCAGGTATACATGTCGACGCCGCAAGCTGAAGATGAGGAGATAGAGAAAGTCTATGAGGATTTTTGGAAGAGTAATACAGTATTAAAGGGAGATGAAAATCTAATAGTGATGACGGACTAGAGTGCAGTTGTAGGGCAAGGAGTAGAAGAAATAGTTACAGGAGAACATGGGATTGGAACAAGAAGTGAGAGAGGAGAAAGACTAATTGAGGTCTGTAATAAATTTTAGCCAGTAATAGTGATTACTCTGTTCAAGGATCACAAGAGGAGGAGGTATGCTTGGAAAATTTCAGTTAGGTTCAGTTAGATAACGTCATGGTGAGACAGAGATTCCGTAATCAGATATTGGATAGTAAGGCGTAACTAGGAGTATATATACACTCAGGTCACAATGTAGCAGTGATGAAGAGTAGACTAGTCAGGAAAAATCAATGCTCAAAGAAGTGGGCTACAGCAGTACCAAGGAATGAAAAGATGCGCTTGAATTTCTCCAAGGCAGTAGAAACTGCGATAACGAATAGATCAGTAGGCAGCTCAGTAGAGGAGGAATGGACATCTCTAAAAAGCACAATCACAGAAGTTGGAATGAAAAACACAGGTACGAAGATAGTAACTGCGAAGAAACCATGGGTAGCAGGATAAATACTTCAGTTGATCGATGAAAGAAGGAAGGGCAAAAATGTTTTGAGGAATACAGAAATACAGAAATACAAGTCTCTGAGGAATAACAAATAGGAAGTTCACGAAATCTAAGGCAAAATTGCTGCATGAAAATGTGAAGAAATCGAAAAAGAAGTTATCGTCGGAAGGACTAACTGAGAATACAGAAAAATCAAAAGAACCTTCGGTTAAATTAACAGCAAGGATGGTAACGTTAAAAGTGCAAAGTAAATGCAAAGGAGAGAGCGATAGGTGGAAAAAGCACATTTAAGGTCTCTATGAGGGGAAGACTTGTCTGATGGCTGATAGAAGAGACAGGAGTCGCTATGGATGAGATTGGGGATCTAGTAAGCAGAATATAAAAGAGATTTGGAAGATTTAAGATCAAATAAGGAATAAAGGATAAATAACACTCCACCAGAATTGCTGAAATCATAGTGGGACGTGGGAAGAGAACGACTATTCTCCTTGATGTGTAGAATATATGAGTCTGAGTATATACCATCTGACTGTGACAGAAAAATCATTCACGCAATTCCGAAGATTGCAAGAACTGACAAGTGCGAGATTAATCGCACAATCAGCTTAACAATTTATGCATCACAGTTGCTGACAAGCATAATATACAGAAGAATGGGAAAGAAAATTGAGGATGTGTTAGATGACAATAAGTTTGGCTTCAGGAAAAGTAAAGGCACCGAAGAGCTTGTTCTGACATTGTGACTCGTAAAGGAAGATTGCATTAGACTGGATTAGATTCAGTTTCGTTCCACAGACCAAAAAAATGACAATCCTCATGGATGCGGCACACGTCAGAAAGAATAACAAAAACATTTGAATATAATATTTACTACCCTGATCATTTGTCAGGAGAATTTCAAAATCGATGAATACATCTGCTGTCACAACTGAAATCTAAAAGACATTTTTACTTAAATATGTCTAACAGTCCCTCTTAATATATTCATCTATAGAGTAGAAGGAGTTGATAATCAAAAAGTTTTTCAAACTCTGTTTAAACTGTGCTTTATCTGAAACCAAGTTTTAATGGTTGTTGACAATTTGTAGAAAATGTATGCTCCTGAATATTGACCCCTTTTTGGACCCAGGTAAGTGATTTTAAGTCTTTATGTAGATGGTTCTTATTCCTAGTAGTGATACTATGTATTGAGACATTGGTTGGAAAACAGAGGTATATTACTTGTAACAAATTTAATTAAGGAATAAATATATTGAGAAAGCAGTGGTTAGTATATAAAGTTTCTTGAACAGGTTTCTACGTGATGTTCTTGAATTTACACGAAAAATTATTCTGATTACATGCTTTTGCATACGAAGAACTTTTGCCCCGTTTGATGAGTTACCTCAGAATGTGAATCCGTATGATATAATAAAATGAAAGTAAGCAAAGTATGCAAGTTTTTTTTAAACCTCCCACTTATGATAACATTCTCACTGCAAATACAGACTTGTTTAGCCCTTCAGTAATTCTGTGGTCTGCCCTTCCCAAATGAATTTATTATCGAATTGTCATCCCAAAAATTAAACACTGTCAACCTCTTCGATCTGCATTTCTTAACACGTTATACACATGCTGGAAGAGAACCTCTTACACGTTCTGAACTGCAAATTGTGGGTCTTTTCAAAGTTTAATGAGAGTGAATCAGCTTTAAACCATTTTTTAATGTCAGCGAAAATTTGATTAGCAGTTATTTCTAAATCTGTACTTGACTTTCTACTTACTCTAATGTTTCTATCTAGAGAAAAATCAAGACACGTTCATAGGATTTGTTGATCTGTAAAAAGCATTCAACAATATAAAATAGTGGAAAATATTTGTAATTCTGAGATAAGTAGTGGTAAGCTATAGCGAAAGATGGGTAATATCAATATGTCAAAAGGCAAGAGGAAACAATAAGACAGGAAGACCAAGAACGAAGTGCTCACATTAAAAATCGTGTAAGACAGGAATGTAGTCTTTCACAGCTACTGTTCAATCTAAACATCGAAAAACCAATGATGGAAACATAAGAAAGGTTCTAGAGTGGAATTAAAATTCAAGGGGAAAGGGTATCAATGATAATTAGCTATCCTCAGTGAAAGTGAAGAAGAATTTCAGCAGATTCTGAATGGAATGAAAAGTCCAATGAGTACAGAATACGGGCTGAGAGTAAATCGAAGAAAGAAAAGTAATGCGAAGTAGCGAGAAACGTAACATTAGGATTGTTGATCACGAAGTAGGGTGCAAGTGATACTCTGAAATGAAAATGTTTCCACAAGAGAGGAGTTCGTGGAGGGCTGCCTCGAATCATTCAGAAGACTAATGACTCATAAGAGTAGCCTTCCCTGAATACAGTGGTGAAATGGTATATTGAATGCTTCCAAGTACCATAACATATTTTCAAACTGCTTCAATCTGTTATTCAAAAATTCTTCGCAGTTATCTGCCTTCAGTGATAGGAAAGGAAGAATTTATATCAGTCTAATTGTGATGTAATGAGAGTGATAATTTCCATGATTATCGTGCACTAAAAGAAGCACCAGCTATTTACCTTGAGGATAAAGAACTTGGCGCAGTAGAAAACTAAGTGATATTAGTAATTTTTAGTCTTTTATCGAGGAAGGGCATTGCGACATAAGCTTAATTTTGCAGACAATGAACGACGATTCGGTTAGGAGTAACACACATTGCTAATGAAATTCTTGGTTATCTAAAAGGATGAAAAACTCTGCTGTCAGAGATTCACCAGTATATTACCATCAGCTGACTTCATTAATTCACACAGTGTATCGTTTATTTATTGTAATCAGTTTTCAATCAATGTCTTCCTCGTCACTTAAATGAGAAGATATTTGAGAAAATCGAAAGAACTGGAGCAGTACGGTAACGTAAATTCGTGTTACACTGTGATGCTCACCCAGAGCGTGGCTCGGTACATACTCGTGTTCAGTTACAGTGGCAACAATGATCCACCGAAGCGCAATAGCTTCAATAGCCACCCAGAGCACTTATTTCCCGGAGGACAGAACGCACCTAGCCAATCTCTCCATTCCATATCAAATGAAGCCCAGAAATTTACAAAGAGCTGAATCAAACATCCAAGGGAGTAGCGATTACTTCAGAGGTACAGATGTTATTGCATCTGATCACTCTCTGCAGCTGCCGGCACGCGCAGACAGTCGTTGCTATTAGGTCCAGCATTGTCTTTAATAATGCTCTTTGTGATGCAAGTGTGCCAACGCGGTGTTTGAAAAGTGACAATTTGTTATCTTTATCTATGCTATGGGTTACAATCACAGAGATATTACTAAATAAGTAATTATACGCAAAAATACGATTTGCGATATGATAAGACGATTTGAAAACGAAGATCGCGTAGAACCCGTCCCTGCAAAACGGCAACACTTATTAACAAGAGTCAGAGTGATCATGTTATACACTGAAGAGACAAAGAAACTGGTATAGGCATGCATATTCGAATACAGAGATATGTAAACAGGCAGAATGCGGCACTGCCGTCGATAGCGCCTATAGAAGGCAACAAGTGTCTGGCGTAGTTGTTAGGTAGCTTACTCCTGATACAATGGCAGTTTATCAAGATTTAACTGAGTTTGGACGTGGTGTCACAGTCGGCGCACGACCGATGGGACACGGCATCTCCGAGGTAGCGATGAATTGGGGTTTTCCCGTACGACCATTTCACGAGTGTACCGTGAATATCAGGAATCTGGTAAAACATCAAATCTTCAACATCGCAGCGGCCGGAAAAAGATTCTGCAAGAACAGGTCCAACGACGGCTGGATTAAATCTTTGAACGTGATACAAGTGCAACCCTTCCGAAATTTGCTGCAGATTTCAGTGCTGGACCATCAGCAAGTGTCAGTGTACGAACCATTCCACAAAACATTATCGTTGTGGGCTTTCGGGGTCGGAGGCCAACTCGTGTACCCATGATGAATGCACAACACAAAGCTTTACTCATCCGCTGGGTCTGTCAACACCGACATTGGACTGTTGACTGGAAACATGTTGCCCGGTCGAGCGGATGGACGTGTACGGGTATGGAAACAACCTCATGAATCGATGGATCCTGTATGTCAGCAGGGGACTGTTTAAACTGGTGCAGGCTCGGTAATGGTGTGGGGCGTGTGCAGTTAGAGTAATATGGGAACCGTGATAAGTCTAGATAAGACTCTGACAGGTGACACGGACGTAAGCATCCTGTCTGATCACCTGCACCCATTCATGTCCATTGCACATTCCGACGGACTTCGGCAATTCTAGCAGGACAATGGAACGCCCCACACGTCCAAAACTTCTAAAGAGTATCTTCAGGAACACTCTTCGGAGTTTAAACACTTCTGCTGGCCATCAAACTACCCAGAAATGAACATTATTGAGCATGTAACGTGCGCGTGGGACACACAATACTCTTTAAAGCCTGTACTATGGTAAGTGGTCGGGGTTCACCTTATGAGAGAGGATTTTCGTATAGATATCGACCGCGTGTACCTGAATGGTGGCAAATCAGACTTACACCCACTCTGTAATAACAATGATCCGTCAAGTAAGTCCGAAATGCAACTACTCGTCAGGATGGACCAAAAGCAACACTGAAGATGCTACCAATTTAATAATAATACAGTCCCCAGCCTAATTAGGCATTAATTGAGTTTCTTCCCTGTACAAGTTGGTATATATTCATGCAAAACAACAAGTAGTAACACTGCATAATGTAGTAGAATTTTAGAACCAGAAAATCTATTTAACTGATAGCTTCACGTTCTGTACTGATATGGAAAAACCATGAATACATAACACTACACTATAATGTATACTACAAAACTTCGTACTGTCTATTGATCTGATTAAAATCGGGCATAGGTTACCCTAGAAATAGCACTTTCGAGCCACACACAAAGTGTCAATTTTGATAAAGTTAAAACACTGATAAATTTTGACTTTAACTTTTGCTGGTCAAACCAATTTAGAACAATTCAGAATTCAAATGAATAAAAAAAAGGAGGGGGGGGGGACCCTGAAACTTATGATCACTGTATTTAAAAAAATTGATTACTGAATTTATTATGCGTTCAAGATTTCCAGTATATGAGTTACTACTCTTTTTATTTTATTTACTGCTCATTTAAATACCTTTATATCTGCCCCGAAACAGTTAAACTTCATTACTGTATCAACATTAAAGTTATCTTTCAACTTCGTTAGACCTTCGTTATTCATTTACTAGTTATTAACACAACACTTCTTTAAACACCATTCTAACATAGCTAGGACTGCAAATAATTATTATTAACACAAAATTTAATTTTTCATTTCGAGACACTCGGATTGCACACCATTTGGAAAGGTCCCTGTCTAGGTTAGTTGTGAGGATAATTAAATGATGGGAAAGTTCTGGTAAAATTTAGGTTATTATTGAACAGTTCACTCTATGGTCCATACGAATACAGTGCTAAAAGTTTCAACCTGCTTGTATCGATGCGGCGGTTGGCGGGCGGCGAGATGGCGAGGCACAGAGCACACACACAACCACAGCTATGGCTCTTGACGTATCGGCACTTTAATTCTTCTTTGCGTCGCAATACTTTTCCATTTAGTGCCTATGGACTTTTGCCATACTGTGTGGGCCTTGGAACGGCATACCCGAGGCTCATTGAAGCTACGTCTTCCAGTAGAGCCTCCTCGCTCCAGAAGGTGTTGCTCAAACCAGTGCCAAACTCCAACTACTCTGAGCCCGTTGTGCGGTGCAGTGCACGTGCGCATTTTCCCGCGCTCGCCTGCCATCCACCTTTTACCGCTCCCTTACAGACAGGGTATTCACCCGAGTTTTTACATTCTACATATCCTAACACATTGCCTACATATGGACCAGACGCACAGTTACAATTTTAAACATCTTACAACAGTTTCAACTTTTGTTACATTTCAATTCTATTACAATATTGCTTGACATTTGACATAAACATTAATCTTCACATTGAAACTTGTTTACAGTTTTCTTAACACAATGGCATGAAACATAAAGAAATGAAATCAGAACATCAATTACACAAGTTTATCGAAAAATCAGAAGAAAAAAATATTACTTATATGTACAATAGTACAGCGTCGATGTTGTTACACATGCCCCTGTTTCCAGTAAATTTCACTAAGTGCAAATTTGATGGGAACACTGAATTTTATATTTATACAGGGGTTCTGAATCTTTGTGTGAATGTACCATCATAAAATTTTGTATCACTAAACTTCCTTTCACTCACATTATATAGGTCTATACTTTTCAATGTATCGAGAACATTTGCCTATCATTTACTTAAGTGCCTTTGGCACAGTCCAACCTCCTATAACAACATGATTTGAATAGCAAATTACTTCTCATTATTAAATTTCTCAGAGAAATAAAATCAAATTCTGGAACACAAACACTTAACTACAAAGCATATACAAATACCTATATACATTATAAAACAATTTGTTGCTGCTTGATTGAATAGCAGTCCATTTCCTTATTTACTAATAAACACACAATACTATTTAGAAAAATCACTACACATATTTGCTGCCTATTATTCAGATTTGGGCAGTCCATTTCACATCATTTTATCACATCACCTGTACCACACTTATAATTCTCCTTTGACTATTTATCTGCCCTCTTTGGTGTTTGGCAGTCCCATCTTTTATTTGGCTTGCAGCATTTACCCTTTCTTTTCAGCCCTTTTCTCCATACATCTTTACATTTATAGTACATTTGGTAATCTGAAACTTACATAAGTACATTAGCACACTGTTACTGGTGTACATACATTTACAAAGATCTGTTACATTTAGAATAAAATAGTTTCATCGTAAGATACAGCACATTTACTGCAGATTGCTTTCTGAGTGTACTTCGGTCACTCACGCCTAGGAACATACAGTTTCAGGTCCACAACGTCTCTTACACCTAAAGGTCTCTTTGATTTTGGGTAGATCAGGTAGTAAGCATTATCGTGTGGAATGTTCTGTATTATATACGGTCCATTATAAATATATTTAAAATTAGAAATTTCATGGTTCAGTTCACTAGATTTTTCGTGGGTTTTTAAAAGAACATAATCCCCAATTTTAAATTTTGAAACTTTCTGGTTTTTATCATGTCTTTCAGACCTAGAGTCAGCTTTCTGCTTTGCCCTTTTTCTGACTAATTCCTTCTTTTGAGTCAACCCCAAGCTTGTACATGGTGGAAACTCTAGTTTTTTCTCAATTTAACTTTTACTTCTGCTGCCTAACAAAATTTCTTCCTGTGGGAACCCAGTAGATTCATGATGTAAGGTGTTCATGACATTCTCAAAGTCCGATATAAACCTGTCTCAGGCTCTATGGTTATGACTGCAGTACGTTCTACACAATCTCCCGATTTCTCGCATGTACCGTTCAACTGGGTTGCTAGCTGGTTTGGTAGGCTGAGATATATTTAACCTCCACGCCATTTTGCTCCATTCCTTCTTTCCAAATTTTGGATATGAACTGGGGTCCATTATCAGATAGGAGTGCCTTGGGTTTCCCGATGGTTCTGAAGTATTCGACCATCCTATTATATACAGCTTTTGCTGTTGTCTTTTTCAAGGGGTATAATTTTACAAAATTTGAGAATACTTCCAAAATTACTAAAATATATGCACAATTTCCCGAAGTCTTCGGGAGGGGACCATACAAATCTACTGATAATTCTAGGGTGTCCTCAGGTATGGTACCTTGCATTGGACCTCTACTAGTCCTGTTCGGTACTTTGGACCTTTGACAGACGTCACACGACTTAATTCGTTCATTTATCTTCTTACTGACACTACCAGCAATCACTATTTCATTATTCAGTTTATCCAAACATTTCTTTGGCCCACTATGCCCCAATGCTAAATGACAATAGTCTATGACATCAGTGTCAAACTGGTGTGGCCAACATACTCTCCATTCCTCAGTGACTAAGTCTTTTCTCCTATATAAAATGCCTTTGAAGATTTTGTAGTATTGCTTAATTTGAGGATACTGCACACTGTCAAAATTTACTTTCACGTATTTCCATGTCGGATTCTCATTCTGATGATACCTCATGTTTTTACATATTTGCTTAATTTTCCTTTCTCCAGGAACTTCTTTCATATACCTTATCTGGAAAGTACCCTCTTCACCATTTTCATTGCGCACTTCACTCATACCATTAGGCAATCGAGATAAAGCATCTGCCACGTAATTCTCAGTACCCTTAACGTGGCAAATCTCATAATCACACTGCTGCAGGTACAAAGCCCAACGAGTTAGCCTGCCATTAAGTAAACGACGATCTTTAAGAAAAGTTAAAGCTTTGTGGTCAGTATGTGTGAAGAGCTTATGGCCCCACAGATAATTCCTGAATTTCTTTAATCCCCATATAATGGCTAAAGCCTCCTTTTCAGATATAGTGTAGTTTCTCTCGTATTTTGTTAGAGTTCTACTTGCAAACGCAATAGTCCTGTTTTCGATTTCTTTGCCATCACAGATTTCTTGAAAAACTTCTATACCAATCCCATAGGCACTACTGTCGGTACTCATGTGGAAAGGTTCTGTCAGTATGGGGTGATGCAAAATATTGTCATTCAAGAGTTCACTTTTTAAATTTTCAAAATCTCTCATGCACCCTTCAGTCCAAACAAAAGCAGATTATTCAAATGAGGACTATTAAAAGCTTGCCTCTTGACGAATTTTCTATTGAACCCACATAAACCTAAAAAGGCTTTCAACTGTTTTCTATTTGTAGGAGCTGGACACTCTGCTGTTGCACTTAACTTTTCTGGGTCCTTGCCAACACCGGTCGTAGTAATAATGCGTCCCAGAAACTTTATTTCCGACTTCAAGAATTCACATTTGTTCCACTTAAATGTCATGCCCCCCGCTTGTAGAGCAACAAAAACTTTCTGCAATAACTCACAATGCTCTTGCCATTCTTCAGTAGCAATCAGTAAGTCATCTACATAAATGGTTAGCTGGGAACTCAATTCTCTCCCTAATACAAAGTCCAGTGCCTTAATAAATACCGCCACAGAAGTGCTAAGCCCAAATGGCACTACTTTATACTGATAGCATTTCCCGGCGAATAGAAAAGCGGTATATTTACGGGATTCTTTGCTCAATGGGATTTCCCAGTATCCGGCGGTCATGTCCAGACTGGTTAAATACAGAGCTATTACAAATGATTGAAGCGATTTCATAAATTCACTGTAGCTCCATTCATTGACATATGATCACGACACACTACAGATACGTAGAAAAACTCATAAAGTTGTGTTCGGCTGAAGCCGCACTTCAGGTTTCTGCCGCCAGAGCGCTCGAGAGCGCAGTGAGACAAAATGGCGACAGGAGCCGAGAAAGCGTATGTCGTGCTTGAAATGCACTCACATCAGTCAGCCATAACAGTGCAACGACACTTCAGGACGAAGTTCAACAAAGATCCACCAACTGCTAACTCCATTCGGCGATGGTATGCGCAGTGTAAAGCTTCTGGATGCCTCTGTAAGGGGAAATCAAGGGGTCGGCCTGCAGTGAGCGAAGAAACGGTTGAACACGTGCGGGCAAGTTTCACGCGTAGCCCGCGGAAGTCGACGAATAAAGCAAGCAGGGAGCTAAACGTACCACAGCCGACGGTTTGGAAAATCTTACGGAAAAAGCTAAAGCAGAAGCCTTACCGTTTACAATTGCTACAAGCCCTGACACCCGATGACAAAGTCAAACGCTTTGAATTTTCGGCGCGGTTGCAACAGCTCATGGAAGAGGATGCATTCAATGCGAAACTTGTTTTCAGAGATGAAGCAACATTTTTTCTTAATGGTGAAGTGAACAGACACAATGTGCAAATCTGGGCAGTAGAGAATCCTCATGCATTCGTGCAGCAAATTCGCAATTCACCAAAAGTTAACGTGTTTTGTGCAGTCTCGCGGTTTAAACTTTACGGCCCCTTTTTCTCCTGCGAAAGACACGTTACAGGACACGTGTATCTGGGCATGCTGGAAAATTGGCTCATGCCACAACTGGAGACCGACAGCGCCGACTTCATCTTTCAACAAGATGGTGCTCCACCGCACTTCCATCATGATGTTCCGCATTTCTTAAACAGGAGATTGGAAAACCGATGGATCGGTCGTGGTGGAGATCATGATCAGCAATTCATGTCATGGCCTCCACGCTCTCCCCACTTAACCCCATGCGATTTCTTTCTGTGGGGTTATGTGAAAGATTCAGTGTTTAAACCTCCTCTACCAAGAAACGTGCCAGAACTGCGAGCTCGCATCAACTATGCTTTCGAACTCATTGATGGGGGCTTGCTGCGCCGAGTGTGGGAGGAACTTGATTATCGGCTTGATGTCTGCTGAATCACTAAAGGGGCACATATCGAACATTTGTGAATGCCTAAAAAAAGTTTGAGTTTTTGTATGTGTGTGCAAAGCATTGTGAAAATATCTCAAATAATAAAGTTATTGTAGAGCTGTGAAATCGCTTCAATCATTTGTAATAACCCTGTACTTCACATTATAAAACTTTTGGAGGATTTCGTCCAGATTCTCAGGTCTGTCTATTTCCTTCTTTACAATTTTGTTCAAAGTCCTGGTGTCGATGACTACTCTTATTCCCCCATCCCTTTTATTCACGATGATAAGGACACTATTATATTCGCTGCTACTCCGTTCGATTACACCCCATTCTATCATTTTATCTATTTCCACTTGACCGGCCTGCCTCTTTGATATGGGTACCGAAAACGGTCTTACAAGGAAAGGTTTATGCTCTAATGTCTCAATCTGGTGTTCAAAGTTCTTAACTAGGCCAGGTTTGTCCGAAAATACGGTGCTATTACTTTTTAAAAGAACAAGCAATTCTATTTTCTGATCAGGAGATATCTCCTTCAAATTTTCCACAATTTCTTTAAAATCATTCGCTTGCCTGTCACTCTCATCTGTCAATCTCTTGACATGGTACATTTCATACATGTTTGTCAAACCATCATTCCCTTGGTCGATCTCCAACAATAAAGAACCAATTTCTGAATCGAACACCTTCCCATTTTCCTCAAGTTTTATTTCCAAATTCGTAGATGCATTATTAATTTTGACCGCTTCCTGGCTGCAATCAATAATAACTTTTTCTTTATCTAACCAATCTATACCCAGAATCATTTCACTACTCAAGTCTGGCACAACCAAAAAATCGTGTTCAAACTTTGTCCTTTTATACTAAATTCAACCAATATCTGGTTCTTTACTGGCTTGCTAGTCTTTCCAGTAGCACCAACAATTTTTACACCAGTTTCTGACATAATTACTAGTCCAGGCTTATCACAGATGTGTTCGAAAAACGATGGGGGATAGCACTTATCTGAGATCCAGTATCAAGGAGTACTTGCAATTTCACATTATAAATTTCAACTGGTACTACAGTTTGTTTAACCGTCAAATGCTTTTCATTGTTGTGTTCTTCCGTAAGCAAATCTGGGTCGACGATAACATCGTCCCAAGATATGGTTTTGACCTGCACATCACCTATATCTGGCGGTTTCTTTGGTTCTGGGAGTTCAAAGTCATTGAATACTTGAACTCTTTGTAACATTGACACTGAGTCGTCCGGTGGCTCCTTTTTACTGTGTTCAGTCTCAACATCTGGGTTTTATTTGAAACTTCGTCATCAGTATGCACATTATCGCAATTAGCTGTATTCCCATTATTTTCACTAGTACCGAAATACTCGTCATCTGAACTATCGTCAGAATCCGACCATTCTGAATCGCTTTCAGGTTCTAACATAAAAGCTTTTCTGAGACAGGCACTAAGTTCTTCCTCTGCATTTTCGTCAGGCTTTGATTTTAACTCAATATCCTCTTTTGTCAAAACGACCTCATCAGCTTTACTCACATCCACTGTTACTTCATATTTAGTGTAATCCTCGTGAACTTCAGTTACACGTAGGTAATTACCTGCACCTTCCCCACAGCGCCTTTCGGTAACAGCTTGTACTGTTGGCGGATCGTTAACAGAAGTTACTTCCTCGCCAATGCTTAGGATTTCATCCTCCAATTCCTTCCTATCTTTAACCATCATCCAATCAGCAGCACACGTACTTTTTGCGCCGCTATTTACTCTCTCCTCTTCAAATTCGGGCCACGTCACCTTATCGACGTCCCTACTATTTCCTTTTTCACTAATTAACCTCCTTGCCTCATATTCCTTCTTAAAATCCTCCCACTCACATTGCTTGAGGCCCTTGTACAGATCGTCGATCTGCACACGCCAGTCAGTTACTTCTGTTAATTCATTCTCGCCATTTACTTCATTGCTAACACTGCTAACCGCACCTCTCTGTGTATCCACTGTTCCATCTACTATTTCCCTCGCCACGGAATTACCACTCGTAATGTATTCGCCAGCTCTTACGGCAATGTTCGTACCTAATGCTGCCGCCTTGCTAGCGGCTTTTCTCTGAACAGCTGATCTGCTAGGCTGGGCCGTTGCACTCTGATGCTCCACTCGCCTGTTAACATGTATCGCACAGCGCGGCGAAGATGAATCGTCTGCGCACGCACCTGACGCTTGTTTTGCAACAACACGCTGCATCGTTCCACACCTGTCTCTAAGCTGCCTCATAACTTTACTGTCAGTCCGATAATGTTTCTTAAATCACGGCCGGTATGTTCTGTCCGCTTCCGTTTGGCCCGCAACGTTCGCAGAAATCAGTTTCCCGCGTCGTCATTATTTTGTGCGGTGTATCCTCTACCGCGACCTGGATAACCCCCTCTTCCTCTTCCTCTTCCTCTGCCACTACCTCTCTGTATCATGTTGACGCGAAAACCATTGCCGTCATTTCTTTCGTCATTATTGCGGTTATTCCTGTTACTAAAATTCTGATAATTGGCACGTCTTTCGCGCCAGTGGTCTTCGTCTTCGACCCTTTCGAGAAACGCTTGGAAGCTGCAATGATTGCTTCCCATATATCTCGTCGAATCTTCTGGAAGCTTTTTATATAGCTCCCATACGATTTCAGAATCTGATCTTCTCCTTCTTAAATGTGTCAACTTTCGGTACCAATATTCGCAGAAATCTTTCAAAGAATTCCTGCCACTGTTATCATGAAGTTTGGTCATGATAAACTCACGCCACAAATGATCCAGTTTTTGTTCAGACCAGTATTCTTCCGTAAACTTTTGTTTAAACTCTTTGAACGTCATTAGTTCGGTATTCAAGTTAATTCCCCAGCGCTTAGCGTCACCTGCTAAGGCGCTAATTACTACATTTATCTTTTCCTGACCAGACAAGTGTTTAGGAAACATATTCTCGCAATTTTTGATGAAATCTAACGGATGCCATCCGTTATGTTTTTTGGCGGGATCGAAGCGTTCCTCACCTTCCAACAGCTTCGTAAGTGGCGTGCCATTACAGACCACGCCAGGCCTATCTTTGATTTTATTTGCGAGATCGAAAATTTTGCCTTGAATTTTCGATGTATTTTGTTCACACTTTTGTACATATCCGTTAACTTTTTTGCCTAAATCTCTTTCAGTATCTGAAACTGCCTTTTTTGAAGGCAATAGATATCGACTTGGCTGGACAGTTTAATAAACCGCAATTGATAGGAGGTCCAAATGTTTTTCGTGGACTCCATGTGAACTTCACTTGTGATGTACAAGCAGTGTTTGGAGGTAGTACCTGGCTGACACTTGCTGTTGTATGGGGCAATCAAGCAGATTATGGTGGCCTTGAAGCATTTCCAGATGCTAGCATTTTGGCTTGGAAGACATGGAGTATAACTGAGACTACAGGAGTGTTGGCTAAACAGCCTTATGTTGGCACTCGTTTACGATCTCAGTTTCAAGACCAAAAACTTTTTTGTCTACTTTTGTTTCAACTAGAGGCTCTACTTTCTCTTGGATGTTGAGACTTTCAACATCAAACCTACTGTTAATGTCGTCAATTTACCCCTGCATAGTATTAATATTTTTATTAATTGTGTCAACATCAGATTTCATAATATTTATTGCAGAATTTAAATTACCCACTTTTTGTTCTACCTGTTCGATTTGTTTACTAATTTTAATTCCTTGTTCTTCGATCTATGCTTTAAGCTGATCAACACGTGATCCGAGCTGACCGACGCGTGTTCCGAGCTGACCGACGCGTGTTCCGAGCTGACCGACGCGTGTTCCGAGCTGACCGACGCGTGTTCCGAGCTGACCGACGCGTGTTCCGAGCTGACCGACGCGTGTTCCGAGCTGACCGACGCGTGTTCCGAGCTGACCGACGCGTGTTCCGAGGTGACCGACGCGTGTTCCGAGCTGACCGACGCGTGTTCCGAGCTGACCGACGCGTGTTCCGAGCTGACCGACGCGTGTTCCTAGCTGACCGACGCGTGTTCCGAGCTGACCGACGCGTGTTCCGAGCTGACCGACGCGTGTTCCGAGCTGACCGACGCGTGTTCCGAGCTGACCGACGCGTGTTCCGAGCGGACCGACGCGTGTTCCGAGCTGACCGACGCGTGTTCCGAGCTGACCGACGCGTGTTCCGAGCTGACCGACGCGTGTTCCGAGCTGACCGACGCGTGTTCCGAGCTGACCGACGCGTGTTCCTAGCTGACCGACGCGTGTTCCTAGCTGACCGACGCGTGTTCCGAGCTGACCGACGCGTGTTCCGAGCTGACCGACGCGTGTTCCGAGCTGACCGACGCGTGTTCCGAGCTGACCGACGCGTGTTCCGAGCTGACCGACGCGTGTTCCGAGCTGACCGACGCGTGTTCCGAGCTGACCGACGCGTGTTCCGAGCTGAGCGACGCGTGTTCCGAGCTGAGCGACGCGTGTTCCGAGCTGAGCGACGCGTGTTCCGAGCTGACCGACGCGTGTTCCGAGCTGAGCGACGCGTGTTCCGAGCTGACCGACGCGTGTTCCGAGCTGACCGACGCGTGTTCCGAGCTGACCGACGCGTGTTCCGAGCTGACCGACGCGTGTTCCGAGCTGACCGACGCGTGTTCCGAGCTGACCGACGCGTGTTCCGAGCTGACCGACGATTGTTCCGAGCTGACCGACGCGTGTTCCGAGCAGACCGACGCGTGTTCCGAGCTGAGCGACGCGTGTTCCGAGCTGAGCGACGCGTGTTCCGAGCTGAGCGACGCGTGTTCCCAGCTGACCGACGCGTGTTCCCAGCTGACCGACGCGTGTTCCGAGCTGACCGACGCGTGTTCCTAGCTGACCGACGCGTGTTCCGAGCTGACCGACGCGTGTTCCGAGCTGACCGACGCGTGTTCCGAGCTGACCGACGCGTGTTCCGAGCTGACCGACGCGTGTTCCGAGCTGACCGACGCGTGTTCCGAGCTGACCGACGCGTGTTCCGAGCTGACCGACGCGTGTTCCGAGCTGACCGACGCGTGTTCCGAGCTGACCGACGCGTGTTCCGAGCTGACCGACGCGTGTTCCGAGCTGACCGACGCGTGTTCCTAGCTGACCGACGCGTGTTCCGAGCTGAGCGACGCGTGTTCCGAGCTGACCGACGCGTGTTCCGAGCTGACCGACGATTGTTCCGAGCTGACCGACGCGTGTTCCGAGCTGACCGACGCGTGTTCCGAGCTGAGCGACGCGTGTTCCGAGCTGAGCGACGCGTGTTCCGAGCTGAGCGACGCGTGTTCCGAGCTGAGCGACGCGTGTTCCTAGCTGAGCGACGCGTGTTCCTAGCTGAGCGACGCGTGTTCCGAGCTGAGCGACGCGTGTTCCGAGCTGAGCGACGCGTGTTCCGAGCTGAGCGACGCGTGTTCCGAGCTGAGCGACGCGTGTTCCGAGCTGAGCGACGCGTGTTCCGAGCTGAGCGACGCGTGTTCCGAGCTGAGCGACGCGTGTTCCGAGCTGAGCGACGCGTGTTCCTAGCTGACCGACGCGTGTTCCTAGCTGACCGACGCGTGTTCCTAGCTGACCGACGCGTGTTCCTAGCTGACCGACGCGTGTTCCTAGCTGACCGACGCGTGTTCCTAGCTGACCGACGCGTGTTCCTAGCTGACCGACGCGTGTTCCTAGCTGACCGACGCGTGTTCCGAGCTGACCGACGCGTGTTCCTAGCTGACCGACGCGTGTTCCGAGCTGACCGACGCGTGTTCCGAGCTGACCGACGCGTGTTCCGAGCTGACCGACGCGTGTTCCGAGCTGACCGACGCGTGTTCCGAGCTGACCGACGCGTGTTCCGAGCTGACCGACGCGTGTTCCGAGCTGACCGACGCGTGTTCCGAGCTGACCGACGCGTGTTCCGAGCTGACCGACGCGTGTTCCGAGCTGAGCGACGGGTGTTCCGAGCTGACCGACGCGTGTTCCGAGCTGAGCGACGCGTGTTCCGAGCTGAGCGACGCGTGTTCCGAGCTGAGCGACGCGTGTTCCGAGCTGAGCGACGCGTGTTCCGAGCTGAGCGACGCGTGTTCCGAGCTGAGCGACGCGTGTTCCGAGCTGACCGACGCGTGTTCCGAGCTGACCGACGCGTGTTCCGAGCTGACCGACGCGTGTTCCGAGCTGAGCGACGCGTGTTCCGAGCTGACCGACGCGTGTTCCGAGCTGACCGACGCGTGTTCCGAGCTGACCGACGCGTGTTCCGAGCTGAGCGACGCGTGTTCCGAGCTGAGCGACGCGTGTTCCTAGCTGAGCGACGCGTGTTCCTAGCTGAGCGACGCGTGTTCCGAGCTGACCGACGCGTGTTCCGAGCTGACCGACGCGTGTTCCGAGCTGAGCGACGCGTGTTCCGAGCTGAGCGACGCGTGTTCCGAGCTGAGCGACGCGTGTTCCGAGCTGAGCGACGCGTGTTCCGAGCTGACCGACGCGTGTTCCGAGCTGACCGACGCGTGTTCCGAGCTGAGCGACGCGTGTTCCGAGCTGAGCGACGCGTGTTCCGAGCTGAGCGACGCGTGTTCCGAGCTGAGCGACGCGTGTTCCGAGCTGAGCGACGCGTGTTCCGAGCTGACCGACGCGTGTTCCGAGCTGACCGACGCGTGTTCCGAGCTGACCGACGCGTTTTCCGAGCTGACCGACGCGTGTTCCGAGCTGACCGACGCGTGTTCCGAGCTGACCGACGCGTGTTCCGAGCTGACCGACGCGTGTTCCGAGCTGACCGACGCGTGTTCCGAGCTGACCGACGCGTGTTCCTAGCTGACCGACGCGTGTTCCGAGCTGACCGACGCGTGTTCCGAGCTGACCGACGCGTGTTCCGAGCTGAGCGACGCGTGTTCCGAGCTGAGCGACGCGTGTTCCGAGCTGAGCGACGCGTGTTCCGAGCTGAGCGACGCGTGTTCCGAGCTGAGCGACGCGTGTTCCGAGCTGACCGACGCGTGTTCCGAGCTGACCGACGCGTGTTCCGAGCTGAGCGACGCGTGTTCCGAGCTGAGCGACGCGTGTTCCGAGCTGAGCGGCGCGTGTTCCGAGCTGAGCGGCGCGTGTTCCGAGCTGAGCGACGCGTGTTCCGAGCTGAGCGACGCGTGTTCCTAGCTGACCGACGCGTGTTCCGAGCTGACCGACGCGTGTTCCGAGCTGAGCGACGCGTGTTCCGAGCTGAGCGACGCGTGTTCCGAGCTGAGCGACGCGTGTTCCGAGCTGAGCGACGCGTGTTCCGAGCTGAGCGACGCGTGTTCCGAGCTGAGCGACGCGTGTTCCGAGCTGAGCGACGCGTGTTCCGAGCTGAGCGACGCGTGTTCCGAGCTGAGCGACGCGTGTTCCGAGCTGAGCGACGCGTGTTCCGAGCTGACCGACGCGTGTTCCGAGCTGACCGACGCGTGTTCCGAGCTGAGCGA
This sequence comes from Schistocerca americana, assembly GCF_021461395.2. NCBI lineage: Eukaryota > Metazoa > Arthropoda > Insecta > Orthoptera > Acrididae > Schistocerca > Schistocerca americana. The sequence continues at coordinate 448,248,590 of NC_060121.1, forward strand.
CGCGTGTTCCGAGCTGAGCGACGCGTGTTCCGAGCTGAGCGACGCGTGTTCCGAGCTGACCGACGCGTGTTCCGAGCTGAGCGACGCGTGTTCCGAGCTGACCGACGCGTGTTCCGAGCTGACCGACGCGTGTTCCGTGCTGACCGACGCGTGTTCCGAGCTGACCGACGCGTGTTCCGAGCTGACCGACGCGTGTTCCGAGCTGACCGACGCGTGTTCCGAGCTGACCGACGCGTGTTCCGAGCTGACCGACGCGTGTTCCGAGCTGACCGACGCGTGTTCCGAGCTGACCGACGCGTGTTCCGAGCTGACCGACGCGTGTTCCGAGGTGACCGACGCGTGTTCCGAGCTGACCGACGCGTGTTACGAGCTGACCGACGCGTGTTCCGAGCTGACCGACGCGTGTTCCGAGCTGACCGACGCGTGTTCCGAGCTGACCGACGCGTGTTCCGAGCTGACCGACGCGTGTTCCTAGCTGACCGACGCGTGTTCCGAGCTGACCGACGCGTGTTCCGAGCTGACCGACGCGTGTTCCGAGCTGACCGACGCGTGTTCCGAGCTGACCGACGCGTGTTCCGAGCTGACCGACGCGTGTTCCGAGCTGACCAACGTGTGTTCCGAGCTGATTACTTTGTGTTTTAAGCTGCTAGTCAACATGTATTTTAAGCTGATCATTCTGTCCAGCAGTTTGTTTGGTTAATCGTTCAAATGAGTCGTTCATGCTTAAAATTTTCACACTGTCTTGTTCTACGGAATCGGTGCGTTCCAATCCTACTTCAAAATTTTCTTTCGGTTCTTTCTTTATCTGTGGTGAATCAAACATGTCAGTGGATTCGTTCACGTACCCACTATCATGTACAAAGTCATCCTCTACTTCCTGTTTTATTCCTTGGTGTGTTCGAGGCAATCTCGATATTGCAATCTGTTCGTTAACATGTACGTGGTATTGTATGTACGCCAATTGTCTACCGCTAACGCCATCACCTTATGAGAAAGGATTTTTCTATAGATATCGACCGCGTTTACCTGAATGGTGGCAAATCAGACTTACACCCACTCTGTAATAACAATGATCCGTCAAGTAAGTCCGAAATGCAACTACACGTCAGGATGGACCAAAAGCAACACTGAAGATGCTACCAATTTAATAATAATACGGTCCCCAGCCTAATTAGGCATTAATTGAGTTTCTTCCCTGTACAAGTTGGTATATATTCATGCAAAACAACAAGTAGTAACACTGCATAATGTAGTAGAATTTTAGAACCAGAAAATCTATTTAACTGATAGCTTCACGTTCTGTACTGATATGGAAAAACCATGAATACATAACACTACACTATAATGTATACTACAAAACTTCGTACTGTCTATTGATCTGATTAAAATCGGGCATAGGTTACCCTAGAAATAGCACTTTCGAGCCACACACAAAGTGTCAATTTTGATAAAGTTAAAACACTGATAAATTTTGACTTTAACTTTTGCTGGTCAAACCAATTTAGAACAATTCAGAATTCAAATGAATAAAAAAAAGGAGGGGGGGGGGGACCCTGAAACTTATGATCACTGTATTAAAAAAAATTGATTACTGAATTTATTATGCGTTCAAGATTTCCAGTATATGAGTTACTACTCTTTTTATTTTATTTACTGCTCATTTAAATACCTTTATATCTGCCTCGAAACAGTTAAACTTCATTACTGTATCAATATTAAAGTTATCTTTCAACTTCGTTAGACCTTCGTTATTCATTTACTAGTTATTAACACAACACTTCTTTAAACACCATTCTAACATAGCTAGGACTGCAAATAATTATTAACACAAAATTTAATTTTACATTTCGAGACACTCGGATTGCACACCATTTGGAAAGGTCCCTGTCTAGGTTAGTTGTGAGGATAATTAAATGATGGGAAAGTTCTGGTAAAATTTAGGTTATTATTGAACAGTTCACTCTATGGTCCATACGAATGCAGTGCTAAAAGTTTCAACCTGCTTGTATCGATGCGGCGGTTGGCGGGCGGCGAGATGGCGAGGCACAGAGCACACACACAACCACAGCTATGGCTCTTGAAGTATCGGCACTTTAATTCTTCTTTGCGTCGCAATACTTTTCCATTTAGTGCCTATGGACTTTTGCCATACTGTGTGGGCCTTGGAACGGCATACCCGAGGCTCATTGAAGCTACGTCTTCCAGTAGAGCCTCCTCGCTCCAGAAGGTGTTGCTCAAACCAGTGCCAAACTCCAACTACTCTGAGCCCATTGTGCCGCGCAGTGCCCTTTTACCGCTCCCTTACAGACAGGGTATTCACCCGAGGTTTTATATTCTACATATCCTAACATATTGTCTACATATGGACCAGACGCACAGTTACAATTTTAAACATCTTACAACAGTTTCAACTTTTGTTACATTTCAATTCTATTACAATATTGCTTGACATTTGACATAAACATTAATCTTCACATTGAAACTTGTTTACAGTTTTCTAAACACAATGGCATGAAACAAAAAAGAAATGAAATCAGAACATCAATTACACAAGTTTATCGAAAAGTCAGAAGAAAAAATATTACTTATATGTACAATAGTACAGCGTCGTTGTTGTTACAAGCATATCTGGGATGCCTTGCAACGTGCTGTTCAGAAGAGATCTGCACCCTCTCGTACTCTTATTGATTTATGAACAGCCCTGCATGATTCATGGTGTCAGATCCCTCCAGCACTACTTCAGACATTAGTCGAGTCCACGCCACGTCGTGTTGCGGCACTTCTGGGTGCTTACGGGGTCTACACTATATGAGGCAGGTGCACCGTTCTCTTTGGCTCTGATCTGAGGATGAGAGTAAATTGGACGTCAGAGGAACTATTCTGTGGCGAAAGGTAAATGACGAAATGCAGGATAAACACTTGTAAGGTACCGTTTTGTATAGACTATCTTTCGTCATATCCTGTGGGGGAGATTTACTCACAGCACGTTTCTAGATAATGGTTCGAAGCAACCATTTACAAGATTATTTTCTTTATAACAGTCAACATGCCGACCGTTGTGGCCGAGCGGTTCTAGGTGCTTCAGTCCGGAACCGCACGACCGCTACGGTCGCAGGTTCGAATCCTGCCTCGGGCTTGGATGTGTCTGATGTCCTTAGGTTAGTTAGGTTTAAGCAATTCTAACATGTTCCGGAAAAATCAAGAATACAGAAATACAAGTCGCTGAGGAATGAAATAAATAGGAAGTGCAGGGAAGCTAAGACGAAATGGCTGCAGGAAAAATGTGAAGACATCGAAAAAGATATGATTGTCGGAAGGACAGACTCACCATACAGGAAAGTCAAAACAACCTTTGGTGACACTAAAAGCAACGGTGGTAACATTAAGAGTGCAACGGGAATTCCACTGTTAAATGCAGAGGAGAGAGCAGATAGGTGGAAAGAATACATTGAAAGCCTCTATGAGGGTGAAGATTTGTCTGATGTGATAGAAGAAGAAACAGGAGTCGATTTAGAAGAGATAGGGGATCCAGTATTAGAATCGGGAATTAAAAGAGCTTTGGAGGACTTAGGGTCAAATAAGGCAGAAGGGATAGATAACATTCCATCAGAATTTCTAAAATCATTGGGGGAAGTGGCAACAAAACGACTATTCACGTTGGTGTGTAGAGTATATGAGTCTGGCGACACACCATCTGACTTTCGGAAAAGCATCATCCACACAATTCCAAAGACGGCAAGAGCTGACAAGTGCGAGAAATATCGCACAATCAGCTTAACAGCTCATACATCGAAGCTGCTTACAACAATAATACACAGAAGAATGGAAAAGAAAATTGAGAATGCGCTAGGGGACGATCAGTTTGGCTTTAGGAAAAGTAAAGGGACGAGATAGGCAATTCTGACGTTACGGCTAATAATGGAAGCAAGGCTAAAGAAAAGTCAAGACACTTTCATAGGATTTGTCGACCTGGAAAAAGCGTTCGACAATATAAAATGGTGCAAGCTGTTCGAGTTTCTGAAAAAAGTAGGGGTAAGCTGTTAAACCAGTGTCCGGAGGTAAAATAGTCCCCCATTCGGATCTCCGGGGGGGGGACAACTTGAAAGGAGAACAAATTACAGAAATGCTGTCTCGGGACTTTCTAAACACATTACGAGAGAAAGAAGCACCTGATAATGCCAACGAGTACTGGAATATGCTGAAAGAAGGAATCATTAAAGCAGGACATCAAAATATAGGATATGTAAAAGGGAAAAGGTCAAAAAAACCATGGGTCACACAAGAAATGATTTCCAAGATGGAGGAGAGAAGGAAATTGAAAAACAAGAACATTGAAGATGCAAGAAAGATATACCGAAGGTTAAATAACGAACTGCGAAGAGAAACAACGCAGGCTAGGAAAAAATGGCTAAAAGAGGAATGTGATGAAATTGAACAAATGGACAGGAAAGGAAGATACGACTTACTATACAACAGAGTAAAGACTATGACATGGGAACAAAACAGAGCAGGAAGTGCTACTATGGAAATTTTGAGTTAAGACGAAGAGGTAGTGTATAAAGATCGTGACGATGTCCTCCAGAGATGGGAAGAATATATAAAAGAGCTATATGACACAAATAGCAAACCAGAAACTCTGGAACTTGAATCACACAACAGTCTAAGTGATGAAGAGAAAGGACCGACCATCATAATGGAAGAAGTAAAGTCTGCTATTGTTGCAATGAAAAATGGCAAAGCAGTAGGTACAGATACAATACCAGGAGAAATACTAAAATGCTTGAACCACAATGGAATAAGAGAAATATTGAGGTTATGCAATAAAATATATGACAGTGGTGAATGGCCTGAGGACTTTTTGACAACAGTAATGATTCCATTGCCGAAAAAACAAGGAACCAAGAAATGCAGCGAGCACAGGACAATCAGCCTCATTTCACATGCAGCCAAAGTGATGTTAAGAATAATTAATAAAAGACTTGAAAAAGTAATAGAGGAGAATCTCGGTGAGGAGCAGTTTGGCTTTAGACGGAATATGGGCACCAGAGATGCAATAGGGCTCCTACGAATCTTAGGAGAAAGGTTTATTGAAAGAGGAAGAGACCTATATATGTGCTTCATCGATTTAGAAAAGGCATTTGACAATGTGGTTTGGGACAAGCTGGCGACTATTATGAGGGAAAAGAGAGTGGACTGGAAAACCAGAAGACTAATAAACTCATTGTACCTTAATCAAAAAGTTTCAGTTAAAGTGAGAGGAGAAAGTACAAACTGGATCAGACTAGGGAAAGGAGTGAGACAAGGATGCAGTTTATCACCTACTCTTTTCAACCTGTACTTGGAAAATATGATTGACCAATGCTCATTAGATGACAAAGGAGTAGAAATTGGAGGAAGAAGAGTAGGGTGCTTGAGATTTGCTGATGACATGGTCCTTCTAGCCACAGGGGAAAAAGAATTACAGGATTTGGTGGACACCATTGCAACTAACGGAAAAAAAATATGGAATGAAAATTAACACAAATAAATCAAAAGTATTGGCAATAGGAGGAAATAAGGAAATAAAAATTGTGCTGAATGGAGAAACACTAGAACAGGTGCAAAATTTTAAGTATCTTGGAAGCAGGATAGACACCGACTGGAAGTGCACCACAGAAATTAAAACGAGGATAGCAATGGCAAAAGAGGCGTTTTATAAGAAAAGGAGAATCTTCTGCAGCTGTATGGACAGAGAACTCAGAAAGAGACTCATAAAATGTCTTGTATGGAGTGTTCTTCTATACGGCGCTGAAACATGGACTATGAGGAAAAAAGACAGAGCAAGGCTGGAGGCTTTTGAGATCTGGACATGGCGGAAGATGGAAGGAATAAGTTGGATGGACAGAATAAAAAATGAAGAGGTACTGAGAAGAGTGGGAGAGAAAAGGCAGTTACTAGATGTAATAAAGAGAAGAAAAAGAAATTGGATTGGGCATATATTAAGAAAGAATGACGGACTGATAAAAACAGTTTTAGAAGGTTATGTAGAAGGGAAAAGGAAGCGAGGAAGGAAGAGATTCCAGATACTGGATGACATGATGGACGGTACAACATACAGCAGCCTTAAGAAGGAAGCAATGGATCGCAGAAAATGGAGAGGCAAAGGACCTGCTAATATAGCAGATAACTGATGATGATGAAGCTGTAGGGAGAGACGGGTCATATACAATGTGTACAACAACCAAGAGGGTATAATAAGAGTGGACGATCAAGAACGAAGTGCTCGTATTAAGAAGGGTGTAAGACAAGGCTGTAGCCTTTCGCCCCTTCTGTTCAATCTGTACATCGAGGAAGCAATGATGGAAATAAAAGAAAGGTTCAGGAGTGGAATTAAAATACAAGGTGAAACGATATGAGTGATACGATTCGCTGATGACATTGCTATCCTGAGTGAAAATGAAGAAGAATTAAATGATCTGCTGAACTGAATGAACTGTCTAATGAGTACACAGTATAGTTTGAGAGTAAATCGGAGAGAGACGAAGGTAATGAGAAGTAGTAGAAATGAGAACAGCGAGAAACTTAACATCAGGATTGATTGTCACGAAGTCAATCAAGTTAAGGAATTCTGCTACCTAGGCAGTAAAATAACCAATGACGGACGGGGCAAGGAGGACATCAAAAGCAGACTCGCTATGGCAAAAGGGGCATTTCTGGCCAAGAGAAGTCTACTAATATCAAATACCGGCCTTAATTTGAGGAAGAAATTTCTGAGGATGTATGTCTGGAGTACAGCATTGTATGGTAGTGAAACATGGACTGTGGGAAAACCGGAACAGAAGAGAATCGAAGCATTTGAAATGTGGTGCTATAGACGAATGTTGACAATTAGATGGACTGATAAGGTAAGGAATGAGGAGGTTCTACGCAGAATCGGAGAGGAAAGGAATATGTGGAAAACACTGATAAGGAGAAGGGACAGGATGATAGGACATCTGCTAAGACATGAGGGAATGACTTCCATGGTACTAGAGGGAGCTGTAGAGGGCAAAAACTGTAGAGAAAGACAGAGACTGGAATACGTCAAGCAAATAATTGAGGACGTAGGTTGCAAGTGCTACTCTGAGATGAAGAGATTACCACAGGAAAGGAATTCGTGGCGGGCCGCATCAAACCAATCAGTAGAGTTAAGGCCCAAAAAAAAAAAAAAAAAAAAAAAAAAAAAAAAAAAAAAAAAAAAAAAAAAAAAATAATTCGAAGTTCTAGGGGACTAATGACCTCAGATGATAAGTCCCATAGTGCTGAGAGCCATTTTCAGTCATGCTCCTCGTTCAAGTTCTGAAGGGCCAATGGATGTCGACCGGCCACAGTGCCATCGTATGTCACGAGGCATCATGCGGATGGAATACGGATGTGAGTGGGGTCGTCACAACGCTCTACCGCCTTGACAATTCTCAAGCCCTCGGAGGTGCTACTCAATCAAATACCTCCTCAAATGGCATCACATGTCTGCGTACACACAGTACCGGTTCTTCTAGGAAGGAAAAAATACTTAACAGTGTCGGAACTCTAACTAGCGTCATCCTCAGGGACAAAGCCTACCTAATCTAATTCGAATGAGATAGAGTATTTTCTGGGAAAAACATGATACAGTAGTCAGATCTACATTCGATCAAAAATAACTGTAAAACAACCTCGAGGAAGTATGAGGACGAAGTGAGTCTTTGTACACCGCAAAAATCGTTGTAATATGCAAGTGCGTTTGTGAGTGCTTACAAATTAGAGGAGATTTCCCAGAAAGCATTGAGTTCCTATATTATTCCTGTGTTCTAAACAGTTATGTTGTGACAGACCTTTAAAGACACTGTAACATTAAGGTGTAAAAGAATTAGAAGATAGTATGTTACTACGTTAGTTAATTAATGTAGAGTACATTTTACATTTCTTGAAATTTGACTTGTGTGTTAAATATGTATGAGAAAAAAATCACATACTACTAGAAATAGAGAGGTGATGGAATATTAATGACGGTCTCTGTTGTTCTCGAACTGTACCAAAGCAGCCTACGACGGTTATATGGTTACCGCTGCGACGTGCCACGATGGCATCGGAACAATTTTCATGAAGTGTACAGTAAGATACAACTTTACATACGGACGGAAAAGCCTTCATACATAGTTGCTTAGTTGAAACGGTGTTATATCTAGTTCTCTTATATACGTAACAATATCAGTTCTGCGATGAATTTGTGAACGTCTGCCCTAAAATGCCAGCACCCGTAGTCTAGTGTTAGCGTATTTGATTTGTAATGAATACATCCTCGGTCCCTGGTTTGAATTCCGCCACGGCTTAAACTCTGATTAACTGTCAGCATTGGCGACCGAAGACTTCCAGCATAAGAAGTCACACTCATTCTGCCAACGGCCTTGTCAAAGCGGGCGGAGGAGCGGACATATTTTCAGGGCACTCTCTTGTTCTAGGGGTGGGAGTCTGCCAATAAAGGCGAAAGAATCGGCAATGATAGACGGCATGAGGATGCAGAATGCATTGGAAAGCACTCCATTGAAGACACGTATAGACATATGACCTGTAGTTGAAAAAGTGTCAAGATGGTCTCTCCATTGGCAAAAGATTCCGGAAATGTCCCCCATTCGGAATTCTGGGAGGGGATTGCCAAGGGGGAGGTGACCATGAGAAAAAAATTGATTCATCAACGAAAATATATCGTTCTACGAGTTGGGGAGTGGAATGTTAGAAGCTTGAATGTGATAGGGATGCTAGAAAGTCTGAAAAGGGAAATGCAAAGGCTCAACCTAAATATAGTAGGGATCAGTGAAGTGAAACAGAAAGAAAACAAGGATTTCTGGGCAGATGAGTACAGGATAATATCAACAGTAGCAGAAAATGGTACAACGGGAGTAGGAGTCGTTGTGAATACGAAGGTAGGGCAGAGCATATGTTACTGCGAACAGCTCAGTGACAGGGTTGCTCTTAGCAGAATCGACAACAATCCAACACCGACAACGATGGTTCAGGAATACATACCGACGTCGCAAGCTGAAGATAAGGAGACAGAGGAAATATATGAGGATATTGAAAAGGTGCGGCAAGGGGGATGAATAATAGTCATGGAGGACTGGAATACAGTTGTACGGGAAGGAAAGAAGAAAAGGTTACAGGAGAATATGGGTTTGGGACGAGGAATGAGAAAGGAGAAACAATTGAGTTCCGTAACAAATTTCAGCTGGTAATAGCGAATACTCCCTTCAAAAATCGTAAGAGATGGAGGTATACTTGGAACAGGAGGGTGATACGGCAAGATTTCAGCTAGATTACATCATGGTCAGACAGTGATTCCAAAATCAAATACTGGATTGTAGAGCGCACCCAGGAGCAGATATAGACCCAGATTACAATATAGTAGTGATGAAGAGTAGGCTGAAGTTTAAGACATTAGTAAGGAAGAATCGCCGCGCGGGATTAGCCGAGCGGTCCGAGGCGCTGCAGTCATGGACTGTGCGGCTGGTGCCGGCGGAGGTTCGAGTCCTTCCTCGGGCATGGGTGTGTGTTTGTCCTTAGGATAATTTAGGTTATGTAGTGTGTAAGCTTAGAGAGTGATGACCATAGCAGTTAAGTCCCATAAGATTTCACACACATTTTTTTGAACAAGGAAGAATCAACACGGAAAGAAGTAAGATACGTAAATAATAAGAAATGGCAAGATACGCTTGAAGTTCTCTAAGGCTATAGATAGAGCAATAAGGAATAGCTCAGTAGGTAATACAGTTCAAGAGGAATAGACATCTCTAAAAAGAGCCATCACAAATGTTGGAAAGAAAAACATAGGTAAAAAGAAGATAACTATGAAGAAACCATGGGTAACAGAGGAAATACTACAGTTGATCTTTGAAAGAAGGAAGTACAAAAATTGTCCAGGAAACATGGAAATACAGAAATACAAGTCGCTGAAGAATGAAATAAATAGGAACTGCAGGGAATCTAAGATAAAATGGCTGCATGAAAAATTATGTTATTCCATAACATTACTGTGAAGCAAATTGTAGCTAGTATAATTATTCCAGTTCATTGAATATATAAACAAACCAGATTACCTTCAGAGCATTTGTGGGTCTAGAGAAAGCCTTTGATAGCCTAAGGTGAAATGAGACGTTGAAAATCCGCGCAAGATTAAAATTTAGAACAAGGCAAAAAGTCTGAGAACGAAAGTGTAGTAGCATTTTAGAATACTTCACTGCCTGGATTGCAAGTTTTGTTGCTGATATAACCAGTTTCAGCCAGTTCACTGGCCATCTTTCGATCTACAATCTCAGGCATTGTGTAGAGTACTCGGTACTGTCACATAGTAAAAAAAAAAAAAAAAAAAAAAAAAAAAAACATCACCCGGCATGCTCTGTATTCTATACAATATCTGGGATTATGGATCTGAAGATGGCCATTGAACTGGCTGAAACTGGTTATTGATGTAACAAAACTTACGATCTAGGCAATAAAGTGTACTAGACTCAAATACGGAAAATTGCCTCCTGCTCCCTCTGACTGTCAGGTAATCATAATTATAACTGAGCATTCAAGAAGATGGTTACATTTCGAGTGTCCACGGTCTCTGTTAACTGGTTGAGGGATATACTGGACTGATACAACAAAAGCGGAATGGTGTGAGAATTTAACTGGTCGCAGTTCACAATCAACAGTATTATTAGGTAAATTTCTGGAGGAAGAACCTGTCGAGGTAACTGGCTGAAGAAGTAATAACACATGCAAACGTCTCTTCGGTGCATGTGTTGCGAAACGTTTTCCAGCCCCTAACTGTCTTTCAACAATTTTAATATCCATTGTTTCATCAACATGCGATGTAACACAGCTGAAATCTCTGCTAAGGAGCACCGACGAGTGAAAAGTGATTAGGAAGTGTGTTACGTTGCCACTAAAGAAAACACACCTATCCATCCCGCATTTATTATCCGACGGGTCATAAACGTTGCTGTAATTCATGTAAGCGTAAAGTGTGAAGGGAAGAAAACTTTGCAGAGCTCATGGAATTCATTGATCGTGCATTATAACGGCTTCATCCTCCGGACCGACGTTTACAATAACTTTCTTTTTTACTATGTGACAGTACCGAGCACTCTACACAATGCCTGAGATTGTTCATCGGAAGATGGCCAGTGAACTGTCTGAAACTGGTTATATCAGCAACAAAACTTGCGATCCAGGGAGTGAAGTATTCTAAAATGCTATTACAGTTTCGTTCTCAGACTTTTTGCCTTGTTCTAAATTTTAATCTTGCGCGGATTATCAACGTCTCATTTCACTTTACGCTATCAAAAGCTTTCTCTAGACCCACAAATGCTCTGAAGGTAATCCGGTTTGTTTATATATTCAATACACTGGAATAGTTATACTAGCTACTATTTGCTTCACAGTACAAAAGTTTTTCGACGTTACAGCCGCGTCAAGTAGCTAAAATGCCTCGAGCTTTCGACCAAATACTTCTTGCCATTGGAATGAACGGCTGATGGGCTGCTGGTTGGCCTTTATATACTCTAGCTGGCGGCTGTGACGCCACGGCGCTCACGGCATCGCCGTATATGGGCACACGTTCACTCCGCGTTCGATGCGCCCGCTGCAACCTCGCGGTCGCTGGATCCCATGCAGTGTTGAGCTGCAGGAAGCCGTCTCTGTTAACGGTGGTGTCGGCGATTTTTATTTGGATAGCGTCTTCAGTTAAGCAGCATCAGAAGACGCTGGTGCGAGCCACTGAATGAAAATTGGCCTCAATGTGACCTTCATTAAGCCGAAAACGTTTAATTTTGGCTAATGAAATCGTCTGAGCAGAGCCAGCGGACTGAACGAGTACTTCACCAGCTTGTATGTCGAAGAGCCAGTGGTGAATACGACGAGGCGGAAAGATGCCCCATCCTTTTGGATCTTCGGCGGACCCTGAAGTGCCTGGGAAAGATTACATTAGTGCAGTGTCTGCATTTTGCAGTGCCTGTAAAGTTAGATTTTTATTTGTTTCCAGTAAATTGTATAGCTGTGGTCTTGCCGTAATCGCAATTTGTACATACGTATCATTATTGTTTATAATTCATGTTTGGTCGATTGGGAACTTTCGGTAAGTATCTTCGTCCAGTAGCGTTCAGATCTTCGTATCGTAGTCTATGTATTCCACAATTACGGCTGTGTTGCCCTTGTCCGTTAGTTACGTGTTCCATTGATGAATTTCATGCTAACCGCTATGATATGGAACGTGTGAAGTACATAAGAAAGGCAGACTTAAAAAAAAATTTTTTTTAAGCTTAAAATTTATGTTACTTACACCATTCCCTTAAAATGGCACAAAATGCATATACTATAACTATAGATTTATTTATTCCTATTCAAGAACTCATCCATTGTATAGAAGGAGATATGATTTCAATTTAGTTTTGAAATTATTATGGCTGTGTCAGACATTTTATTTCATCTTGTGATTTATCGAAAAGTTTTACGGCAGCATATTTTACCCCTTTCTTTACCAACGATGGGTTAAGTAGAGGATAGTCTAAGTTTAACTTTCATCTGGTATTATAAGCATGAATGTCACTGTTTTTTTCTAAACTGAGAATAAATTTCATTACTAAGTAAATGTGAGGCTGCTGTAAAAATTCCTAACCTTTTAAACAGATGCCTACAAGATGTGCGTCTATGAGCCCCACACAATATTCTAACCACTTTCTTTTGAGTAGTGAATATTTTTTGCCTAAGGGTTGAGTTATCCCAAAATATTATTCCATGTGACATCAGAGAGTCGAAGTATGCAAAGTATATTAGCTAACTAATTTCTGTATCCTCAAAATCGGCAATTATTCCGACTGCAAATGTTTCTACACCTAGTCGATCTAGAAGATCCAAAATATGAATTTTCCAATTAAGATTCTCATGTACATGCACACCCAAAAACTTATTATGCTCTACTGTGGCTGTTGACTTCTCTTGATCTGTTATATTTATTGAAGGAACTGTACTCCATGCAGCAGAAAGCTGGATGTAGTGTTTTTTTTTTTTTTTTTTTTTTTTTTTCAAAGTACAGAGCAAGCCCATTCGCAGGAAACCATTTAATAACTTTTCCAAAGACATTTGTATCATTTTCTATTGGAGTTTCTTTTACTGGATTAATAATGATGCTTGTATCATTAAAATTTGTCAGTTTAGCCTCTAGTTTCAGATAAGAAGTATGGTCACTCACATGCATCAAGAACAGAAGGGGACCCATGATCGAACCCTGTGGAACGACTAATTTAAGTTCATCCCAGTTAGGTGAAGTGGCAAACTTCCTTAAATCACTTAAACCTTATAAAGAAACTATATGCTTCCTGTTCTGTAGATATGACTTAAACCACTCATATGCTTCATTTATATCATTTTATTAGTTTTTTCTTTATTACCAGTGCCTTTAGCATGAAACCACCGACGTCGTCGCAAAAAGGAGACATGTAGTGGTACACCGAAGGTACTTCTACGAATGTAGTGCTTTGTAGCGGTCACTTATAGCGTTCAAAGCAGCAGTCGGAGTGGAGATGGTGCTATGTTACTGGAAGAGAAAGCGATATGAGCTTTTTATGTAGTTGGCGCACTGAAGACGTCATTGACAGCGAAAGTAAGTAAACCTAAGGTAATTGCTACGTAAATTTGATTCTGTACTGCTGCTTTTGTGAGTGGTTTCATACGGAACCACTTGCTGAGTGTAAATTTCTGATAGACAATTTATTCATATTTATTAAATTTTAGACCCATTTTGCTTGTTATTTCGGACTGTGATTTATTTTAGGTATTATTAGCTCACGGCAGTTTCGAGTTGTGGGACTGTATTTAAGAAAAACACGAATTTGGTTTCTAGTAAGTAACGAACTGATGGGAGATTATAAACTGTTTGACATAGACGTTCCAGAGTGAAACCATCTCTTTCAAATAACTAATCATTTATTTTTTGCCAATTACTTGTTTTATTCTTTCCTTATTAAGATAATAAAGGTCCATTTTGTGAAAAATGTAGAAATAATTGAGTGTTTAGTTTTGCGAATCCTACTTGTATTTGTTGTTTAGTACGGTAATAAAGGTTAACTATGTGAAAAATTTAATTTTTTTCCATATCGGTAGGATCCAAAGCGTTAACTACGTGACTTGTGAACTGACCGTTTGACACAATTTATTATTTGATTGGGATGGCCCATGGTAAAGGTGCTGTGTCCTTTCTGAAGTTCCAACATGGCAGTCGTGTCTATGTCCCTCGTTGTATTGGTGATGACGGTGCGTTCTGAGGATTTGTGGTTGTTGCGAAAGCCAGGAGAGCTTCCTCTGCTCTTATCCGTGTTTCGTTTCTCACATGACATTTGTTGAGAATCCGTAGCCACGTCGACTCACTCCCGGTGCAAGGTTGTGAGCTTGATATCTGCAGATGCTAAGCCATAAAAGCACATCTCCTACTTGTAATTCAAGCTGCTGCTTGATGTTCCTGGCGGCAGCAGTGTTGATGTGAAGGGATCCACAATGAGTTATAACCTCAGATGAGGATCGTGAATACCCTGTAATAAAAATATTACGCCAGCGAACGTACTAAGGGAAAAATTAGTAAACCTGTAAATACGTCGTCGTTTTTACCTGATGAGGGCATATGCCTCCTGGGGATATAGTAGGTTTACTGATAATGATTTCAAAGTCGTCCGCCAACAAATAGCGTATTGGTATAGGTACGAGAGCGCTGTCTGTGTCTGCATTTAGTGATGCTCGTAGCCAGAAGGCTCATTGCGGTGCAAACGTGTGAAGCAAGCATGCAATCGTGCCACGGGGACGCACTGGTGCTTTTTACAGCCAACTGAACGAGTCTGAACGGAGTCAATTGTGGCCTTCCTAATGGCGGGTGGCCCTTTCGGAGAACTGACACACACGCTGGACGTGCTCCTTCCTTTGAGCAATGATGCTGGTACCAGTGGTCAGTGAACCCCACTTCAGGCCTAAAGGTCTGCGTTATGATAAGCTACAACACTCGTTCTGCTCTGGTGTTTCTTGAGGGGACGCTAACCAGCAATGGGTAGAAGCAGAATGCTGTTAGACACATTCTTTTGCCTTTCTTGCAACAGGAGGGTGTTGTGTTGTTCCAACGGGATAATCCTGCCCACACATTGCCCCTAAAACTCAACGTCCTACGGGTGTTGTGTGATGTCCTTAGGTTAGTTAGGTTAAAGTAGTTCTAAGTTCTAGGGGACTGATGACCATACATGTTAAGTCCCATAGTGCTCAGAGCCATTTGAACCATCAACGTCCTTCGCAAGACGTGCAGAAACTCCGTGACGAGGACGATCTCCAAACTTGTCTCCATTAGAGCACGTGTGGAACATGATTGGATGAGAAGGGACCCATGTTACTCGTCAGCGAACAGCTCTTACGTAACTACGTGAATATATCGAGTAGACATTGCTTAACGTATCCCAGAACAGTATGTGCCATTTGTATGAGCGACTGGATGCCATATTCAGCTTCCCGCATTAGCGCCTGTGAAGGCTATACCATGTAGTAATATGGGTGTTTCAGCACTGGTCGATACCTGGTGTCTAAGAATGCCTGTGCAATTGCTCTGCAAATGTAATCGTTTCATATGCACTGTTGCAACAATAGAACCTGAGAGAACTGAATACCTCTAAAAGGGTGTACTAATTTTTTAGAGCACTGCGCATATCGTAATATGTAATGTGACTGCAACGCAAGAAAAATGAAAGGAAATTAAATATCCAGGACGATAGTGCATGTAACTCAATAATGAACCAGGAGATGAACCAGTTCTCTGCAGCTTTATTACATTTGATCGTTAGAGGTCTTCAAAGACTTATGTTGTGAGATGTATTACGACATGTGTCAATGCATGAAATGTTTTCATCCTAGATTATTTCAACATTTCATCAAACTTTAAATTTCATGCAGTTACTTCTGTTTTATAACAGTATGTTGCCAGATGACATGCAAGGTTGTCCCTTGTAGGCTACCTAAAGATTGCATTTCTGTCGAAGCTGGAAAAGAAGTAAAATAAATTTATGAGATTATAATTAATCTGTAGTTATTGCACTCTTCATAAAGATAGTCTATGGAAATGAAATGTTCCTCACGTCGTATCGAATGATATTTACTTTCTTCTGTTAATATTTATGGAGTATTCCGTCAGTACTTGGAAGACCACTGACATATTGATAACCTTAACGCACAGTATTGATGTCCCACAATAATATTTATTTAATACGAAAAATATAATTTTCTGGTTGAAGAAGTTCTATTTGTCCTGACCACATGAATTACAAATGTGGACAACTAATGCCGCCAAACTTTAACTACTGCCTTCAAATGTGAATGAATTTTTTATATTTACTATAGTATTTTTAAGGTTTTTTTACATTGTAATTTTGAAAGTAAAGTTAGAACAAAATATGTGCGTTACATTCGATTAACATGCATCAGTTTAGTGCTACAGTAAATGGTGGACTGTCGTCTAGTCCTGAATATATAAGAATTTAATTGTAATATAAATGAAAGTAGTTATGGAACATCCAATGTCAAGAGTAAAATAAAGCATCATAGTTGCACATAGCTTGCTGGAGCAGTAGGTGTAACAATAAACCAGAGTCTCGATAATCCACGATGCTGCTACTGTCCAATTCCGACACGTTTCTGCCTCTTATAGAAGGTATTACACGAACTTCTCACACGCAAACAATATTCAAATGCAATTTCTGAATGAGAAACCTGTGTCGAAATCTTTCTATACAGAACGCAGATGGCACTATCGCTACATACTATGTGCGTTTATGCTTCAATACTATTCATTTGCATATCCAATCGTGCACTGAGCTTCACGGCATTTTGTCGTTTGTTGAACGCTGACTTCAAGATGCAGCTGTCCAATGGTGAGGAGTGTGAATGACGTCCCACATAAGTGTGCTATCTGGAAAAACCACAGCCACTTGATGTAACAAGACAATGGTAGAATAAACAGTTTAGTTTAAAAAAAGCTGCCTGCTTAAGCCATCGAAATGACATACAAAAAGCTCAACGATCAAGTTTGTTTTAAAGGCACTGTATTATTTTGTGCCACAACACCAGATCTCTATGCGAGAAATCCGCTAATATTTTGTAGATTTGACAACAAATTACGGAGTAAAAACGAAATGACCAGTTGCATATCTTATGCTACTTTTGCAGCCTTTTGAATGGTGTACCACTTGGGAGTTCTCCACACTCCAGTGGAAGTGCTATATACATCCTATCGCTTTCCTCTGCGTCGTTAGTTTCTGTGGGAAGTGGCGTAAACTATTCGCCACTCCACTGGCGATTATTGACATCCATGGTGGTACACGTGAAACACAAGCATTTACGCCGGCGGTGGGGCAGAAAACATTTTTTATCAATAGATGATAATGGGTAAGACATTTCATTTTCAATCTAAATTAGCTAACAAGTCAAACGCCGCATTGGGAATGTCTTTCCTGCGTGATATGAAGCTGCACCTGATATCCACACACTGTGTGGAGTCACCTATACTGTACATTACTTATAAATACTTGATATCAGCACGTTTTTTGTTAGCTGAAAAGGTGCTTTAAGCACATTTTGAGAAGTTGGTTCACGTTGTGATGTATATATTACACTCCAGTTGGACGTGCTAATAAACTTAAATTAAAGATTACCCTTGAACTGGCATTTGCAATTAAGGTAATCAGCTGCAGGATGTGACAGCTTTCATTTCAACAAAACGTATCTGTTTTGCATTACAGGGTCATTGACTGCAGATGTCTTTCATAAAACTATTCTTAAAATTATATGTTACCACCATACAAAAATATTAAAATTAAGACAAAATTATGTTGTATGAACACACATCTGAGGGTCTCTCTCTAGTGAATTAGACAAATGGGCCACTGGAAGGTGGATATTTCTTGCCTTCCCTTCATTATCAGACAGTCTGTAGGCGGTGCTCGCTGATTAAGTAAGAGTATGTTGGAAGTATGTGACTGTAGCCTGAACAGGACTTAACCTCATGGAGTCAACTGCAATGGCTCCCAATGGCTGTCGGTATTTTTGCCTACGACCAAAGTGTCTCGCTGTGAAGTGTGCTGGTAAAAATATCTCTCTCTGTATCCTTACACGGCCAGCTGAAAGTCTTTTCTTCGCCAGTCGAGTAACTCTTTATAAACTTGCTTGCCCGTCGTGTAATGCCCACTTTTCGCACGGAAGAAACAAACAATTAACAAAGCACTTCACCAGTTTAGCGATGTCTACATAGCTCCGTGTTCTGCTTACTTACAAGTATTATTAGATTCCTACGATTGAAGCTCCACTCTACAATTATTGCAGATGCGCCAGTTAGCAGCATTTGGATGTCCGTCTGCTCTCTCTGGATACTACAAGAGCGACCAGGTCGCCTGTAGTGTCATTGTCTCTGCCTGCAGAAAGATTGGGGTGACATTGTATGACCCATTACAAGCTTCAGGAATTCTCTGGTGCTGTGAAGGACTTGCCTCCAGGTGGCAACAGGGACACGCTCCAACGGTTTAACAACCTAGTCAACAAACACCAAGAAAGATCGCATAACGGAAAACATTCGTCTAGTGGCAAGTTATTGTACAGTGGTAGTAGAGGGTGCCGTGAACAACATACCAAAAAACCTGACCGAGTGTGAACGTGTACGACGGGGGTGCGTTTCAAGGTATCTTCTTTAGTGTTTTTAATAACTCTAAATCTACGGCTTCTAGCAAAAATGTTTCCAATGTAAAATTCAAACAAAATAAGTCTTGCATACTTCTATCTCTAGGCCTACTGTTGCCACATGTCAAAGGTGTTCTAGATGTTAACGACTACTGTTTACTGTTAAATGAAGTGGTTTAAGAACAAATATTAAATGTGTGTACCACGTCTAAGTGCAGTACAGACGCATTAAGGGATAATTTGTGTTCTGGAGTTGCATCAGTAAACAGTATGGAGGTGAGGCAGACGCGTGAGGGAAAGTAGGTCACTGAATGGAGGTCATGTACTTCCGTCCTTCTTAGATCTGCAAACTATAGAGTTATCAACAGAGCCCACATTCTCTATACCACACTTCCAATTAGAAGCAACTACAGAGTGTTTCACAAAGCTATACCGACCCTTCCGCACCTCGTCATACGATTCAATTGTGGCGCAATACAGAGATGTGATGTGGGAGGGAGAGTGGTTATTTTGCACTAAATGTTATGAGACTACATGGAATACATACATAAATTACTAGTAATTCTAACTCATGAAAAGAATTTGGACAGATTCTACACTCCTGGAAATTGAAATAAGAACACCGTGAATTCATTGTCCCAGGAAAGGGAAACTTTATTGACACATTCCTGGGGTCAGATACATCACATGATCACACTGACAGAACCACAGGCACATAGACACAGGCAACAGAGCATGCACAATGTCGGCACTAGTACAGTGTATATCCACCTTTCGCAGCAATGCAGGCTGCTATTCTCCCATGGAGACGATCGTAGAGATGCTGGATGTAGTCCTGTGGAACGGCTTGCCATGCCATTTCCACCTGGCGTCTCAGTTGGACCAGCGTTCGTGCTGGACGTGCAGACCGCGTGAGACGACACTTCATCCAGTCCCAAACATGCTCAATGGGGGACAGATCCGGAGATCTTGCTGGCCAGGGTAGTTGACTTACACCTTCTAGAGCACGTTGGGTGGCACGGGATACATGCGGACGTGCATTGTCCTGTTGGAACAGCAAGTTCCCTTGCCGGTCTAGGAATGGTAGAACGATGGGTTCGATGACGGTTTGGATGTACCGTGCACTATTCAGTGTCCCGTCGACGATCACCAGTGGTGTACGGCCAGTGTAGGAGATCGCTCCCCACACCATGATGCCGGGTGTTGGCCCTGTGTGCCTCGGTCGTATGCAGTCCTGATTGTGGCGCTCACCTGCACGGCGCCAAACACGCATACGACCATCATTGGCAGCAAGGCAGAAGCGACTCTCATCGCTGAAGACGACACGTCTCCATTCGTCCCTCCATTCACGCCTGTCGCGACACCACTGGAGGCGGGCTGCACGATGTTGGGGCGTGAGCGGAAGACGGCCTAACGGTGTGCGGGACCGTAGCCCAGCTTCATGGAGACGGTTGCGAATGGTCCTCGCCGATACCCCAGGAGCAACAGTGTCCCTAATTTGCTGGGAAGTGGCGGTGCGGTCCCCTACGGCACTGCGTAGGATCCTACGGTCTTGGCGTGCATCCGTGCGTCGCTGCGGTCCGGTCCCAGGTCGACGGGCACGTGCACCTTCCGCCGACCACTGGCGACAACATCGATGTACTGTGGAGACCTCACGCCCCACGTGTTGAGCAATTCGGCGGTACGTCCACCCGGCCTCCCGCATGCCCACTATACGGCCTCGCTCAAAGTCCGTCAACTGCACATACGGTTCACGTCCACGCTGTCGCGGCATGCTACCAGTGTTAAAGACTGCGATGGAGCTCCGTATGCCACGGCATACTGGCTGACACTGACGGCGGCGGTGCACAAATGCTGCGCAGCTAGCGCCATTCGACGGCCAACACCGCGGTTCCTGGTGTGTCCGCTATGCCGTGCGTGTGATCATTGCTTGTACAGCCCTCTCACAGTGTCCGGAGCAAGTATGGTGGGTCTGACACACCGGTGTCAATGTGTTCTTTTTTCCATTTCCAGGAGTGTATATAAATATCTGCTCAGAGTTGAACATTGCTGAATGGCAGGTGCAACATTGTTCCTCAAAAGGCCACTTCCGTGCATCACGAGAACTGCTCGACTTTCAATTTACACACAGACTGTACCTCCCCAGCATTTCCTGTCTAGTTCTCTTATGTTAGCAGACAAAATAACTTCAGTGCGATTGTATTTATATAGGAGTTATTTTCATTTAATTGAATACTTTTTGCAGTTAAGTGAGCTTTTGTTTAAAATACGTGCCTATGCACAGTGATTGCGAAGTGTTGAATTTGTAGGTCTGATAACAGTGACGTATGTGCTGTTGCTGAGATTGTGATTGGAGATAGGTACATATGACACGTTGCTGATTTCTATCGTTTACAACATGTTGTAAAGCTATGTAAAGATGCAGACTGCATAAATCTTTTCCATTCAGGAGTTCTGGCACGTATAAAGTCTGTCGCACCGAATGAAGCCGCATACCACGCATCCATATACGTCTTCCAGAGTGAGTGTGATAATGTCTGATGGAATGGGCTTCGCAATTTTTAGATCTAGAACAGTAATCTGCTGTAATGCATTGGTTACTACTACTATTTCAGAGAGTCAATTATAAGCTGTGGGCCACTTCAGATGTGGGGAGAGCTGAGGCTGTGGTGATGCATTTGAAACCGCCCCCTCGCACCTCCCATGATGTAAAAGGTATTCCAGCCATTCATATTGAAGACAATGAAAACGATCTCCGTCGAATACATATCGGCAGCGTGTAATACATGGAGCAAGGTCTTCATTGTGGTGCACAGTTGACAGCTTCATCTGTTGAGATTTTTTACATAACCGCTCATTTAACAACTCCAAATAAGTACTCACTTAAACTGAAAATAACTCCTTTATGTAAACACGATCTCAGTGAACTTAATTTGTCAAATGGCTCTGAGCACTATGGGACTCAACTTCTGAGGTCATTAGTCCCCTAGAACTTAGAACTAGTTAAACGTAACTAACCTAAGGACATCACACACATCCATGCCCGAGGCAGGATTCGAACCTGCGACCGTAGCGGTCTGGCGGTTCCAGACTGCAGCGCTTAGAACCGCACGGCCACTTCGGCCGGCCTTACTTTGTCCATTCAGATAATAGAGGTAGACAGGAAATGCTTGGGAGGTACATTCTGTATGTAAATTGAAAAGCAATCATCCCTCGTGTTGAAGAAAGTGATCTCTCCCGGAAAAACACTACAAATGTTGTAGAGAATAACCAAGGATAAATTACCCCTCTAGCAGTGTACAACTGTGTACAGATAATTATGTACAAATTATCCGTTATACAATATACAAGTGCTTTTTGCATTAGTATTGTTAGTAACTCGTACATAAGGGCCAGTCAAATGAAAACGAGAAGAAAAAAAAGAAAGTAAACCGTTTAGTAATTCAAATGTGAATGCTATAACTTAATATATTTATCCCGCAGTGAGACAAAATTGTGATTGCCTTTATGGAAACATTATCGTAGTCGGGCGTACACTTCGTCCGCGGCAAATCGATGGCCTCAAATGTTTTTCTTCAGCGCTCCAAAAATATGGAAATTGCGTGATGGGAGTTCGGGACTCTATGGAGAATGTGTAAGGGCTTCCCAGCGAAACATCTGCAACGTAGCCGAAACAATCTTGTTAACATGTGAAGGGGCCCACACCTTAAAAGTTTGTTTAGATATGCGGAAGGGTATAGCATTGTGAATCATTGTAGTTTCTTATTATGATGTAGCTGGGTGGAGGGGGAGCGGGGCTCGCGTGATCGCTCTCTACTTTGCTGACCTACAAAGAAAGGCAGTACATGACCACAATCCAGCGACCTTCCTTTCTTCCCGTGTCTGCACTCCACTTCCATCTGTTACAACTCCAGACATTTTAATCTTTTATACGGATCTACTGCACTTAGATGTGGTAGATAAGTTTAATTTTGCTCTTAAGCCTCTCCATTATTAATTTTTTATCCTTGAAACACTATTTTCGGTACTCTGCTATTTGCCAATACCGCGCACACGAAAATTATTTGACCTGGAGAAAAAAATCAACCAGACCAACAAAAATGCAAAAATATAGGAAATGTAATGCAGTTTAATATTGTGTTGGGAAACATTTTCGATATAATCCGTAGATTTCGAGTTGTTCAACGAAAACTAAGGAACGCAACCTTCAAACGCAATGCCACCCCCATGCTAACACTGCACCGCTCAGCATTTTCAGTATGTTGTTCATGGCACTCCTTCCTACCATTGTACAAACATTTGTGGCGACTAGGATTTTTCTCCTAAATTTCCTACATTGACTGGATTATTGTGTTATTCTCTCATACGAATGCTATGAACAACATCTGAGTAAAGACAACGAGCAGTCGTAGTGGTTTCTCACGGATGAGAGGAGAAAGATGTTGAAGCAGTCTTCATGTGTAGATCCACATTCTCAGTTCTTTCGTACAACTGCAACGCAATTTTATACAAAAGGTGTTTTGGATTTCTCGATACTGTGGATCAACTTCATCGAATTGAATGTTAATACTGTTATGCTACTGGAAGTATGGTTTTTCAGTGATATTAAAATACTTTCTTGTCTTTGAACGAAACTGATGACTACAGCATTCAATGCAACTTTATTCCACGTGGGAAAGTAGAAAACTAGTAACTATTCCAAATAAAACTTCCACTGTCACATTGCATTGTCAACAGGAAATGATGCCGAATTCAGTTTACAAACAGATTAAGTAATTCTGTTATGTTCCTCTAGTAAAATGCATCACTTAACTTTGACCTGAATGAAAATTTTATCGTGACATGATCTTGACGAACTGCTATATAGGAAGTGTACATCTTGATAAAATGACTGCCCAGATATCTTCGCCTGCGTCTAGAAATACCTAAGTTGTCTTTAAGCGAACATGTGGAAGAAGGCATCTAATCCACTTAAAGTTTCCGGCAGGAGGATTTTCCGATTTATTCTCTGATAAATGGATGCAACTCGAAGACCAAATACAATCCGCTCCCACGCAGAATGAAGGAAAATGTACACAGAAATCAATTCTCCTGCCACGTATCACAGAAACGTGATCTTTTTAGAAGCACATTAGAAATTTAATGAGCAGGCTTCCAGAAGGCTAGATAGTTTAGCCGGAGGCAAATTTTTTGTTAGTTCGAATGAATACGAGTACCATGAACTAGATTACGCGGAAGAAAAATTGTGAAACAAAATAACCACGGAGAGCACTAACACAAGAATATTACGCTCTTCTCCAGCAAAACCCTGCAATTAATTATTTATTAATAGCAGTTACAAACCGCGTAAATACAGATGATGTAATCCGATTGTAGCTGGTAAGTGCTGCCTGTAGAAATTAATACGTAAACCAATATACAGACATGAATAGCACGCACAGGAAGCGAGGTATTCTCACCGATGCTTCCATTAATTGCAAAAATCAGTAATTCTGGACAGGTCAGACATCACAACATTGTCTGACGTGGGTAACACTTTCTTGACGTACATACGTTAACTCGACAATAGTCGTTTGTCGGCGCTGCGATGAACTGAAATAAATCCGCACTTCCATGCAACCATTATTTTCCTCCACCTAAATTACGAAAGCATTTCTGATGACTGACTTGCAGTCACCATGTCACCATCTATTCAGTATACGTCACACGCCCCCTCATCCTCTTTCCTCCCCCCCCCCCCCGCCCTCTAAAGCCAGCCGGCAGGTGTGGCCGTGCGGTTAAAGGCGCTTCAGTCTGGAACCGCGTGACCGCTACGGTCGCAGGTTCGAATCCTGCCTCGGGCATGGATGTGTATGATGTCCTTAGGTTAGTTAGGTTTAATTAGTTCTAAGTTCTAGGCGACTGATGACCTCAGAAGTTAAGTCGCATAGTGCTCAGAGCCATTTGAACCTCTAAAGCCACACACACACTTCCCATGAAAATCAGAGCGTATTTTGAGATATCTATTATCATTGGATTGTAGTGGCAAATACTACATCAATTTGAGATGATCCATGGATAAATGAATAAAGCATAAGTTATCAGTACCAGATGTCAAATGTGCTCATGTATTCCACAGGAGACGGAGAGCTTTTCTCTCATGTTTATGTTAAACACTATAAATTTGTAACGTAACAGCCACCTTTCAGATTTATTCGGAGAGAAACAGATCATGTTCTGCCAAGTTGCAACTAATGAGGTGCTACATCTAGAATGATCTCGTATGTCGAAGTCCTGTCACAGAGAACGATTCAGAAACTGGCAACGAAAAAACCCGAATAATATTGCACCCTTGTGATGTGTGTGTATGCTGTGCAGCACAAAACGTATGCGACGATTGGAAAGATATACATTTGCGTCAACTGTTTTGTTGCAGGCCGAAGTAAAAGCCATTTTAGTGATATTCTGGCCATTTAGATGAGTGATTTACTTGATTGCACACATGAAACATGTACAAAGTGTGGGTCCTGTGTGTTCTAACTTCACTGTCGCCTTTCCACTAATTCTGCTGACTGTGGGAAATTAGATCATTTGAAACTTAAAGGACCTTAGAGCAACTGCGAATAATTGAGAATTGGATTTAACGGAAGTCTGACTGATGATGAAACCAAGAAAAAGTTTATAAGAATAACGTGCTGTGAAACAAGCTAATGTTACCCCCTGAGAAGGTTTCGAAAATTGACCACACGTTGTCTAATGGACAAGGTATCGGACCATAATTTTGAATATGGTGAAATTAACAGATAAAACTTAACGTACTTTAGCCGGCCGCTGTGGCCGAGCAGTTCTAGGCGCTTCAGTCCGGAACCGCGCTGCTGCTACGGCCGCAGGTTCGAATCCTGCCTTGGGCGTGGATGTGTGTGATGTCCTTAGGTTAGTTAGGTTCAAGTAGTTCTAAGTCCAGGAGACTGATGACCTCAGATGTTAAGTCCCACAATGCTTCGAGCCATTTGATTTTAAACGTACTTCAACCTAGGGAGGTACTGAAACTGGTAAAATCATAAGGGAAATTAAAAAAAATGGACGGTCGCCAGCCCAATTAGGCACATTAATTTGGAAATATACGTTTAAGAAAATTGTATCCTGTGTGCTGTGTGCTATTCATAGGGAAATATCAACGAAAATAACTTCAATAAGCAAAATTCAAGCTGACACAGTGCACTCTGAACTTTGTGCAGCAGCAGTTACCAATAACGCACTAACCAGTAATTACAGAAAGCAAATTTTCACCAAGCTCATATTAATGACAGCTACACTCAAGATCATTACTTAATGAAATGTTACTGCATGAACTGCATACACTATATAAACTCCTCTACACAAATTAGTTTTCCTTAGTAGCAGCAACAGTTCAGTTTTCTTTCTAATAGGTGGAGAATATGATGGTGATCCATAAATTAGTATAGTTTCACTAGTCAACTCTCTGATTATTACAGTAGAAAAGACTAATTCAAAAACCTAATCAATCACTTCACTTGGAGTAGTTCATAGTTTACTTTGTAAGACAATAAAATACAACACTGGGCTTAATTTACTTCAAAAATAAGGAACCATTCATGACAATCAAAATCACACTGTTATTGAAAATGAGATTAACATATTTGCATTTTTCATCATCTGTGAAGCAGATATTTTAGACAATCATATTTACACAATCTTGCACTATATTCCTACAAAACTATACTTTGTAATAAACCAAGGATAGTTTAGCAAAATCCTATCTAACTTCACTTTTGTGGTTTTAGCTTTAACTTTTACTACTCCTTTTACATCAGACAAAAAAAAATCACTTTTAATCACTTGAATGCAAGAATCGTCCATTCACTCGGTTTTTGTAGCACTTAGGTGAGGATCCTGCATAGGTTCGTGATCTGGATAGAAAATATGGTTCTGGACAAATGTATTTGTGATTATTATTCAAACCACACACAAATTAACTGGTCCATGCCCATATACATTACTGACAGTATGAAGTTAGTGAAGCAGTGGCGAAGACTGGTGGCAAGCGACATGGCGGCTAACTGTACTTACGGCTCTTGATGTTCGAATGCTCTGTAAAACGTCTTCTTATCGTCGAATTTTCAACGCACTAGAGCCATTCCTTTTCACCGAGGATACCAAATAATAGCCAGATCCGCATCCTAGGCAAATCCATTTTAAAGCAGCTTCCAATTGCTTCTCTTAGCACCGTCGAAGTGTACCGTGCCACGGTTAGCCACATCCTGCGTACCGTTCACACCAAGGAGCCGCTCAGTTCTACCAGCAAAACCACATTTTACAGCGCACCATGCCACTTCCGTTGCGGAGGGACATCCCTACATCTTTTATATATTACAAATACAAGTGCCCTAAGCTTGAACCATCTTCCAATAAACATTTTTTTATGAACATACACATATTATAACAATTTATCATTTTAACAAATCATTTTGCTTTTTTCACATCCACATTACATAACTAATTTTCCTGTCATAAATCAAGGACTTTAAATAACAAAGAACACACACTGCATAATTGCAGATACACAATTACATAATATAAACCTACTTCTAATCGATACAAGTTGAAGTAGCCTATCCGACTCAAAAATAAATTTGAACATATTATTATACTTTGAATAACATTCGTAGGCCTCTGTCTTTAAAAGTAACCTGTGCAACTCAAAAGGAAATATATTTTTATATATTTTTATATATTTTTATATATTTATATATTTATATATTATAGTTGATTAATTTTCTTCATTAACATGAAAGGAACATGCATAGGAAAACTTCAGATTAATTTTGGAAAGTCACTGATCTTTGCGGTATCAATGACCTCTAGCGTGCTTAGTCTAGAGCATTTTCTATTTTGAAGAAAGCCGAAAAGACAAAAAAATGATGCATCACGAAGGAGATATCCGAATGGTTTGGAAAACGGTAGACGTGATGTGTATGTGCACTCAAACAAATATTTACAGTCTCAGAAAAACAGGATGATTTATTCATCAGAAAGAGCTTCACAAGTAGAGCAAGTCAGTAAGGCGTTGGTCCACTTCGCTGGTCATCAGGGCTCAGTTCGAAAGGTGACTCACCATTGATGAAGTTGCAAGCCGAAGACGTGTGTGTGGAGGCGCCGCGCAAAGTGGTGATACAGCAACGCGGTTGTTGTGCGCCAAATGACCCGACAATCAGGAGTCATCGTCTGGAGTCCAATATTTTTCATAGTAGGTTATTATCAGCGGCACACTTACAGCACAGCGGTGCGTCGACAAATTCTACGATCCGTTTCGTTGCCCTTCATGGCAAGCTATCCTGGGCTTATGTTTCAGTAAGGTAATGTATACCTGCTCACGGTGAGAGTTGGTCAGAAAAAGCAGGACTTTTCGCTCCTGTTTGGTCACGGTTTACTGCATTGTCAACAGCTACTCACGGAATAATTCTGTTGTCACCCACGAATTTCTGTTGGAGTGATATGGACCGACAAGACACAAGAAATGAGCTGATACCCTTGAAACATCTAGGTTTAATAGCCGTAGTTATCAAAAGCTTCTGGGACCCGTCCAAGTAAACGTGTGGTCAGGAAGAAATTTGAAAAGTGGGTGCCGCTTCGTCAGTATAGAACACGTCAAGTTGTCTGTAAATTTTTAACAGGCTTCTTATTTCATGTTTCCAATCCAAACAAACTACATCGTCAACGTTCGCTCTTTCACCTCATATCACATACATACTGAAGAGCCAAAGAAACTAGTACACCTGCCTAATTTCGTGTAGGGCCCCCGCGAGCACCTAGAAGTGCCTCAACACGACGTGGCATGGATCGACTAATGTCGGAAGTAGTGTTAGAGGGAATTGACACCTCGAAACCTTCAGTGTTGTCCATAAGTCCGTGAGAGTACGACGGGGTGGAGCTCTCTTCTGAACAGCACACATCCCAGATAAGCTCAATAATGTTCTTGTCTGGGGAGTCTGGTGGCCAGCGCTAGTGTTTAAACACAGAAGAATGTTCCTGGAGCTGCTCTGTAGCATTTCTGGACGTGTGGGGTGTCGCATTGTCCTGCTGAAATTGCCCAAATCCGTCGTACTGCACACTGGATATGAATGGATGCAGGTGATCAGACAGGATGCTTACGTACGTTTCACCTGTCAGAGTCGTATCTAGACGGATCAGGGGTCCCGTATCACTCCAATTGAACACACCCCACACCATTACTGAGCCTCCACTACCTTGGACAGTCCCCTGCTGACATGCAGGGTCCATGGATTCATGAGGTTGTCTCCATACCCGTACATGTTCATCCGCTCGATACAATTTAAAACGAGACTCGTCCGATCAGCCGGCCGTGGTGGTCTAGCGGTTCTAGGCGCTCAGTCCGGAGCCGCGCGACTGCTACGTCGCTCTGAGCGTGTTTTTTAGGGAATTGACTACTTTGAACCTGGGACCTGTTGCTGGTAAGGAGACGCCAGACCACACATGACATGTAGAGTTCAGAAGAGTTCAGTGAGACTAGCGATGATACAACCAAATGCTTAATGATTTCAGCGTCAGCTCCACTGCACTCCCTGTAAGAAAATCTTAATACTAACTAAATTCAGTGGAAGGGGTTCAAGGCTTTCCTATTTTTAGTTAGCTGGTAAAATAACGTCGAAAAAGCAGTTAAGTTTACCATTGGAAATTTTGTTCTACTCACAAAACATCGTTTATAAATTCCACTATTGATAAAAGGAAATGTTTTAATAGAGGACGGTAAAAACCAACTGCGTTCAACAAAAATGTGAACGAATATTCCCTGAATGGGTTTCCAAGTTCTACAATCGATCGAAGGATGACCTATGCCATATCACATCTATAATCTAGGTTTAAATTAAGTTTCACAAAGGGAAAACTATCAAAATGGTCTACAGTGACCCTCAAACATCTTTAATTACTTATCTAACTTGTCGTAAATTACAGTGGCTGATGTGGCTTCTCAATAACTACACTCCTAGAAATTGAAATAAGAACACCGTGAATTCATTGTCCCAGGAAGGGGAAACTTTATTGACACATTCCTGGGGTCAGATACATCACATGATCACACTGACAGAACCACAGGCACATAGACACAGGCAACAGAGCATGCACAATGTCGGCACTAGTACAGTGTATATCCACCTTTCGCAGCAATGCAGGCTGCTATTCTCCCATGGAGACGATCGTGGAGATGCTGGATGTAGTCCTGTGGAACGGCTTGCCATGCCATTTCCACCTGGCGCCTCAGTTGGACCAGCGTTCGTGCTGGACGTGCAGACCACGTGAGACGACGCTTCATCCAGTCCCAAACATGCTCAATGGGGGACAGATCCGGAGATCTTGCTGGCCAGGGTAGTTGACTTACACCTTCTAGAGCACGTTGGGTGGCACGGGATACATGCGGACGTGCATTGTCCTGTTGGAACAGCAAGTTCCCTTGCCGGTCTAGGAATGGTAGAACGATGGGTTCGATGACGGTTTGGATGTACCGTGCACTATTCAGTGTCCCCTCGACGATCACCAGTGGTGTACGGCCAGTGTAGGAGATCGCTCCCCACACCATGATGCCGGGTGTTGGCCCTGTGTGCCTCGGTCGTATGCAGTCCTGATTGTGGCGCTCACCTGCACGGCGCCAAACACGCATACGACCATCATTGGCAGCAAGGCAGAAGCGACTCTCATCGCTGAAGACGACACGTCTCCATTCGTCCCTCCATTCAAGCCTGTCGCGACACCACTGGAGGCGGGCTGCACGATGTTGGGGCGTGAGCGGTAGACGGCCTAACGGTGTGCGGGACCGTAGCCCAGCTTCATGGAGACGGTTGCGAATGGTCCTTGCCGATACCCCAGGAGCAACAGTGTCCCTAATTTGCTGGGAAGTGGCGGTGCGGTCCCCTACGGCACTGCGTAGGATCCTACGGTCTTGGCGTGCATCCGTGCGTCGCTGCGGTCCGGTCCCAGGTCGACGGGCACGTGCACCTTCCGCCGACCACTGGCGACAACATCGATGTACTGTGGAGACCTCACGCCCCACGTGTTGAGCAATTCGGCGGTACGTCCACCTGGTCTCCCGCATGCCCACTATACACCCTCGCTCAAAGTCCGTCAACTGCACATACGGTTCACGTCCACGCTGTCGCGGCATGCTACCAGTGTTAAAGACTGCGATGGAGCTCCGTATACCACGGCAAACTGGCTGACACTGACGGCGGCGGTGCACAAATGCTGCGCAGCTAGCGCCATTCGACGGCCAACACCGCGGTTTCTGGTGTGTCCGCTGTGCTGTGCGTGTGATCATTGCTTGTACAGCCCTCTCACAGTGTCCGGAGCGAGTATGGTGGGTCTGACACACCGGTGTCAATGTGTTCTTTTTTCCATTTCCAGGAGTGTATATAACAGAAAAATCATCGCATTTCAGATTTTTACTTCAAGTGGCAAATGTGAACACGCTTTAATTGACGATCGACACTAGTATTATGCAAAAAGGGGGTGTAACAGATGAGACTTCTGCAGTTCTGAGTGAAGTTTTATATGCTGTTATGCAGCATCGCGTGCGTTCATTACCTTGTCGGTGTTCGTCAGGGGGCGGCGGGCAGCACAGCTCCCCTCACCTCGCTGTCTCGGAAGCAACTCCCTCCTAACTTCTCCTTACTACAATTTACTGAAGTTGGTTTAAAAAAACTATCTGGCTGCGTTTTCATCTGACCAATCAGGGTCTCAATGTTAACCCTAAGCTCCGCCTACAAAAATTCTGTCTATCCAATGAGAAACGTTATACTTTTCGTGGTGGGGCAATGTTTTTAAAGTTTGCAACGTAACAGAGACGCGAAAAAGTCTCACGCTAAAACTTGCAGCTGGTGTGGTCCTTTTAGTGTTATCGTAAGATCTATACTGTTCTTCTGGAGGGCTCTAGCTTTTAACATGGGCTGGGGGGTGGTCCTGACGTAACAGAGACGCGAAAAAGTCTCACGCTAAAACTTGCGGATGGGGTGGTCCTAGCGGTTAGCTGGCGACGTGGGTGTCCATCCCTTATCGTAGGGATTTCCAGCTTAACACGGTTCTGCTCACGGCTTCTGTTCTCGTTTCTCCCCTCATAACTGCATCTGTCTCACAGTGGGAAGGTATGACATGCATTTAGGCATTCTTGTGTTATTCTGTGGTATTCCATTTGCTCACTCGTTACTCGTATTACTTTGGTTAATTTAATGTCACGATTTATTTGGAGCTATGTGACATACTACTGGATTTGCTTATGTCAGGGTTTTCATGGAAGGTGTTGGATTTGCCTGACACCTTACAGTGGTGTGTGTGTGTGTGTGTGTGTGTGTGTGTGTGTGTGTGTGTGTGTGTGTGTGTGCGTGTAGCTGAGTAAACTGCCATAGGTCACGTGAACCACTATATCTTGAAACCAATTCGAAATAAATTTGCTGAATGCGGATGCCTTGACTTCAGCTATGTTATATATATGCTGAGTTCGAGTCCTAGTCGACACAAAGTTCCGTGTGTAACTAAAAGGAGGTAATGTATTTATATGTAACACAGCTGATGGTAAGACATTCTCTTCCAGCGAATGTGTTTCGAATTAATTTCGGACGCCTGTCAATCATATATACATAAGTCACAGGGAAGCAGGTGAAGCAGTGACGTACCTTTGAAAAAGAAGAGAATCCACCATATTGATGTCTATTAATGTCTACAGCTCCCACATCAACAGATTGGCCACGTATCAACTGTATACGCAATCTTTCGCATTTCTTCACCTCGATAACCGGGTTTTCAAATACTATGAGCGGTGTTTCGAGCGTACATTATTTCTATAGTCACTGGAATTGGAGGACATTACATTACATCTACCTCAATTAGTTTGCTGTAAATGTTATTGACATTTAGTCACCTTATTACTTACAGCTCTCATTTAGAGTAATGTGCTGCCTGTCTGAAATCTTTTAAATGTGAAACGGTATTGAGTAGGAGGACCCTTTTATGTCCTATGGCATCGAAGAACTGAAATCGTTAAAGCGATTGAAACCATTTTGTGTTGAGAAAGAGATGCACGTACCTGTGGAAGTTGTCGTTCGGTCTTGAGTTATAGCGTTTCGGACGTACCAAACGCGCCGTATCGTTGCTGCTCAGAGTCGCATTCTGTCCCAGTGGTGCCACAACACTGGACCGAAAACACTTTCTGTTTTGTGTCCCCGACGCCGTCCGGTGCGTAAAGAGATGATTTATGAGCGTACTTCCAGAAAAGCGGAAGGAGGTTTCGTGGCGGAGTGATATATCGTCGCAGAGTCACGTACCGGCGAAAAGGCTACAGGCGTGCTGACGTCACCCGTGGCGAGAGTGGGCCGTGCGTCGCTGCGAAGTGGTCTTCCGGCTCTCGGCCACAGAGTGCTACTCCCAGAGTAGCGGAGGGAGGTCGCACCCGCTACTCTCAGGTGTGAGCTCGCGGTAAGCCATCACAGTGCAAAGCGAACGAGCTCTTACTATAAACGTACACGAGAAAATGTTTTTATCGCAGCTCAAAAAATATATCAACGATATTTATTTCTGAAGTAAAACAGAACAATCTACTTTAGAGATTAGAGTTGGGACGGCACTATCGATAGTCGGGACTCGGCGTTATCGATAGTCGGGACTCGGCGTTATCGATAGTCGGGACTCGGCGTTATCGATAGTCGGGACTCGGCGTTATCGATAGTCGGGACTCGGCGTTATCGATAGTCGGGACTCGGCGTTATCGATAGTCGGGACTCGGCGTTATCGATAGTCGGGACTCGGCGTTATCGATAGTCGGGACTCGGCGTTATCGATAGTCGGGACTCGGCATTATCGATAGTCGGAACTCGGCATTATCGATAGTCGGAACTCGGCATTATCGATAGTCGGAACTCGGCATTATCGATAGTCGGAACTCGGCATTATCGATAGTCGGAACTCGGCATTATCGATAGTCGGAACTCGGCATTATCGATAGTCGGAACTCGGCATTATCGATAGTCGGAACTCTGCATTATCGATAGTCGGAACTCGGCATTATCGATAGTTGGTATTATCGATAGTTCCTGTAAAAGCTAAAGATGCATCGATTGACCATCGATTATTTTGTGCAGTGATTTAAAACAAAAAATATCTTTCAAAGAATTTCTTATTGTTTAAAGTACAACAATACAAGATATGGAAATCTTGTTTTATATAAAGAAAGATACTTAAATTCTTCTGTAGTCTGTTGTACTTTTCATTAATTATTTCTCCTGCCTTGGACGAAACTCTCTCTGCAGGATGTGAAGTCACTGAACAGCACAAATATTTAGTGGCCGTTACAAACAACATACTATTAGATATTGTCAAGTTTTCGAATACACAAGCCCTCTAGTCTCTTACAGGTTTTTTCAAAATACTAACACTGGTGAATTATGGAATCACTGACTGGTGTACCGACAACGAAGTTACGCTGTTGTTGATTGGGCAACAAAGTTGATAATTCGATTTCAAAATGGTAGTTGTATTAGCACTGCTAATGGATGCTTCTGTTTCAAGTATCGTTCTTTGGATTGATGCGATATACCTGTGCAGCATTGTCTGCCTCACGAAATGTGCTAAAACCAAGTATTTTTAAACCTAGGATCTAATAACATCACAAGCTTATTAACAGTCCACGTGTTAAATGATTTCAGTCTTTCAATACTGATTCAATCAAGGAATCCAGAACACTTCGTACATCATTAATTGTTAAGGCGCTTGCCAAATCTGACAACTTTGCAGAAATACCTCGTATAAGAGGTATAATTAAGGAAGCAGTGAAATTGTTGTCGTTGCTACTTCAAAAGGTTGCAGAAGTCCTATTATCTCTTGTACAGCTAAGTAATTTTCTGCTATGGGGGAAGGTGGTGCTTTTCAAATTTCATTGACCGAAATCGCAAGCTCACTTCATACTTCCAGAATCTGCTACTCCATCGAGACAGCACCGCTTGAATCAGTTTCAGTTCTTTTTTGTTTGCGCTTTTTGAGAATTGCGCAGTTTGCAACTGGCTAGTGTCGAGCTATGAAAGAAAGTCACAACAGCCTTCTTTCTCAATAAAATTTCGGAAAATGATTCTACTTTGAAACAGTCTTGCACTGTTAAGTTGATGCAGCCGGCAAGGCAGTGCGAATATCTAATCCTTAAGATTTCAGCAGTTTTTTTCTTTTTTTTTCGTTACAGCTGCAGCATTATCTGTAACCAGTACTACTGTCTCATCACGAATATTGTATTCTAGTGAGATTTTATTGATCTGAAAAAAATTTGATGTTAAAATCAACTGCCAATATGCCCGAATTTTTGCATAATACGCTCAAAAAGTTCTTTTTTCGTGTTGTTATCTGAAAAATTACTTTCATACATAAAAAAGTAATTTTTATAAAAATCGGGCCAATATATTACTTGTCGATGTTAAGTTAAGCTTCAGCATCTTAGAAATACGGGGAAAGCATGAAGAGGAAGAAGGAGGAGGAGGAGGAGGAGGAGGAGGAGGAGGAGGAGGTCACAACGAGGAATAGGGAAGTGGGAGGGACAATGTTTACTGGTCTGTCATGCAATGATGCTATCTTAGGTGTGCATTCTTGCTGGTGAACTGCAGCAGATATGGTACAAACTACACACGAGAGTAACTAGGTCTAGTTAACCCTCGTAGAACAGAACGGAGGTGGCTTCGTCGCTCATTGTCTTGTTTCTGAGTTGAATTCACAATCAATACAAAATAGGGCCATCACTCTACTGTAGTGCTGCAGCTGCTTATCGCTGACGTTGGCAGCACTCGTGATCATAAAGACATAAAGCGTATAACTTTTAAAAGTTTTCTTGGGAGCTCCACCGTTCACTGAGAGAAGCGCTCGGAGAGGTATAAAGAGCACAATAGCAATGAAGGGCAAGGAAAGGTGCGGCGAGGCACCCTCACCAATCATACCAATATATGCTTATAATACACCCGGGCCGCTAGAAGATTGCACTTTGAAGATTATGATAGCGTTTCATCGACTTCACTGTAGTTGCGATACAACAGCTTCCATTAAATAATAAATGAGAGTTTCCCATTCCCATCGAAAAGTTTCGATTCGATTACCATGTCCTGTATTTACAACTTGCTATGGTCAGCCCTTTTGGCAGAAGATGTGCATTAATGCTGACGCCATTTTGTAAGCACTAGAAGTTTAATTCTGTTCCGATTCACTAACACAATGGAAGCACTGTCATATGGTGTTTGTGTACTCTGAAGACGCCACGACCAGCTGATTCTGAATGCTGTATAAATTTAAATTCAGACGGTGTGGGGTTCGCGTTCGTTTCTCACTTGCTCTCTGTTATTATGCAAACCACAGACTGTGGGACAAACTTGCATCTCTCAAGTGTAAACTTTGGACAGTCAGCTGTAAATGGCGCGCGGAAGTAATGTTTTGAGAGAGCGCATTATAGAGACATCCACGATCAAACGTATTGCTTATTTGTTGGAATTAATAAGAAAATAAATTAAGCCTGCTGTAGCGCAGTTATTCAATGAGTTGTTAAGGATGGCAAGGCCGGCCGGTGTGGCCGTACGGTTCTAGGCGCTTCAGTCTGGAACCGCGTGACCGCTACGGTCGCAGGTTCGGATCCTGCCTCGGGCATGGATGTATGTGATGTTCTTAGGTTAGTTAGGTTTAAGTAGTTCTGAGTTCTAGGGGACTGATGACCACAGATGTTAAGTCCCATAGTGCTCAGAGCCATTTGAATCATTTTTTAAGGATGGGAGTGTCCATAAGCAGAACACAAATGACACGACGGCTTCATTTTCTATCAACAAGGCGGGGGTAGGAGGTGAAGCTGCAACCAAAACTCCAGGTACACCGTCTTGACTTGTACAATGAATGAATCGAAACTCGGTGCGGCAGTGACAAGTTAAAGAAAAAAGTCTTTAAAAAATTACTGATATGTTCCATAAATTCTGCGCTGTGTATGACCTCCATTTTTTGTCACTTTTAATACGGATGAAATCAATTTTTTGTCCATTATAAAGTGGCAAGTCAGTGCCAGTATGCCTCCAGTTGCGTGACCTGTCCACATGTTCGTTGAACACTCAAAAAATTTCGTTCTGAGGGCTTTTTCTAACTTATTTTTTGTTTCCTCATATAGTTCTGCGTCAGTGAACATTTAAATGTGGTTTTATCTGGCAGCTCACATCTACTGTCTAAGGCATGAACTTTTTTTTTTTTTTTCTCAAATCTTAATGGTCGGAATTTCTGTACGACAGTATATCAACAGCAATCATTCGTGCACAGAGAGAATCAAGTTGTTTTTTCTTCGCTTTTGAATTGGCGTCGTGCAACTGACTTCTATTAAAATAATTTTTATAGAGCTTCTTGATTTTTCGGTTGCACCTCTTACACTTGATCTAGCTCATAAGCTGAACCCTCGCCTTTCAGTTCTATTTATAATCCATGCTTCTCTAATTTTTCACCATGCTTTCTTTTTAAGTGGTCTCATAAATTGGTCGTGCTCCGTGGATGTTTATATTCTTTACAGCAGATGGTACACTTCACATAACTACTATCCCCCGCTTTCTTGAAAAAAATTCCACAGAGATAATTGAGTTTTACTATTCGTTTTGAGAAAAAGAAATTACTTATGCCCCTCTCGCATACAGAATCTTCGGGGCGCGCGATTTCCTCGACCAATAGAGACTAACGGTGGCACTCTAAAGTACTGATCGTTTCAACTCTGCATCATTCGGAACACTTCATGGCGTCTGTGCTCTTTGTGTCACTGGTGGCAACCACTGCGGTTCAAGAGTTGTAGCACTATTGTTGCGTGAAAAAGAATAATCATGTTATGTGGTGTTTAAATAACGGAATGAGTGACAAAGAAGAAATTGTTGGCACATTGAGGTCACTTCCTACGATACCCTGAAGAACTAGAAGCTTTAGGGGCAACAATCTTCGTCGTGACACTAAAAATTATTAACGATGTCGCAGAATGCTGTAAACTGGAAAAAATAAAAATAATGGTGAGCTAATTCACCCACTTCGCAAGTTCCAAACAAGGGGTTTCAACATTACCGGGGAAGAGTTTAGGGAATATCTACAGGATTAGAAGTTTTTGCAGAAACATTCCCTGGCATTCTTCTTGGCAAGAAGAGATTAGTTTCGTCTCACATCCACTGAATATTCACGTTTCACCCGAATGACTTATGAACATGAAGTACAATTCTGTGAAAGCCGATAGCGTGTATATACAGCTGTATATTTTAATGATTATGTCCAGCCACCATACAAGTAAAAAACTTGACACTCGATAGATTAATTATGTGAGAACTGGTGCATCCTTGGAGGAACAAGCTGCGCTAATCGAACGCAACACAGGCAACATACGAGTTTCATTTACGCTTCTACAAAAGCAGAAATGATACATGAACGTTAGGATTGCGTTTTGTATTTGTATTTTCAAATCATCTTATAAATTAAGAAGCTCAATTGAAGATACTTTTAAGTAATGGGGTCTCAGAAAAGGACAATAGGTGGGGGAGGGGCCTAATTAATAACGATAACAATTGTCTTTATTTTAAAATGTGCTATGCAGTACTGTCACAAGCGTTCAACAAATCTTTAAAATGTCATTTTCTCTCTACAAACTGCTTTTCATTACAACTGCCTTATTTACATTTGTGTTTCTTGTTGCAAGTTAGTGTGCTCACACATTTGAAGATGACAATCTGTATAACGCGCATTCATGAAGCCATGTTAATTACGTGTGCAATTTTTACCGTAAGAATCTAATCGTTAAGACATAGCAGGATGATGAGTTGCCTGTCATCACCGGAAGAAAAATAAGAAAATTCTATTAACAATAAACGTTTGTAAACAGCAGAGCCTGGCCAAGGTGTCGCAGTGTTTGATGTTGACTAAATGTCTCAATACAGTCTACTTTCGCTCTACACTCAACACGCCATGGAGGTGAAAGGCTCCGACAACTTTCGCGCGTCAATTACAGAAGAATTGCATTATTAGTGATATGACTAACTATAGATAAACCAGGCTATTGATACTGGCGATAGAGCAGACGCTATCGATTAATCGACAGTTTATCGATGTTTGAGTATCACTACATCCCAGAGCGTATAAGCAAGCATTATTAAAATCTTTACACACATTGGGCTGTATCTGCCAGTATGGGGACATAACTGAATACGACGAACCGCGCGGAGTGGTCGCGTGGTTTGAGGCGCCTTGCACGGATTGCGCGCCCCTCCCGCCAGACGTTCGAGTCCTCTCTCGGGCATGGGTGTGTGTGTTGTTTTAAGCATGAGTTAGTTTAAGTAGTGCGTAAGTCTAGGGTGCGAATGACTTCAGCAGCTTGGTCCCTCAGGAATTCACACACATTTGAACATTTTGAATACGTCAATTGCCGATTTGTATATTACCGTGTACGAGTCGTATTTTTGTGAACATGCATCGATTTCACTAACATTAGATACTTCATTCCACAACGTCGAGGTGTAATGCAATATATTCTATACGACAGATATTTACTTTGCTTTTTTCCGGTTTTTCTAACATGCTACGTTCCATATGCACTGTTTCAATAGCTTTTGCACAAATTTTATGTACAAAAAATATATTTAAAAAATGGTGTATGCAGAAATGTATTTCAATAAAACATTTAGCACTAAATCTCGAATGCATTTATATTTAAATAATCGATAAGAAAAATGTACTTTTAAACTGATAAAACTTTGTGTAATTTATTTTTTTATTTATTGTACGTACATACAATAAGAACGGTTAGAATGAAAATGAGTCACACAAAAACACTGTGAAAAGCGTTTAATATTTCATAAATAGATAGTTTTAACTATGTTTTTACATGTCGCCAATTATATCAGATCCTGTTTTTCTGAACTTTTCGTAAATACGCCTCATATATTCCTTTCTTTACTTAGTATATTTTTTCTCAGTCTCAGTATCTCTCTCTGTTGTGGTTTAGATACGTTACCAAGTCAGCACTATGATGAGCTGATGTATACCAGTTGGAATTAATACAGAGCAGAAATGTTTTTATTTGCATCTTTAGTCATCATCGCAGTCGAGAATCATCCCTTGCCTGCCCTAAGTTAACTACGCAGTATTTGTTTCCTGTTTATAATATGGAATTCTGTAGATAATTGCAAGACACTGAATTAGCTAAGAAGTGCTTCGGTTTGAAAATTACTATCTGCAGAATTTGTATAGTGCAGTAGTCGGTGCACCGTAACATTTTCTAAAAAGTACCATTCGATGAGAAGGAAATTAAGAAACATCTTCACGTAATTACTCGTATATGTAGACGGATGCAGACGAGAACGATCACGATGTGCAACAAGATAAAGAACGGCAAATGTATCCAACCAGGGATCGGTAAGAACAATTCGACATATGGGGCATTAAAATTGAACGGTGCACATTTCGAAAGCTTCAAGGAAACTAATACCTCAAAAGATCTTAATACTCAAGAAAGCTGAAAAAATAATGTAAGTCACAAAACTGAAGGAAAATGTGACAATTACTATCAAGAGAGGAATGTTAAAGTCACTTCGCAAAAATCCGGATAATAATGGGCACATATGATTTTCACCTATACTGCGTAGCGAAAACTGGCTGGGACGCGTAAATACGGATGCATTCATACGAAATGTATGGTTTTATTGCTTCTGCTGAAGTGTCGTCTGAAGTGTGTGTGTTGGTGTGTTTAGAGTGTAGCTGTCTCAGCGTCGACTGATCATTAGACTGTAACCTGCTTCCCTTTCCTTTTCTGTTTCTTTTTGATTTTCCTTTCCAATAATCCTGCTGATTATGTGACGTGCTATGACAGTCGATGACTAATATATATATATATATATATATATATATATATATATATATATATATATATATATATTAGGGTGGTCCATTGATCGTGACCGGGCCAAATATCTCACGAAATTAACGTCAAACGAAAAAACTACAAACAACGAAACTTGTCTAGCTTGAAGGAGGAAACCAGATGGCGCTATGGTTGGCCCTCTAGATGGCGCTGCCATAGGTCAAACGGATATCAACTGCGTTTTTTTCAAAAAGGAACCCCCATTTTTATTGCATATTCGTGTAGTACATAGAGAAATATGAATGTTTTAGTTGGACCACTTTTTCGCTTTGTGATAGATGGTTCTGTAATGGTCATAAACGTATAAGTACGTGGTATGACGTAACATTCCGCCAGTGCGGACGGTATTTGCTTCGTGATACATTACCTGTGTTTAAATGGACCGTTTACCAATTGCGGAAAAGGTCGATAACGTGTTGATCTATGGTTATTGTGATCAAAATGCCCAACGGGCGTGTGCGATGTACGCTGCTCGGTATCTTCGACGACATCATCCAAGTGTCCGGACCGTTCGCCGGATAGTTACGTTATTTAAGGAAACACGAAGTGTTCTGCCATATGTGAAAGTCAACCACGACCTGCAACAAATGATGCCCAAGTAGGTGTTTTAGCTGCTGTCGCGGCTAATCCGCACATCAATAGCAGCCAAACTGCGCGAGAGTCGGGAATCTCAAAAACGTTGGTGTGGTGGTTTTGTTAGTATTGCCAGGTCTGATAAGACGTGGAATAATAGGGCGTGAGCAAAGTCAAATATTGTTGGTACGGAAATACTGCTTACTCGTGTGAGACAGCATTATCAGTACATGGTAGGGATTGGAAAAGGCCTCAAGTGGGTCTCCTTTCGGTCGGCTGGTCGAATCATACAATATCCAGACTTCCGAGATATCGAGTTTTGTGGGGAACTTGGATGTGGCAGCGGCCAGATGTTGCAAAGTAAGGGAATATGAGAACAGGTATTCCCGTTGTCGAGATCCCGTTCGACCTCGTCCGAGGACCGAAAGGCAGGATCGCCGTATTGTGCACCGAGCGCACCGTAGCTCCTCTACAACCTCGCCTGCCAGCAGGAGAAAACATGTAGTGTTGGTCGGAGACTATCAGTAGCCAGACCAGGAAGTTACCCCCCAATGCGCAACCTGCCACTAACATCACAACGTGAATGGCTGCGTTTGGAGTAGTGAAGTGACGCGAGGATTACTGATAAATAACGTCGCCCTGAGTTCAGTGATAAATCGAGGTTCTCAACTACCCTGGTTAACCGTCGTGGACGAGCATGGCGGCGACCAGTAGAGAGTTTCCGTTCTCCCAATGTTCTTGAGGGGCGTTTTGGTGTGGGGAGCCTTCAGGTATAACTACAGGGTTAGGATGGTAGTGACTGAAGGGGAGACTGAGACACAAAGATAAGTCAAGTACATTGCTGTAACGTTATCGTGGTGCCATTTTTCAGTAGGACAATGCTCGTTGACATCACTCGTTGTCGTGTCGTCTGAAGAGTGAGCTGCCAAAGCAAGGTTGTTACTTCACGTTGCAACGACAACAGAAGATATGTGATATGTTAAGAAGAACGCTGCAATGTCGTCCCTTCGGACTTGCATTCATGTTAGAAGGTAAGGGCATTGACATGACTACAACCTATAGAAACTATATGAAACGTATTCGCAGCATGCGAATACGAACAGCCATCATCTGTATACACGAATGACAACGAAATTTGTGCCAGAACGGGACTCGAACTCTGATTTCGCGCTTTGCCCGAGCGGTCGTCTTAACCAGTCTGGCTATCCGTGCATGACTCACACCAGACCCAGACTCTCACATGTCGTCCCTCCCGCGTCATAACCTATACTCTAACACCTATTGTTTAATTTTCGTACAGGGGAGGACATTTCAATTGGAAGTCGCTGCCTGGTATAGGTGGATAAGTACGATATTGCAGTGCCTGTGTTGTTAACAGGAACTCAGGAGCGACGACATTGGAAGTTTGGATCTGGCCGTGAGTCATGCACGGATAGCCGAAGTGGTTAAGGCGACCACTCGCATAATGCGCGAAAACCGGTTTCGAGTCTGGTGCGGCACAAATTTTCGTTGTCATTCCCTTATACAGCTGATGGTTGTTTGTATTCGCAACTGCAAGTACATTTCATATACAAGAGAAGATAGTCGCTGCAAGCAGCATCCGTACCAGATCGGGTTGACGGAGGAAATAGAGAAGATCCAAAGAAGAGCGGCGCGTTTCGTCACAGGGTTATTTGGTAACCGTGATAGCGTTACGGAGATGTTTAGCAAACTCAACTGGCAGACTCTGCAAGAGAGGCGCTTTGCATCGCGGTGTAGATTGCTCGCCAGGTTTCGAGAGGGTGCGTTTCTGGATGAGGTATCGAATATATTGCTTTCCCCTACTTATACCTCCCGAGGAGATCACGAATGTAAAATTAGAGAGATTAGAGCGCGCACGGAGGCTTTCAGACAGTCGTTCTTCCCGCGAACCATACGCGACTGGAACAGGAAAGGGATGTAATGACAGTGGCACGTAAAGTGCCCTCCGCCACACACCGTTGGGTGCCTTGCGGAGTATAAATGTAAATGTAAATGAATGAACGACATCGGAGTAGCCAGGCCCAGAAACGTTTCGCTACGCTGCTGTAACCCCTCTTCTACTTACGGCGGAGCACAGGACCGCTCAGCCCGATTTGTGATCGTCGACTAAGAGGATAGCATTGTTTGTTATTAAGACAGCTGTGTGATCTTTGTATTAGGAAGAACTCTATGTGAAACATATTGGTAAATGTACTCTGAGTGAGAGACTGGCATTTTGTCTGTATCAAGCGATATGTTGTCGTTCAAAGACAGCTGTAAATATTCATGAGATTCCTGTGAAAATGGATTGTACAAAGTTAAGTAATTCTTGGTGTCTACGTTATAATAAAGTGAACAAGTATTT
Organism: Schistocerca americana; assembly: GCF_021461395.2. Lineage (NCBI taxonomy): Eukaryota > Metazoa > Arthropoda > Insecta > Orthoptera > Acrididae > Schistocerca > Schistocerca americana. Next base: position 448,292,197 of record NC_060121.1, read on the forward strand.
TGCGTGTTACAGTATCAACTCGGCCTCCTCCAGGACCAAAGTAAAGATCCCATGATCGTACTTATGAGTGTATTTCCGTCCGGTACAACACTTAACTTTCTGCGTGAAATACTCTTGTAGCCAGCAATGTCCACAGGTCTCATCCCGATTGCCTATGTATGGGACAAGCTTAGATGTCAACTATCCTAGCACCAGTACTCAGGATAACAAAGACCAGTAGCAGTTATGGTCCACCACGCCTCTGGAAAGAATACGACCGCTTTATGACACCCTTCCCAACGGAATCAGCGCAGGGGTGTAGTATCATACTGATAAGTGGGCTCAGTACTTTGTGAAGTCGCCCCGAATTTGTAATTAAGTTTCATCATATACCTTATTTATAATTAGTTTCTCTTCCTCCTTCCATTCTGGATGCTTCACTTTTCTTGTCAGACATTAGTAATCTTGCTTCTCCAATAAATACGGTCCACATTGTAACTTTTTTTTTCCATTTCGCACCGATGGATCATTAATTCTCATCTAGAATGGCTCTTCCTCATAGTTTCGCGGCAGTGTGTTGTTACGTCTCAACAATATAAAACAAATTGTTGGTGGGACGTTCATTTTTACTTTATACATTTCATCTCAGTATTTTCAAACCAACAAATGGAAAGTTTCTTTGATACAATCTCAATGCTACAACTTTATCAAATAGCTAAAACGAAATCTATTTGATTCCTGAGGAATGCTTCACTTTGGCACAAACTACAAGCTTAGTGCCCACAGTACCCGTCGGATTTATAATCGTGGGTCGAAAAGGCCAAGCCAGCTTTAATATCGCACAAAGATATACGCAGTATGTCAAGGGCACACACGAAAATTTTATTTCCGAAAATTATATTATAATGAAATGTATCCGGTAACTTACTGACTAGCATAATTCGCATTATGTAGAACCATTATTAGTAGAACCTTGGAACACACAGTCAGACTGAACTAGAATGAACGACTCAACAGTCAACACTTGGTAACATGTCGCCACCACACGTCACCGTGTGTAATAGTAGCGAATAGAACCTATGAACCTGATAGAGAACTAACAGTCAAATGACGACATTCAACAAGTAACTCAAACTAGCATCACGTAAGATATAAAGGATTACTTGAAATGCACGCAAGGACGACAATAGTCTCGAGGAATGGCTAAGGAATGTAGGCAACCTACGATTACAGAGGCACAAAATATCGAAGACATGACGCTCTTTCCAGAACAAGAATATTTTATTATCCTCAAATCGGCAGACGGCAGCCTTTTGTTCCATCAGAGAAGATAAAAAATTAGTATTCTTACCAGCAGACGAACGGAACGTCACCGTGCTCCTTCCTCGTCTTGGCTGTGGCAGTAAAACGGATTCTTCACTTTGTAAGTAGGCTGTTTAAGTTTTTTTTATTGGTAACGCCACCTCTGTATGAAAATCACTGGGTGTGCTGTGTGCAGTCTGTGGCTGCTTTGCATTGTTGTAATACTCGCCATTGTAGTGTTGGGCAGCGGCAGCTGGATGTGAACAGCGCGTAGCGTTGCGCAGTTGGAGGTGAGCCGCCAGCAGTGGTGGATGTGGGGAGAGAGATGGCGGAGTTTTGAAATTTGTCATGAACTGCTATATTTATATATGATGGTATCAAGGTAAATACATTGTTTGTTCTCTATTAATATCTTTCATTTGCTAACTATCCCTATCAGTAGTTAGTGCCTTCAGTACTTTGAATCTTTTATTTAGCTAGCAGTAGTGGCGCTCGCTGTATTGCAGTAGCTTGATTAGCGAAGATTTTTGTGAGGTAAGTGATTTGTGAAAGGTATAGTTTAATGTTAGTCAGTGCCCATTCTTTTGTAGGGATTATTGAAAGTCAGATTGCGTTGCGCTAACCAAATATTGTGTGTCAGGTTAAGCACAGTCTTGTATAATTGTTCAAATGGGGAAGTTTCATATGTCGACCCTTAGCCGAGGATGCCTCACTGAAATCTTCTGATTTTTTTCTTGTAGTTTGTGTAATTAGTGTAGATTTTGTTTATTGCTATTGCGTAATTGTAGAGAGAATCTCCTTGGTAGTTGTGGTTTTTCATTGTTGCACAGTAAAACAGTTGTGGCATGCATGTAGATTTGCACCAAGTATTTCGCAGCTGCAATTAACTAGATATTATTTTCAGTTCTATGTTAAGGTGTTCTCATATTTTTGATCTTCAAATTGTGTTTTTCTGTGTTGTCGTGTGAAATACTGTGACAATAATGGCGTGTGAAAAACTTAATACTAGGCTCCAAAGTAAACTGAGAAATGACAGTGAAAATGAAAGCAGTGTCTTAGCGCCACCGAGTAATGAATTAACTGATGTTCAAAGTAGTAATTTGGTAATTGTACATAGGGAAATGGAGCGGGCTGCAAACAATGGTGTAGACAGTGAAACAATTAGTGAACAGGGAAGCATTATCGATCGATCGGTCGGCAACAGCTCGCCTCAGGTTTCCGAAATGACAGGACACAATTTTGCAAATACTGTAGATTCAGGTTTTGCGTCCTCACCATTTTCTCAAATGAGTCAAGACACATTTTCCGCTTGACAAAATGTGAATGTTGCCGGTGCAAATTCACTGCCGAAAAGCACTGAGGAACATGTTTCAGACACCAGTGCATTGTTATTACAATTAATGCAACAAATGGGACAAAAGCTTGAAAAGTTAGACACAATGGAACAAAATCAGAGACAAACACAGCAAAAGTTGGACACAGTGGAACAAAATCTTCAAAAGTTAGACAGAATGGAACAACACCAGAGACAAACACAGCAACAGTTAGACGCAATGGAACAAAATCTTCACACCACGCTTGAACAAACACGTGAAGATTTAACTACTGAGTTACATAACATTGAATCGAAATGTCAAAAAGTGTGTAATGACGTAAAAACACAATTTTGTGAGCATTTTCAACCTTTTTTTCGAGGCATGAAAATGCATTAAAGAATCACGAAGCAGCCATAAAAGAACTGCAAACCATTGTTCATGAAAATCATGAGACCTGGTGGGCTAAAATTGACTCAGTTGCATCTACCGATTCGGTTACGCAACTTGCAAAAACTCAGGAAAACTTAAAGGACACAGTAGATTCGATCTCAACACAAATGGACACTCTGAAACTTGGTTCAGAAAAACACACTGAGGAAATGTGTTCACTATCGGAGAAAGTAGCCGAACTTTCGGATCAGGTCACTAACTTATCTACAAAGGTAGATGATGATCTGAATGACACAAGACCCGTAGCCTTCACTGACACAGAAGAGTATGAACAAATAAGAAAATTCAAACAAAATCAAAATCAAATCAATACACAGTACAAAAGAGAAATCCGGGAAGTACAAAATCAGTTGACGCAGGTGATACAAGAATTACATATTTCAGAGGACACTCGCGCTCCAACACGGGAAGAGGAACTTAGAAATACGGAAAAGCCACAAAATAATAACACAGGGCATTTCGGTAATTATGAAAGGAATTGGCAAGGTGGACCGAATTTTGAGATGGAACCGCCGACACGACGTAACAATGACCGATATGCTACTCGCCGACACGATGACTTTGACTACAAGCTGTTCATTACTACACGTAAATTCAAAACATTTAAGAATTCTGCCAACGACATTCATCCACAAGCGTGGCTCCATCAATTCTCTCATTGTTTTCCTCCCAACTGGTCATTAGAACACAGATTAGAATTTATGTGTGGCTACTTGGAGAATGAACCAGCTGTAAGAATGCGATCGGTCATTCACGATTGCCACAGTGAAGGAGAGTTTTACCATGCCTTCCTCTCAGCATATTGGTCTCAAGCCACACAAGACCGAGTAAAACGTAGCATCATAATGATGAAACGTTTCGAACAATCTGAATTTTCCAGTCTTATGAAATATTTTGAAGACATGTTGCATAAGAATCAGTATCTTTCAAACCCATACAGCCCCTCAGAACTTATCCGCATTTGCTTAATCAAATTGCCTGAACATTTACGACACATTATTTTGGCAGGACGTTGCAAAGACGACATTGAAGCTTTTCAGGGACTGTTACAAGAATTGGAAATTGACACTGACAATCGCGGAATGCGGAAACAGGAACACAACAATTACAGGTCACATCCGTCACAATTCCTCGATAATAACTGGATGCGACAAGGCTATTCTCACAACACAAATCGTGACCAAAACAGACACCACCCGTATGACAACCGTTGGCAGAGTAGTAATAATTACAGGGAAAGATCACCTCTCCGCGGTAATGACTATCACAGAGACAATCAGAGAAACAGACAATATGGGAACCAAAACAATTATTATCAAGGGAGACAGAATAACTTTAGACGTAACGGTCCAGCACGCAGTTACGACTCAGGGAGAAATTCTCCACCACGTGACCGACAAGAAAGAAACTATGGAATCTACCGACATGACGACAGACGATATGATCGTAACGACAGACCTGAACTGCATCAGAACTGGCGGGATTCTCGTCACGGTGAATTTGTAGAAGTTAGGTCTCCTAATCCCAATAACGACGCGCGCCAACAAAGAGACAGACAATGACTCGCACAGCAGGCAGCCGCGTGCGCCCGCTGGCTCCGAGAAAAATAACATAAGACGCTAGCCTTGAGAAAAATTTTAGCATTCTTTACCGATGTATACAACATGATAATTGCTTTGAAGTTGAAAGTCTGCGTACTAGGAAGAGTAAAGGTTTACACCACATTTCACATGTAAAACCGTTTATTGAAAGATAATCTGCTTTTTAACTTTGTCTTTGCCATAAAACGTTTCACTTCACGTTACTAGTATGCTTCAGAAACTGTTACCATGCAACAATGTTTGAAGTTAAATGTCCAGTCTAGAACCTAGGGAACATTTTTAAACAGAAATTACGAATGCATTGTTATAGTGAACAGACGACACAGTGTTGTATTTGTACATTCTTGCTTGTTAGTTGCACGATTACGTAACGACTATCAGGCATACATACTTAGGACACATACTGGTACTGCTAATGAGATTTTAATGCAACATTTTGGTTTACTTGAAAATACATTCTGGGTTTAAAGTACTTTCTGAGAGATACCAGATGACACAGTGGTTAGTTTATTTGACAGCTACACGACTATATCACGACGCTACTAATGAGTGACAATTTACAATGTTGCTTTTGCAGTGTTTCTGTTTTATATCTGCACAGTTTTCTGTTTTATTCTGGAAAGTAAAACATGTTTAAGTAGTAACTTTTGTGGTATAGCTACAATGAGACTGCCTTTTCCGTAGCACAACAATACGTTACAGCACAGTACTTTCTTCATCATGGCAATAAGCGTAATAACTAAGATATCTGTACATAAAGCATTTCACTTTTGTTTATCATGAGGTAAGTACATTGACTTCTGCAAAACTTAGCTTTCGGAGGACGATAAGTACGACCCTTCCACAGAGTTATCTTACAGCAAGACGCACATTTAGCGCTACAGGACACGCATTTGAGTGATTAATTTTGTACTTAAAACATTTATTTTTAAAGATATTTGAAGTACAATGATACAAAGGTTTTCAGTGATACATTTCATTTCATTGCTGTAATCTGTAACACCTGAGGGTATAATTACATTAATCCTCAGGGGGTACATGCCTACTTTGTGTACCATGTGTTTGGCAAGCACAAGGAACCCTAGCTAATATGGTATTTGCTTATACAACTTTACACATCGGTACCATATTTCTCTGAAACATATATTACACAGCTATCTGATCATTTAACTGAGAGATAAACATTTTTTTACTACATCAGTGATACATGTTTACGCAATTACACAGTTGGATAACTTCACACTTATGAAATTGTATTTTGTCTGTACTTTGTGAAATGCTCATATTTTTTCGGAACCATTGTGATACTATGAGAGCTTTGAATGATATATTTGGTAAGGGAGCATGATTTTAAAGTACGTTTGAGGTAGATGACACTATTGAAATGAGCAGAGAATTTTTTTTAGGTTTTGAAATTATTGGAGGAAGCTACGACGATTTTGAGAATTGACTGAGATGTTATGATATTATTACGACGACGATGTGTACTATGCTGTTGAGATATGTTTATGATCAATAAGATGATGCTACCGTATATGAGGAATAAGAAGTATGTTGGAAACCAAGAAGCGTACTTTAAGAGTTATGAAATGTGCGTAAATGCGTGACTGTATCACAATGCTGACGAATATTTTATTTGGACACTTATATTTATAGGGTTTTGTTTCTACACATTTGCAACGCAAATTCTCGACCCGTGAAATTTTGTATATGAGACTGTCACAGTAGCGGAAACTGCTGTCGTAAATATTTCCGTAAGGAAGTTAAGTGACCACCTGCACGTAATGCGTCGTGGGCACGCAGCTGTGTCAGACGCCGGGAGAACAAGTCATTAGTGAGTGCCTCATCAGAAGCACAGGTAGAAAAGAAAGAAAGGGGAGGCCATTATCCTCGCTATTGACATTTCCTTGTTGAAAGCATACTGTGGAGCTCGTAATTTATGATATTTACTGAAATGCCTAATGAAATGACGAGAAATATTTTTACATCTGCACACCTGATTACGACAAGCGTCTTTCTACGAGAGTTGAGAGAATTTCTACTAACTTATGAAATATCACATGACTATTGAATGATATTTGTATGCTTTGGTTTGTGTAATTGCTTATTTCATTTGATACCTGTTTTCCAGCTGTGTTACAGCATTAGTTTTATAAAATAAACTTAGATGCATTTGCTAATGTGAACACTTTCTGTCAACAGATCTATTAAATGATAATTTTGTAATCCACATTCTTTAAAAAAAGGAGCACTTGGAAAGGAAAGAACAATAAGAAGGAACTAGTAACAGTAACTGGACACATAATTTTCTTTTCAAGTACATGGTAATATTTTTTTTACAATAAGTTGTTGTGGTGCACCACTTTAATTACATAGACATTAAGATGTGAATATACATTTCCCTTATCTGCATTGTTGTTTTTACTGTAATATTTCTTCTGCTTGAGCTATGTCATGTTTAGGTATAAGTTGCTGCTGTTTGCCAGGCATAGTGTTATTGAATTTGACTTTACATTATTCTGTTAAGCCAGTTTTACTAATGATTTATTTTTATTGTTTGCTGCACATTGCCTTAGATTAGTTGTAATATTACAATTGCTTTGCTAATTTCTTAATGCTGCTTGCTTCGCAAATCTGCGTTTTTTTTTCATTGCTGTTTATATTAATTGTTTTATGCGATGCTGCATTGCCTCGTCCCTTAGTTTAGCATCTGAGCTCAGTAGATTTAAGTTAGCTTAAGAGGGGGTAGACTATATAAGAAACTGACTATGGACAATAGGAAAAAAAATGCATTGAGAAGTTATATGAAAAAGATTTGGACCAAAATGAGTATTGTGCAGTGGAGAAAAACTATTTTGAAAGAGGATGTGGAGAGAATACAGACAGCAGGCTTAGATAGTACAATTGGGAATAATGATGAACAAAGGGAGATCTCCATGCAAAATACTGCAGTAAAACAAACCCTGTCCTTTCCTATTGGTGTTATCCCACTATGTGTTTGTGTACCCTTGTGTATTTGTTTTCTTCCTGTCTCTGTGTAGTTTCATAGAATTTTTTCTTCTTTTAATATTAAGCTACATTCACTATGATGAGGAATACTGTTATCCTCGAATATAATTGGCATTAATAATATGTTATTTACATTGTAAAGATGTTAGACATTATTAATTCTGTTCTGTTTAATGCTCATGTGTGAAGTTGATGTTTCAATAATTATTCTGATCTTTTATGTATGTACTCATGTCATAATTCCTGTAACTCTGATGGATATGTTATTTCGATTCTTTTGTAAAGCCTGTACTACAAATGTTATCTGTATTGTTATGTTCTTTAATGATGTATTTTGTACCTTTGTAATTGTATTTTCATGTTGTAAATTTATAATTGTATAGTCACCAGTTCTTCAAATTAAGTTACATTTCACTGCACACATTTCCGTTGGTCATAGTATATGGACAATAGGTGATAAGTAGGGACTTATAGTGTTTGTACGTGTGTTAATAATTCAGCAAGGGACTGGATAACAGCATTGCTGGTTCTAAGGACAATTCCAAAAACTTTGTGAGTGCACAAGTGGTGGTTTATGGACTTGCTACATTATCCGCAAGACTCTTCAATGGTGATTGTGCACCTGCACAGTCACAACAGATGGCTGCTGGCCATCTCTACAAGGACTACAGTGGGTCTGCATCTTTGATGACCCACCAATACCATTATTTCTACAAGGACTACAGTGGGTCTGCACCTCTGGTGGCCCACCAATACCGTAATCTCTACCAGGACTACAGTGGGTCTGCTCTGCGATGACCTACCTACCAATATTCTTCAAAACGTCGAATGACTCTGCTGTGGGTTTGCTCTGTTGTGGCCCATTACCTGTCAGCATGTCAAGAGTCAGCACTGTCTTTCCATTGGAAGGACAACACTACTTCTTCAAGACTGCATGGAAATCTACTATTTCCGTGTGCATTCTCTTTTACTACTCTGACTTTGAGAAAAAAAAAACACTGTAATTTCACTGTGAAGAATGATCAGGACTGTCTTTATGGACTGTGAGAAAATTTTAGCTTTTGACCAACATTGTATTAATGAGTGTGTGCATTTGATTTCTTTGTTATTGTAATTATGAAAAATTTTTTCAAATCTGTATTGGCCACTGCCCAAACCAATTTGTAAAATTTTTTGTGGGGAGCATGGGGGCTATGTAAGTAGGCTGTTTAAGTTTTTTTTATTGGTAACGCCACCTCTGTATGAAAATCACTGGCTGTGCTGTGTGCAGTCTGTGGCTGCTTTGCATTGTTGTAATACTCGCCATTGTAGTGTTGGGCAGCGGCAGCTGGATGTGAACAGCGCGTAGCGTTGCGCAGTTGGAGGTGAGCCGCCAGCAGTGGTGGATGTGAGGAGAGAGATGGCGGAGTTTTGAAATTTGTCATGAACTGCTATATTTATATATGATAATATCAAGGTAAATACATTGTTTGTTCTCTATTTATGTAAGTAGGCTGTTTAAGTTTTTTTTATTGGTAACGCCACCTCTGTATGAAAATCACTGGGTGTGCTGTGTGCAGTCTGTGGCTGCTTTGCATTGTTGTAATACTCGCCATTGTAGTGTTGGGCAGCGGCAGCTGGATGTGAACAGCGCGTAGCGTTGCGCAGTTGGAGGTGAGCCGCCAGCAGTGGTGGATGTGGGGAGAGAGATGGCGGAGTTTTGAAATTTGTCATGAACTGCTATATTTATATATGATGATATCAAGGTAAATACATTGTTTGTTCTCTATTAATATCTTTCATTTGCTAACTATCCCTATCAGTAGTTAGTGCCTTCAGTACTTTGAATCTTTTATTTAGCTAGCAGTAGTGGCGCTCGCTGTATTGCAGTAGCATGAGTAGCGAAGATTTTTGTAAGGTAAGTGATTTGTGAAAGGTATAGTATAATGTTAGTCAGGGCCCATTCTTTTGTAGGGGTTATTGAAAGTCAGATTGCGTTGCGCTAACCAAATATTGTGTGTCAGTTTAAACACAGTCAGTAATAATTGTTCAAACGGGGACGTTTCAACTTAGTGACATAAAAAGTGAAGATCGACTCCAAAGAAATGATAAAACGGAAGATGCTTCCACTCTATGTCTATAGGGGATATTGAGAAATTGCAGGTGGGAGCTGCCGTTCTCGTGAGGTTGTACGCCTTGCCCAAAATTCAAAAACAAGGTTTGGCATTACGACCCTCTGTTTTTAATTTGGGTGCACCTCATCTTTAATGCTGTGAAGATCTGGGAGTTGTTCCTCTCCATTATGTCGGCGAATGTGAACGTCTCATCTCCTTCTCAATGGAATTCATGCGGCGTTTAAACACTAAACCTATGTCCCTCTAATCTGCTCGTGGTTTTTGTAGTTGTCTCCCTGTTAACAGATTTCTGCTTGAAGAGTCATTGAATTTAATGAGTGACATGTTGTATGTGTAGTTTTCAGAACTTTGTCATGTGCTTGCATGAGTTTACTTTCTATTGGATTAACATTTTTGGGAATTAATTGAGGGAGTGGCTATGTGAGGTTCCTCATCACCCACAGTTCTTTATTTATAGAGGACTTTGAAGATAGGGCACTGAGGGTGGCAAACTTAAAAGCAACATCTTTCTGGAGGTACGACTATGATGTATTTTTCATCTGACCACATGAAGCTGATGCACTTAACCGCTTCTTGGAAAATTTTAACGCCCTACAACCCGGCGCTAAGCTCCCATTTTTAGACGCCCTCGTTTGCAAATAAAATGTTGGCACGTACTAACTGATATCTGCATGGAACTTTTAATACTTAAGGGAAGTGTCCCCGCTGCATGGGGGCATTACGAAACTGATAGTATGACCGAGGTGTGAAGTGGTTGGTCAGATAGGGTAAGTGAGTGCACCGATTCACTGGAGCAAGCCGTGAAGGGAGATGTAAGCTGCTGTCTGGAGGGCCACCGTGCGAGAGAAACTTAGAATTTCCGCAACGGTTGGGTAAATTGTACTGCTACGTTCTTGTGAACACTGAGCAATGTGCTCAGACCCTGACTGTCTAAAACTATAGGCTTTGAATATCCAATAAAAATACAAACTCACTTCCAGAAAGGCTACAGAAAATCTGACGACACCATCAAAATCACAATAAAGAGTCGAATCCACTGAAAATAATTAGCACACTTATAAAGTAAACAAACAGAGTTCTTGTCAAATGCCGTGAAGAGGTGGGTACACCTGTTGTCAGATTAGAGAAGTAAAGCACTGTCGGGCGTGGACAGCACATGAGTGGGTGACCGTCTGATACGCTGCATTCTGTTGACAATTTTCCCTTTGCCTTTACGGCTGTGGGGACTTCAAGGGTGCTGGCATAAAACCCCTGATCGTCAGTCCTTGCACTAAGGTACTGCATTCAATTCCAAACCTCTGCACGGTGTCTCATGGAGTGAGGGCACGCAGCACTGTTGATGGCGGTCCGTACTTTGGGTGGGGTCGCTAAGTTCGGGGGCCTACTTGATGCTCTTCGACAGAAGAAGACTGCGTGTCGGCACCAAGTTTCACCCTCTGAGTTCTGTCTCCAACTACACTAAACACACAAGAATTACCTGCGCTTACACTTACAAACACAGCTCCCATACTTCGCGAAGGAAAGGTTCCTGCGGGCATGAAGGATAGAAAAAAACCATTCTAATTAGACTGCTAAACCTGTCTTTAGGGGTCCGCCAGCCACTCCTGCTATACGTCTTTATTTTACTGACAAAGCTATCGATAATTCCTTATAAAGTTGTTTGTAAAAGCAATAACGAAAGGCACAGACACGCTACATATGCGCGCAACCCACAGTTCGATACGTCCTCACGCCAGTTATGAAACGACAATATTGATGTTATTGTTGAAGGGCTACATAAAATGTTACCAATATGTTATTTAGTATTTCGGAAAACAGAACCAAAAACAAAAAGCTCTCCACAGAAAACAACGCTGAGTTGGCAGAAGTAATAAGTTACCTTCTAACATCATGTAGGACCTCCTTTTTCCCGGCGTAGTGCCCCAAGTCGACGTGGCATGGACTCAACAAGTCGTTGGAAGTCCTCTGTAGAAATATTGAGCCAGCTTGCCACTATAGCGCTCCATAATTGCGAAAGCGTTGCCGGTGCAGGATTTTCTGCAGGAATTGAACTCTCGATTATGTTCCATAATGTACGATGGGATTCGTGCCAGACAATCTGGGTGGAAAACTCATTCGCTCGAATCGTCCAGAATTTGCAGTTGCGAACAATTGTGGAGTGTTGCATGACATCGTCGTTTGAGAACATTAAGACCATGAATAGTTGCAAATGGCCGCTAAGTAGCCAAACAGAACCATTTCCAGTCACCAATCGGCTTAGTTGGATCAGCGGACCCAATCCATTCTAAGTAAACAAAGCCCGCAGTATTATGGAGCTGCCACGAGCGTGCACAATGCATTTTTCACAACGTGGGTCCGTATCTCTGGTGGGTTTTTTTTGTTTTTTGTTTTTTTTGTTTGTGGTTTTAGGGCGCAAAACTTCTATGGTCATTAGCGCCCAGCCCGTGACTTAGGAAACAGGAAAAAACCGAAATTTAAAACCAGCAGCAATGGGAACAAGGTCATAAAATTTGAGAAACTAAAAGCAGAAGGAATGCTTAAAAATCCACTACAGAAAGGGGTTGGTTGTCCCCAAAAAAAAGCTTCAAATAACTGAAGTCATTTCACTGTCACTAATAAACTGGAGAACGCGGTCGGCTGAGCGCGTGTCATCTGCTAAAATCGACGATAGATCAGGCGATAGCTGTAGACGAGAGCGTAACTGATTAAAATAGGGGCATTCAATTAAAAGGTGTCTGACCGTCCACAGCTGAGAGCAGTGGGGACAGAGTGGGGGAGGATCGCCGCTTAAAAGATGTCGATGGCTAAAAAGACAGTGCCCTATCCGGAGTCTAGCTAAAATTACCTCCTCCCGACGACGCGTTCGGGAGGAAGAGGTCCAAGCGCAAGGAAGGGCTTTCACTTCCCGCAATTTATTATGGGGAAGTGTTGACCAATGCGCATGCCATAAATGAGCAACTTGGCGACATAAACCGCTCCGTAGATCGGTGAAGGGAAGCGACTGAATAGCTGGCCGAAGAAGAGAGACTGCAGCCTTGGCCGCTATATCGGCCGCCTCATTCCCACAGATACCAACGTGTCCCGGGAGCCAGAGGAACGCCATTGAGACGCCCCCCAGGTGGAGCAAGCGCAGACAGTCCTGAATCCGGTGGACCAGAGGGTGCACAGGGTAAAGAGCTTGGAGACTGAGGAGAGAGCTGAGAGAATCTGAGGAGATAACGTACTGTATCCGCTGATGGCGGCGGACGTAGTGGACAGCCTGGAGAACAGCGTAAAGCTCCGCAGTATAAACCGAACACTGGTCGGGAAGCCGAAAGTGATTTGGGGTGTCGCCAACAATATAGGCACTCCCTACACCTAACGATGTTTTCGAGCCGTCGGTGTAAATAAATGTGGCGTCAGTCATTTGTGCACATAGAGCAGCAAATGCCCGACGGTAAACAAGTGTAGGGGTACCATGCTTGGGAAATTGACATAGGTCACGGAGCAAGCAGATCCGGGGACGGAGCAAAGGCGGTGCTGTACCCCAAGTTGTCAAGAAGGTTTTAGGAAAGCGGAACGAAAGAGAATGGAGCAGTTGACGGAAGCGGACTCCCGGGGGTAGTAGGGAGGAGGAGCGGCCTGCATACCCTACATCAAAGGAGGTGTCGAAAAAAAGGTCATGGGCTGGATTAGCAGGCATGGAAGACAGATGGCTAGCATAACGACTCAGAAGGACTGCCCGCCGATTGGACAGCGGAGGTTCAGCAGTCTCAGCATAAAGGCTTTCCACAGGGCTGGTGTAAAAAGCTCCAGACACTAAACGTAATCCACGGTGGTGGATAGAGTCGAGACGCCGAAGAATAGACGGCCGAGCAGAGGAGTAGACTATGCTTCCATAATCCAATTTCGAGCGCACTAAGACGCGATAGAGGCGGAGAAGGACCACTCGGTCCGCTCCCCAGGAGGTACCATTCAGGACACGGAGGGTGTTAAGGGAACGCAGACAGCGAGCCGAAAGATAGGAAACGTGGGAGGACCAGCACAATTTTCTGTCAAACATAAGACCCAAGAATTTAGCGACGTCGGAAAACGGAAGGTTGACAGGACCTAGATGTAAGGAGGGCGAAAGAAACTCCTTACGTCGCCAAAAATTAACGCAAACGGTCTTACTGGGTGAGAAACGGAAGCCGGTTTCGATGCTCCACGAGTGGAGGCGATCGAAACATCCTTGAAGACGTCGTTCAATAAGGCTTGTCCGTTGAGAGCTGTAGTAGATCGGAAAATCGTCCACAAAGAGGGAGCCCGAGACATCAGGAAGGAGACAATCCATAATTGGATTTATGGCGATGGCAAAAAGTACAACACTTAGCACGGAGCCCTGGGGTACCCCGTTTTCTTGGGAGAAAGTACGGGAGAGAGTAGTGTTCACCCGCACCCTAAATGTGCGCTCTGCCATAAATTCGCGAAGAAAAAGGGGCAGCCGGCCTCGAAAGCCCCAAGAGAACAGTGTGCGGAGGATGCCTGTCCTCCAACAGGTATCGTATGCTCTCTCCAGATCAAAAAATATGGCTACCGTTTGGCGTTTCCGGAGAAAATGGTTCATGATATAAGTGGAGAGAGTAACAAGATGGTCAACTGCAGAACGATGCTTTCGGAATCCGCATTGGGCAGGTGTTAAAAGACTGCGGGATTCCAGCCACCAAGCTAAACGGTAATTCACCATACGCTCTAAAACCTTACAGACACTACTCGTGAGAGAAATGGGGCGATAGCTAGAGGGGAGATGTTTGTCCTTTCCAGGTTTCGGAATGGGAACGACGATAGCTTCCCGCCATTGTCTGGGAAAAGTACTGTCGGTCCAAATTCGATTATAAAGGCGAAGGAGGAAACGCAGACTATGGGTGGATAAATGCAGCAACATTTGGACATGGATACCATCCGGTCCTGGGGCGGAGGAGCGAGAAGAAGAGAGGGCATGTTGGAGTTCCCGCATGGAGAAAACAGTATTGTAGCTTTCGTGATTTTGAGAGGAGAAAGCAAGATGTCGCACTTCCGCTGCACGTTTCTTCGGGAGAAATGCTGGCGGGTAATTGGAAGAGCTCGAAATCTCAGCAAAGTGCTGACCCAATGAGTTAGAAATTGCGACGGGGTCCACTAAGGTATGATGCGCGACAGTGAGCCCAGAGACCGGGGAGAAACTAGGCGCGCCTGAGAACCGTCGAAGCCGACTCCAAACTTCCGAGGAGGGAGTGAAGGTGTTAAATGAGCTAATAAAGAATTTCCAGCTTGCCTTCTTGCTATCGCGGATGACGCGACGGCATCGCGCACGGAGCTGCTTATAGCGGATACAGTAGGCCAAAGTAGGATGGTGACGGAAAATGCGAAGAGCACGTCGCCGCTCACGTATTGCTTCATGGCATGCCTCGTTCCACCAAGGAACTGGGGGGCGCCGGGGCAATTCGGAGGTGCGTGGTATTGAATGTTCCACAGCTGTAAGAATAACAGCGGTAATATGTGTGACCTCATCGTCGACGCTGGGAAAGCGACGGTCATCGAATGTCGCTAGAGACGAAAAAAGTGTCCAATCGGCTTGGGCAAACTTCCAGCGTCGCGGGCGCATATATGGCAGTTGAGGCTGCAGTCTAAGGACACATGGAAAGTGGTCACTCGAGTGTGTATCATCAAGGGCGAACCATTCGAAGCGCCGAGCTAGCGGAACAGTACCGACCGCAAGGTCCAAATGAGATAAATGTGTCGTGGAGGCAGACAAAAATGTGGGGGTCCCAGTGTAGAGGCAAACTAGATCGGCTTGGTGGAAGACGTCTAGCAATAGGGAGCCACGTGGACAAGGATGTGGAGATCCCCAAAGCGGGTGGTGGGCATTGAAGTCCCCAACCAGCAAATAGGGGGGTGGAAGCTGACCAAGAAGATGAAGGAGATCAGCTCGTGCCATTGGTGTGGACGATGGAATGTATACAGTACAAAGAGAGAACGTGTATCCAGAAAGAGGAAGACGGACGGTGACAGCTTGGAAGGAACTGTTTAAGGGGATTGGGTGATAATGGAGAGTTTCATGGAGAAGAATCATGAGTCCTCCATGTGCTGGGGTGCCTTCAACAGAGGGGAGGTCATATCGGACGGACTGAAAATGAGGGACAACAAAGCGGTCATGGGGACGCAGCTTTGTTTCCTGAAGACAGAAGATGACCGGCGAGTAGGATCGTAAGAGGATCGACAATTCATCCCGATTGGCTCGAATGCCGCGGATATTCCAGTGGATAATGGACATAGGGTGAACAGAAAATTGAGGACTGTGACCAAGGTCGCTGTCAACTCAACGACTGCTCAGAGCTTACGACCGACAGCATGGAATGGCATTCAGCCGAAGGCAGAAGATCCTGATCCATAGGTTGGTCAGGAGCAGCTCCTGCCACCAGCGATCGGCCGGTGGACCGGCCGCCAGCAGTGCGCCTCGGCGACACAGAGGACGGCCGAGGACGATTTCCGCCAGGTGGTGCTGTAGATGGGACACGCCTTGGCGGAGAAGGAGAGGAACTGGGTTTCTTTGTAGCCTTCTTGGAAGTATGATGTTTAGATGAAGGAGGAACCGATGGTTGTGAAGTTGCGGTACGTAAAAACTCTTCACGAGTATGCTCTGTTTTCGAAAACTTCGTGTCTGACTTGTCGGCTCGAGATTTAGCAGAACCCGACGAAGTGTGAGCCATAGAGTGGGCAGGCGAAAGCGGGGAGGTTGAACGGGCGATCTTTGCACTGGCCGATCTGACGACCGTGGCACTAAAAGTGAGGTCGCAAATCTGCGTGGCCGCCTCCTTTGTTGGCCGAGGAGAAGCAAGGACAGTGCTGTATTTTCCTTTCTGAGGCACGGTGGGCTGTCGACTGGCGAATAATTTTCGAGCAGCAAAGGTCGACACCTTTTCCTTTACTCTGATCTCCTGGATGAGCTTTTCGTCCTTGAAAACGGGACAATCTCGAGAGGAAGCAGCGTGGTCACCCATACAGTTGATGCAGCGAGGGGATGGAGGTGGACAAGCACCCTCATGGGCATCCCTGCCACACGTAACACATTTGGCCGGATTGGAACAGGACTGGCTGGTGTGATTGAACCGCTGACACCGATAGCAACGCGTAGGGTTTGGGACGTAAGGGCGAACGGAAATTATCTCATAGCCTGCCTTGATCTTTGATGGGAGTTGAACTCTGTCAAATGTCAAGAAGACAGTGCGGGTTGGAATGATGTTTGTGTCAACCCTCTTCATAACCCTACGAACAGCCGTTACGCCCTGGTCAGACAGGTAGTGCTGAATTTCTTCGTCAGACAAGCCATCGAGGGAGCGTGTATAAACGACTCCACGCGAGGAATTTAAAGTACGGTGCGGTTCCACCCAGACAGGGAAGGTGTGTAGTAGTGAGGTACGCAGCAATTTTTGTGCCTGGAGGGCACTGACTGTTTCTAACAACAGGGTGCCATTCCGTAATCTGGAACAAGACTTCACAGGACCTGCAATTGCGTCGACACCTTTCTGAATAATGAAAGGGTTGACCGTGGAGAAGTCGTGACCTTCGTCAGACCGAGAAACAACAAGGAACTGTGGCAACGATGGAAGAACTGACTGTGGCTGAGGCTCAGTGAACTTACGTTTGTGAGCAGACAAAGTGGAAGGTGAGGAAACCATTGCGGAAGAATCCCCCATGATTACCGGCGTCTCCGATGGCGCGCTCCTCCCTTGTGGGGGCCTTCTCTGAGGGCACTCCCGCCTTAGGTGATTGTTCACACCTCAGGTCACACCTCCCGACAAACGGACGGAGGGACCAATCGGCACTTTCGGAAGGTATCAGCTCGGGTAATCACCCCTCCCTGGGCCTGGCCGTTACCAGGGGGTACGTACGTGTCCTACCTGTCTACCCGGGGCGGGGAATTACGCGTTACCCCGTCACCGGCTATGTATAGAAGTGCGTGGGTCGGCCTTCAGACACGCACAGGGAGGAAGAAAGAGAAAGGGAAAGGAAAGAAGAGGGGGTCTCAAACGCCGCAGCGGAGAAAAGGGTAAAGAGAAGAGGTAAAGAGAAGAGGTAAGGAAAAGAGAAGGACAAAGGAAGGAAGAAGACATACAAGCAAGGAAGGCGAAGAATGCGGTACATTTACAAGCGTCCGTCTCTGGACGTAGGCGCAAACCATACTCCCAGAGGGGGAGAAAGTGAAGGAAAGAGCCAGAGGTGAGGGGGGGGGGGGGGCGAAGACAGTGGATGGGGAAGGATGCGGAAAGGGAAGGTATGCAGCCCGGAAAGGAAGGAAGGCCACATTAGCTCGGGGCCCCGTGCTCGCTACGCACGTATCCACAAAAGAGTTGTGGATCGCCTGGGGGGATCTCTGGTGGGGTCTGCGCCAAACTCCAATCCTACGCTTTCCAACTAAATGGAAATGTCGTGTGGCTAGGGCCTCCCGTCGGGGAGATCGTTCGCCTGGTGCAAGTCTTTCGAGTTGACGCCACTTCCGTGACTTGTATGTCGATGGGGACGAAATGATAAGGACACCACAACACCCTGCCCTTGAGCGGAGAATATCTCCAACCCAGCCGGCAACCAAACCCTGGCCGTTAGGCATGGCACACTCCGTCGTGCTGACCAGGGGTGGACTCTTTACAACTGAAACCGGTATTTTTCTGACCAGACCAAGGTTTTCCAAATGTCTGGGGTCCGTATGCGCATCAGTGGGGTTAGGGATTTTCCTAAGTTAATCAGAACGTCCTCATCTTCGAACCCGGGTTCGAAACCCTCCACTGCTTACATTTTGAATAACAATCATCAGGAATGACGGCCGAAGACTTCCAGCATAAGAAGTCATCCTCATTCTGCCTTGGAGTGGGAAAATGCCCCTAAAAGGCAGAAGAAGCAGCAATCATCATCAGCTTGAGGATGCAGAAGGCAATGGGAAGCATGTTTTAAAGACAAATAACGTTTAACCGCAGGACATGTCGCCTGTAACTGAAGAAGTGTCCCTTAGCGAAAGGTTAGTCCCTCTTTCGGATCTCCAAGAGGGTAATACCAGATACCAAGGGAGAGATGAACATGAGAAAAAGATCGAATAACCAACGAAAGCAAAGGCTCGATGTAGATATAGTGGGCGTCAATGAAAAGGCGTGGATAGCAGACAAAGATTTCTGGTCAGATGAGTATAGGGTAATACCAACAGCAGCAAAAAACCGTACAACGGGAGTAGGATTCGTTATCAGTAGGAAGGTAGGGCAGAAAGTCAGTTGCTGTGAACAGTGCAATGATAGGTTTGTTCTCATCAGAATCGACATCAAAACAGAACACCGACAGCAGTAGTTGAAATATACGCGCCGGCGTCGCAAGCAGAAGATGGCGACATATAGAAAATACTGTATATGACAATACTGAACGGATAATTCATCCCTAAAGGGAGATGAAAATCCTGTAGTCATGGGGGACTGGAATGTGATTGCAGGGGACGGACTAGAAGAAAAATTTACGGCAGAATGTCGGCTTTGTTGTAGGAATCAGAAAGGAGAACCACTAATTGAGTACTACTATAAATTTCATATTGTTATAGGGAATACTCTGTTCAAGTATCGCAAAAAGAGCAGACACACATGGAAAAGGCCGAGAGGTACAGGAAGATTTCAGTTAGATCACATCATGGTCATGCAGAGATACCGAAATCAGACACTGGATTGTAAGACATATTTACGGGCAGATGACAGTTCGGTAAGGGTGAAGAGTAGGCTGAAGTTTTAGGTGCTACCCTGGAAGAATCGAAGTGCCAAGAAGTGGGGTACAGAAGTACTAAGGAATTGAGAGATACGCTTGAAGTTCTCTCTCTCTCTCTCTCTCTCTCTCTCGCTCTCTGAGGTTACAGATATGGCGACAATGAAAACCTCTGTAGGCAGTTCAGTTGAACAGGAATGAAAATCTCTAAGAATTAATCACAGAAGTGGGAGAAAAAAAACGTAGGTATAACGAAGGCAACCGGCAAGATACAATCGGTAACAGAAAAAATACTACCGTTGATCGATGAAAGAAGGAAGTACGTACACGTTCTGGGAAAAATCAGGAATACAGGTATACAATTCACTTAGAAATGAAATAAACAGGAAGTGCAGGGAAGCCAGAGAGAAATGTCTACGGCAAAAATGAGAAGAAATCAAAAAGCAAGTGTTTGTCGGAAGGACTGACTCAGCGCTTAGAAAAGTCAAAACCGCCTTCGGTGAAATTAAAGGCAAAGTTGGTAATATTAAAAGCGAAATGAGAATTCCCCTGTTAAATGCAAAGAAGAGTGGTAATAGGTGAAAAGATTAAATTGAGGGCTTCTATAAGGGTGAGGAATTATCTGAAGACGTGATAGAAAAAGAAACAAGAGTCGATAGGAGAAAGATAGGGCGTCTAGTATTAGAGTCAGAATTTGGAAAAGGTTCGGGAGACTCAAAATCAAATAAGGCAAATGGGGTAGATAACGTTCCATCGGAATTCGGAGTTTCTAAAACGTTGTGGCACGCAGAACGGTTGTTCACGTAAGTAGAATTTGTAAGACTGGTGATAGACCGTGAGGTTTCCGGAGAGAACACGATCCACACAATTCCCAAGTTTGCAAGAGCTGATAAGTGCGAGAATTATGGCACAGACAGCTTAACAGCTGATGCTAAGAAGAATATAATACAGAAGAATAAAAAGAAAATTCAGAATGTGCTAGTTGACGATCAATTTCGCGTCAGGATAGGTACACGCACTACAAAGACAGTTCCGAGGTTGCCTTAGATAATGGAAGCAAGACTAAAGAAAAATCAAGACACGTTCATTCGATTTTTCGATCTGGAGAAAGTGTTAGACGGTGTCAAATGGTGCAGAATGTTCGAAATACTGAGAAAAATTTGGGGGTAAGCTATAGCGAAATGCATACAAGAAACAAGAGAGAACAATAGGAGTGGAAGACCAAGAACGATGTTCAAGGATTAGAAGGAGTGTAAGACAGGTATATAGTCCTGCGCCCCTACTGTCAAAGAAGCAATGACGGAAATAAAAGTTCAAGAGTGAGATTAAAATTGAAGGGGAAAGATTAACAGATTCTCTAACGACGTTGCTATCCTCAGTGAAAGTGAAGAAGAATTTTAAGATCTGTTGAATGAAATTAACAGTTTAATGAGTACAGAATATGGATTGAGAAAAAAATTGAAGAAATGACGGAAGTAATGAGAGGTAGCAGAAATAAGAACAACAGAAAACTTAACATCGGAAACGGTGATCACGAATTGGGTGAAGTTCAGGAATTCCTCTACCTAGGCAGCAAAATAACCCCTGATGAACGCAGCAAAGAGGATGCAAAAATCTGACTAGTACTGGAAAAAAAGGGCATTCCTGGCCAAGAGAAGTCTACATGTATCATACATAGGACTTAATTCGAGAAAGAAATTTCGGAGTATGTACGTTTAGAGCACAGCATTATATGGCAGTGAGACATGGGCTTTGGCAAAATCGAAACAAAAGAGAATAGAAGCTTGTGAGATGTAGAATGTCGAAAAGTAGGTGGACGAGAATGCTAATAACTAGGGGGCTGATGAAGCAAGGAATGAGTAGGTCCTTCACTGAATCGCGGAGGAAGGGAATATATGCAAAATACTGACAAGAAGGAGTACGGGATGACTTCATGGAAAACTTCCCTGGTACTAGAGGGAGCTGTAGAAGGTAAAAACTGCAGATAAAGACAGTAATTGGTAGAGATCCAGCAAATAACTAAATATGTAGGTTGCAAGTGTTACTCTGAGATGAAGAGGCTGCCAGAGGAGAGGAAATCGTGGCGGGCTGCATCAGACTAGTCTGATGAATGATGACGCAAAAAGGTCCAGTCGCTATGTCACGCGTGCAGGAGAGGCGATGAGACGATGTATTGTTAGCAAAGACACTCGCGTCGGTCTTCACATTCATTTCTGCAGTTATTTCACGCAAGCCGGCCGTAGTGGCCGAGCGGTTCTAGGCGCTTCGAATCCTGCCTCGGGCATGGATGCGTGTGATGTCCTTAGGTTAGTTAGGTTTAAGTAGTTCTAAGTTCTAGGGGACTGATGACCTCAGATGTTAAGTCCCATAGTGCTCAGAGCCATTTTTTTTATTTCACGCGATGTTGCTCGTCTGTTAGGGCTAACAAAAAATGCCGTGCCGCTGCACTTGACCGTTAAGTGAAGTCCGTCGGCCACGGGTTATGTCTGAGGTTTCATATTCGCGGCATACTCCTGACACTGTGGATCTCCGAATACAGAATTTCCTAATTAATTCCGAAATTGAATGTCCCATTGGTCTAGCTACAACAACCATTCCGCTTCCAAAATCCGTTAATTCCCGTTTTACGATAATAACCGCGTCAGAAACTTTTCACATAAATCACCTGAGTGTAACGGCAGTTCTGTCAACACACTCCCGGTTTGTAGCTTGTTACGCAATATTTCCGCCCTTTGTACACTACTGGCCATTAAAATTGCTACGCCACGAAGATGACGTGCTACAGACGCGAAATTTAACCGACAGGAAGAAGATGCTGTGATGTGCAAATGATCAGCTTTTTAAAGCATTCTCACAAGGTTAGCGCCGGTGGCGACACCTACAACGTGCTGACATGAGGAAAGTTTCCAACTGATTTCTCATACACAAACAGCAGTTGACCGGCGTTACCTGGTGAAACGCTGTTGTGATGCCTCGTGTAAGGAGGAGAAATGTGTATCATCACGTTTCCGACTTTGATAAAGGTCGGATTGTAGCCTATTGCGATTGCGGTTTATCGTATCGCGACATTGCTGCTCACGTTGGTCGAGATCCAATGACTGTTCGCAAAATATGGAATCGGTGGGTAATACGGAACCCCGTGCTAGATCCCAACGGCCTCTTATCACTAGCAGTCGAGATGACAGGCATCTTATCCGCATGGCTGTAACGGATTGTGCAGCCACGTCTCCATCCCTCAGTCAACAGATGGGGATGTTTGCAAGAGAACAACCATCTGCACGAACGGTTCGACGACGTTTGCAGCAGCGTGGACTATCAGCTCTGAGACCATGGCTGCGGTTACCCTTGACACAACGTCACAGACAGGAGCGCCTGCGATGGTGTACTCAACGACGACCCTGAGTGGACGAATGTCAAAACGTCATGTTTTCGGATGATGGTCGCATCCGTGTTTGGCGACATCGCGGTGAACGCATATTGGAAGCGTGTATTCGTCATCGCCATACTGGCGTATCACCCGGCATGATGGTATGGGGTGTCATTGGTTACACGTCTGTCACCTCTTGTTTTCATTGACGGCACTTTGAACAGTGAACGTTACATTTCAGATGTGTTACGACCCGTGGCTCTACCCTTCATTCGATCCCTGCGAAACCCTACATTTCAGGTGGATAATGCACGTCCGCATGTTGCAGGTCCTGTACAGGCCGTTCTGCATACAGAAAATGTTCGACTGCTGCCCTCGCCAGCACATTCTCCAGATCTCTCAACAATTGAAAACGTCTGGTCAATGGTGGCCTAGCAACTGGCTCGTCACAATACGCCAGTCACAACTCTTGATGAACTGTGTTATCGTGTTGAAGCTGCATGGGCAGCTGTACCTGTACACGCCATCCAAGCTCTGTTTGACTCATTGCCCAGGCCTATCAAGGCCGTCATTAGGGCCAGAGGTGGTTGTTCTGGGTACTGATTTCTCAGGATCTATGCACCCAAATTGCGTGAAAATGTAATCACATGTCAGTTCTAGTATAATATATTTGTCCAATGAATACCCGTTCATCATCAGCATTTCTTCTTGGTGTAGCAATTTTAATGGCCAGTAGTGTGTATGTGCATATTGCTATCCAATGGATTGTCACCTGGGTATATACACACAAGAAAAAAGTTTTGCATCACCCCGGTTCCCAGAACGTCTGAAGATAGACGTTGAATGTGGAAATTGTATCACACACAAAGTCTCTTTCACTGTTTAAAGGTATCACGAAACCCACCCAAGATGTAAACAACCATCCATGAGCAGCGCCTATTAGACGGAAGGGGTCCTACAGGCGATCAGTTCCAGTCCTTCCACCAAGAAGGAGGTGCACTGATCGTGTTTGTAGTTCAACCTTCCCTAGACGGTGAATACCGCGGTTCGCTCGCATCCGCATTGCTACTTTGTGGCAGCAAGGGCTCTCAACAAGGGAAGTGTCCAGGCGTCTCGGAGTGAACCAAAGCGATGCTGTTAGGACAAAGAGGAGTTTTAGAGGGACAGGAACTGTTGATGACAAGCCTCGCTCAGGCCGCCCGAGGGCTACTACTGCAGTGGATGACCGCTACCTACGAATTATGGCTCGGAGGAACCCTGAAAGCAACGTCACATTGTTCAGTAATGCTTTACGTGCAGCTATAGTACGTCGTGTTACAACTTAAAATGTGCGCAATAGGCGGCATAATGCGCAATTTCACTCTCGACGTCCATGGAGAGGTCCATCTTTGCAACCACGACACCATGCAGTGCGGTACAGATGGGCCCAATAACATGTCGAATGGACCGCTCAGGATTCGCATCACGTTCTCTTCACCGAGGAGTCTCGCATATGCCTTCAACCAGACAATCGTCGGAGACGTGTTTGGAGGTAACTCAGTCAGGCTTAACGTCTTAGATACAACGTCCAGCGAGTGCAGCGAGGTGGAGGTTCCCTGCTGTTTTAGGGTGGCACTATGTGGGGCGGACGTACGAGGCTCGTGTCATGGAAGGCGCCGTAACGGCTGTACGATATGTGAATGCCATCCTCCGACCAATAGTGCAACCTTATCGGCAGCTAATTGGTGAGACATTCGTCTTCATAGCAGACAATTCGCGCCCTTATTTTGCACATCTTGTGAATGACTTCCTTCAGGATAATGACATCGCTCGACTAGAGTGGCCAGCATATTCTCCAGACATGAACCCTATCAAACATGCCTGGGATAGATTGAAAAGATCTTTTTATGGACCTCGTGACCCACCAACCACTGTGAGGGATCTACGCCAAATCGCCGCAGGAGTGGGACAATCTGGCCCACCAGTGCCTTGATGAGCTTGTGGATCGTATGTCACGACGAATACAGGCATCAATCAATGCAAGAGGACGTGCTACTGGGTATTAGAGGTATCTGTGATCAGGAGCCGGCCGAAGTGGCCGTGCGGTTAAAGGCGCTGCAGCCTGGAACCGCAAGACCGCTACGGTCGCAGGTTCGAATCCTGCCTCGGGCATGGATGTTTGTGATGTCCTTAGGTTAGTTAGGTTTGACTAGTTCTAAGTTCTAGGGGACTAATGACCTCAGCAGTTGAGTCCCATAGTGCTCAGAGCCATTTGAACCATTTTGTGATCAGGACCACCACTTCCGAAGGTCTCGGTGTATGGTGTTACAACATGCAATGTGTGGTTTTCATGAGCAAAAAAAGGGCGGAAATGATGTTTATGTTGATATCTATCACAATTTTCTGTACAGATTCCGGAACTCTCGGAACCGAGGTGATGCCAAACTCTTATGTGTGTATATTAGCATCAGCAGGAATGGTCTGTCCTATTATTCCAAATTCCATGTTTATTGAATGAAAATTCTGTAGGTTGACGTTGTTAGAATGTATGTTTGAGCAGTATAGAACGGCAGCGGCAAGCCAAATAAAAACACTTTCACTAGCGTATTGTACTTCGGCTTATGACGTATGAGTAAAAGTTGGCAATACTGCGGTACTTGGTGTGTGAATAATGTAACATCGTTGTGGTTACCTGGCTTGTCAGTCGGTGCAGCGGGTGATCTATAATTTAGTACTGTGATCTTATTTGTCAACTTCGCTACGTTAGGTCCGCCAGCTGAAGTCACGTAAGCAGAGAGAGACTTCTGAGGCTCAGTGGGGCAGGAGAAGCACTGAGGGACTGGAATTTACATCCATCATTCGGCGATCAGGTCTCCCCGACAACTCCATCCGACCTGGCGTGCGAGCAGATAACGGGGGAATAGGTGGGAGGCGTTGGTGTATAAAACCAATACGATGTAGCGAGGATGCTCATTTTACCATCCGAAGACGATGGCAAGGTAAGCTGTCGATATTTGTTGTTACACAAGCCACTGCAACCTGCAAGACACCCGAAACCAATACAAACAGTTGATTTGTAGTGCAAGCTTAGGAAGGCGTTCCGCCTTTCACAACCAGATGGTAATTGCATCGTTGTCGCACGGTGGGTGATTTTAATCCATAATAGTTCAACCAGTTTATATGAAATATTTACAATTTATATACACAAGCCTTCCTCGTCTGTTAGTCTATCTATCAGAAAAACCGTATCTGTAAAGCAGTTCCTGGAATCAGCACATAAATACAAGGGGTGTTCAATAAGTAAAGCAACGCATTTCTCTTGAAAGTAGGATGGTTTTATCCCAAATTCCAATACACCATACTATTTCCCACTCTTTTAGCTACGAAACGCTATTTTTTCATTATAAGCCCCGTTCAATTCAACGGTCTTACGCCACCTTACTCGGAAAGCATATATACCCTCATGGTACTACTATACTCGTCAACGTCGGAACCAGCCCTTCGTGCATCAGTAACCTCCCCGTCAGCCACAGACTATTTCCCGCTGAGCGCATCCTCCATTGGTTGTAATGTCATCGAAAGACCTAAGTGTGGAATAGTTACAATGCATTTATTCACGACTACATATTTAAAGTTTCAATTAGTTCTTCGTGATCACTTACGTTTAACACACGAGTACTTTTGGAGCAGTGTGCTACGCAGTAAGCTTTTCTGGTTTTTTCGTATATATATAATTTTGTGTGTGATCCTTCATAATACACTGCATCCTTGTGGGCTACTAAGTACCCCTGTGTGTGATTGTTTAATGGCAGTACACGATACATGATGCATTCGCATATGAATGTTTGCATCATGAACAGTTTCCACGTCTTGGAAGTTCATTTTATAGATATGACATAGTGTATGCCGTTCATCTGTGTATAACTAAGCATTTTACACTTTGACAAGACACATAGGTCATGTTTCTTCTTCTTACTTATTTGTGAAGCATTGCTTCCTACCATTCATTACCTTCTGCAGTTATTTTGTCTTACAATAAGTTATTTCAGGGTTGCGCAGATAATGTGTCCGACTCTACAATAAAAATCATGAGTAGTATTTAAAGAAATTTTTAATAGATAGTATAATTTTACAATGTATTGAATGGAAATTAGTGATGGTATATTTTAGGTATGTCACAATGGATGTATCTGTTATTTCTGTCAAATGTTCGGTGTAAATTCATTTGTAGAGTCTTGCCATTGTTTCTCTTTCTCTTTTAATCTGTTTCTATGTAACTTGATTGATAAGTTGATAATGCTATCTTTAATGTTTTGTGCAAACAGGCCTGAAGATGACACAATAAAGTGTTGAAATTGGTAGCGACAAAATAAAATAAAGTCATAAAGACGGCTGTAGGTGTTTTTATTTACTTGTCACGATAGTAAGCGGCCGTCGTCCCAGAGACCTCCTGCTAAAAGGATGGACATACAAAAACAGATGGAAGATGCGAGATTCGAGCTACAGGGTGGAGGTGCAAGCACAGTCCAATGATGTTTTGCAAGCTTGTCTCGATTGAGCAGGCTTACGTGAGGCCTTGTCACGGAGAAGCAGCAGCTCGTTAGCACGTCTGTAAGGACGAACACGCTGACGTCGTTTCTTCATTTTCCAGATGGTAGCATATTACACTTCTGAGTTGACCGTTGCACCATGAGGGAGGACATCAAACAGAATAACCCCTTGAGAGTCTCAGAAAACCTACGGCATGACTACCAGCTAAGGGTGATTCTTTGAACTTTTTCTCCGTGGAGAGATGGCGTGGCACAACGTCGTGGATTGCCGTTTTGTTTCCTGTTCATAATGATGAACCCATGTTTCATCGCCTGTTATGATATTTGGCAAAAAATTTTCACGATCAACCTGGTAATGTGCAAACAATTCCGCACAGATTGTCCTTCCTTGTTCTTTATGGTCTTGTGCTAGGTGACGAGGAACCCAGCGGCCACACACCTTTGAATATCCCAAATGGTGGGCGGGCTTTTCAGCACTAGCCAACAGAGACGTCCAGTTGTATAGCAAGGTGTTTGTGATCCATCGATCATATAGAATGACAGTGTCCGCACGTTCCAACATTGCAGGAGTCACAGCTGTGTGCGCGCCGGCTATCACATGGGAGTTTGGACAGGTTTGCGTGACTTTGCGATGATAACTGACGCCTCGCCCAACGATTCACCGTGCTTTTGTTCACTGTCAGGTCTCCGTAGACAATATGAAAGCGGCTATCAACATCTGCAAAGCTCTGATTTTTCGCCAAAGGAACTCGGCGTCACCTTTCCGCTAGAAAGACACCTCCAATACTGAAGCCATATTGAAGGCTACGTATAGCGCCACCACTTGTTAGATTGGTTGGTTTGTAGGATGAAAGGGACCAGACACTTGTTAGAACTTCATGAATCTGATGTGGGAGTATTCCACAATGTCCCACAACAAATTCCATCTCTGAATACAATAGTTAAAAATAAAAGACAGATACAGAAAAAATATGGAAACACTGAAAACACAACACATTACCATGCCTAATATGGCACAGAAAACCAGCTGGCGTTCAAAACAGCCTTTAGTCTGCTCGGAATGGATAAACCCATGTCCTGCACAGTTTCCAAGAAAATATTACACCAATCGTGCATAAAAATAGTGGCAAGTAACGATGATAAACGTGGACAATCACGGAACCGTCTGTCTAAAGCCGACACAAAAGCTAAATAATATTGAGATCTGGAAACATTGATGGCTAGGAGAAGTGCAACAATTTATCCTCGCGCTCAAAAAACTAATTCAGTACCATCCAAGCTGTGTAAACAGGGTCTCTACCGTCTTAGAACGCAACATCGTCGTTTGGGAAAAACATTGTAGCATGAAATGAACCTGATCAGCCAAAATGGTCACACAATGACTGGCAGTAAAGCGACCTTGCTGAGAATCGATGGCGTGCATGGAGTACCACGATGTAGTTGCCAATATAATCACTTAATCCCCGCCACGTTTCACTCCTGAGATGGCCAGAAGCTGAACAGAGTGCGATACAACACTTACGCGACCTTCCATTGCTGTATAGTCCACTTTTTATTGCTTCGGCACCAAGTTTTCCGTTACAGGCAGTTGCTTCACTGATCAGTGGTACTGGAATCCCAGGTCGCCCTCCAGTTTCCTGTGCATGTTGACTCTGAACGTAAATAAATGAAGCATACTGCACATAAATAATGACAAGATCCATTTCTGTCCGATTACAATATTGCCGAAAAACCACCCGGTAACAATTGCTTCCGTAAAATACGTAGAAGTAACTATCCAGGCCAGCCCAAATGGAATGACACAGAGTTTATTGTAGGAAAGGAAAATATCAGAGTAAGGTTCATTGAAAGCATCTTAAGGAAATATAATTCATCCACATAAGAAGTGGCTTATAAAACACTTGTAAGATCGATATCTGATACTGCTCACTAGTCTAGGACCCATACCAGGCTGAACTAATAGAAGACACAGAGAAGATCCATTGAAGAACGGCACCTTTCGTCATGTGATCATTAATTAAGCGCGAGAACATAAAGGAGATGCTCAACAAACTCCAGTCGGTACAAAAGAGGCGTTGTGCATCAACGTGAAGTTTTCTCTTGGAGTTCCGAGAGTGTACGTTCGAAGAAGGGTAATTTAGTACTTCCTCCAACATACGTCTCACGAAATGACCACGACGAGGAAAGCAGGGAAAGCAGAGCTGATACAAAACTTTATTGTCAATCGTTCTTCCCACCCACGAATTGCAAATGCAACGGGGATGGGGCAAATGTTTTGTAGTACCAGAAACCGAAAGGTCTCTTGCATAGTACATACGTGAATACAACTACTCAGCTCTTCTTACAATCTTCTTGTAACCAACAAAATGTATGACCAACACACTTCCTGGAAGCATATCATTCTGTATCATTCCCCGAGGGGAGCCCAAAAAGTTTCCGTTCGAAGGCGGTACAATCTAGAATCCTGATGCCGATCAGGCACACTCGCCGTTGGCATTGGGGCAATTATCACACTGAAGGACCAGGTTGAAGATGTTGAATATACATGTTTGGTAAAACATTGTATCGTGGTTTGTGGAAGTCCCAAATCCGTAGCAGGCTACATCGTCGTCCTCCAAGAGTTCTTCACCCTTCAAGATTTTTTTAAAGGGACAGAAGGCGTGATACTCGCACTGGGGGAGGGGGGGGGGGCAAAATCAGCAGTATAGGCCAGGTGGTAGCGTGCCTCCTGCTTGCTAACTTCTGTGTTGCGATATTTCTGATATGAGGACGTACGTTATAATAAAACAGCAGCACCTCACGTAGCAGTTATTCCAGATGTGGTTTTCGAGAGACGTACTTCCCCATATAGATTCTTCAGTCCTCGGTGGATGTCTACTGATGTTTCTCCTTCGGCAGCCAAGAAAAGAACAAAAGCATATCATCCCTTTTGGATACGTGTGGTTATAATGCCACCAAACTTCACGTGTCCGCATCTATCAGAGGCTCATCGGAAAGACACGAATGACACTCTTATCCCTTGCTTACAAAAATTGGTACATATATGCCCTCATTGTCGGAATATGTTGCTTATACGCTACAGCAAAACCCTCGAAAGAGACTTTTCTCTTAGGCCCCTTATAGATTATCTCCACCAAACGCCTATATTGCACCTCTTTCTACATTATCGCTATTAACTGAACACCTAGTCATGTTTCCTCCAGATCAAAGTCTTCAAATTTTCGTGTATTTTCATTACAGTAACCCTACAGTGCGAAGCTTTCTGTTATTATTAGTAAACCCTACGGTGCATAACAGCCACTGCGGACGCTCCATTAGCAGTGCGGAATACATTCCCGTTCTCACACAACATTATTAATCAGCAGCTGTGCGGCAGAGATGGAAGTTGGAAGCAACAGGCGAAGCCCCACCGCGCAGCCGCTCGGCTCTATTGCGGTGAGAGTTGCATAAGATAGGTGAATTACGGCGCGCGGTCGCCGGGGGAGCGGGCGGTACCTGGCAACTGTTGCTGGCGTGCCGCGACCGTGATTTATTGCCTCGCCTCACGGTAGGGGATTCCCCGCTACCGGCGCACAGCACGCGGCCGCCGTCGGCGCACGCTACTGGCTGGCTGGCTGGCTGGCTGCCGCCTTAGCTTCCAGCCAAGTTCTGCGAGGCGTCCTCTAATTAATGCTATGCAACAACAGCCTGTTTGTTACATCTGCCTCGTTTCCATAGGCCTCTCCTGTTTACGTAAGTGCGAGCTCTGGGAGTTTCAGTATGAAATACGTGTTTAATTCGCTCCTCATATGCCGTATTCAGGAACTGCAAATTTACATACATGCATGCAGCGACTACTCTGCCCTGGTGTAATAGTGGTAAACCGCATTTCTCGGAACAGATAAATCGCGGGAATGAAATCTGGTCAGACTATTCTAGGCTGCCATTTACCTTGTCTTCACCTCTCAACCACAAGAAGATTCACCAGGAATTACAATGACAGGTTTCGTCAGGTATTATGTGTCAGTAGCGTCAAAAAGTGCACTGTCTGGTCAAACGTATTTTGTCATCCCTATGTAATGCGGAATTGACCATTAGACGTCACGAGAGGGAGACTGGCCAGTATAAAACCAGGCAGGGGATGCTGTCAGCAGAGAAGTATTAGCTTCAAAACGGACCGGGCGGGAGAGCTCAGTAATTTCAAAAGTTGACTAGTCATTGGATGTCACCTGCGTAACAGATCCATCAGAGACATTTCAACCCTTCTAAAGCTGTTCACATCAACTGTTCGTGATGGGATGATCGTTAGGTGGAAACGTGAAGTGACTACCACAGACGAGGCTGGTCTGATGATAGGGAATTGCAATGGCGAATCACCCTGAAGCCTGTGGCAGTAAGATGGGAGGATTTGGGTTTGGCGAACGCCTGGAGGATGGTACAGTGAGCACAGACGTAGTGGTGTTACGATATGCATTTGTTTTTCGTGCACTGTGCACAGCACAGGAATAGTTCGCAGACAAGTACTGTATCAGAGTCAAAATGCTCTCTCTCGTCATCTATCATCTGTGAGGCAATGGTTTGTGGACAATAACATTCCGAAATGAACTGACCTGTCCAAAATCCCGATTTCTAGTTAACGGAGCACCTTTGGAATGAGTCAGAACATCGACTTCTTTCCAGGCCATAGCAACGAACATCACTACTTTCTTTGCTTTCTGTTCTTCAGGAAGAATGAGCCGCCATTCCTACATAGGCATTCAGACACCGCACTGGAAGTGTCCCCAGGAGGGTTCAAGCGATCATAAAGGCGAGGAAGGGACACACATCCTATAAATGTCCACTAATAAGTGTCTGAGCACTTTTGATCACTTTGTATATGTAAACGTGAGAAAATTTGTATGTCGAAGGAACACCTTTCGAAACATTTTTCTATCTCAGGAGCAGATTCATCAGTCTTATGACTGATCTGATACGGTCTAGCGCGGATTTCTCTGCTGTGCTAACTGCGTCCTCAGTTACCTACTGGAACTATTCCAGTCTTTGTCTTCCTCTAGACTTTTTGCTCTATACAGCTCCCTCTAGTACCATGGAAGTTATTCCCTGACGTCGTAACAGCTGTCATATCATCTTGTCCCTTCTCCTTGCCAGTGTTTCCCACATATGACTTTCCTCTCCGATTATGCGCAGAACCACCTCATTCCCTAGTTTGTTAGTCCACCCAATTTTCAACATTTGTCTGTAGCACCACACCACAAATACCGGGTGATCAAAAATTCAGTATAAATTTGAAAACTTAATAAACCACGGAATAATGTAGATAGAGAGGTAAAAATTGACACAAATGCTTGGAATAACATGGGGTTTTATTAGAACAAAAAAAAAACAAAGTTCACAAAATGTCCGACAGATAGCGCTGGACAGCAAAACGTCAGTGACTGCGCATGACAATCGTAAATAAAAGGAGCTGTAATGAGAGAGAGAATCAGATGTGCCAGCAGTTTACGTTACCTGAAAAGGAGCTTTTAATGAAGCTGTATTATCAGAATGGGGAATGTGCTAGTTCAGCGTTTCGATTCTATCACCATAGGAAGGGGATTCGCCGGCCGGGGTGGCCGAGCGGTTCTAGGCGCTACAGTCTGGAACCGCGCGACCACTACGGTCGCAGGTTCGAATCCTGCCTCACGCATGGATGTGTGATCTCCTTAGGTTGGTTAGGTTTAAGTAGTTCTAAATTCTAGAGGACTGATGACCTCAGAAGTTAAGTCCCATAGTGCTCAGAGCCATTTTTGAAGGGGATTCGAACGGGTAAAGGTCCGTTGGCAAAGGCAGCTGTGACGAGAATGATTTCAAAGTTCGAAGCCACGGGTTGTTTAGACGATAGACCCCGTAGTGGCCAACCGAGCACAAGGCGTAATGCTGCTGAGACAGTTCAGGAAGAAATGGTGACTGTAGCTGGTTCGCCTATGCACAAGAAAGTCAGCGCTCGTACAGTCGCACGTCGCACCGGCATTCCATACACTATTGTTTGGTTGGCACTTCGGCGTACCCTCCGATGCTATCCGTACAAAATCCATCGGCATCATGAACTGTTACCTAGCGATTTAGTGAAGCGGAGGGCATTTTGCGGTGTGGGCGTTTCAAAAGATGGCGGAAGATGACGATTGGTTGAGTAACGTGTTGTGGACCGACGAAGCTCATATCACGCTCCGAGGGTCTGTCAAAGCCCACAACTGCAGAATTTGGGCTACCAAAAATCCTTGAATTTCGTGAAAACTCCATTGCACGACGAGAAAGTCACGGTATGGGTTGGATTTACCACATCTACCGTTATCGGGCCTTTTTTCTTCAAGTAAATGCGTGATTCTGGTTTTGTAACTGCTACCGTGACGGGTGAGAGGTACGCCGATGTTACAGATTTGCATCATCCCCAGCCTGGCTGATAACACCTGCGGGAACGTACGATGTTTATGCAGGATGGCGCTCCACCCCATATTGCTAGACGCGTGAAATCTCTTCGCTCGTCGTTTGGTGATGATCGTGTGCTCAGCTGCCACTTTCGTCATGTTTGGCCTCCCAGGTCCCCATACCTCAGTCCGTGCGATTATTGGCTTTGGGCTTACCTGAAGTTACAAGTGTATCGTGATCGACCGACATCTCTAGGGATGCTGAAAGACAACATCCGACGCCAATGCCTCACCATAACTCCGGACATGCTTTACAGTGCTGTTCACAACATTATTCCTCGACTACAGCTATTGTTGAGGAATAATAGTGGACATATTGAGCATTTCCTGTAAAGAACATCTTTTCTTTGTCTTACTTTGTTATGCTAATTCTTGCTACTCTGATCAATTGTACCTCTCTATCTACATTATTCCGTGATTTATTCAGTTTTCAAATTTATACTGACATTTTGATCACCCGGTACATCTGATTAACGTCTCATGGTTGGGATTCACAGTCATACAATATTTCTTAAAAGACATAACATCATAGTCGCCGTTGACTGTATGAAATATTTATTATTACGATTGCAATTTCGGCCTTAGGGCCATATTCAGGTAACACTGAGAAAGTTACTTTCTGTCAGAATGTAAGACTATCTGACAGAATGTAACTTTTGCTGTGTTACTTGAAAATGCCCCTAAGGCCGAAATTTCATTCGTAATAAAATATTTCATGCAGTCAACGGCGACTATGATGTCTTTTAAGACAAATACTTCTATCCTCTTTTGTTCTGGTTTTCAAACAGTCCATGTTTCACATCCATGCAATGCTGTGCTCCAAACCTACATTCTCAGAAACTTCTTCCTCAAATCAAGACCTATGTTTGACACTAGTGGACTTCTCTTGGCCAGGAACGGCCTTTTCGCCTGAGCTACTCTCCTTTTGATGTCTTCCTTGCTCCGTCCGTCATAGGTTATTTGCTGCCAAGGTACCAGAATTCTTTAACTTCATCTACTTCGTGACCATCAGTTCTGATGTTAAGTTTCTCGCTGTTCTCATTTCTCCTACTTCTCATTACTTCCGTCTTTCTTCAATTTACTCTCAATCTACATTCTGTACTCATTAGAGTGTCCATTCCATTCAACAGATCATGCAATTCTTCTTCACATTCACTCAGGATAGCAATGTCAACAGCGAATCGTATCACTGATACCCTTTAACCTTCAATTTTAATTCCACTCCTTAATCTTTCTTTTATTTCCATTATTGCTTCTTCGATATACAGATTGAAGAGTAGGGGCGAAAGACTACATACCTTTCTTACACTCTTTTTAATCCGAGCATTTCGTTCTTGGTCGCCCAGTCTTGTTGTTTCCTCTTGGGTCTTCTACATACTGTATATTACCCGTCTCTCCATATAGATTACACCTATTTTTCTCCGAATTTCGAACATCATGCACCATTTTACGTTATCGAACGCTTTTTCACGGTCGACAAGTCCTGTGAACGTGTCTTGTGTTTTCTTTAGCCTTGCTAGTCCGTCCCCGGTAGCTGAGTGGTAGCTGGCACGGTAGCTCAGCGTGTTCGGTCAGAGGGTTAGCTGCCCTCTGTAATAAAAAAAAAAACTGAGTTAATCGATCAACAACGAACTTAAACGGATGTCTTACGACGTCCGCCCCGAGTAGATGCAACGGACAAAAGTGAACAAAATGAGATTTAAAAAAGTGGTCAGCGCAATAGACTGTCAATTCTAAGGGCCCGTGTTGGATTCCCGGCTGGGTCGGAGATTTTCTCTGCTCAGGGACTGGGTGTTGTGTTGTCCTAAACATCATTTCATCCCCAGCGACGCCCAAATCGCCGAAGTGGCGAGCGGTCTACCCGACGGGAGGCCCTCGTCACACGCCATTACTATTATTTAGTCTTGCTTCCATTATCAACTGCAAAGTCGGAGTTGCTTCTCTGGTGCCTTTACCTTCCCTGCAGCCAAATTCATCGTCATCGAACACACTCTTAATTTTCTTTTCCATTTTCTGTATATTATTCTTGTCAGAAACTTGGATGCATGAGCTGTTAAGCTGATTGTGCGACCATTCTCGCACTTCTCTTGCAGTCTTCGGAATTATATGGATCATATTTTTTTGAAAATCAGATGATATGTCGCCAGACTGATGCATTCTGCAGACCAACTTTCGTTACTAAGCGTCCACCCCGATACCTGAGTGGTCAGGATGACGGATTGCCGTCCTACGGACTCGTGTACGATTCCCGGCTGGGTCGGGGATTTTATCCGCTCAGGGACTGGTTGTTGCGCTGCCTTCATCATCATTTCATCGTTATCCGTCGCGCAGGCCGCCAATGTGGCGTCGAATGTGGTAATAGCTGCACCAAGGCGGCCGGATCTGCCCCGTAAGGGGCCTCTCGGCCAATGACGCCAAACGCTGATTTCCATTACTAAGTAACAATTTCTCATAGAAAATTACAAAATGTGTATAAAAGTTATCAAGAGGAGGACGGAAGTTTTCGTTCCCACCAAAACGCTGAAAGTTCTACGGCAACTACTGAGAACCAAGAGTGCTCCTAGATAGATGTCAGAGTCGATAATAATTCGTGTCCGTTACATAAGAGGGCAGGAACCTAAAGTTGCGCGGGCACTTACTCTCGAGCCGAGGCCACTCGTACCGTCCGTTTCTTGAGAGAAAATAAACATAACTCCTCCTCGAAATACACGCTTGGCATTTCTTCCCAGAACTTCCAGTTCGTAAACACTTCTGATCTTGGTATTTGACGGCATGAAAATTTACACTGATAAGCCAAATCATCATTGCCACTGCCCTCCACGACATTGGATACCACCTTGTGGCGTTGCGGGAAAGTGACATGGTAACAAAAGTGTGCAAACGGAACATACTTGGATCGAAGATTACCCTAGCGAAGATTTGGGCTGGAAATGGAAAATCCGTTTAGAGAAGCGATTTTGACTATGGTTGCATATGGGCAAGTCCATGAGAAAAGCACCTTTCACAAAGAGCAATTTATTATAATCCAGAGTCTGTGAACGAGTATCTCGAAATGGCGAAGCTGGTCGAATATTCACGTGCTACTCTCGTGAATATCTACGGAAAGAGGTAGAAGGACAGTGAGACCACCATTAGGCTCTAAATTTTTGGAAGTCACTTTTTGCAGAATATGGGGTTCGGAGGTTTGTCTGCTTTGTGCAGTAGATAGATGGTCATCTGTGGCATCTTTGCCGAGAGAGCACATAGCTGGTGCACACACAAATGTTCCGGAGCACACCGTTCATCCTACGTAGGTGAACATAGAGCTCTGCAGCAGAGTACCCCTACGTGTTTACTAGTTGACCGAAAGACCTCGTCAATTACGATTTCAGTGGACAGGGTACCATCGGGATTCGATCATCGATCAATGGAAACGTGTCGGCCTTCCGGGTGAGTCACATTTTTGCTACAATGGGTCACTGGTCGTCTCCATAAACACCGTTATCGAGGTGAACGGCAGCTCGAAACGTGCAAGGCGCCACGGACGCAGGCTGGTGGGAGCAATATTATGCTATGGGAGACATTCTACTGCGCTTGCATGGGAACTATGGTAGAGTTGAAGACACGCTGACAACTAACTGAACCACCTGCATCTCTTCATGCTTGATGTCCACGCTGACGGTCATGTCATCTTTTATCAGCACAATTGTCCGCGTCTCGGAGTCAGAATTGTGCTACAGTAGTTTGAGGAGCATTATAGCTAACTCCCGTTGATGTCTCGGCGACCAAATGCGCCTGATGTAAATCCTATGGAACGCATCAGGGTCGCCATCGGGTATAGTCACCAAGTACACAAATCAGCGGCCTGTTATTTACGCAATTCACATGACCCTTCTACAGACATCTAATGCCGCATGCCTCCACAAACCCACCAAGAAACTGTCGGATCCCTAATACGCCGTATCAGTGATGTATTTCGTTTCAAAGATGGGCAACCAAGCTATTAAGCCAGAAGCTTTAATGATTTTGCTCATCAGTATATTCTGTTCAGATAAGAATGACAGACTTCTTTGTGTAAATTGAAAACACTCATTGCTTTTCAAATTACTTTTCTTGCCACGCCAAAAGCTGTAGAGTAATTTTGGTTCTTTAGGGTTTGATCATTGCAGCTTGTGTAGGAGAATCGGTTGCAGTTTGATCTACGTTGTTAGAATAACACATCCTATTGATTTGGTACATTTATTCAACGTTGTAATTTTCAAAATTTGTGAAAACAAACCGGCGTCTACATTGAACAACGAATACTGTACACAATCTCCAAAGAGAAATCTACATGTAAGCTACTTTTTTTGGGTGTGGGTCGATAAAATATTAAGTGGCATCCTTATTCTATTTGCACATCAAAAGTTGGACACTTAACGACTGATGCAAAATAATTAATTCTCCATGAACAATAATAGTAACTTCTTAATAATGATTTAATAATGACAACATGTATGAACGGAATTCTGCTGAATGTAATGTGATGGTCAGAAGAAAACTGATGATAAATAGCACATTCAGCAAGTGATTGTTGTGAAATTTGTTCGCATATAGTAGAACTACTGAAGGTAATGCGTAGAACTATTGAAGGTAATACAGAGTTGGTGAGGAAAACTGTTTACGACTTCACAGGGAAAAACTTTAGAGAGCCTCTGAGATTGTAAAATTCCCTACATTTCACACAGTGGCGCCTTGCCCAGATCATAGCGTAGCTGTCAGTGACAAATACAGCGTCCTCAGTCAGTGACTGTGCCAGCGGTCCTCTCCTACGGCTAAGTGCTGGAAGGTGGCTGATTTAATGAAAATGGGAGAATAGCAGCAATTCTCCAAGAAGAGAGGCTAGACAACAAGATCTGAAATTGACTAACAATCAAGAAGAATAAGAAGCGAAGTGAAGTGATTCTTGTACACAGGAGGTTCGACAAGGAAACCTCACGTTGCTAAGTTTTTCGATGCATGCGCAATTTGATTGGCTTGTCTCTCAATCTTCTGAGCTCTGCCGGACCAAAATGCTCCTCAGAGTACGGGGTTCCCTTCTCTTGGCTGTGATTTACTTTGTTAACGAAAGATATCGTTTCCACAAGTTTCCTCTGTAAGAGTCATTCCTCGCATGCTTGTCTCTCTCCTAAATCAATGAGGCAGCTTCCTTCTGTCACTGTTGTGCTTTCCTGTTATTCTGGAAAACGTTTAGATGAACCTGTGTTTGCTGTTTTACATCCTTAAAAAACCTAAAAAACCTAAAAGTACCTCCGCACTCCACCTCGCAAACGCATTTGTACGAGCAGTCGCTACGGGATGTCCTAACGTCCACACGCACAGCGGTGCCATGGGGTGTCACAAAGGTGCTTGATGGGCCCGGCTGTGGAATGGCCACCTACGCTAGCTGGCCATCTTAGGAGGAGACAGGAGGGTCCCTGTTTCTTCTGACACTCAGCTCTGTACCCGTGTCGCCCAAAACATACTCTTATTTCCAACCAGCATGCAAATCTGTTTTGCATTGCTACAGAAACTGACAATCACCCCTCCATTTAACATCAATTCATGTCTCCGACTGTCATAAATCATTCAGGTCAAGGGTGAGGTCCTATGATTTTATGTGAATACTGTGGTGCTGTTCCTAAAAGCTGTCTCATAACACTCATTCAGAAGGATGTTGGTTTCAGTAGTTACTCGGAAACGAAGGGACCTACACAGGATAGAGTAACATGGAGAGCTGCATCAAACTAGTCTTTGGACTGAAGACCACAACAACTACGTGTATAATGCCCTTAGACACTGGACGGCAAGTAATTGCAAATGGCAGCAAATAAAGTATGAAAGTCGACATGCAAGTCATGCCGCCACGACAACAATCCGCCTATCACGTTGCCAATCCTGCAACTCCATTGTTCTCTTTCGATAGTTTCTCTTTCGATAGTTTCTCTTTCGATAGTTTCTCTTTCGATAGTTTCTCTTTCGATAGTTTCTCTTTCGATAGTTACTCTTTCGATAGTTACTTTTTCGATAGTTACTTTTTCGATAGTTTCTCTTTCGATAGTTTCTCTTACGATAGTTTCTCTTTCGATAGTTTCTCTTTCGATTGTCGACATAGGCTTTCTTCTAACAAAGACACATACAGACAGAAACGTTGCGAAAAATATGGAAACAACACTATACGGTGCAGAATACCCGTCGGCATTCGAAACAGCTGGCATTCGTCTCGATACGGGCAAATATAAGTCCTGTTTGGTTTTTTAGGGAATCTTATACCATTATTGGTGGAAAATAGTAGCTAATTCAGATAACGATAGTCGAGATGGACAGTGATCAAGTTCTCTTGTTTCAAAATAAGACTATATGGGCACAATAATACTGAAATCTGCCAACTATAGTGGACAGGGGAGATGGGACAATTTATCCACCTGCTGACAAACCCAGCAATACAGCATCATCATTGCGGGACAAACATTGGACTGTCGGGTGGACATTAGCCAACATGATGGTTGCCCAAATCATCACCTACATGGACCAAGTGCGCAATAAGACTCAGCAGGCCAAATGACTTTCTCCCGTTGCTCCATAGTCCAGGTTTTATGGCTTCGGTACCACTTCTGTCTGTTACGGGTATTTTCGTCGCTCATGAGTGGTTTCGGAATTCCTAGCTTAATGGCGCCTCTCTTCGTGCTGTTTTGATGCTGTCAGGGTTCGCGAACGTGACATTCAGTTCTGCAGTGACATTTTCTGCTGTCGACCTATTATATTTTGTCTCAGTTCTCCTTAATGATCGTCTGTCACGTTCACTTGTTTGCCCACGTCCAAATTCTCTTGGCTCCGGCATAACGCACTCCTAACTACACAGAACACTGTTCCGACCACGACTGACCATTGCAACACATTGAAAATATTTTGCACGGGTGTTGTTCGCGGTCAAACACAACAGCGCAACCTGCTGACTTGACTAGCACTAGCACCTGCATTTATGTTGAGGCGTGCATTTCTTGTCCAAGCCCCGTAAATTGAAACATTTACATTCAGATCATTTCTAATATTTGAATATAGTGAATAATATTTGAATAAAGTGAATAATAAAAAGAGAAAAACTATATTTGTATAGACTCTTTAGACCTACACCTTTACAGGTTCTAGGTAAAGCTTGTTGATGAACTGGACTGGCGGTATTCTGTGGAAATAAAGTCACTCTACAAAGTAAGATGCTTGTATAATACTTGTGAGTCCTATTTTCGAATACTGCTGAAGTGTCTGCGACTTATACCAAATAGTTCTAGCAGGAAATAATCAACGTACTGAAGGAAGGACAGCACGAATGCTCACAGGTATTACTGACTCGCTGGAGAGCTACGAAAATTTTGCGAAATTTGAACTGGCAAACATTTTAAGATAGACGCCCGTTATCCCACCAAAGCGTAGTTCCAAAGTTTCGAGAATGAGAATTAAGTGAAGAATGTAGAAATATGTCCGAGCTACGTACATATCGGTCCCTTAGGGACCGCGAAAATAACAGTAATTAGAGTGCGTACAAATGTATTTAAGTGATTATTCATCCCGTGCTCCGTACGTGATTAGAACAGGAATAAACCCTAACGTATTCTATCATATAATTGGAGTCGTCTTCAGAGGATGTATACTGGATCGTCAGAAAGTCTGAAAAGCTTATAAGGGTAGGTTGTGCTGAAATAACTGTTAAGAAAAAAATTAGTTACGTCGCATCATTCCCGAGTTAATCAACAATGTAGTCAGCCAACCAGTCCGTTGCGCACGCAGATTCAAGCGGTCCGCCGGATACAATTAGTGCCAGTTGCTCTCATAGCATAGATGACAGCTGAAGAGATTGCTCAGGCTTTGGCTCGGTTTGGATCCATAGTACAGTCCCATGTCCGATTTTTGTATCGCTCTGTTGTTCCGTTTTAGGGAACCAAACGAAGAACCCTTTTGTCGACACCGACTATTGCGGGCCGCTTGAATTTGTGCGCGCAACGACCTTATTGGCCAATTTCAATGGTAATTTACTCGGAAACAGCGCAACGAATTTTTTCTTAACAATTATTTCCCACCACAGCCTACCCAGCAACACACAAGCTTTTCAGACTGTTTCTGACCACCCTGTACTGGTGTAGATTATGTGACTCTTCTGAAGCGAATAGGTTCAGATATTATTTCAAATGGTTCAAATGGCTCTGAGCACTATGGGACTTAACCTCTGAAGTTATCAGTCCCCTAGACTTAGAACTACTTAAACCTAACTAACCTAAGGACATCACACACATCCATGCCCGAGGCAGGATTCGAACTTGCGACCGTAACGGTCGCGCGGTTCCAGAGTGTAGCGCCTAGAACCTGTCTCACCAATCTTACACATTAGGTGGAATACTTTTGTCATTTATTTCATTATTGTTTAGTAAAACATTAGTTTAGCTCATATTGTGTAAGTTCATTTTGTCCTTGTGTAAATAAACTAAGATTAAACTTTGATTTTGATCATTCTTGACTGACCTTGGTAACCTAATGAAATCTATTCTTTTTATGTGTACAAAGTGCGCCACTCGCCCGCTAGTTTTATGAAAAACGGCGCGCCCGCTCGAGGGTTAATATTGTACTCTAATTTTCTTCCGTTGTATAAACGCACTACACATTTAGTCCACCTTTCAGCTTTCTCTTCTTTGCTTAGTATTCGCTTTTCATCTGAGTTCTTGATATTCATACAGCTCTTTCTCTTTTTTTTTTCAAAGTTCTTTCTATTTTTTCTGTTAGTGGCATCTGTTATTCCCCTAGTCAGGCAAGTTTATATAGCCTTGCATATGCCGTCTAGCCATTCCTGCTTAACCATTTTACATATACTGTCAGTCTCATTTTTGATACGTCTGCTTCATATTCTGGATTTTTATATTTTCTACTTTCATCAGCTAAAACCAATATCTGTTATGATAGTCATGGAATTCCTTTAGGCCTCGGCGTTGCACTTAGGTGATACTCTGCTGACTTCATTGCTTCAGCTCTCAAAGCTACGCATTCGAAAAACCTTGCTTCAGTCGAATGTTTCCTAATATTCCCTATGATAATTTCAACGGCATGTAGCTCTTTCAATTTACCAGGTCCTATCTCCTTAATTTTATACCATTCTGGAATTTTCATAGCTCTAATCAGCCGTTTACAATCAGTAAATAATTGCCAGATTCTGCAGCTGGGTCTGGAAATGCCTTAACAGTTTACATTTGCATTCGAAATCTCCAGTGTCGCTACTTCTCTCCCACGTCTATAACCATCTTTCATGAATCTTAAACCAAGTGTATGCGATGATTAAATTATGCTCTGGTCAAAATTCTGCCAGGCGGTTTCTTCTTTCATTCCTATGCCCCAGTCCACGACCTACTATTTTTCCTTCTCTTCCTGTTCCTAGTGACGAATTTTAAATGTAAATTTAATGAAACATTATTCTTTAATTTTTGAGAAATCATGGTTTGCATATAGCTGTGTTGTAATTTTATTAAGCAGTTAGTTTCGGTAATAAACAGATAATCCCCAGGTATAATGTGACGTCTTTAATGAGATACATGACAAATCATACGTATTTAAAAGC
This sequence comes from Schistocerca americana, assembly GCF_021461395.2. NCBI lineage: Eukaryota > Metazoa > Arthropoda > Insecta > Orthoptera > Acrididae > Schistocerca > Schistocerca americana. The sequence continues at coordinate 448,335,631 of NC_060121.1, forward strand.
ATCAAGCCGTAAACCAACATTTTATACTATGATGCTTATTAATAAATATGATCTGTTATGTATCTGATTAACGATATCACTTTGTAGCTAAGGATGGTTCGTTTCTGACCGAAACTGGTTGTTCAATGAAGTTCAGTACGGACTTATAGAAACCATGATTCCCACAAAGAAAAAAAAAAAAAAAAAAAAAAAAAAAAAAAAAAAAATTTGGAAACTTAAAATCGTCGCTTTCTCGAAACGATGTGAATTATTCTTTGAGTTTCATTCTATCCTTGGAATGAAGAAAGAAGAAACAAGCAAAATCTGCAGACATAAAAATTTTAATCACTTACCGAAGTAAAAAAATGAACACCAAATCTGCTCTCATTTAGAGCGACTGAATTCTCTGTCTGAAGATAATTGCTCATTTGGGAGTAACTTGCAAAAACAAAACGTCGAATGGTATATAGGGTCCCTGCCTCCATGTTCAGGCAAATCCGAGAGCGTGTGTTGACTAAAGTGACCAATAACGTAATGAAAATTAATTTACCTACTTGCAATATTATTCTGATTCCATCGAATTTGTAAAACTAAAACATTTCTGATAGCCATTGAATAAAAGTCATTTTGGTACATGTTAAAATAGATGTGATAACCAAAGTAAAAATTGAGGCTCCAAATGCATGTTTGAATGTGAAGATAAATAGTAAATCTTTAGTGTAATTTACAGAGGGTGACAAAGTGTGTGTTCATCACGTTGCGTGCATATACACAAACAAGTGAAAAGTTCCATAAGTAAAACTATACTCCTATCTCTATAATTAAACACAGAGTCTGCTGTGAAATAAGGCGATTGATATATTAACGAAAGAGAGAGAAAAAAAGTAAAATTGTCTTTACTGAGGTGTTAACACCGCTCTGATTAATTACTGAAGTTCTGCAATCTGCGATGACTCGTGGCAATGGAGCTGTGTTCTTTGTTTCACGATTAAAATGTAAATTTTCAGTCCCCTTTGCTGAAGCTTTACATTGGGCTTATTAAATTATCAGCGCATTTATTTCCATTCACAATGAGAACCAGCTACGAAGCGTTAAATTTAGTACAGTTGTGGTTTCACAGCAAGGGATGAAGTGATGAAATGTACTTCAAAGTTAAATAAAATTCGTTTTTAACGTAACTTTTCGTTTGTATGAGTTAGTAAGGTCCACAGTTTTCTATGTTTTGTGAAAATGTTATCTCTCGGATTCAATGTCTGACAAACACAGGCAGCATGCTGAAATACGTGACGAGTAGAAAGAGGTACGAAACAGAACTCACATTTGGTTCATATTGTCGGTTAACACAGAATTTTGAGTATCATGCACTTTTTAGAAAACGGACATTAATTAGCGCTTTGTTCTATGCCATTCTGTCTCAGTGGTTTTATTGTTGTTACAGACAATTCTCAAACGAGATTATTTTTTTTACCACAGCCAAAGAAATTATTCTAAAAGCCGGCAACCGGAATGGCGTCGTACGATAATTGCGCGGTAATCCATCCACGATACTTGACGCAGCAGATTGAAAACGAACTATACTAAGCAATCGTGCATTCTGAGATAAATTTGCGATTTATATATAGCGTGCCAAATGTTCTCTCTCTGATTTAATTCTTCTGGACCACGAAATCATTTGTTGGATTCAGGAACTCTGTGAAACTCCACCAGTACCTGTAAACTTTCGGTTTAATTAAGACACCAGGTAAGACGCATTTGCAGTTGAAGATGTAGTTTACGCTCATACAAGGCTTCCTTTCCCCCACGTCTTTTCATTGTAGTGTTCTGTACCTCAGTGTGTAAAAATCGAACCTTTATAGGATCACATTGTTGTCTCTGTGTCTGTCTGCCTGTCTGTCTGTCTGTCTGTCTGTCTGTCTGTATGTCCGACTGTTAAAAATGAATTTTCTCAGGTACGGAAAGATACATTACATTGCAATTTATCTCACGTTCTAAGATCAAAGGTTCCTCTGAGGCGTAAAAAACTGTAGCTTTTACGTCAAAGCAATCTAAAGATACGGCCGTTTATGGCACATATTTTGACATTCGGAAACTCATCTACACCTACAGGGTACGTTATGTTGACCTATAGTCATGTCATTGGGCAGGTAACAAGATTTCAAGGTGTATCTAAGACAAAAAAATCAGAAAATCATTGATTTGTAATTTGTATAACGTTGTTGTCATGGTCTTCAGTTCGAAGACTGGTTTGATCCAACTTTCCATGCTACTCTGTTCTGTGGAAGCCTCTTCATCTCCGAGTAACTACTGCAACCCACATCATCCTGAATCAGCTTACATTTCATCTCTGTCTCCCTCTACCGTTCTCACCCAGCCCCCCGGCCTCCCTCCCTCCCCCCCCCCCCCCCCACCGCACTTCCTGCAATGCTAAACTGGTGATCCCTTGATGTCTCAGAACGTGTCCCATCAACCGAGCCCTTCTTCTAGTCGGGTTGTGCCTAATGTTTCTTTTCTCCCAATTGTATTCAGTACCTCCTCGTTTGTTATGTGCCCTGCCCATCTACTCTTCGGCATTCTTCGTAGAACCACATTTCAGAATTACTATTCTCTTCTAGTCTAAACTCGTTATCGTCCGTGTTTCACTTCCGTATATGGCTACACTCCATGCAAATACTTTCAGAAAAGACTTCCGACACACTTAAATCTACATTCTGTGCTAAAAGATTGCTCTTCAGAAACGCTTTTCTTACCATTACCCGTAAATACTTTATATTTCTCTACTTCGGCCGACATTATTTATTTTGCTGCCCTAATAGCAAAACTCGTCTACTATTTTTAAGTTTCTCGTTTCCTAATCTAATTCTCTGAGCACCGCCTGATTTAATTCAACGACATTCCATTATCCTCGTTTTGCTTTTGTTACTAAGTTCATCTTATACACTCCTGACAAGGCACTGTCCTTTCACCTGCTCTTACAAGTGCTTTTGATGTGTCGACAGAAGTGCCGACACAGTGTTATTTTGAGGGGGCCGATAGGCACGCTATAAGCTCACGCAGAATATCTTGAAGTCTGAAACAGGACGCTCAATGAATTGCTATAAAGAAAAGTACGTTGCTTTGGGAATACTTAACTTTTAATCCGTCATTGGTTTACAACGTTCTTGATGAGACATTTCATACGATAACTATCAAACTATGTAAGGCTAATGGCGCCTTGCTAGGTCGTAGCCATGGACTTAGCTGAAGAGTATTCTGTCTCTCGGCAAATGAGAGAAAGGCTTCGTCAGTGTAGTCGCTAGCAAAGTCGTCGTACAACTGGGGTCGAGTGCTAGTCCGTATCTCGAGACCTGCCTTGTGGTGGCGCTCGGTCTGCGATCACACAGTGGCGACACGCGGGTCCGACATGTACTAAGGGACTGCGGCCGATTTAAAGCTACCACCTAGCAAGTGTGGTGTCTGGCGGTGACACCACAGCTTTGCTGTCTCTGACAGAGTTACAACATCATCGGAAACCTCAAAGTTTTTATTCCTTCTCTCTGAACTTTAATTCCTACTCCTAAATTTCTTTGGTTTCCTTTATTGCTCGCGCGAGGTACAGATTGAATAACATCGGGGATTGGCTTTTTGTCCGACTGTCTGTCCGTTTGTTAATAACCCTTTTTCTCAGGATCAGATAGACGTGTCAGGTAAAAATTTACGTAACACATTTAAGACCATGGTTATCTAGTTAGTGTAAAGAAATTCAGTTTCAAAATCAGTGCACTCAGAAGATGCGAGCATCATGTCACATAATTTTATGCTCCATATGAATTTTATCCAAATGAAGGTGGGCACAAGCCACAAACCGGTAATGTGTTAAATAAAATCACCGTCTCTTGTGACTGGTAGCGGTTATTATTCTGTACTGTACAGAGGAACATTTATGGAGCTCAACTGCATCCATTATGGATAAAACACACATAATGAAATTTGTACGGGAACTTCAGTGCGCGAGTCCAACTCGCACCTGACCAGTTTTTGTTAAGGTCATAGCTTTGCTTACTCTCCTAATGTTCCCGTTTACATCTCTGTTCAGTATGTTTCCCGGCATGCTGGCACGATTCATAAATTACATTGTGTCAAAAAACACCACTCTGTTCGTAGGAAGTTAAATCTGTAATAATTCAACTCTTGTTCTTTGGCCGTTATGTTCATGATATCATTAGTAACGAAACGAAAACGTGTGACTGAAATGTGAAAAATGCCATACAATCTGAGTTTTTTTTATGGAGGACGAGTAATGCATCATCATAAAGAGAGGGTGCAGTACAAAAATCGATACATACAATACAAAATGAAACCATTTAGGTCAGCAGACTTCCTGTGAGAGATTATTTAGAAACTCTCTTGCAGTTCACCTGTAATAGCATGTACAAGAGCATATACTAGCAAATCCTGTAATACATAATATTATTTAATATTTGTTTATGTTGTTCAAACTAGGAATGGTCTTTCCTTGCACCTGGCAGCTAAACACCTAACCATTTCGTCTCTCCGATGTCACGTTTAAACTTTCTCTATGCCCTGTCAATTTTTCCCAGTCCTGCTGCTTAGTTTGCAGTAATAACGTTACGGATGATTTTAACGTTACCATCAATCATTGCATTACGTGAAGCAATGCTGTGCCTTCTACAGAACATTCATGTTGGCAACACAGTTACGTACTTTTTGCTTGTTTATTTGTAGGTACATGATTGTACCCTGGAACACAATGAAATACCCACGTCAGAGTACCGTAGCACACCGCTAGAGGACCTAAAGCAAAACGACACAGCTCATTCAGAACGTGGAATATAGTGCGGTTTTTTTTATGGTTTTAGGGTGCAAAACTGCTACGGTCATTAGCGCCCAGTCTGTGACTTAGGAGAAGGCAGAAATGGGAACGAAACTCAAAAAATTGGAGAAACTAACGAGAGAAGGAAAGCTTAAAAAACCACTATAGAAGGGGGTGGTTGTCCCCAAAAAGAGCTTCAAATGACTGACGTCATCTCACTGGAACTAATAAACTCGAGAACGCAATCGGCTGAGCGCGTGTAATCTGCTAAAATGGAAGATATATCAGGCGACAGCTGTAGACGGACGCGTAACGGAGTAAAATAGGGGCACTCAAGTAAAAGGTGTCTCACCGTCCACAGCTGAGAGCAGTGGGGACAGAGTGGGGAAGGATCACCACTTAAAAGATGGCGATGGCTAAAAATACAGTGCCCTATCCGGAGTCTAGTTAAAATTACCTCCTCCCGACGACGCGTTCGGGAGGAAGAGGTCCAAGCACAGGGAAGAGCTTTCACGTCCCGCAATTTATTATTGGGAAGTGTCGACCAATGTGCGTGCCATAAAAGAGTAACACGACGACATAAAACACTCCGTAGATCGGCGAAGGGAATCGTGCGAATAGCTGGCTAAAGAAGAGAGACTGCAGCCTTGGCCACTATATCGGCCGCCTCATTTCCACAGATACCAACGGGCCCTGGGATCCAGAGGAATGCCACAGAGACGCCCCCCCCCCCCCCAAGTGGAGCAAGTGGAGGCAGTCCTGAATCCGGTGGACCAGAGGGTTGACAGGGTACAGAGCTTGGAGACTGAGGAGAGAGCTGAGAGAATCTGAACAGATAACGTACTGCATCCGCTGATGGCGACAGATGTATTGGACAGCCTGGAGAACAGCAGTATAAACCGAACACTGGTCGGGAAGCCGAAATCGATTTGGGGTGTCGCCAACAATATAGGCACTCCCTACACCTAACGATGTTTTCGAGCCATCAGTGCAAATAAATGTGGCTTCCTTCATATTTGCACATAGAGCAGCAAATGCCCGACGATAAACAAGTGAAGAGGTACAATCCTTGGGAAATTGACAGAGGTCACGGAGCAGGCAGGTCCGGGGACGGAGCCAAGGCGGTGCTGTACCCCAAGTTGTCAAGAAGGTTTTAGGAAAGCGGAAGGAAAGAGAAAGAAGCAGTTGACGCAATCGGACTCCCGGTGGTAGTAGGGAGGAAGGGCGGCCTGCCTACCCTAAATCCATGGAGGCGTCGAAAAAAATGTCATGGGCCGGATTAGCAGGCATGGAAGACAGATGTCTAGCATAACGACTCAGAAGGACTGCGCGCCGATTGGACAGCGGAGGTTCAGCAGTCTCACCACAAAGGCTTTCCGCAGGGCTGGTGTAAAAAGCTACAGACACTAAACGTAATCCACGGTGGTGGACAGAGTCGAGACGCCGAAGAATAGACGGTCGAGCAGAGGAGTAAACTATGCTTCCATAGTCCAATTTCGAGCGCACTAAGGCGCGATAGAGGCGGAGAAGGACCATTCGGTCCGCTCCCCAGGAGGTACCATTCAGGACACGGAGGGTGTTGAGGGATCGCAGACAGCGAGCCGAAAGATAGGAAACGTGGGAGGGCCAGCACAGTTTTCTGTCAAACATAAGACCCAAGAATTTAGCGACGTCCGAAAACGGAAGGTTGACAGGTCCTAGGTGTAAGGAAGGTGGAAAAAACTCCGTACGATGCCAAAAATTAACACAAATGGTCTTACTGGGAGAAAAGCGGAAGCCTGTTGCGATGCTCCAAGAGTGGAGGTGATCGAGACATCCTTGAAGACGCAGTTCAAGAAGGCTGGTCCGTTGAGAGCTGTAGTAGATCGCAAAATCGTCCACAAAGAGGGAGCCCGAGACATCGGGAAGGAGACAGTCCATAATTGGATTTATGGCAATGGCAAACAGTACAACACTTAGCACGAAGCCCTGGGGTACCCCGTTTTCTTGGGAGAAAGTACGGGAGAAGGTAGTGTTCACCCGCACTCTAAATGTGCGCTCTGCCATAAATTCGCGAAGAAGAAGGGGCAACCGATCTCGAAAGCCCCAAGAGAACAGGGTGCAGAGGATGCCTGTCCTCCATGTATCGTATGCTCTCTCCAGATCAAAATATATTGCTACTGTTTGGCGTTTCCGGAGAAAATTGTTCATGATATAAGTGGAGAGAGCAACAAGATGGTCAACTGCAGAACGATGCTTTCGGAAACCGCATTGGGCAGGTGTCAAAAGACTGCGGGACTCCAGCCACCAAGCTAAACGGCAATTCACCATACGCTCCAAAACCTTACATATACTACTCGTGAGAGAAATGGGGCGATAGCTAGAGGGGAGATGTTTGTCCGTTTCAGGTTTCGGAACAGGAACGACGATAGCTTCCCGCCATCGTCTGGGAAAAGTACTGTCGGTCCAAATTCGATTATAAAGGCGAAGGAGGTAACGCAGACTATGGTATGATAAATGCAGCAACATTTGTATGTGGATACCATCCGGTCCTGGGGCGGAGGAGCGAGAAGAAGAGAGGGCATGTTGGAGTTCCCGCATGGAGAAAACAGTATTATAGCTTTCGCGATTTTGAGAGGAGAAAGCAAGAGGTTGCACCTCCGCTGCACGTTTCTTCGGGAGAAACGCTGGCGGGTAATTTGAAGAGCTCGAAATCTCAGCAAAGTGTTGACCCAATGAGTTAGAAATTGCGATGGGTTCCACTAACGGATCATGCGCAACAGTGAGCCCAGAGACCGGGGAGAAACTAGGCGCGCCAGATAACCGTTGAATCCGACTCCAAACTTCCGAGGAGGGAGTGAAGGTGTTAAATGAGCTAGTAAAGAAGTCCCAGCTTGCCTTCTTGCTATCGCGGATGACGCGACGGCTTCGCGCACGGATCTGCTTATTGCGGATATAGTTGGCCAAAGTAGGATGGTGGTGGAAAACGCGAAGAGCATGTCGCCGCTCACGTATTGCATCACGGCATGCCTCGTTCCACCAAGGAACTGGGGGCGCCGGGGCAATTCGGAGGTGCTTGGTATTGAACGTTCCGCAGCTGTAAGAATAACGTGTGTAATATGTGTGACCTCATCGTCGACGCTAGGAAAGTGACGGTCATCGAATGTCGCTAGAGACAAAAAAAGTGTCCAATCGGCTTGGGCAAACTTCCAGCGTCGCGGGTGCATATATGGCAGTTGAGGCTGCAGTCTAAGGACACATGGAAAGTGGTCTGTATCATCAAGGGCGAACCATTCGAAGCGCCGAGCTAGCGGAACAGTACCGACCGAAAGGTCCAAGTGAGTGAAATTTGTCGTGGAGGCAGACAAAAATGTAGGATCCCCAGTGTTGAGGCAAACAAGATCCGCTTGGTGGAAGACGTCTATCAATAGTGAGCCACGCGGACAAGGATGTGGACATCCCCAAAACGGGTGGTGGGCATTGAAGTCCCCAACCAGCAAATAGCTGGGTGGAAGCTGACCAAGAAGATGAAAGAGACAGCTCGTGCCATTGGTGTGGATGATGGAATGTATACAGTACAAAGAGAGAAGGTGTATCCAGAAAGGGAAAGACGGACAGCGACAGCTTGGAAGGAAGTGTTTAAGGGGATTGGGTGATAATGGAGAGTATCATGGAGAAGAATCACAAGTCCTCCATGTGCTGGAGTGCCTTCAACAGAGGGGAGATCAAATCGAACGGACTGAAAATGGGGGAGAACAAAGTGGTCGTGGGGACGCAGCTTTGTTTCCTGAAGACAGAAGATGACCGGCGAGTAGGATCGTAAGAAGATTGACAATTCATCCCGATTGGCTCGAATGCCGCGGATATTCCAGTGGGAAATGGACATAGGGTGAACAGATAATGGAGGAATTTCACCAAGGTTGCCGTCAACTCAACGACTGCTCAGAGCTTGCGACCGACAGCATGGAACGGCATTCAGCCGAAGGCAGAAGATCCTGATCCATAGGTTGTTCAGGAGCAGCTCCTGCCACCAGCGATCGGCCGGTTGATCGGCAGCCAGCAGTGCGCCTCGGCGACACAGAAGACGGCCGATAGCGGTTACCGCCAGGTGGTGCTGTAGATGAGACACGCCTTGGCGGAGAAGGAGAGCAACTGGGTTTCTTATTAGCCTTCTTGGAAACATGATGTTTAGATGAAGGAGGAACCGATGGCTGTGAAGTTGGGGTACGAAAAAAATCTTCACGAGTATGCTCTTTTTTGGTAGTCTTGGTATCTGACTCTTGGGCTCGAGATTTAGCAGAACCCGATGAAGGGTGAGCCATAGAGTGAGCAGGCGAAAGTGGGGAGGTTGAACGGGCGATCTTTGCGCTGGCCGATCTGACGACCGTGGCACTAAAGGTCAGATCACAAGTCTGCGTGGCTGCCTTCTTTGTTGGCCGAGGAGAGGCAAGGACAGTGCTGTATTTTCCTGTCTGAGGCACAGTGGGCTTTCGACTGGCGAATAATGTTCGAGCAGCAAAGGTCGACAACTTTTCCTTCACTCTGATTTCCTGAATGAGCTTTTCGTCTTCAAAAATGGGGCAATCTCTAGAGGAAGCAGCGTGGTCACCAATACAGTTGATGCAACGAGGGGATGGAGTTGGACAAGCACCCTCATGGGCATCCTTGCCACACGTAACAGATTTGGCCGGATTAGAACAGGACTGGCTGGCGTGATTGAACAGCTGACACCGATAGCAATGCGTAGGGTTTGGGATGTAAGGGCGAACGGAAATTATCTCACAGCCCGCTTTGATTTTCGATGGGAGTTGAACTTTGTCAAATGTCAAGAAGGCAGTACGGGTTGGAATGATGTTCGTGTCAACCCTTTTCATAACTCTATGAACAGCCGTTACGCCCTGGTAGTGTTGAATTTCCTCGTCGGACAATCCGTCGAGGGAGCGTGTATAAACGACCCCATGTGAGGAATTTAAAGTGCAGTGCACTTACACCCAGACAGGGAAGGTGTGTAGTATTGTAGTACACAGCAATTTTTGTGCCTGGAGGGCACTGACTGTTTCTAACAACAGGGTGCCATTTCGTAATCTAGAACAAGACTTTACAGGACCTGCAATTGCGTCGACACCGTTCTGAATAATGAAATGGTTGACCATGGAGAAGTCGTGACCTTCGTCATACCGTGAAACAACAAGGAACTGTGGCAACGATGGAAGGACTGTCTGTGGCTAAGACTCATTGAACTTACGCTTGTGAGCAGACATAGCAGAAGATGAGGAAACCATCGCGAAAGTATCCTCATGATTACCGGCGTCTCCGAAGGTGCGCTCGTTCCTTGTGGGGGCCTTCTCTGAGGGCACTCCCGCCTTAGGTGATTGTTCACACCTCAGGTCACACCTCCCGAGAAACGGACAGAGGGACCAATAGGCACTTTTGGAAGCTATCAGCTCAGGTAATCACCCCTCCTGGGCCTGGCCGTTACCAGGAGGTATTTACGTGTCCTACCTCTCTACCTGGGGCGGGGAATTACGCATTACCCTGTCACCGGCTATGCATGGATATGCTTGGGTCGGCATTCAGATACGCACAGGGAGGAAAAAAGAGAAAGGGAAAAAACAAAGGGAAAGGAAAGAAGAGACGTCTCAAATGCCACAGCAGAGAAAAGGGCAAAGAGAAGAGGTAAGGTAAAGAAGGACAAGGGAAGGACACAAGAAGAACGAAGACGTGCAAGCAGAGAAAGCAAAGAATGTGTTACGTTTTCGAGCGACTGTCTCCAGACGTAGGCACAAAACAAGACTCCCAGATGGGGAGAAAGGGAAGGAAAGAGGCGGAGGTGAGGGGGGGGGGGGGCGGCGCCATGATGGGAGATGGGGAAGGATGCGGAAAGGGAAGGTATGCAGCCCGGAAAGGAAGGAAGGCCACATTAGCTCGGGGTCCCATGCTCGCTACGCACGTATCCACAAAAGAGTTGTGGACCCCCTGGGGGGATATAGTGCGGTGTTTCATATTCTTTATTTGAAGAAGAAAGCGCTGCAGCAATCCAAGTTGCGTTGGTAGAAGAGTATGGCCACAGTGTAGTCGTTGGGTGGTGCAGAAGCTACCTGAGTGGTCGGAGATGGCTGAATGACTAAGATCTAACGACAAATCGGCCCTCTATAATAAACTGGGAGACACAAGAGAAGTGTACAGCCTGGTGTTATAAGACCGATGAATCACTATGTGGTGCTCTCTCACATTCGCCTTGCTGATGAAAGTGTTTATCAGGATAAATATTTTCATCAACAAGGCGAAGGCTAAACGGAAATTTTTTAACTAACAGTTTTACAGAAATTATCGCAACATGTTCTTAGCACAGACACCTGGATGTGCCAGATGTTAAATAACACAGCATTTAATGAGGTAAATGAGGCTGGTTTAGGACCATGATATGTTGTTAACGTTGTTTCCTCAATAGCGCAGCCAGTTGTGCACCAACTGAAGTACGCGAGTCGAGAATTGAGAAGCACAACATCAAAAGCGATTATTTCGCCAGACCACAAAAAAAAAGAGAGATGATTATGGATACATCCAACAATCCAACAATTTTAGATCGGCAGCGTAATGCTAAGTTTATAAATGTACACGAAAGAGTGAAAATTCATCCATCGCACAGTGGCAACGCCATTTTAATTCCAAATGTAGCAGTCTACAGTACTAATAGTTGTAATGAATTGTGATTATTGTTTCACGTACGTTGATGTCGGTGTGTTTAGAAGGGATGGTGAATTAAACAAAAGTAGTTAGACATCGCAGAAAATCCATTCAGGCAATCTCAATCTTCCTTTAGCACAATCATTTCAGAATGAGTCCCAGTCAACTCTGTATGTATCAAATTATGCAATCAATTGTGCGAAACAGTCGAAGTTGCAATATTAATTTTCTTTATTACTTCATGACTACTTTCGAGTCTAAGGTCATTATCAAATCATCTAACAAGCTATGGAATAATATAGTTTAGGACTGCCGCAGACTGATCATTCTGATTAAACACGTATTGTAAAGCAGTACAGAGCTCAACTTTATTCACCGCACATCCAGCCCTGTACTGCTTTACAATATGGTTTACAATGTGTGTTCAGCCCAGGACTGAATGTGAGGCTGATGAAGTTCAGCCCTGTAATGCTTTACAAAATGTGTTTAACTAGAACGGAGAGTTTGTGGATGTCTTATCATATGTTATTGTGTAGCTTATAGGATGATTTCATAATGAGCTTAGGCTAGAAACTAATCATCAAGCAAGCAAGAAAATTAATATTGCAACTTCGGCCTTTCTCTGCAATTTACTGCGCTATTTGGTAAACCATGCAGTTGCTGACGTCAAGCATTCCAGAATCACGGATATTAAACTGTAGACGTCTTTTCAGCTGATGAAGCTTTAACACTCTTGCCAAAATGCAACACAGCCTTATCCAAGAAAAATTCTAAGATTCTAAGAACAAATCTTCAATTATCGACTCTGCAGAAGCAGAAGATTTGTCGACTGTGCGTTTGGTATGCTAGGCAAGAAGTTGCGCATTTTTCACTGTTCTCTTGATATTTGTGAATTCCATAATGAAACATTCATTTTTAGACAACTTTGTCAAGAAATGTGGTGGATTCGAATTTACTGACACACTACTGACTTCTTTGGAAAGTGTTCCTCCTACTGGAATTATGGGAAGTGAAAGGAGAATTTCCTTCGAGAAAATTTTGATTCATATTTCATCTCAACTGATGGATCATTTCCGTGGCAGAATGACTGCGTATATATACCGACACTGAATTACTTTCTGTACACAATTATATGTAGCTAACAATGTTAAAACTGTTTACATTTTTCATTATGTACCTAATAATTTGTCAACTGTATGTCGTGCAGTCACTTAGTACATACTGAAACTGAGTGGCATTAATATTTTCTGAAATTGTTATTGGTTCATCATTTTAAGAAGTACAAACAAATAATATTTCAAAGGCTGACCTATTTCATTTCTTCGTTCAATTTCCATATTTCCAAATCGATCTCTGACAACTCTTTCACATAAAATCGTCCATGCACCTTGCTTCTTAATTCTTATAACCACTTTTATAATCACTGTAGTGAACATCACACGAAGGGAACATTGTACGTGAAATTGGTTGAAATTTGAAATTTTCTTTTTCTACTCCATAATGTACTTTAGACTTTCCTGAACATTTTGGTATATAATACATTAAAATCAGATAATTGTGAGACCTTCAAATAATACACTCCTGGAAATTAAAATAAGAACACCGTGAATTCATTGTCCCAGGAAGGGGAAACTTTATTGACACATTCCTGGGGTCAGATACATCACATGATCACACTGACAGAACCACAGGCACATAGACACAGGCAACAGAGCATGCACAATGTCGGCACTAGTACAGTGTATATCCACCTTTCGCAGCAATGCAGGCTGCTATTCTCCCATGGAGACGATCGTAGAGATGCTGGATGTAGTCCTGTGGAACGGCTTGCCATGCCATTTACACCTGGCGCCTCAGTTGGACCAGCGTTCGTGCTGGACGTGCAGACCGCGTGAGACGACGCTTCATCCAGTCCCAAACATGCTCAATGGGGGACAGATCCGGAGATCTTGCTGGCCAGGGTAGTTGACTTACACCTTCTACAGCACGTTGGGTGGCACGGGATACATGCGGACGTGCATTGTCCTGTTGGAACAGCAAGTTCCCTTGCCGGTCTAGGAATGGTAGAACGATGGGTTCGATGACGGTTTGGATGTACCGTGCACTATTCAGTGTCCCCTCGACGATCACCAGTGGTGTACGGCCAGTGTAGGAGATCGCTCCCCACACCATGATGCCGGGTGTTGGCCCTGTGTGCCTCGGTCGTATGCAGTCCTGATTGTGGCGCTCACCTGCACGGCGCCAAACACGCATACGACCATCATTGGCACCAAGGCAGAAGCGACTCTCATCGCTGAAGACGACACGTCTCCATTCGTCCCTCCATTCACGCCTGTCGCGACACCACTGGAGGCGGGCTGCACGATGTTGGGGCGTGAGCGGAAGACGGCCTAACGGTGTACGAGACCGTAGCCCAGCTTCATGGAGACGGTTGCGAATGGTCCTCGCCGATACCCCAGGAGCAACAGTGTCCCTAATTTGCTGGGAAGTGGCGGTGCGGTCCCCTACGGCACTGTGTAGGATCCTACGGTCTTGGCGTGCATCCGTGCGTCGCTGCGGTCCGGTCCCAGGTCGACGGGCACGTGCACCTTCCGCCGACCACTGGCGACAACATCGATGTACTGTGGAGACCTCACGCCCCACGTGTTGAGCAATTCGGCGGTACGTCCACCCGGCCTCCCGCATGCCCACTATACGCCCTCGCTCAAAGTCCGTCAACTGCGCATACGGTTCACGTCCACGCTGTCGCGGCATGCTACCAGTGTTAAAGACTGCGATGGAGCTCCGTATGCCACGGCAAACTGGCTGACACTGACGGCGGCGGTGCACAAATGCTGCGCAGCTAGCGCCATTCGACGGCCAACACCGCGGTTCCTGGTGTGTCCGCTGTGCCGTGCGTGTGATCATTGCTTGTACAGCCCTCTCGCAGTGTCCGGAGCAAGTATGGTGGGTCTGACACACCGGTGTCAATGTGTTCTTTTTTCCATTTCCAGGAGTGTATTTTGAATGATAACATTTGACTGTCAGATTTCACGGCTACGCATATACTGCCACAGGTGAGCAGTCGTATCTCGAGAACTAAGCAGTCTAGAAGGCTGTGAACTGCTTTGTTTTGGGCCTACTGTTACATCTCAGAAGTTGACATTACGAATAAACAAATAAGTTCTTTGTTTCTGATAGTAGTCTGAAAGCAGTGTGATTATCAGCAACTTCTGTAGTAAGCTAACTTCTATTGCTTTTTATACGTAAATAAGATGACTAAGCGTAAAAGTAACTTCAAGAAACCCAAATTTGCAGGTAACAGATACGTGAGACCTGCATTTTCTTCTGAAGTACTAGAAAACATGTGCGCTAGCAGTGAAGGAAACTACATAGTGTTTCTGAAGTTACTACACCCCGTAGTGCATCGAAAAAGACAGTAATTTTAGAAATTAGTGACAGTGGTAAAAGTAATGATATTGTGGACAACGTCATCTTCAAATGCTGAGCTATTAAAGAAGTGTTTATATGGGAAGACCCAGAATGTGCATGAGTCCTTCAACAAGGTTGTGTGGTGCCATGTGCCTAAAAATGTATTTGTTGACCTTAAGACTCTAAAGTTCGCAGTGTCTAATTCTGTGAAACTTTTAATGGTGGGAACTATGAAATAATTAAGTTTCTGGGTAAGTTTGGGGTAATATTTGGACAGAACACAGCTAAAGTACTGCAGGAACTGGATGAGCTTCGTGTACGTGAATCAGAGTTAGCTGCTTAGCAAATGACAGAACAAGCAAGAAAGAAAAGGAGGCGGCAAGCACTGGGCTGTTGTGGCACTGAAGAAGACACAGAATATGGGCCAGGGCAATTCTAATGTACAAAAGATGCAGAAATTTAGGTCTGCATAAGAATTTTCAATACAAAATTTTTAAACCTCACTATCTGACTACATTTTTTGCAATAAATGACATATTTTCTATAAAAGTACTGATGGTAGGACATGAAATTTTCACAGCATTCCGAAAGTGAGATTCAACACATATGGAACTAGAATAATTAGCATAACCTGAATTCCTTCGTATTTATGTTCATTTATTTACAAAATTCTTTAAAAAAATTGAGTGTTTGAGAAAAAAAGATAACATGTCCCACAATACAATTTTAGTAATAGTTCTAGATCAATGTATCTATAAAGGAGCATTCGATAATTAAGTAAAATTGTGTCTTAAAAAGTTTCCAAGGTAATGGGTCACAAAATTCGATAATTTAACACTGACGGCATAGGACATATAATGTCCCCTTAAAATTTGTTCTTTTCAACCTCTTTGATAACTTCACTGTCGATAAATTCCATTGTGAGTAACGGGCTACTCACCCATTCTGAGGTGAACGTAGGGCAGCGCTTGTCCTTCGACAACATGTGTTAATTTCCGTGTCGTGTAGCCATGTCATATAACACACCACTTGCTCCATATTTCTCGCGTTATTTATGGCACAAAAGATGCGTTAAAAAGTCACAACACCTAACCATCACCGAGATAGGTGTCATTGAGTGTTTTTGATGTTCGCTCAGTCCGGCACCGCGCGACTGCTGCGGTCGCAGGTTCGAATCCTGCCTCGGACATGGATGTGTGTGATGTCCTTAGGTTAGTTAGGTTTAAGTAGATCTACGTTCTAGGGAACTGATGACCATAGATGTTAAGTCCCATAGTGCTCAGAGCCATTTGAACTATTTCAGCCATTTTTTTTATGTTAACAATTACGGGCAAACGGTCGCAGGAAGGTACCACCGAAGTCTCAGAGGAGGCCGTACTTGCTGTACGAAAACCCCTCTCCCATCAATCCACTCCCCTAACCCCCCCCTCCCCCCCCCCCCCCCTCCAAGCATGTTCTGCCCGGGACACTTTTACATAAGCTGCTTCTTTCGGCTGTTAGATTTTGCTCCACCTCAATTTTCTGACATGGCACTCAGTGACTCATTCCACTTTGCTCCGATAAAGAAACCATTGGCGGGACAGGCATTTCTAGAATGACGACGACGCGATTTTCCAGGTGGAACGTTCCTGAACAGTCAAAATGCAGACTTCTACAACCTAGGTATTTAAGTCTTCCATCGTTGGGAAAAATGAATTATGAACCGCGATTTTTCGATTAAGCTTGTGGTAATCAAACGATATTTGCGCTTGGTCAACAGATGGATCTTCGATATTTGACACCTGGGGCCCGCTGAAGGTGAAGGAAGTAGTAACGTATACGCAGTTAGTGCTCTTTCACGACAGTGCTGTTGAAACGATACCACGCAGTAGGGCTTTGATTTGTAAACAGTGTGAGTGCAGTGCTCACAGCAACAGCGCTTAGCTGCGTTTCCGGGTTTGGCCTGGTGTAGGAGAGGTCTAGTGCAACGTGGAGGGCAGTTGACAGCCGGCAGTAAGAAATGGGACTCCGTCTCTCGTTAAGAGGCTTGGTAATTGGAGAAGGTTGGCTAGCCACGCGCCGTTCCGAGTACAGAACGGTCGTTGCAGCATTCAGTCAAAGTTGCATTCCGTCCCGCTATTGTCCCTACTATGATATTTGACCAGGTTACATGGAGCGGACTGAGTCGGTGTTAGAATCGTGAGCATCTGCTTTGCTAGGTTCTTTCACAAAATTATCAGGAATGTTTTAGGCAGATTACCGTCTATATCATTTTGGTTTCCCATCTGTTGTATTGTCAAATGGTTTTTTTACTCTCTGTGAACACAATACAAAATCCTTCGACGAGCCGGCCGAAGTGGCCGTGCGGTTAAAGGCGCTGCAGTCTGGAACCGCAAGACCGCTACGGTCGCAGGTTCGAATCCTGACTCGGGCATGGATGTTTGTGATGTCCTTAGGTTAGTTGGGTTTAACTAGTTCTAAGTTCTAGGGGACTAATGACCTCAGCAGTTGAGTCCCATAGTGCTCAGAGCCATTTGAACCATCCTTCGACGATGACCGGTTTCAGTCAGTAATTACCATCTATAGATCTACAATATAAAAAATATATAACTAGTGGGCAGTCTATCTTTCAAAATAATACAGTATTTCATATCACAAAATACTCTCATACAAACTGAAATGTACAGATAAAATAAGGTAAATTACTCTTCTAAGCTACGTCCTAATGTGATAAAGCCGTAATGGAATCTTCAAAACGTATAAATACACTCAGAAAAGAATCGTCACGCAGAACTAAAATATCGTGTAAAATAGGCCACATCGTCCACACAGTCTTTTTGCAACTGGCGTTATTGTACAAAACCTGCTGAAGTGCAGTAGCTACAAGAAATATGTTTGCCTATATGCCTCATAGATGTCATTATTGTGGGCTTAGATGTCTTTCATTTACATAAGAACCATAATATTATGAAAATACAGGTGGCAGACGTGTAGCAGACTTTTAAATTTTGATAACTATCATAGAAACCAATTGTGACAAAATAAAAGATGAATACAGTTAAACATGTAAAATTATTTAAATGAAATATATAAAGACAACAGTCCTGACACTTTTACGGTGAATTTACGGCCAAAAATAAAAATACGTAATACACTGCCTATAACAACCTATAATTTACCTATGAAAGATAAAATGTCTATATGACAAAATAACTATATGGAACAAAAGGCACATCAATGATCAGCGCCCTCTGTTTGCTCGCCCTCCAGGATGTTTCGTAGGCGCGCAGCGATCGTCACAACTTAAAGGCTAAGAGGGCTTTTCGTACATCGTTTATACAAAATACTAACAGTTAATAAATAAGGTTATATAGTCTGGCCATACAATCCATAAATAGGTAGGATATAATCTGCTACAGGATTATAGCGATGAATGTATGATAATAATGCAAAAGCATACTCTTCTCGACATAAATCAGCAACAAGGCTAGATATAAATAAGGGAGGCATTAAGTGGTTATTCAAAAAAAAAAATGAAAAAAAAGAGTGGTTATTCCAGCATCTCCGGTGGTACACCGCAAGGTAACCGCCCTTCGATTGTGCCATTCCAGCACTAATCGAAGTGCTAGGTGTTCCAGGTGCGAGCGAGCCAGCCAGCCAGCCAGCCAGCCTTCCTGCCCAGCCGAGCAGAACCGTAGCGGTCCAGTCAACAGCAGCGGAAGCAGCAGCAGCAGCGGTCCAGCCAACAGCAGCGGAAGCAGCAGCAGCAGCAGCAGCAGCTGCGGCGTTCCTGCCCCCCGCCGCCGCCCGACCCTGGTCTTCGGCCGTCTTCGTCTTCCTCCGTCTGTCTTCGTCTGTCCCCAGTTTGTGTCCTTTCCTTTTCGTTCTGTGCGTTATTGTTTCTCCCTGTCGTCATGTCCACCACCACCACCACTACCGCCACCACTACCACCACCGCCATAGTCTATAATTCCCCTTCCGCCGCCTCCACCACTATAACATGGTGTGCCCAGTCCCACCCCCCTCCTTCCATCCCACCTCTTCTCACTCTCCCTTCGCCCTCGCTCTTTGTCGCCCCCTCTCCAGCTTCTTCCTCCCACTCCTCTCGATCTGATCCTTTCCCCCCACTCCCCCAGCCTGTCACTGCAGCTCCGGCTCGGGTGGTGGCCCGTCGGGCCACTGTCCATGCCCAGATCTCCCCGTCGCCTTCGCCATCACCGCCACCACCGTCACCGTCATCGTCGCCGTCGCCTTCTCCGTCACCGTCACCATCTCCGTCACCGTCACCATCTCCGGCGCCGACTGCTGCGTCCACGCCGGGACCTGTCCCTTCCCACCACCTCCCCATAGCTCCCATCCCTCATATCACCACCCGCCCTTCTGCCGCCATTAAACGCCCTAGTGACACCACCACCTCCTCTGCTCCCAAAAAGGCCCCGCCCCGTACTCCTTCCCCCCCCGCCCCAAGATGCCATGGATGTCTCCCCACCTGGCCCTGCTCCCTCCGCCTCCTCCTCCTCCTCCTCCTCCCCCCTCTCTATACAAATACCTCCTCTCCCGTCCCGATCCTGCTCTTCTCGAGGCCCGGAATCTCTCCCTCCTCCTCCAACAACACTTCCCTGGTGCCACCATCTCTCTCCTCACTCCCAGACGGGATTCTGTTCTCATCTCCTCCCCCAGCCCCACCCTCCATACTGACATCCTCTCCCGCCTCCCCATCACCCGTTTTGGCCCCAACGCCTCACTCGCCCCTGCTCCTTCTCCGTCTCCTACCCGCCAACCCCAACCCCCGCGTCGCCCGCCAACCCTCACCGCCGTGATCACTCGGCTCAGTCAATCGATCACAGAGGAGGAGGTGTTGTCGGAGCTCAAGGCGCATCCCACGCTGGAGGTGCGGGCGGTCCGCCGCATTTTCAACTCGGCCGGCCCCACTCGCCATATGTGGGTTTTCTCCGAGAATGCCCCCTCCATTGACCGTCTCCTGAAGGAGGGTGCCCTCCTCTTCCACCAGCGCTACAAGGTCGACCCCTCCCGCTCCCCTCCTCAATCCCTGCACTGCCAGAGGTGTCTGCACTATAATGCACACCCAACAGCTGAGTGCCGCGAGGCCCCCACCTGCCCGCATTGTAGGCAAGCGCACTTCCTCTGGCAGTGCCCTAAACTTCAATCCCCTCCCTCCTGCAATACCTGCTATCTCCACCATCCCACCTACTCCCAAAAGTGTAAAGCCCGACCCCCTCCGACCACTCCTGAACTCACCGTCCCTGTCCGTCCCCTGGACGCCCCCACCCCTCCTGGCAATTCCCTTTGTCCCCCTCCCACCGCTGAGGACATCATCAGGTTCCTCACCATCGTCTTTCAAAATGTTCATCCCTTTCAGCGCCCCCACACCCTCCAGCAGATCTCCCTCGCTGCCCGTTCCATATTCCACCTCAAGATGTACGCCACCTTCTCCAACAACCAGGCCCATTTCACCTTCTCCCGTCTTGACACCCTCGTCTAAATCACTGTCATGGCGCGACAGCAATGTATCCTTTTCAACAATATCTGCTCCCTTCCCGCCAACAAGAACCTTTTCCTGCACACCCTTGCCACCCACCGCGTGGATGGCTTCCTCCTCAATGAAACCTTCCTCCAACCTCACCGCTCCATCCACACCTCACCCTATCTCCTCCACTGCTCCGATTATCCCCTCCCAATTGCGCGTGGCGGAGTTGCCATTGGTCACCACCGCCAGATCCCCGTTCGGCTCCAACCTCTCCTTCCCGACCCCACCGAACACCTGATCCTTAGTCTCTTCTTCCCTGGCCTTACTGTTACCTGCGCCACCATCTATGTCCGCCCTAACGCCCCTATTCCCTTCGACTTCCTCTCCCACATCGACCGTACCTTCTCCTCCTATGTGATCGCCGCCGACCTCAACATCCATAGTCGTTCCGCCGCCCAGTTACGGCGGTGTCATCGGTTCCTCTCCTCCCTTCAAGGGGACCTCATCCCTATCCCCCAGCACACCCGTCCCGAATCCAACTCCTATCCTGATGTTATCCACTCCTCCCCCAACCTCCTTGGCCGCATAACGGTGGATGTCCTGGAGCCTATTGGTAGCGACCATCTCCCTGTCCTCCTCACCATTTCAGATGGTCGTCGCCCCCGCCCCGACCCTCGTAATGACCCTCCCCCTAAGTACGTCCATTACTATTCCTGTGCCGACTGGAATGCCTACTAGGCTACCCTATCCACCCAGGTCGATAGCCACCCCTTCACCTACCACCACCCTGACGATGTCACCCATGCCGCCTCCTTTCTCCAGCAGACCTTGTCTGAGGCCGTGGAGGCCCACGTTCCTACTGTCGCCGTCCACCCCCACCGTCCTACCTTACCCCCACAGGCTGTCCTCCTCCGTAAATCCCGTTGTCTCTACCGTTCCTTACTCCGCACGCGTGATCTGGACACACTACGACGCCACCGGCAACTCCAGCGACACATTCGTAATTTGCTCGCGGCTAAGAAACGCCGGGACTGGCGACAGACATGCACCTGTTTAACTGCTACCCTACCTATCAACTCGTCCAAGTTCTGGTCAGCCTTCCATCGCCTTACCGGAACTAAACCCTCCCCCTACTATCCTCTTCTCCATGATGATCACCCTTTCCCTGACACCCTTAGTAAGGTCAATCACTTTGCCTCCTATCTCTCCGATGTATTTTCCATCCCCGATGATCCCCAGTTCGATTACTCCCTCTTACCGGATATCCGCGATCGAACTGACACCTCTGTCCCTCCCCTCGCTCCTGGTTTCCAGTACTTGGACAACATTGCACACACGGAACTCAATGCCCCTATCACTACTCAGGATCTCATTACTACACTCCCCACAAAACGCAACACCGCTCCTGGTCACGATCGTGTCACCTACCGTCACCTTCGTGAAGCTCCTGTCTCTTTCCTCTCCACCCTGGCCAGGCTCTACACTGTAGTCCTGTCCACCGGTTACTACCCCGACCTGTGGAAAACCTCCCGTATCCTCATGTTCCTTAAGCCTGGCAAACCGCCGTCCACCGTCTCCTCCTACCGTCCCATCAGCCTTACCTCGGTCTTCAGCAAGGTCCTGGAATTTATCTTCGCCCGACGCATCCACCAGCATCTCTGCCAGCACCGCCTCCTTCCCATTACCCAGTGTGGCTTTCGGCCGTCCTTCTCTTCCAATGACCTTCTCCTTCACCTCACTCATCTCCTTTCCAAACAGCTTAATTCCCATTGCTCTGCAATCTTCCTCTCCCTGGACCTCGAACGTGCCTATGACCGCGTATGGCAATCCGGTCTCCTCTTCAAGCTCCAAAACTTCGCCCTTCCCATTAACTACGTCCGTCTAATCGGCTCCTTTCTCTCCCGCCGTCCTTCCTGTGTCACCATCCATAACACAGATTCCTACACCTTTTTCCCCTCTGCCGGTGTGCCCCAAGGCTCCGTCCTCTCCCCCATTCTGTACCTTTTGTACACGGCGGACATGCCGCCGCCGTCACCCCCCGTCCACCTTCTCCAGTTCGCCGATGACACCGCCTTCCTTACCCTTGCCCCCACCCTACAGCGCTCCCAACACCTTCTCCAATCCCATCTTGACCGGTTCACCGCTTGGTGCAACCAGTGGTTGCTCAAGGTCAATCCCTCCAAAACCCAGGCGATCATTGTAGGCAAAACCACCCCTTCCTTCCGCCTCCTTGATTTCTACATCACCATCTATGGCCGTCCTATCGCCCTCACTCCCACCCTTAACTACCTTGGCGTCACCCTCGAGCGTCGCCTCTCCTGGACTCCCCACCTCCAGACAATCCAAGCCAAGGCACGCTCCTGACTCAGTCTCCTCAAGCTCCTCTCCGGCCGTACGTGGGGTCTGGACCCCTCCACCATCCTCCACATCTATAAATCCCTCATCCGCCCTATCCTTTGTTATGCCCATCCGGCTTGGATCTCCGCCCCCCCCCCCACCTTTTATAAATCCCTCCAAATCCTTGAACGCCATGCTCTCCGCCTCGCCTATCGCATCCGTCTCCCCTCCCCTACGCGGATCCTGTACGATCTCATCCCCTTCCCCCACCTCCTCCTTTTCCTTGAAAGGATACGGATCCTGTACACCTCCCGTAAACTCGATCCTCCTCACCCACTCATCTCCCCGATCCTCTCTCACCCCTGCCCGCTGCCGCGCCTGTATTCCCACGTCCCACCCGGTTTCCATCTCTCCACCCTCCTTACCCTCTCCCAAGGTGGCTTCCGCCAGCTCGCCCTCCCTGATGATGTCCTCCTCCCCTCCATCTACCCCTCCTATCAACTTTGACCCTGCCCCACCCCCCACTTCCGGTGTCCTTTCCTTTAGGCACCCTCCCTCCCTTCTCTTCCCTTCCCTTCTCTTTCCTTTTCCCCCGTCCCCTCCCTCCACCCCTCTTCCCCCGGGCTTCCCCTCCCCCTTCCTCCCTCCCCCCTATCTCCCCTGCCCATGGCATCTCTGCGTTCCCCTCTCGCTCTCCCACTCCCCTTCCTCCTCCTCCTCTCTTGACAGGTCCCTGGACTTGCACACGCATAGTGAACATTTGTGCGCCGGAGGTCATCGCCATTAGTGTCTCGTGTGTGTGCCTTCGTTTGTGTTTAGTGTTTGTTCGCCGAAACGCTGCCACTGTTCACGTGTACCATCGCCATCATCCCTGTTTTGTGCGCCGTGTCGACTAGTGTCAGTGTTGTTTTCTCGTCAGGCGTGAACGGCTCCGTGTTTTTTGTTTTTTGGTGTCTACATTGTTTTGCCCGCCATTTTTGATTGTATTCTCTGTGTCCCCTCTATTTATTACTTATTGTAAATCTCAAGGCTGAAGAGCGGCGTACTCAGCTGCTGACAGCCCGCCTTGTGTAAGGTGATAAAAATTACAATAAAGAAAAAAAAGTGGTTATTCTACTATGTTATCAAAGAAAGCAAAGTAGGTGTTGGGTACCCTTGTGGGCTCATGCTTTTTAGCTTTGTAGATATCTATCTCTTCCAACAAATCAAGAGCACGACCTTTTGCGGCCTTGTGCAGAGTAGGCATACAACTCCCGATAGTGTCGCCGGTTTCCGCTAAATGCATTCCCAATGCAGTCTTCTTATGTGCCTGAAAATGTTCCTTCAATCTTACTTTAAAAGAACGGCCGGTTTGACCGATATAAAATTTGATATATCTGCTACAAACGATCTTCTAAACAGCAGAACCATCAAATTTATCATATTTATTACTCAAATTATGTTTTACACGGAGTTTCAGAGTGCTGTTGACTTAAAACCATATCTAACCGTAGATTTACTGAAACATTTTTCTATTTACTTGAACATTTTTCCGCAAAATTTCATTGGAATGGTTTTCAGGTTTTCTTTATTACTTCTCTTCTCTATTTGTTCGTCTGCCTATTATTTCTATTGTGGTTTAGAAAGATCTCACTGAGAGTGCAGTGCAATACGAACTTAACGTAGAATAAAGTGTCATTATACATAATGTGTGTTCCGCAGCCTTAAACGAAAGAAAGCGATGTCGTTTATTAAAAGTTGATTTGTAATTCAGAACCGAGTGACGGGCCATTGCTCTTGCCGTTAAGTTATAGAAACAGATAATTTGTACTTCTTTGCTTCTGTCCTGTAAATTTCCTACACAATTGTAAAATTATGTCTAGAAAACCACTTTAAAGGCTGTGACCCGTGTATAATAATGCGAAGATCGTTTCTTTTTCTAGAAAAAAAATATCTTTTGAACGTTGATGGTTCATTTTATTGAAGTTCAGGCTGTACTACGTATTTAAATGCCGTAAGGTTTTAACTGTGAATTTAATAATTGTTTTGGTTGGTGAGATTTTAATAAATTTCATTTTTATCTAGGTTATTATTTCCTGTCGTCCATATTGGACGTCTTTTATTGTAATAGAGAAAATCAAATCTTTCCACATTCTTGGTTTTTAAATATTATAAATAAACTTGTTCAAAGTATTATGTATATTACCAAAAAAATGGTTCAAATGGCTCTGAGCACTATGGGACTTCAGATCTGTGGTCATCAGTCCCCTAGAACTTAGAAATACTTAAACCTAACTAACCTAAGGACATCACACACATCCATGCCCGAGGCAGGATTCGAACCTGCGACCGTAGCAGTCGCGCGGTTCCGGTCTGAGCGCCTAGAACCGCATGACCACCGCGGCTGGCTGTATATTACCACTACACCACCAAGCTCCCTACCACTTCAGTGTCGCATCGAGTGGCGAATATATAGAGGAGGACTAGCACTATCTCTAATCTTCGTAGGCAGAGTTCGATTTTTGGGAGGTGGTAACCAAAAGTGATTTTGACTCTCCCTTGTTTGTAATGGCCGATAAATTGTAAAAATTGAACTGATTTTGGAAATAACATCTGTTGTATAGCGATTGTGCATCAATAGATTCAGAAAAGTTGTAAAGTTCCCGTGTGCATATAGTATAACGCAATTTATATCACATTGTTTGAAGTCCTAGCGTTAACACATAGCAATACCGAATGTGCACAATTTCATTGTCGCTTCGTGTCCACTGAGTGTTTGGTGATTATATGCTCCATTTATATCTCGTGGCTCTTAGAAAAGTGGAAGAGGAAATGGTGAGAACCGGCGACGTGTTGGGTCATATTGACTGAGGGGAGCTTGTTAATATGACTTATTAATACCAGGTGTACAGATGAACACTGTTAGCGTGAAGCTATATACGGAATAGAGGTGAATGCTACATGTTGCAAGCTATATGTATAATATATATACAGTTCAATAAGGTACTTACGTTAACAGCATCAAGGGGCTCCAATGCCATCATTGTCACTCACCTGCAAGAAAAAAAATAAAAAATTAAAAAAAAGAATTGTCACATGTGAATAAATCATGAATTTTCATATACCTGTAAAAACACAACATGGCGTAGGGACGTATCAGTGTCATAGCCTTGTGTTATTCTCAGCTGCGTCTGCATATTTTCTATTATATGAACAGAAAAGTGCCTAAAATTATCACAACTATTTCATATTCCGCCACTACGTAATAATGTTTTACATTTAAAAAGGTGCCGATGAAAAATTAATGTCTTTTTATCACTAGTTTGTGAAAACGACCTCGCTTTTTAGATCTAGGGAACGATTATAATCTTATATCTAACGCTATCGTAAAACATTACGGCAGCCATCAGTAAAAACCGTTTTCCTCTTCCCTACTACTTTATCGTAGTGCGTCCTCCATGATATATTGTTAGCATGCTGTTTGTAATGTTAAAGGGCACACTGAAGTGTTCCACATATCTGGGATCACAAGAGGATTTCCATGCCAACCATCAGTAAGGAAACGTTTGCTTTGCCCTACTATTTTATCGTAGCGCGTTCTAAATGATAATTGTTTCCATGCTACTTGTATTAGTAAAAGACACACTGAAGGATCCCACGTATCTAAGGTCTCAAACCAAATTCCTAAATAATAAATTGTTAGCATACTGACAAAGGTGATGAGTGATGACATAACGCAGTAAGATAGAAACCTTTTGCGAGATAAAAAAGTTGGTAACGTATGTAGAATGGAACAGCGCGATAGCTGGATGCTTGCGACAGTGGAGAGAGACGCTGGGAGAAATGAGGCAACAAATATGTGAAGTAAGTCTGCCCAGCTCGCTGCTTTCTTCATACCTGATATCATATTCATAACGGAGACAGTAGGAAGAAGCTTGAAAGAGCAAATGTAAGACAGCACACGAAGTGCGACAGTGAGGCAATGAGATTGACTTTTTGCGTCCCCAGGGTGGCAAACTGAAGCCTGCTACTACAGGCAGTGCGCGACGTTGGTCTTTCCTCAAAGCAAGAGAAAGTTGGGTGCACATTCAGTCAGGATTGGTCGCTTGAAAAGTGAAGTTTGTTCCTCGTCATAACAGTGGAATCTAAATAATCTGTGAGTTGTACGATGAGAATGCGACGGTAGCATACGGGACGCTTGAGCAAGCTTTGGAAGCGATCTTTTAGTAAGGGCACAGTTGTTTCGATGACACAAAACTTTTCTGAAGACAGAACGTGAACAATGAGCAACCAGCAACAGAACGATCACATGACAACACAACTACGGCGAGTGAACTTGCACGAGATGATCGAAAATAACTGAAAACGTTTGCAAACGAACTGAAAATAAACTCGCAAACTGTTCGCCTGATATTGGCTGAAAATCTGGGAATGTGAAAAAATTGCACACAGCACTAAAAAAAGATCAATGGAGGATTGTGAGACCAGTGGAACTGAACCCATAATTAAGGATCCGAGTTATCAATGGCGATGAAAGTCTTTTTTCCTTTCTGTATGATCCACAGAAGAAACGTCAAGAGTTTGCAATGGTGTTCTTACAAATCGCCAAGACCAAACAAAGCGCAAGTCAAAGGAGAAATGATGACTATGTGTTTCTTTGACTCCATACGTATTGTGCACAGACAGTAAACAGACACTACTACCAAGAAATTCTCAAAAGGCATCGGAAACGGGTCCGTCGTATTTGTGCACACATTGATAACGACCGGATCCTGCATCACAATAATGCAGCACCTCATGCTGAAATGACTGTTGGACAGTTTTCGAAGTCAGTGTCAACTGCAGTGCTATCACAAAATCTTTATTCACCTGACATAGCCCCGTGTGACTTTTTTTACTCCCAAAAGTGAAGTAGTCGTTAAAGAACATGGTTTTGCAACAGTACAGGACGCCAATCATCTGTAACAAGGACTTTTGCAGATGATGAGTTCCAGAGATGCTACCAACAACGGAAACACCCATGGATAAAGTTGCCATCCGCCCCGATACATCGGGACTGCCGTCGTTATGGACCTTCTTGTCTCGAAATCCTCACAAGGCCTAATTTTTTCCTCATGTTTATAATGAGGCACCCTCCTCTAACAATATCTTTTTTTTATCGAGGACATACAGCTTTACTGTATGATTAAATGATGATGGCGTCCTCTTGGGTAAAATATTCCGGATGTAAAATAGTCCCCCATTCGGATCTCCGGGCGGGGACTACTCAAGAGGACGTCAGTATCAGGAGAAAGAAACCTGGCATTCTACGGATCGGAGCGTGGAATGTCAGATCCCTTAATCGGGCAGGTAGGTTAGAAAATTTAAAAAGGGAAATGGATAGGTTAAAGTTAGATATAGTGGGAATTAGTGAAGTTCGGTGGCAGGAGGAACAAGACTTTTGCTCAGGTGATTACAGGGTTATAAATATGAAATCAAATAGAGGTAATGCAGGAGTAGCTTTAATAATGAATAAAAAAATAGGAGTGCGGGTTAGCTACTACAAGCAGCATAGTGAACGCATTATTGTGGCCACGATAGACACAAAGCCCATGCCTACTACAGTAGTACAACTAGCTCTGCAGATGATGAAGAAATTGATGAAATGTATGACGAGATAAAAGAAATTATTCAGGTAGTGAAGGGAGATGAAAATTTAATAGTCATGGGTGACTGGAATTCGTCAGTAGGAAAAGGGAGAGAAGGAAACATAGTAGGTGAATATGGATTGGGGGGAAGAAATGAAAGAGGAAGCCGCCTTGTAGAATTTTGCACAGAGCATAACTTAATCATAGCTAACACTTGGTTCAAGAATCATGAAAGAAGGTTGTATACCTAGAAGAATCCTGGATATACTAAAAGGTATCAGATAGATTACATAGTGGTAAGCCAGAGATTTAGGAACCAGGTTTTAAATTGTAAGACATTTCCAGGGGCAGATGTGGATTCTGACCACAATCATTTGGTTATGAACTGCAGACTGAAACTGAAGAAACTGCAAAAAGGCAGGAACTTAAGGAGATGGGACCTGGATAAACTGAAAGAACCAGAGGTTGTACAGAGTTTCAGGGAGAGCATAAGGGAACAATTGACAGGAATGGGGGAAAGAAATACAGTAGAAGAAGAGTGGGTAGCTCTGAGGGATGAAGTAGTGAAGGCAGCAGAGGATCAAGTAGGTAAAAAGACGAGGGCTAATAGAAATCCTTGGGTAACAGAAGAAATATTGAATTTAATTGATGAAAGGAGAAAATATAAAATGCAGTAAATGAAGCAGGCAAAAAGGAATACAAACGTCTCAAAAATGAGATCGACAGGAAGTGCAAAATGGCTAAGCAGGGATGGCTAGAGGACAAATGTGAGGATGTAGAGGCTTGTCTCATTAGGGGTAAGATAGATACTGCCTACAGGAAAATTAAAGAGACCTTTGGAGAGAAGAGAACCACTTGTATGAATATCAAGAGCTCAGATGGCAACCCAGTTCTAAGCAAAGAAGGGAAGGCAGAAAGGTGGAAGGAGTATATAGAGGGTTTATACAAGGGCCATGTACTTGAGGACAATATTATGGAAATGCAAGAGGATGTAGATGAAGATGAAATGGGAGATAAGATACTGCGTGAAGAGTTCGACAGAGCACTGAAAGACCTGAGTCGAAACAAGGCCCCGGGAGTATACAACATTCCATTAGAACTACTGATGGCCTTGGGAGAGCCAGTCCTGACAAAACTCTACCATCTGGTGAGCAAGATGTATGAGACAGGCGAAATACCCACATACTTCAAGAAGAATATAATAATTCCAATCCCAAAGAAAGTAGGTGTTGACAGATGTGAAAATTACCGAACTATCAGTTTAATAAGTCACAGCTGCAAAATACTAACGCGAATTATTTACAGACGAATGGAAAAACTGGTAGAAGCGGACCTCGGGGAAGATCAGTTTGGATTCCGTAGAAATGTTGGAACACGTGAGGCAATACTAACCTTACGACTTATCTTATAAGAAAGATTAAGAAAAGGCAAACCTACGTTTCTAGCATTTGTAGACTTAGAGAAAGCTTTTGACAACGTTAACTGGAATATTCTCTTTCAAATTCTGAAGGTGGCAGGGGTAAAATACAGGGAGCGAAAGGCTATTTACAATTTGTACAGAAACCAGATGGCAGTTATAAGAGTCGAGGGGCATGAAAGGGAAGCAGTGGTTGGGAAAGGAGTGAGACAGGGTTGTAGCCTCCCCCCGATGTTATTCAATCTGTATATTGAGCAAGCAGTAAAGGAAACAAAAGAAAAATTCGGAGTAGGTATTAAAATTCATGGAGAAGAAGTAAAAGCTTTGAGGTTCGCCGATGACCTTGTAATTCTGTCAGACAGCAAAGGACTTGGAAGAGCAGTTGAACGGAATGGACAGTGTCTTGAAAGGAGGATATAAGATGAACATCAACAAAAGCAAAACGAGGATAATGGAATGTAGTCAAATTAAATCGGGTGATGCTGAGGGTATTAGATTAGGAAATGAGACACTTAAAGTAGTAAAGGAGTTTTGCTATTTAGGGAGTAAAATAACTGATGATGGTCGAAGTAGAGAGGATATAAAATGTAGACTGGCAATGGCAAGGAAATCGTTTCTGAAGAAGAGAAATTTGTTAACATCGAGTATAGATTTAAGTGTCAGGAAGTCGTTTCTGAAAGTATTTGTATGGAGTGTAGCCATGTATGGAGGTGAAACATGGACGATAACCAGTTTGGACAAGAATAGAATAGAAGCTTTCGAAATGTGGTGCTACAGAAGAATGCTGAAGATAAGGTGGGTAGATCACGTAACTAATGAGGAGGTATTGAATAGGATTGGGGAGAAGAGAAGTTTGTGGCACAACTTGACTAGAAGAAGGGATCGGTTGGTAGGACATGTTTTGAGGCATCAAGGGATCACAAATTTAGCATTGGAGGGCAGCGTGGAGGGTAAAAATCGTAGAGGGAGACCAAGAGATCAATACACTAAGCAGATTCAGAAGGATGTAGGTTACAGTAGGTACTGGGAGATGAAGAAGCTTGCACAGGATAGAGTAGCATGGAGAGCTGCATCAAACCAGTCTCAGGACTGAAGACCACAACAACAACATCGAGATAACCGATACCATGTATACTATCGTTTCTTGCGTAGGTTAAAAATATCTCATCTTTTTCACAAAAAGAACTCATATGATTTTTGTAGTATGTGTTATATTTCAGATTAAAATTTTTAAAAAAGGAATTAATGTTTTACAATCGATATGTACCAACAGTTACAATTACTCTTCTTTTAAAAATAATTGAAATTACATAATTTTTGGCATACCTAAAATTCATATGATTAATTGCACACTCTAACGCTAATTATTAAATTTATTTATAGAGTGATTTAGAAAATAATGTTGATATATTAACGAAGGTTCTTCTTTAGTAAAGAAAGTTTGTGAGCTCTTTTGCTTTGTGGCCTCTTTAGAGCGGTGTGGATGTCGCAGAATGTGAAGAATGGTGGGCATGCCTCTGATGGAAGTAGACGTTTTCTAAGTTTGTCGCCAACAATGTAATTGTTTTTTTAATGTGGAAAATGTAAAAACGGTGTGATGTTGAAATATGTGACGAAGAGTAAAATCCAAGAATAATACAGGCGAATCTTCATCAGTTATTTAGCCATCTAGAACCTACAAAATCGAAATTTCATCTGCAAGAATGTACCCCTAGACAAGACTTTGAGCCAACAACAACATAGAGATAATAAAGATAAGTAAAATGTTACTCTTTTGCATATCTTACGCCTCTCGAAACTCAAAATTTGTACAGACTGAGAGTTGCCAAGACAGAGTTTTAATAGTGATGTGCGGGAGGGTAAGATTGCGTGTTGCAAAAACTGTTGAGAGCTTGGCTCAAGTACTGAGTAACGCCATCTGTTAGCGCAACACGTAAATGCAGCCTCATTTAGTTACATTAATGTCAAGAACTTCAGGTTGTCGAGGTAGCCTCACAGGTGGTGTTATATGTTCTCTCTCCTGTACCGGCAATGCAAGCACCTTCTGGGTCTAACGTCATCATTTGAGACAATACCAGAGTTCTTCAGTAGTTGGGGGCTGAGAATATTTAAGCATCGCCACGAGGAAGAATTAGGCAGTTTCCATTTGAATAGTGATAAGACGATTCTTTCTAAACGTAATACGAACAATGTGTGCAACTTAATAAAGTTTGAAGCGTATACTGCGGTTATATGGGGCATGGAGTGTATAGAGTGACGTGTATGTCGATGACTAAAGTGATATGTCGTCTGTTTACCGTCCACTAAACGTATTTTGTAATAGCTTACGAAAATGACAAAGGATGAAAACAGGAAGTGTCGCTACTCTGATGAATACACGGAAGAATGGACTTTTGTTTAGAATGGACGTGCAGATCAGGAAACGTTGTGCGAGATTTGTAGCTGTTTCATCTCAGTAGCCCATGGAAGTCACGCGGAAACTGAGGAATCACATTTGTACGAAGGACGAGGCAAAGGGATTCGCGGTAGCATCAACATCAAAGCATGTTTTTCATTAATGGTTAAAGAAGACTCCCAGGCAGAATTTCTTGTTGCTGCTGCCGAATTAACGAGAGGTTATAAAGTTGTCAAGCATCATCAATCTTTCAGTTCTCTCGACAGTACCTTAAAACTGAATGCCGCAATGGATCCCGAGTTCAAATTCGCCGTAAAGTAGTCTAAACCCAGGATCAAAGTTACAGCGATTGTTGAAAATATTCTCGCACCACACTCCATGTTTGGAATTCCATTTATATTATACATTTGCTTCTGTTCCTTGATATATTTGTGTATACAAAATAATTTGTAAAAACCATTTCAAACGATTGAAGACAAAATAACTTAAAATGCAAGGATATAGATTCAGTTGAAGCTCACTCCGAATTCAATTCAATTCAAGAATCTCCCATTAGTTGGAGACACTGTCAATTGCTATGAAACGTTCTATAGAGGATGAGGAGTTTTAGGGAAAAAAACAGCCGCAGAAAAGTGATTTAGCTAATCACGTTACGGATCAGCGGTCTAGAGTGTGTTTTGAGTTGCAGCAATGAATATTATTCCAAATACTCATTGGAAAATTATGTAAATTATGATTTACACTATTTTCAGTTCGGGGCAAAATAGAAATAGGAAGTAAGGGACGGGAGGGCTGTTCTGGTATGGAAACGGAAAGGGAGGAACTACTTAATTTGGTAGGATGTGTAGCTACGAGCAGTGACATACAGTCCTGGGAATGGACCGTGCGAAAGAGATGTTTTATGTACCACAAGCTAAATTTACTGCGAGTATAATGCTCAATACAAAATTCTACCAGTAATGGTTCCAAGAAAGTGACTTGCCAAGTCAGCAATTTCTTTTGTCTCATTATTACGAGATAACTTCTCATCCCAGTATTTGCATTGCATTAAGGCAACCTGTCTCACCTGCATTGCTACGTGTCTTCAAAAAGGAAAAAATGGGTTATTAGATTTATGAATGAAAGTAGAGAAAAGGCACAATATATTGCCAGTATATTGAGTTTTCTAGATATTGTTCCTTCTTGGAACAATTAATACTACAATGGTCGTCGAAGGCAACCTTTTACTCTAAGTCACATTCAGCTGACACCTGTGAATTAACAAACAAGTTATCCTCTTTCTGAATGTCTCTGTAGCTCTCTTCATCTGCTAACTTGGGTCCGCAAGCTCCACGGTCGGAGGACAGCTTACGAGGCCGCCGTCGATTGGTGCTGTGGCCGCTGCTGCTAAGCTGATTACAGCCCTTTCTCAGTCAGTAGCGGACTGAACAAAGGACACAGTCCTATTGACACTCGAGGCCGGCACAAAGCGATCGCGGACAATACTCGGATTTCAGGTAAAGCCACTGGGGCGGTTACAGTTTCATTGAGTTTCGCCCGCGCTTGCTCAAAGGCCTTCCAGTAAACAAGTAGACTGCTACAACAACATTCTTCCTATTGGATCCTCTTTTTCTACGAGATAACTACACATAGGATGAGAGTCAGTTGGTCAGGTATATTAAACTGCTCTACGAACATGTATGCAAATGTCTTAGTTATCGCAATAATCCAATGCTAGGGTGTTATTTCTACACAGTGTCCAACGAAGGAGTCGCTGATTTCAAAACTAAATTCCTCAAAAACTAAGATCGATAAACGCATGCAACAAGCGGTATATTTATTGTGAAAGCTATAAGAGTTTTATACAAATGTTTTGCAGAAGTTTCGAAATAGTTCGAAAAGCTGGTAATATATAACACTGCAATAGCAACACGTATTGAGTATAAATAATGCACTGCAGCTCAGAGCGATGAGTTCCACCGTTGTAAAGGAGTTTAGCGTGCCGAAGGAAGAGGTTGAAACCGTGTATTCAATTGGACAACGTGATTTTCCTGGCACTGGAATACCACAGGTTAGAACGCAGTCCTACAGCAACAAGACGCAGTTTTGAAACACGATTCAGTGTTCCAACAGGAGCCGATACAAAAACCATTTGCAGGCTCTTCCTCAAATTCCAACGGGCAGACAGCGTGGCTTGATGACCTGGTAGGAAATGCTGACGCCAGGTAATCTGCAGTTAATCATACAATGTAGGCTTTCATGGCCAGTGTTGTCTTCAGCTGAAACTTCCGGGCTGGGAGGCCGTGGTCGGTGTATAAAATTTACACCTAATGTTTCGTCTCCATCTCAGAAGATGTCTCCCGCAGACGGAGACGACACGTTAGGTGTAAATTTTATACATCGACCACGGCCTCCCAGCCCGGAAGTTTCAGCTGAAGAATTTGCAGTGACTCCTGAAAAAGTCGCCACGGTTTTTTCTATTCAAAAGACAAAGCTCCCAGGCAATGCCTGTACGAGGTGGGCGACGAAGTTTACTTTGCAAACCAGATTCTCGGAATGATTGATAATGAAGGATTTGATGTTGGCTGCACCTGTTACACAGATGAAGCACCCTTCCATTAGAATGAAATCATGAATACATGAAACTAACGATTTTGAGCTTCCTAAAATCCTCATTTGTGCGAAGCGAAACGACTGTATTCTCCCAAAATTATTGTTTGGGCTGTGGCGCACACCAGAGGCATTATTGCCCTTTTATCATGCGGAATACATTCACCAGTGGACGCTGCATTGTAATTTTTGAATATCTTCTCGCCACATTGCTGGTGTTGGAGGATCGACCAGGAACCGTGTGGTTCAAGCCAGATGGGGTCAGACCGCATCGCACCGAACAGGTGTTTTGCTTTTTTAATAAATAATTCGGGGCTAGAGTCACTGCACTGCAGTACTGCAAATTTACTGGCCCAGGGATGAATTGGCCTCCACAATCGCCTGACCTGATTCCTTATGGGCACACTGAATGAAACTGTTTACTGGAACCATCCCACCAATCTGGACAAGCCTGAATAGGTGAACCCTGTGGCCTCTCAATTCATTTCCGTTGAGACACTACAGGATGTAATGGCAAATGTCAGTGTTCGATTGCGCTGCCTCTGTATTGTGGGTGGTGGACATCAGGAAAATATTCTTAGGTGATGGGAAGGCTGCATGCAGTGGACGAGTTTAATTATGTACGCTGATATTGTACGAGCTGCACGCCGTACAGAGTTATCTGTTAGCAGCTTTTTGAGCTATTTCGTAACTTCTGTATAGCTTCC